>NC_090278.1:34897675-35565175 GCF_040414725.1 Anabrus simplex
GCAATACTAAAGCAAACTCACACTAAAAATTCAACAGTTATAATACCTCTTCGCAGATTACAACATTTAGCAGACGATCAATATCGGCTTTCTTTGAATCAAAGATATCTCCCGCTGCAAAGTGTCACATAAATAGATTCACTACTGACCCAAAACTGTCAAAAGAGTGTGGCAGACATATACCCTGTATGATATTCCATTTCAGCACTGCATATGCCCTATGGAAGTGGATAGATCACTAACATATCTACAAAAAGATCACAGATTGGTGCAGTTATGTCAAGAGGATTAGACTTCCCGGTATCCTTCGTCTGTTAAAACTTATACTGATGGCCCACAAATACCAATAAGTGGCGTAGGATGTGCATTCTATTATCCTGATTGACATGAAGCTCAAGGTTTTCGTTTGCTAGAACATATTTCCATCCATGCAACAGAAGCTATTGCCATTATAGAAGCGGTCAAATATTCCAGACGATTCTACTATAAGAGTATCACTATCCTTACCGATTCATTGAGCGTCCTTTCCACACTATCTACACAGCTTATCCTCCAGAAACCCAATATCTACCATATCAGTGTTATTCAAAAACATATGAACTCGAAAGATGCGGTTCTAGAGTAAACTTCGTATGGGTCCCAGCCCACATCGGGATACCACATAATGAATATGTTGATGACTTAGCGAAGAAAGCATGTGTCAGTGGACAGGTCCTGAATACACCCAGCAACTTCATTGAATGTATAGTGATTATGTTCCAACGAGCCTATAGTCAGCGGTCACAGAAGTGGGTGGAAACAAAGAGCCACAAAAGTAAATTTTACTCAACGATTGAACAGAATCCCCCGCGACGTCCTTGGTTTGCACAATGGAACACTCAACGACGATTCATCTCAACTATCACTCGAATGCGCCTCAATTACGGAAGTTTCATAAGTCACCTTTATCGCATCATGCCGGCCCAGTGGTGTAGGGGTAGCGTGCCAGCCTCTTACCCGGAGGCCCCGGGGTCGATTCCCGGCCAGGTCAGGGATTTTTACCTGGACCTGAGGGCTGGTTCGAGGTCCAGTCAGCCTACGTGATTAGAATTGAGGAGCTATCTGACGGTGAGAAAGCGGCCCCGGTCCAGAAAGCCAAGAATAACGGCCGAGAGGATTCGTCGTGCTGACCACACGACACCTAGTGATCTGCAGGCCTTCGGGATGAGCAGCGGTCGCTTGGTAGGCCCAGGCCCTTCTAGGGTTGTAGTGCCATGGAGGGGGTGTTAATCGCATCAACATAGTGGACACACCATACTGTTCCTGTGATAGGCAGTCGATTCAGGACCTAAACCATCTCTGTTTTGCATGTGCTCATTACCACCAACAGCAAAATGTGTTTACTACAGCTCTGCTTCACACTAAGCAACAGTTACCAACCTGTGTAAATACACTACTGGCGACCAAAAACTAAAAAGTGTAAACTATTATTGGGAACTATTGATGATGATGATGCTTGTTGTTTTAAGGGGCCTAACATCGAAGGTCATCGGCCCCTAATAGTACGAAATGAAAGAACTAAAATTTCAAAGGCATCCACTGACCAAAATAACAATAAAATATGTCATGAAGAATGACTGAATAGACAGGAAACCAACAAAACACAAAACAAACAAACAAAAGCCAGTGGATCGGACTCAATAGAGATCGAAAATAACATTATTACCGACCAAGGAACCACTTATAAAGCACAATGATGCTTGGTGTCTAAAGGGGGTGCAAAATCCACATCTAAGGCCCCACAGAATGGTACATGTCGCGAGTAAAATAGAACCATGGTATGTGTCATGTTGGGGTACTAATCAGAAGTAGCGAAGACTCACGGTGTTCCACAAATGATGGTACTACTCACAAGTATTGTACTTCGTACAGGTAATGCAGACCTATGGTGTTTCGCACACAATGGCGCCACCTACAGCCAACGCAAACCGATGAGTTTCCTCACCGAGGTGTACTAGTCGCGGGTGCCGGTCCCACGGGCCCCGTGGTGTTCCGCACATAGTGAGTACTTATCACAGGCAACGCAGACCCACAGTGTCGCTCATATAGTGGTACAACTCACAGGCTACGCTCAGACCCGCGGTGTTGCCCACATCGGTACAACGCACGGGTACTGGAATCCACCCGGCCAGGCTTTTTACTGCAACGAATCACAAACCTATTTCGTACCAAGTTAATGATACTACTCGCAAGTACATGCAACCCATGGTGTTCCCCGCATGATGGTACGAATCAAGAGTAGTTTCATGGTTCTAATTCATTCATCCCTTGGTCGCCCCTTTCAGTCGCCTGTTACGACAGGCAGGGGATATCGTGGATATATTCTTCGTCTGCATCCCCCACCTACAGGAGGGAGGGTGATGCCATTGAAGAACACAGACCACTAGATCACTGGTGCTGCACATACTTATATCCTAATTGACAAGAGGTGCGCACGCCATGTTCTCGTTAAATAAGGACAAATGGCAGGAACCCGTTGACGTAGATCAACTTCCCAAAGTCTGAACGAAATGAATGACCCCATAGCTATAGCCTCTTCTGATGTCTGTGGACGGATGCATGAGTTGCCGCCAGAAACGTGAAGAATCCCAGTAACATGCAGCAGCATATGCTTCTATATTTGACACTATAATACAGAAAGAGCGGATATTTTCAGGGAGTCTCCACTTGGATTTATAGTGTTAAGTGCTTCAATCGACCGTCCGACTTGACACAGTCCGTTCGGTATTTCCTGAAAGGGATGATTAAGCCAGCTCGGGGAACATCCCAGCCCACCCTAGGACATGCCACGGCCCTTCAAATATTGTTCTCTTAATCTAATTTCTTCACGCGATTTCTGGGAGATACGACAGCAAAGTTCTATCTCCAGCCGAACCCTGAATGTTCTAGTGGACCATCATCGAGGCACAAATACAAGGCCGCTGCGAGCTATGTTGTGTTGTGGTGTCGGAGATTCCAGTGAGTAAGTGGGCTGAACACGACGAAACGAAAGACTGTGTTCTCTTTGAGAGTACTCTGTGGACTGAGGATCGCCGTGAGCCAGCGAGGGAAGCCGCTATCTTGAAGGTTAGGTTAAATGGACCTGTGTTAATGTTCGCTGTTGTGAGTATCGCCCTGCTGTTGAATAATACTGAGCTGTGTGGTTGTTCACTGCGTGTGACTGTGTGAATTACTGGCCTGTCAGTGAAGTCGAACCAAGTACCTAATAGTCTTCGTGTGTTGTGTATCCCCTAGCCCTGTGTTCAAATCCAGCGGTCTGCACACACCTGTTGTATGAGGTGACTGGATTTGAGGAAGTGAAAGTAAGGATTAGCCGTCCCAGGTACAGTATCGCCTGCTGTGCTATATGGAAGAGAGACTTCTAAATAGACAGCAGTTAATAAGTATGGCCATTTATAGCAGAATAGAATTGTGTGTGTGCATTTATTGGATCTTTCTAAAATAAATTAGAGCAATGAAACAGGTGCTGTTTTATTCGTAACAATAGTTTCCATCGTTCCCGTGGACACTGCGCCCGAGAAAACAACCCTCAAAAATGCCATTCAGTCCTGACAGGTGGTCCATCTATTGGAAGGTACAATTCAATGTTTGTGTCACTGTGAGTGACGTTAATCCCTCGTTGCGTTCTATTGTTTACATATCGCACAGTATTTAAAATAACAATGCTATTAGATAGAGGTGTATTGAGTAACGGACATAGTCGAGCATTCACAACTGTTTGCTTTCAGATTGTATCTCTATTATTTTCTCAAGTGCAGTAATGTAAATAAAGTGATGAAATCTTATAAAGAATATTATGTTTTTTGTTTTGTTTTCTAAGTCTGCCTTTCTCAACGTTGGATGGTTCTTGTTTGTTCTGAAGTGTAGTTTCTTTCTTCGCTAGCAGGTCATCTGTTTCACTTTCACTCATCCCTAAATGTGAAGGAAGCTCAGTACAAAGTTATACCTTGTTTGTTGCTGAGAATTCTCTCTCGTTTCCGCTTCTTTTACTGCATGAGTGGTAGCCTCTTTCTTTGCTGTGATACTTAAAAGGAACCTGGAACTGTGAAAGTGGAAAACTTTGATATAATTCTATTTTCCTACCACAAAATTACTCCCATGATAAAACTGGTGTATTATTCCTGAAGAACTCATCTCTTTGATATATCAATCAATGATTCACATCTTCAGTACGGAGGTTCGATACCTGCTTTAAAATGTCTAATTTAGGTAATATATTAGGAAGGAAAATTTACTTTACTAATGGTTCACCGAGCGGAATCGCCTTGCATGTTAACGCGTACGACTACAGTAAATATTTCTCGGAACGATCAACCAACTTTTCGATTCTGGATGCGTATAGAATAAATTACCTCCAGCGCTACGTAACCACCTGGAGACAGCTGCTTGCACTTCCTCATCGTTTCAGAATCGTAGCCCATCGAGATCCTTTTTCAGCTTACAGAACACATGATAATTGCACGGCGATAAGTCTGGACTGTATGAAGGATGTTGCTATACCTTCCACTTAAATCGCTTCAGCAGTTCGGATGTTTGGCGGGCCAAGTGAGGTGTTGCGTTATCGTGCAGAAAAATCACACCGGCGCTAATTTATTCCCGCGACTTTTCTTTAATTGCCTTACGTTACCAGTTGAATGATTGACAATACGAAGCGGAGTTAATTATCCCGCTTTGCATTCGGAAGAGCTTGTGTTCGAAACACACCGTTGGCTGTCCTGAGAATGGATTTCTGTTGTTTCCGATTTTAACTTCCAGGCAAAGGTCGGAACAGTTCCCATTCATAGGCCACAGTCGATTCCCTCCTACTCCTTACTCAATTTAATTCACCATAAATATTATTATCACCTCAACTCAGGTTGATGACAGGAAGGGCATCCAGCCGTAAAATTATGCCACGTAATTTTATCTCACCCGATGCCCTACGCCGTATCAGGAATAGGTATATTTCACTATATATAAAATGGTTCCATGTTACTACTCCTTCCGTCCCTTTTCCTACAACATCGTGAGAAAAGTGTCGCACTTGTGGACTTGTCCCTTGTCCTTGAAACCCACGCTGTACTCATAAATGCACACCGAGCGTGTTGGCTGTGCGGAGAGAGGCGCGCAGCTGTGAGCTTCCCTTCGAGAGATAGTCGGTTCGAACCCCACTGTCGGCAGCCCTGAAGGTGGTTTTCCGTGGTTTCCCATTTTCACACCAGGCAAATACTGGGGCTGTACATTAATTAAGGCCTTGGTCGTTTCCATTCTACTCCTAGCTCTTTCCTACCCTACCGTCTCCATAAAACCTAGCGGTGCCGGTTCGACGTTAGCCAAGCTGTATAAAAAAAGAAAAAAAATCACTGTTGCGTGTTTCATTGGTGGTTGGTATGTTGTGTGTAAAATTGATGAGTGTTTATTGCAAAAAATACAAAATCTCAGTCCCCGAGTCAAAAAATAACCAAACACTGTTGAAATCTCTGCCACGGCCGCGAATCAAGCCTGGGTTATAAAGCAAAGACCTCAAACTGACCATTCAGCAAAGGAATTCCAGACTACAATAGTTACTAATAAAAGTAAGGGGGAGCCTGAATGTTTGTTTGTTTGCTTGTTTGGTTGTACTGAACCCATTGAGCTGAAATTTGGTAAGGATCTTACATGAAATCCTGAGTTATGCACGGGATATCTTTGATATTGATATAGTTCACCGTTTCGAACTAGCGAGGGATTTTATAGGCGTAAACTAAAATGACGGTTAAACGGTTGTCCTTATCAGAAAATGAAGTGTATCGTGTGGCCTTGAAATTCAATTTTCCACAATGAACGTCTTATACATTTCCTTAGTAACTCTTACAGTTTTCAAGAAAAAATTATTTTTGTTTGTTGTGTGTGTTTTAGGGTTCTCATTTAGCGCGTGTCGTTGTTCGTTTGTTAAAAGTCCAGCTGAAGAATGAACACACCATTCTGAGGAAAGCGTTTGGAGGATACAGTTGTATTGTTGAGAGTGGTGAGCGTGCTAAGCTCGCATTTGAAAACTGATGTGAAATGTAACAATTTATTCTGCCACTTTCATTATCATCATCTTCATAGTATTACATGGATATTCCGTGCTTATGTCTTTTTAATATTGTGTAGGTTTACGATTCATATTTTGTAGGTTTATAATTCGCATTTCATTGTGCAGAGAATCAGTGTTTCAGTTGCGGCAACTTTACGTGGCATGTTCTCGAGTGTCCAGGGAGCATTACTCACACGTTTATATCTGTGGCTTGGTTCTAAAAGGGCCAATGTCAAAAAACCTGTTTTTGAGCTTTGAGCATTTGAAGTTTTGCTTATAGTTTTCCAATTTTTTTTTCAGCAACTAACTTTAAATAACTTTATACTTTCTTTGTGGAAGGCACCTTATTAAACGCTAATTTCTTCTATCGTATTCTTTAAAAATTGCCAGGTCTCTAATCTTTATTGGTAATCTAACATTATTGGCAAAGGCTTATTTAATTAAACGTCAACTGTTCGTTTAGTACTCATCAGAGGCATTGGCCCTTTTAATATGTTGCAAGCCAGGATAAAACGCGTTTTTATCAGTTAGTATCTCAATTTCGATAAAAAATGAAATTGGCCCGTTTAGAACCAAGCCACAGATATACGTGATGAGAAGGTCGTCAATACCAGCGAGCGACCTCAAATTATCAGGTGCATGCGTAAGTTTTTGCCGGTTTTTTCCGATAAAGGAAACACGTAATTTTCAACGGAAATTCATTTTTTTGTTTATTCAAAATATTAACCAGCGACTTCTACACACTTCGCCCATCTTTCAGGTAAGTTATAAATACCATGCCAGAAAAACTGCTTGTTTTTGTGAGAAACCATTCTTCAAACTAATATCCAACTTCCTTGAAATTTCTGAAATGCTGCTATGCGAGCGCGTGCCCCTTTGATGTGAAGAGGTGATTGTCAGATGAAGCCAGGTCGTGGTTGCGGAAGAATGCCCCATCCAAGCGATTTCAATGCCTTTCACTGGTGTTGCTGTGTGAGACGGCGCATTGTTGTGTAACAAAAACACTTTGCCATGTTTTCTGGCCCATTTCGGTCGTCTTTCGATCAATGCATCATTTAAATTAATCATTTCCTGGCGATAGCGTTATGCATTAAGGGTTTCGCCGGGCTTCAAGAGTTCATTGCTCGTCTTAGCACTTTGTAGTCTACCAGAGCGCGCACTGTCTTTCATATTGGTACAACCACATTTAAATTGTCGACTCCATGTCTACATGTTCTAATAAATGGAGCGTGTTCACCATATGTTTTAACCAGCAAACGATGACTTTACACAGGCTTTTCCTTTTGATTAAATAAGAAAAGCAATGCGTGCCGCAAATGTTTGTTTTTTTCAGGCACAAACGTCGAAATAACACAGGCGCTAGTGTTTGGCGGACTCAATTTGTGTGTGTTGCAAGGCGAACAAACTGACGTATTTGTCAAATTCATACGCTGCGTACTGTTCGGTGGCGCCATCTCTTAGGAAAACCGGAGAAGACTTATGCACACACCTGGTATACCCGATGAGAAGGTCGTCA
The DNA here is from genome assembly GCF_040414725.1 of Anabrus simplex. NCBI lineage: Eukaryota > Metazoa > Arthropoda > Insecta > Orthoptera > Tettigoniidae > Anabrus > Anabrus simplex. The sequence goes on from NC_090278.1 coordinate 34,905,268, forward strand.
ATATTGTCTACAAGATACATATACTATAACAGGAGGCCACCTTAATTTAATCACTTTAATCCTTGTTCAGCCGTGCGGTTAGAGGCGCGCGGCTGAGAGCTTGCATCCGGGAGATAGTGGGTTCGAATCCCACTGTCGGCAGCCCTGAAGATTGTTTTTCACGATTTCCCATTTTCACACCAGGCAAATATTGCGGCTGTGCCTTAATTAAGGCCACAGCCGCTTCCTTCCAACTCCTACGCCTCTCCAATCCCATCTTCGACATAAGAACTATCTGTATCGGTACGACGTAAAGCTACTAGCAAAAAAAAAATCCTTGTTCATAAATCGGTTTGAAGAACGAGTACTTTAGATAGTGGTAGAGAAGAGCACAAAAGTATAGAAGGAAGCTGAATAAGAATACAGTCAGGGTTACGGGGTTTTGATGATGATGATGATGATGATGATGATAATGACGTTGATTGTTGTTTAAAGTTTGTTGCGATATCCGCTAATGCTACGTATATTTCCTACCTTCGTATGCTCACCTGTCGTCTGCCTATTCCGTTCATCACGTGACTCTGACGTTATCTTCTCCATGCATCGCCTTCTCCGCTAGGGTGTGCGCTTGTGTTTACTTCTATTGAACACGTGATTATGACGTTTCTGGAACATGCTGACTTTCAGCTTCTCTACTCTTCTCGATGTTTCTGTACTGCTATATATTCTCGCTCCGCCGCTCTCAAAATGGAGTCTGCCTTCGTCTCGGAGTGGTGGAGCACCCGGACAACTGTGCTACGTTCTATATTATCATTACCATCTGGACTGTTATTTCTTCAGGTTATTTGGTGAGCAAGACTTATCATATGTTATTTTTCCCCAATTGAACTTTGCTTTCGCCAGCTTATTACGGCATCAACATTAAATATTCTTCTTCTTAAGACGTCGTCTCCAAACGGAGGTAGACGATCCACAAGGCCAGCTCTGATCTTGACGTTGCAGCCATGCCATGTGAATTTATTGGAATATCTCTCAGGATCTTTAATACAGTGGTTTCCCGTTGCCTTCTGCATCCTAATGCCGTTGACCAAACTGGTTCCTCCGCCTTTGGTAACAATATGCAAGACATTATTTCTACTAAAACTTTTCAACCAAGAACTGTACTACGGACAATGGAATTTTGAAATCACATTTTTCTGCTTCCTAAGACCAATGCTACTCTCTGTAATAATAATAATAATAATAATAATAATAATAATAATAATAATAATAATAATAATAATAATAATAATAATAATAGATCCTGCAGCGTAACTACACCCGGCGAAGAGAACCCTTTCCCCAGTTCGATCAATACTTCCATTCCCCTTTCTCTTCTCTTCGCATCTTCTTTCAGGTTGCTTCCTTTATAGTCGACTTTTATTACTCTTCATTGTACGCTTAATACTTATTCATACTGTTTTTGATGTATTTCTAATAATCTATATTGTAAATGTGGCACATTTTCCTTGTCTTCTGAGGTTTCCTCTATATAATTCACTGTCTATCAAACTCTTGTCACCGAGCTCGATAGCTGCAGTCGCTTATGTGCGGCCAGTATCCAGTAATCGGGAGATAGTGGGTTCGAGCCCCACTGTCGGTAGCCCTGATGATGGTTTTCCGTGGTTTCCCATTTTCACACCAGGCAAATGCCGGGGCTTTACCTTAATTAAGGCCACGGCCGCTTCCTTCCACTTGCTAGGCATTTCCTATCCCATCGTCGCCATAAGACATATCTATGTCGGTGCGACGTAAAGCAAATAGTAAAAAAAAAAAAAAAAAAAAAAAAAAAAAAAAAAAAAAAAAAAAAAAAACAACTCTTGTCTGCGATTTTACTATCTTGTTGAGAAATGTTTATTTATTTATTAATTGTTAAATATATCTTATTTATATTGTTAACCTTTGGTTTTCTCTTGTTCTTATATTTTTCCCTTGGCCTAGTTCCTTCTCACTGCGCGTTTCCATCGCTCAATTATTTTTTTTTTTTTTTTTGATTCGTTGTGCCCAGCTGTGGAGCGCGTTTGAACTTATTTTGCACAATGTTTCTTCTTCTTTTCTTCCCAATATTTCTTCATTTTTTCACTGTGTTCCTTTCTGCGTGTTTCTGTCCAGCCTGTATTTTTTCTTGTTGGTTTCTCTGCAAATGTATGTTTGTTTACTAAGCTTCTAAATTTCATTCTATCTTGAATGGTTTCGTCCTCAATACCCATTTCTTGTAGATCTTCATGAATTTCTGCTAACCAATTGTTGCGGATTTTCAGGGTTAGAGCTAGATTTAGAATTTTCTTTGTCAGCCTGTTGTTATCCATTCTGTGTAGGTGTCCGTAGAATTTTAGTCGTCTCTTTCTGATGGTATCTGTGATTTTTTCTGTGAATTGAAAAATTTCGTGTGGTTTCTTTTTCATCCAAATTCCATTTTCGAACTTTGGTCCTAGGATTTTTCTGAGAATTTTCCTCTCTTGTTTCTCAATGCTCTCGCGGACCAAAAACAGGCACAGCCAGAAAACATCTTGAGGCAACCTCTGAGGCTCAATACCTTAGTTGTAACTATGAGATTGACAAAGATCAATCTCCCCATTATCTTCAACTTACTAGCATGATGGCAACGTCAGTTAATGATACTACTACCCCAGGCCCTAGTATTCATACTAGGTTTTCTCGGTCATTGGATTCTGGGGGACCGAGAACATCATGCGGGAATGTATCGGAGCTTATTATTATTATTATTAATATTATTATTATTATTATTATTATTATTATTATTATTATTATTATTATTATTATTATTTATCGTGCTGCTTCTTCTACCACTTGTATGCTATATATTCACTATTTCTACAACTATATTATCTCATCATCGTACGTACTTACGACGACAGCTGAGAGCAACAAGGTGCCAAACAGCTAGACCATCGGACTGTAATGGTGCGAGTGCAACGAAATGAAACGATAATAAAAACTTCAAACTGTGTCCACTGACTAAAATCTAAAAGGTAGAATGATGAAAAAATGACCAAAATCCAAGACAATCAGCGGATACAATTCACAATATCTTATTTTCTGAGATGATGCTTGCTGTCCAAAGGGGTCCAAATCCTGGTCACCGGCTCTTCATAATGCAACTAATCACCATGGTGTTCCTGGCATGCTGGTACCAATCACAGGTAGTGTAGACGCATGGTATGTACGACACTAGCTGGCCGCCGCGAGAGCACGCTGTGAATCATAACTGTGGGCAAACGCGAAGCAGCTACAGTAACTGCTGACATGTCCGATAGGAGGGTTGGTGTGGTATTCCGTCGTGTTGTGTGTGCAGAGCGGGCGGGCTATGTTAAATGGCGCGTCAACTGCTTGTTCATTCCAAATTGGAGGGGCGTGCAACGATCAGATTTCTATGGGCTAATCGGCTTAATTGCACAGATATTCATCATGAAATAACTGTTGTATATGTTGAGCGTGCTATTTATCGCCCAGATATTGTAAAGCGATGTAAGCAATTTGACGCCGGACTCACGAATTGCACGGACGAATATCGCGATGGCAGGCCCGCAACGTTCAGTACCGTTGCAAATGTTGACCGTGTGGATGGGATCATTAGAGAGAACTGTCGCATAACACTGCAGGAAATTGCCAGCATGCTGAACATTTCGTATGACAGTGTGTTCTCCATTGTTCACCAGCACCTTGGATTTCGTAAACTGTGTCAAAGGTCGGTTCCACATCTGCTCACCGATGTTCACAAGAGATAGCATTTCCAATTGTGACTGGAATTTTTGCAACGGTAATCTGTGGAGGGCAACGAGTTTTTGTGGCGAATCATCACTGGGGATGAAACGTAGGTCCACCACTTTACTCCCCAAACAAAGAGAACATCGATAGAATGGGTGCACACCACATCACCACACGAAACAAGGCCAAGGTTCAGCCTTTTGCAGGAAAGATAATGGCGATAGTGTTCCTTGATTTCGAGGGTGTGGTGCACGTGGAATTTATGCCGAAAGGCGGGGCAGTCAACTTGGCTTCGTACTGTCAAGCATTGAACCGGTTGCGTAAGACAATAAAAGAAAAGTGGCGGGAAAAAAATTAGCGTCGGTGTGATTTTTTCACGATAACGCAACACAGCACTTGACCCGCCAAACATCCGAACTGCTGAAGCGATTCAAGTGAAAGGTATGGCAACATCCTCCATACAGTTCGTACTTAGCACCATGGAATTATCATGTCTTCGGTAAGCTGAAAAAGCATCTCGGTTGACGACGATTCTGAAACGATGAGGAAGTGAAAGCAGCTGTCCCCAGGTGGTTACATAGCGCTGGAGGTAATTCATATGCATCCGGAATCGTAAAGTTGGTTGACCGTTCCGAGACATATTTACTGTGTCTTGGGGACTAATTGGAATAGTGAACTTATTTGTATGTTGTCATAGCCATGTTGCCTATGTGTAGGTGGTTTCTTAAATGGCAATAATTTGGAAGTGTAACTTACTTTTTGATTCGCCCTCGTAGCTCATAACAGCACCACTCATAGGTAACACAGACCCATGAAGTTCCTCACATAAAGGCACTACTTACAGATAACCCAGACCCATGGTGATCGACACACAGCGGTACCAATCACATGTAACGTTCATTCAGAGGTATTGGAGACCCGTTCTGAACACAGAGCAACCAACGCAATTCAGTGCGACGCACGGACACCAGGCCATGATGCCTACTAAAAATCCGCTAAAATTCCGCCAAGAAATCTGATATCAATAAATAAGCAATAATAATAATAATAATAATAATAATAATAATAATAATAATAATAATAAATGTCTGCACTCACGTGATCTGTGAGTTTCACTGGGATTAACCCCGTGCCTGCGAGCCGGCGAGCGAAAACTTGTAGGCGTTTTAGTGCCGGGTGCTAACTAGGTCAATCCCATACCTCAAGGGCCACACACAGAACAGGCCAGTTCATTAAACGGTCTTCCTTCACAGCATAAATATAAATGCTACTCTCTCACAGTTTCATTATCTGTCGTCATTCGTCAACTAAGAGATGAATACCCTTTTCTCACGCATTAGAAGTTTATGATACCATGATCTGATTAACATCAAATCCAAACAACATGTTTTCCTCGTGTGACTGCTAGCTCCTGACAAGAAATACAGAATAGCTTGGATACAGACTGGAATCCAAATTTATAAAGAACGTAAAATGGATAAAACACTAAATTCAGCTATAACAAATCTAGAATTCCGCCAAAAAATCCGCTGTCCGCGAAATGATATATTTCTCCGCCGACAGTCTTCTAATTCCGCTAAATTTAGCGGAAAATCCGCTAAGTTAACAACACTGCATGCAACGCTCAGACCAATGGTGTCCCTTGCATAATGGTCCTAACCGTAAGTAAAAGGCAGATAAACTGGCCAGGAAAGGGGCAGAAACACATTTTGAAGGCCCAGAACCTGTATGCGGGATTTCCCATGGACAAGCCCGATACTACATAGGAAAATGGGTACAAAAGAAACAAATGGAGAACTGGAAAAATACTTCAGGATGCAGGCTTCCAAAGGAACTGATAAAAGGACCAAACAAGATGCATAAGAAAGAACTGTTCAAACTCAGCAGAGAAAATATAAGATGGGTAGTAGGACTATTGACAGGACACTGCCATCTGAAAAAACACCTACATAGAATTGGAGTAATAAGAGACAATACATGTAGGAAATGCAATGAAGCAGAGGAATCAGCTGAACACATACTTTTCGAATGTGAGGCGCTGGGTAGAATCAGACTCTCCACTCTAAGACTACCAAGTGAAGAGAGAGAAAAATCCAAGAAGACCCATTAAGAACAACCTGCAGATTTGTAAGGGAGCAGGTATACCTAGGCGGGAATTAAGGAAAAACATTGTAACAAAAGATCATAGAGATCGACACTAATTAGGAACTAATATTTAAAGGCCCCATGAAGAAAAGAAGAAGAACCGTAAGTACGTCGACCCATGGTGTTCCTCACTTAGTAATCTCATGGTTCCAATTCCATCATCTCTTGGTTACCCATTTTAGTCGCCTCATAAGACAAGCAGGAGATACCGTGGGTGTATTCTTCGTCTGCGTCTCCCACCCACAGAAGGCTTACGGTTTTCTAGGAGCGGAAGTTCTCAGGTCGCTATTGTACATATATCACTTATCCCTTCCTTTCATGTCTGCTCGAAACGAGCTAATTAACTTGCGAGACGTCTTGCTGTAATATCCCGGCTGTCATCAAAGTACATTTCAGTGGACTTAAACTACGGCAGTCTTCATTTAAAGTTTCCAGCAACAATTTCTTTTATTCTTATTTTGACATCTCCGGTTGTAATTGAAAAGTCTTTTGAGTGCATTTCTCCTTTTAAACCATTGTATAAGCTACTGTGTGTGCGTGACTAGTTTTAAGAACTCGTCTGCCTTTGTGATCTTTTTATTGTACGTGATTCATTACTTCTATTCTGCGACCAAAGTCCATAGCTGTGTGCAAAGATACGCTGATTGATTTTATAACCAACTGAAATAGGCTTTTCTGAGGGTAGAAGCTAAAAGAAATAACTACCAATTTGAAGGGTGTATCTAGCAAAACTTCCTTTGTGCCATTTTTTTCTAAAACAGTTTTCTTCGCAATTTATGTTCTATGTGCCATGATACACTTGCACACCAAGTGTTACATCGCTAGTGCCGCTAGAAGTGGGATAATACTGAAGTAGAATACCATACAGTAAAAAGTGCAAGTTCAGTCGCAAACCTGTTTTGTTTCTAGGCCTCTTAATAATCTGTTTTTAGCTTGTCATCATTGTGACATTGTGTTTGTGTCTTTATTTAAATAATAATCCATTTTACTGTTTGGAATTATTGTTTTAGTTCCACGGAAAATATTTCTCAAGAAATTTTCAGGAGGAGAAGACTGAAACCGGGATCTATCGTGAAAATCATCATTTCAAATGTCATACAGGACAACCTTACCAAAATATTGTTTCCAGCGTTCTCATATTCTCAAACATCTTAAAAGTTTCTTTTGACCTTCGTTATATTTGTTTTACTTTTTTTAAACATGGTGGTAAACTGATGTTAATAGGAGAATTTTAATTTTGTTGTAGATGTCACGCAAGTGCTCCTATGATTTTGCTGCATTGAAAGTGACTGCATGGCATGTCATATTTAGGAAACTTCTTGCTGGTGTAAAGGCTAAAGATGCAGGTGAAAACGTCTGAAAAAGAAAATATTGCCAAAGAATTCTTTACACTGGAAACACGTTCCTTGTTTGTTTGTATCGGCGTCATTAATAATGTTACTTTACATTTACCATTCTTATTATTACGGTCTACCCAGTGTTTATACATGAGTATGCATGAGTTTACGCCTGAATTTATTTAATTACCGTTATACAATCTCATGTTTAGAGTATGCATTTGGTACTCCATTTTGTATTTTTCGAATCTTGTACAAATAATTTATATTACAGCCATAAAACTACTTTCATTCTATGTATATCATCCTTCTTATTATAGGTAATATAATTTAACAATAATACATGCATTCTTTCTGTTTGCCATTGTGTTATGGAGTGCTTTAAAAAACGTTCGTCCGGTGTATTATCATAATATTCCAACTTCTTCAATTTCTTCTTTGTCGTTTGGGCCTACTGAGGACCAGGGGGCTGGTATTTTCTCGTCACTTGGGCCTTCTGTTATCTCCAGTATTCCTTCAATTTTTGGCTGTGAACCAGCTTTCTTTCTTCGTCCACATACAGCAGGTCAGCTGGTTCCTGTGGTCTTCCTACTCGAAAGTGACGTAAAAAACTCCCCGCTCGATGGCTTGCGGAAACTGTGGGTGGTCATGTATGGACTCATGCGGGATCCCCGGTAGTTCCAGATCAGACTTGACTGAAGGGATCCACTTGTTACTGGATGCATTTCCTCTACCTGCCACAGTGAGGATCCAATTGGTAAGTTTGTAGGGGTTCATGCGGGTTAGGTTCCCATAGAAGACCAGGCGCCTTTTCCTTATGCAAGTAACGATGTCATTCTGATGTTCGTATAGCTCATCATTGTGCCGAATTCTGTAGATGCCTCCATCTACCCTTACTTGTCCCAGTATTCTCCGCAGGCTATTTCTTTCCTCGAGTTCTAGTGTTCTAAGAGAGCCTTTTGTGGTCATCACGAGACACTCAGAGGCGTAGAGAACAGATGGTTTTACTACCGCATTATAGTGCCTGAGTTTGAGGATTCTGGAGAGATACTTTGATGTGTAGATGATTCTGCAGGAGTGATAATCCCTCTCAAACTTGGTGCATCTGGTGTCTATGGCTAGGTTCTCACTCTGGTATGCAGAGATCCACTCTCCTAGGTACTTGACCGCCGGCACCTTTCTGAAGTTGGTGTCATCTAGCGGTATTGTATATTTATATTTAGTGTATATTTATTTTATTGTATTCATGCCGGCCCCGTGGTGTAGGGGTTGCGAGCCTGCCTCTTACCCGGAGGCCCCGGGTTCGATTCCCGGCCAGGTCAGGGATTTTTACCTGGATCTTAGGGCTGGTTCGAGGTCCACTCAGCCTTCGTGATTAGAATTGAGGAGCTATCTGACGGTGAGATAGCGGCCCCGGTCTAGAAAGCCACGAATAACGGCCGACAGGATTCGTCGTGATGACCACGCGACATCTCGTATTCTGCCGGCGTACGGGCTGAGCAGCGCTCGATTGGTAGGCCGAGGCCTTTCAAGGGCTGTAGTGCCATGGCGTTTGGTTTGGTATTATTTATATTTCAATTATACTCAGATATAATATACTGCAAGTAAAATGGACATAGAACCTTTTGATACTTAATTTTTCTTCCCAATGTGTTTAATGCGTATTGTATACATCTATGGACAGGTTTCCTAAAAGCCATGAACCAAATTTGCGTTCAAGGATTTAGTTCTACAGGTTGTTGTTGTTGTTTTTTTCACACAATTTGTCAGTTGCGCCCTTCATTCATGAAATTACTTCCATTAATAATTCTCTGACTAACTGTATACAACAAAGAGTACAACTAAGTTTAATGAACATCTATTTAATTGCGTTTACAGTCACAAAGGAACGAAATTATGTACTGCAAATGGTATGATATAACAAGCTAACTACCTACTGGACTCGTCGATGACTTGACAATCTCTTTACATGGGCATGATCACATTTTTGCTGAACTGTAATATTCTCGAGGTTCTGACGCACATAGGTACGTCAGCATCCTGTCACTTGGTGGCCCTGTCTACCTCTTTCCAGTTACATTTTAAAAATCATTTCACCTGTTGATTTTATCTCTCCTTGTCAGTATGAAAACCAAGTGTCAGGTTAATATTTTTAAAAATACAGACAGACGTACAAAGCGTTTAAATATTTGACAGGATAATCTCCATATGAAGCTCTCCACAGATTTAGATATCTGGATTTTGGACTTCATGTTTTTTTTACAAAATCGCGACTGATATTTCCCTTATTCTTCAATGTAAGGAAAAATAGTATAGAATAAAAAAATGTTCTCTTATATTAAACAGATATTTTCATGCACAATTCTTCTGGAAAACGAACCGTAAAAGAAATTCATCGACTGACACTGCCGTATCTCCTGTTTCGGAATATTAAAACATTTTTAATTTTCGTTACTACAGGGAGATTATTTTATTTCTTCAAGGTATTGTCGCTCACCCGGTCGCCTGCGCTGCGAGCCTGTCTCCCGCCAAGCACTTTGCCGTAATGCGGTCAGCGCTCGCCCGGCACCGACTCATTGAGTACTTTCGCACAAGATTTCCTGTACTGTATGGAGATATTATGTGCACACACACGCTAACGTCATGGAAATTACATTGGAACAACACACTGAGAAACTAAACGCATGAACACTAGACTAAACTGAACCATACGCTGATAAAGCTCTCAGCAGACTGCAAAGGAAGGGAACTTGTGGTGCCAAGAAGCGCATCACGGCAAAGTGCTTGGCGGGAGAGAGCCTCGCACCTTGGGCGACCGGACGAGCGACAATCCCCTGAATAGATAAAATAATGTCCGTGTATTATTTATTTTGAAAAACGTATTTCTCAGAAGTACACTATGATTAAATCTTTTCGATTGGAAGTATTGAAATATTCTAGGCTTTCTGAATAGTGGAATTACCAATGTTTCTTCCCAGTGTGGTTGTGGGCTCAGCAGGTATGGCATTCAAACTGAAGATTACACTGTCACACTGAGGCGAAGCGCTGGTAATTTCACGACTAAAATGCCTAAAGAACATGAATTTTATTATTTATGATATTGGCAATGGTGAAATTATAGCTCGTAGTCATCAACACGTAAAATACAGGATAAGGAAAGAAATAGAGTCCTTATATTATAAAGCAAAGACAACTAATCAAAGTAAAAGATTTGGAGAGCACACAATGAAGAAAGAAATCAAAGCTCAAGGAACAAAATAAATTAATTCCCAAGTATAAAAAATAGAAGAAAAATGTATAATCCTTGTCTCGTTTCTCTACGGGGTGGAATATGAAGAGGGAAGAATCTTCGTAGTGAGCATTTACGACCGGATGCCCTTCCTGACGTCATCCCCATCAAAGGAGTTGACGGGATGAAATGAATTACGTGATGTACGAAACGAGGAAACTCGGTGCCTACTCCTGTCGAATAACACCAAGGAGTCTGCTCGAGGCTTAACGTCTCCATCCAACCGACCAATCGCCATCAAGAGCGTCATATGTTCTCACGGCATATGAAAGCTGTGCAGAGATTCAGAACTAAACCCTGGTTTTGGCACGCAATCCAGTGACAGAAATTGTATACCTTCTTTTCTCTGACCCTGCCAGCCAGCATTCTGATTGTGGAAGTTTGTTCAACCGAAGAGATGCGAACCGGCCAACCGTATGTTACATCATAAAGTCGTGACCCCTTAACGATCACGGTCACAAGGCGAGCTTTATAAAATTAACAATAAAGAGGAAACTAAATTCGTTTTGGAAAGACCCAATGATCAGAAATGTGTATTTCAGAATGAAACTCAAATTCATAACGATTAATTTAAAGAATCTTTTTTGGGAGACATATATATGGAATGGGGAGTGGACAAGTGTAGGATTCAGTGCATCGAAAGCCGGAAACTGGGCCAGGGCTTATGAAACTCACACGAATGAAATAATCAGTTGTCTAGAGTAAGATATGATGAGGCCCCTTTGATAAAATAGCATTCTGTGTCTCTCATTCATGCCTATCCATCAACAATTCACGTCACAGCCTGCAGGACCACACCGACCATCTGTACTCTAACACCACTCTTTGATAATATGTCTCTACGTCATGGCCATCCAACAATACTTCACATCACAGCCTGCAAGATCACATCGACCATCTGTACTCGAACGGTCCTCTTTGATATTGTATCTCTCACACATGGCCATCCAACAATATTTCACATCACAGCTTGCAAGATAACATTGATCACCTGTACTCTAACACCCCTCTTTGATAATATGTCTCTTGGTTATGGCCATCGAACAATACTTCACATCACAGCCTGCAAGATCACATCAACCATCTGTACTCTAACACCCCTCTTTGATAATATCTCTCTAGGCTATAGCCATCAAACAATACTTCACATCACAGCCTGCAAGAGCACATCGACCGTCTGTACTCTAACGTCCCTCTTTGATGATATGTCTTTCAGGCAAGGCCGTCTCTCAGTACTTCAAATCACAGCCCGAAAGCCCCTCTTTGATAATATGTCTCTCAGTCATGGCCATCTCTCAGTGCTTCACATCACAGCCTGCACGGTTGCTAGCTAACATCGCGTCACACGTCTTGTATCGCTAATTTTATGAAGCAAATTTTCAGATGACCACCAGGAATATGATAAATGTATCGCAATGAACGGTGATATTAAAACAACGGTACACAGGCATCAATACACAATAACTAAAAGAGGAAGCAAATATAGCAATAACCCAGGGCCTCTCAGATTGCATGCTCAGGTGCATTGCGCGGCGCAAAATGGATAAGGCGACTTCGCTAGGTTGACCAGAGTGCAGATCTCCACTCCTCAATTTTGAGCAATAGGTCTGTCTCTATCTTCCCTACGCCTCTCTCTTTTTCGCTCCGCCTGTTTTCCCTTCCTCAACCGCTCTGCAGCGCTCCGTCATCCGGGCCGATTTGAGCCAAGCTTAGCCGAATCGCCCCGAGACAAAACGCTGGTCCGAACCGAGCGCAGTGGGACTGATGCATGGCGCACAGTTTCTCTGCTTCTTGTTTTGCACGCGTTAGATTTTGGGCGTTTGAGAGCCCCTGACTTAATCCATAAGGACGCGCGTGTGGGTAAAAATTACCCGAGGAAATTTGATATTTAAATTTCAGTTATTTCCAACGTGCTCTTCAGGCCTCCCTACTCAGTGCCGTTCCAGTGAACTCTTCCATATGTTCTGATCTTGAATCAGATGTCCAGCTGTGTTAGTGCGCGTGCTCATCCGTATCAGAATGTCAGACTTGTTTATTGTTAACTACTTTGAATTTACGGACGAACAGTGCAGTAATTATTATTAAACGAGTGTACTTTATAGTATGTGTGCGTTTTTATCGTCAAGGTTATGCGAAATATTAGTGAATTTCAGGAGTTGAAGATACATCGCTCTCTATCGTACAACGAAATTTGAGGCCTCTTAGATGTTCCCGAAGAAAATCGTATATATATTCCAATATGGCAATCCACATCACATACGAGTGTTAAGCTATTAGGTCCAGTTAAGAATTGCTGGTATATCTAAACCACTGAGCGTATGTTGAACATTAAAGCTTGAAATTTTCTTCACCAAACGGAAACGAAAAATAATTCATGCAGTAGAGTCAGAAATGATGCCATTTACAATAGCACAAAAGGGGGCGGGGGTATTATAGAACACCATCTGTCGAACATCACCTTGATGACCACTAACAGTATTTTTAAGCATTCCGAACATCGCTGTTGTCAATGCTCAAGTCATCTATAAAGTAAACGATCTCAATTCTGAACCTACAGTACATTCCGTCGAAATTTCTTGAAAACGCTGTCGTTGTATCTCACAAAAGAACATTTGGCATTGAGAAGTAAAATACTCTTTCCCAACAAATCTCCGAAGTCGTATTCAGTGGCTTTCTGTTAATCTCCACCGTTCTAGCCGTCGCTTACGTTATTATACGAGGCAGGGGAAATACAAGGTCTCGCTTGTCGTGAAACTGGTTCTCGCTCGGGCCCGTGAAATGCATCGTTTTGCCGCTAGGAGCGCTCTTCTTAGTCATAAAATTGCGCGGGCGAAGTACTCATTCAAACATTCACGAGCGTGTGAGGACGTAATTTTTGTACTTTATGAGCTTTCTTGTGCTAGTGCGGGTGATTATACGAGGCACGTCCAGAAAGTAAGTTCCGTTTCAATTTATCTCCGCTGCAGCGCTGCAATCGCAGTTTCGCACATGCACGGTAGACGCTCTGTATCAAGGAGAAGAAGCGTGTGCTATTTTAAGATCGCTGTCAGCCACGTACGCTTTGTTGTGCTTGTTTACAATGTCGGTGTTGATTGAAAATCCCGCCGCTTGTGAAATCAGATCTTTGATTCGTTTTCTGAATGCTAGGAAAGTGAAACCAATTGAAATTTATCGGCAAATTTGCGACGTTTACGGACAAAATGCGATGAGTGATTCAATGGTGAGAAGGTGGGTCCGACAGTTCAATGAAGGACGTAGTGACGTGCACGATGAAGAACGAAGCGGGCGTCCATTTTTGGTTACAGAAGAACTGGTTCACGCGATTGATGACAAGATCCGGGAAAACCGCAGGTTTACAATTAGTGCTCTCGCTATGGAATTTCCCCAAATCTCACGATCACTAATTCATGAAATTGTTACCGAAAAACTGAAATTTCGTAAACTTTGCTCACGTTAGGTACCAAAGATTCTTACTGAGCAACATAAAACAAAACGGATGGGTAGTGCACTTCAGTTTCTGACCCGTTATAATGAAGACGGCGAAGAATTTCTGACACAGATAGTCACAGGAGATGAAACTTGGGTTTCTTACGACACCCCTGAAAGTAAGCGGCAATCAATGGAATGGGGGCACACTTCATCCCCTGCAACGGTCAAGCCGAAACAAATCTTGACACCTCGAAAAATGATGTGCACAGTGTTCTGGGACTGCAAAGGCATCTTACTCATTGATTACTTACCGCGTGGTCAAACAATGAAAGCAGATGTTTATTGCGAGACACTTAGAAAATTGCGCCGCGCAATACAGAATAAGCGCCGAGGATTGCTGTCAAAAGGTGTTGTTTTCCTTCACGACAACGCACGACCACACACTGCAAATGTGACGAAAAACCTCCTACAGGGATTTGACTGGGACGCGTTTGACCATCCTCCGTACAGCCCTGACCTCGCTCCTAGCGACTTTCATCTGTTCTTACATCGCAAGTCTTTCCTTGGCGGTCAACACTTCAACAGTGACGAAGAGCTGAAAGAAAATGTTTCCAACTGGTTGAAGACACAGGCGGCAAACTTGTGCCCCGCTATGACAAATGCCTGCAAAATTTCGGCAGTTATGTGGAAACGTAGTTTAAGAGTTGTAGAATTTTGTGCAATAAATAATTTTTCTGTATCTGTACACAATTTAGTTTTATTACCAAACGGAACTTACTTTCTGGACGTACTGAAATTAACGACCGTATTTACCTAATGTGAACATCGGATATTTCTTTAAAAGCATGTTGATCTGTAGTGTTCCTTACTGTAAATCAAACCCCTCGTCTTTAAAACTAAATGGTGTTTGACAATTTCTCATCAAGGAAATAGACTGCGATCTCTGTGGCAATCTAGTGTGCATTCCACCTTTTGCAGTAGGCATTTTAAAGACTCAGAAGATTAGTGTCAACACAACACTATAAATCTTACTTTCGCATGATTTTCCCGCACACAAACACAATCATATACAGGAAGACCACATAAGAGGAAGGCTACAGAAGTGGGAAATGAAGCTGAACTCTACAAGAAAATTGAACCTCATATAGAACCAACCACATCTACAGCCAGCAAAGAGAAGGACCCTCCACCTCCCTCAGCCTGTAATAATTATCAGTGAACCATTATATAAAACTACAAGCACAGAGTGTTCCATTATACTTAAAATATATATCACTAAATTAGGTTTGAAACTAAAAAGAATAGTTAGAAAATGTAGGAAAAAGCAGCACGTATACAGAAGCAAACACATGTTATTACCACTTTAAAAGAAAGCATGCATGAACTCAAAAATGAAAACATTAACATGGACTTGAGATTCAACGAAATAAAATGACAGAACTAGCTGAACCAGGTGATTTGAAAGCAAATTTCCTGAGTGAACAGATTCACACTTTTTGTAAACAGAAGTGTAAATTCAGATATAATGCTAAAAATGTCAGCATATTAATGTCCAACAGGTTCCTAAGATCTCGTAATATTTTGCACCTACCACACCAACAATCTGTAAAAACTTACATTGGCCATTGCAGAGGGAAGATAGGAATTACTTCTTTGGTACGAGCTCGTCTGATTCCAGAAAAGAAATCTTTACAGCACGATAATGAAAAGGTTGCTTCTGTCATCATAGACTAGATGGCAATAAAATCAAGGCTGGTCTATGATAGGAATTTGGATAAACTTCTTGGAATGACTGATGTAGAGAGACTGAGAGAGAGATGCTGTCGGTATTAAAGACAAGCTTTCTAATGAATTACTGTACATTCTATTCAAAGGTATTTCCACATATTACAGGATTCCTGTGTCATATTGTTTAACACACAGCAAACCTTTGAACAGAAAAGTGTTAAAGCTGACTTAGGCTAGGTAGCGATGTGAGATATAAATGGTGACTCTGAACTGGAGACCCATTACAAAGACTACTTTTTAAGTATTAGCTTTTACGTATATATAAATTGACTATAGATTCTCATAAAAACTTTAAAATATCTCTGTAAATATGTATAAATTCGTGTTGACTGTGGGGTCCATATTACGACGACTCATAACCTCAAGATACTGATGTAAACAAGTTTCGAACAAGACATGTTAACATCATATTGACGGACTATTTGCACTACAACAAAAATGGATCATAATCAGCATTCAGAACACGTGGTTCCTCCGTAAGTATCATAATTAGCTGTACATTAGCGAATTTTCCCATGCACTAGTCACAAGTTCCATGCTGAACATCGGAAGACACTCAAAACTTGTGTCTTAGAAAGGCGATTCTAGCGGGAGAACTGAAAACTAAATTCGGTGACCACTCTTCTCACTGCTAATTTCCCACACTTGTATAATAGCGTAAGCAATGGTTCTAACCCTTCAGCCAAGTAACTCAATGTTGTAAACTTCCTAAGGATATGAGATACGAATTTTTGGTAAATAAAATGTCATAACATACGAGAATATATTCTTTACTTATTCCTAACAATTACAATCGTTTTCTTAATCATCGTTATCCAGCTGATTAGATTAGCAGTTTGCCCTTCTCTACCACTACGAGCGCTAATGTGAGTCAATGCAGAGTTTCATTTAAGCCATTATAACTACATTCGGCTTGAACATTTTTCAAACAACTAAAAAAAACAAAAAAAACGCCTGAGAGTATTGAACCAAGGAACATATTACAGAAATAATTATGTAAGTGAGTTAATTTGGCTATGATTTGAATCCAAAAAACGAGTAAATTAACAAGCAACTTTAGGTTGGTTTTCCGAAACTATATTTAGGTCGGAAGTGATTTTCGACATTTTTTAAATACAGCTATTCAAGATTGACAATTTGAAATATTTTCGGGCCCTTTAGACCTTCAACGTTCGGCACAATTCAGGAAATTGCTTCTTAATTTTACGTTTCTTGCAGTGCGGGGACCCCTTCTTTGTTTTCTAAGAAATGTTTCAAACATTAAAACAGGGGGAAAGAGAAAGTACAGTCCTCGGAAAGCGTGAAGCAGGAAGATGCGAAGACTGAGGAAGCAAAGAAAAACAAGACCGAAAAACCACAACAATGCTGTGTAAACTGCAAAATCTAATCTGCCACGACTTGTGGAGACTATGTGGAACAAGTGAACGAGCAACAAAAAGTAATGGACTAGGGGTGAATTATGATCAAGTCTGATCATTGAACATCCTCTACAGTTCTTACCCTCTGCTCTGCTCTCTATACCAAGTGAGTGTTTATCGTATGTGACTCGTTTGAGAAAGAAAGTATGTGTCTAAAATAAAGGATCTAATATTAAAAAATGGGTGATGCCAGTGAATGTGTGATCATACCGAGAACATGAATATATCAATGACCATTCTTACCATCATCAGTTGCACATTGCTATAATTACTACGAAATTATTAAAATTGATTCAGTGCATATATTTAACATCATTTGCATGGTTTAGGGTAATTACAATTTAGAATTAAGGAGGATTTTTGTATATGCCTGAGGTAGTATGCAGCACTGATAAGGCAATATTCAATAAAGATGGACTTACTGCTTCCATTTTCAGGACAAGGTATACACCCGGGAAGAAATTTACCTGTAACAAAAGAAACATAACTTTATTTAAAAATATACAAATAAAGCGAAACTGCTTCAATAAATAAATACAATTGCACACAGAACAATGATCAGATATACAGTATAATAATAATAATAATATACCGGTAGTTATTACATTAATTTAACTCAAGAGCTACCACTGATTGTTGCCACAAATACTATAATTGCAATAAATTTATTGACTGGGGAGTTTTGCATCTATCTGAGGTAGCATACAGCAATGATGAGGCAAAGTTCCATCTTAGGATTTTTGTCGCAAATGTAAGCCTCATTTCTCTGCTTCAAAATAACACATATTTTATGTTGATTCTCTGAGTGTAAGTTGTTCAAATATGATCTTAAAAGGGTCCGTATGGAGCGTAGCCGCACAGCATCTCGGTTGTATCTTAGCACTATCTTCTTCTTCTCCTTTTCTTCATGGTGCCTCCAAACACAAGTTCCTAATTAGCGTCCACCTCTAAGATCTTTTTCTACCATGTTTACCCTTCATTCCCACCTAGATATACCTGCTCCCTTCACAAAGCTGCAGGTTGTTCTTATTGTGTCTTTTTGGATGTTTTCTCTCTCTTCACCATGTAGTCCTAGAGTGGAGAGAGTGCTTCTACCCAGCGCCTCACATTCGAAAAGTATGTGTTCAGCTAATTCCTCTGCTTCATTGCATTTCCTACATACTGAACCCTTTAGGTCCATATAGTGGGATACCTACCTTCCTTACCTATCAGCAAAGTTCATGAGATCTGTCTCTTGGGTCGTATCGGGTTCTTCGTCACTTGCTGAGGTAAAGGTAGGGTTCAGTAATTCTAATCTATCTACTGGAATGAAAGGTCTGTTTAAAAGATTCCTATTTATTCAGGAAAATTCTGAAGCATTCTGATATGTCAGTGGTATCATAGAAGTCAATTGTGTCCACTGGACACCACAATCATTTTTACATAAACGTCAGAACACTGGTGTGAGACTTTAACGTAACTGCCTGACGGGCATTCATACTAGAAACCATTGTCCCAATTATTAATCATTTAAGATAGGAAAGTCTGGAAATCCTTAAATTCGGCTTCCATGTGAGACCACATGTACCATCATAGTGACTCGTTATGGTCCAGCCCTCGTAACACGAACTCTGGGCTCTGGGTATAATTAAGGCAGTCCAATTGGTGTGTGCCACACAGTGGTTCTACGGCATGGACCCTTAATTGAATCGATGTGCCCTGCGTCTATGTCATGGACCGACATCTAATCTTCTAAGTTACTTTAAAGTCATTGTGGATGATGACCGCAAGGAAATGATGCTACAATGGCATATGGCCCTAATCTAAGTCACTGAGGTTGATGACCCCCTGACCACCCAAGTTTCTAGGCTGAAGGCTAAACACAATTAAGTTACATCGGTTGATGACCAAAGTTTCCACTTTACTATCCCCAGCACATTCACTGCTCAATGAATCAAAGTTCAATAATTACAACAACAGGAATGCTCACAAACTTTGTGGCAGTAAAATCCATTTCCTTCGGATATGTCCCTTTAATCGTTACTTTATATTTTAATATTCCCCCAGAAAAGCAAACTAAAATTTCCAGAATGCATCTCCAAGTTATTCGCTTGATTAAAGTTATTTCAAAATGCGGTTTCACTGAATTTAATAATTAAATAAATTTAAATGATTTAACGAAATGTTAAAGATCAGTAAATTTTATCTCCGCGGACTCTGGTTTCTTCACAAATTCCTACGCAGCTGTGATGTGAATTCAATATTGCGATGTTTATCTGGCTGGAAAAGAATTGTTACATAATTCATGTCCAGTTATATATATCTTGTCCCGTGATCTCACACTTTTAAAACCTAATCTAGTCCTAACCGTTATTAACACTCGGATATCCTAATAATCTACGTACAAACCAAACAACTCGCCATATAATTACGATGTCATATCTCGTCATTACCATTTATGAATTTTGCACACCCCTCACAGACAAACCGATCATCACAACCATCGGTCTATATTTTGGACAACCCTGAATTTGGTTACTCTGTTCCTTATACTCAAAGTTCGTGATTTCAAATGTTCAATACGTCCCCAATTACAGTATTTCACAATACTCAGATCATTACCGGCTGTGAATTTCAACTAAATCCAGCATTTTAACGTTTTCCCTGGCCGAGAATACAGTACATTCTCAATTCCACGCCTGTCCCGTTATATCCCCGCTGTTTCCCCCTATCAGCTGAGGCATCCCACCCCCAAGTTCGCTTGGCAGTTACATGAAACACCTGATTTATTCACAGTTGACTGGCTTCTCAAAATGCTCTTTTTAAACTCTGCCGACAAAATTAAACAAATACGATATTCTAACCAACAAAATGCACAGATTATGCTTCAAGATGCCCACACTAATTATACGCGTCGCCAATTAATACCGCTGTGGATTTCTATGAATTTCTTTCCATTCTCAACATTATAAAATATTCCTCGGGCTTCCATGTCCCGGCTTCAATGACAGGTCCAACCTGATTCACAAATCTCCACAATTATCATCGACAAAGAACTGGAATAACATCCTCACTAGAAATCTCGACGTCTAATATCGCACAATGCATTACTCATGAATAACTTCGCATAAAGGATATCGTATTTAATAACTTGGTTTTTACGAGAAAATGACTGAAACATTCTACTAGATCTTTTATTGTCAGTCAGACACAGTTTAAAATGGGCCTAGAAAAACGTTTCTCTCCGTGACCAAATTCATCACCCTAGGTTCTCACCCGACAGCGCGCTTCCACTCGATTGAAAATGAGTAACCATGGATTATTATCATTATTACAAATTGCAGACAGAAAAATTTTACGTCGAATGAACATCTTAATTTGGCATCAAAAAATATAGGCAGTACACTCACACGGATGACGATCTACATTGGACGTGATATCACTTCGAAACCCTATTCAATAACCTTTTTACAACATTATACGGCACTCGCAAAACTTCAAAATTTTATCCAAGTGGAAAATAAAACAAATGACTCTTTTAGTCGTACTCTCACATTTACAAAACTTAGTAGGGGTGACCACTGCGTCGTATATCCCCATTCAAATACACCTTTAGAGATCACGAGACAAGATATAAGAGGTAGTAAGATGGAAAGTCACCTACCTCATGTTGTCATAGGGCTCACCTGCGACCCTGGCATTTTATTTAGCCATTTTTAAATTCATGGCTTCACAGTTCATTATTAATTTTCTTCAGGTTTCCTGGAATAAAGCATTAAAAAAAGAAAATACCCTTCACTTGTTTGCTGAGCGCACACGATGGACTATAATCATTTCCGCACACGGATTACTTAATCACATTATAATTTATTCAGTACTTTGACCGTCCTATCTGGTACAATTATTTCCCTCAAGAAAACTATCTCCTCACGGAATCAAGACCTAGCCACACTGGCTAAAATCTGCAGTTGAACTCAGTCTACTTTCGTTGTTTGATTTCGCAGAGCAGCTCAACAATTTTTCGTCCGCTTTGTATCACAAAATGCCGGAGAAGGAGACTTCGTCATGGCGTCCCTTCATATTTATAGCAGTTACCCCCTCTCTTCGGATATCTCCCTTTGCCGCCAAGAAAATTTCTATAAATTTTCTGACTTACCTAAACTGTAATTTCAAGAGTTTTGAAAGTGACTACATGCTTGCTACATTTCTGGCGGTAGTGTTCATGGACATTTAAAACTTTTACGGGTTCGATTTGTGAGATGATTGACCTCCTTTGATAGGCACTATATTTTTTTGACTTGGCTTGGTTCACGCCATGTACACGGGCTTTGAAATAGTTCACAAAAATGACTTGAGATTCTTCCGCCGTTGACACGTGTGGCTGACGTCACGTACCCCAGAGCGTGGGACCGAAGGTAATCACCCCCTCGTCACGTGTCAAATCCATGCTATCAAGAATCCAACTTTTAAATGATTGTTAAATTTTACATAATGTTCTTAGGGCACAAAGGTCATGGGTTCAATACGTTATCTCTTATTACTTCAATTGTATGTAGGTGTTTTTTTTCAGATGGCAGTGTCCTGTCAACAGTCCTACTACCCATCTTATATTTTCTCTGCTGAGTTTCAACAGTTCTTTGTTATGCTTCGTGTTTGGCCCTTTAATCAGTTCCTTTGTGAGCCTGCATCCTGGAGTATTTTTCCAGGTTTCCATTTGTTTCTTTTCCTACGTAGTATCGCGCTTGTACATAGGAAATCCCGCATACAGGTTCTGGGCCTACAAAATGTGTTTCTGCCTCTTTCCTGGCCAGTTTGTCTGCATTTCCATTTTCTTCTATACCTGCATGCCCTGGTACCCATATTATTTTGACAATGTTGTACTTTGAGAGCTTCAGGAGAAGTGAGTGGCAATAACAGACAATTCTGGATATTATCCGGATTGCCTCTAGTGCCTTAATGGCCGCTTGGCTGTCCGTAAAAATGAAAATGTTCTTATTCCTCTGGTTCATTTTCAGACTTTCTTCAAGACATGTTCTGATAGCTATAATTTCAGCTTGGAATACTGTAGAGTATCTGTCCAGGCTCATCTGGATTGATCATTCAGGTCTTCCCCCATTGATCCCTCCTCCTGTGCCATCCACAGTATTTGAGACATCAGTCCACCATCTCAGTACTATAAATTTATTCATTCAAATTTCCTGGTATCGCTTAGCATTGAATATGGCAGAATATGGAGATG
This sequence comes from Anabrus simplex, assembly GCF_040414725.1. NCBI lineage: Eukaryota > Metazoa > Arthropoda > Insecta > Orthoptera > Tettigoniidae > Anabrus > Anabrus simplex. Next base: position 34,927,639 of record NC_090278.1, read on the forward strand.
TCGTAAGGAGACATACAGTGTGTTGATCTAGATACATTGACTGAGGTTAAGGTTTGGGAAGTTAATGAATATTGAATTTTCACAACCGCATTGTAATCGAACCCGACTTTCGACGTATTAGGTCGTGTTACGTATATTTAGTACGTGTTGAAGAGATGTTACGTACGGAACAAAAATGGCCAACCGGACACCAGTGGAATCCGAACCCACAACCTCCCGATTTCACGTCGGTTGCTCTAACAATTGAGCCAGCGCCTCCTAGAGACGTAAGGCAACTTGCAAAAAAATGTTCCGTGTCCGCAGTGACTGTATTAACTGTTCAGTTCTACACTTGATCTCAATGAATCACTACTGATCTGAATCAAGGATAGTCGCCCAGGTGGTAGATTCCCTATCTGTTGTTTTCCCAGTCTTTTCTTAAATTGTTTCAAAGAAATTGGAAATGTATTGAACATCTCCCTTGGTAAATTATTCCCATCCCTAACTCCCCCTCCTATAAACGAATATTTGCCCCAATTTGTTCTCTTGAATTCCAAATTTATCTTAATATTGTGATCATTCCTACTTTTAAAGACACCACTCAAACTTATTCGCCTACTAATGTCACTGCACGTCATCTCTCCACTGACAGCTCGGAACATACCACTTAGTCGAGCAGCTCGTCTTCTTTCTCCCAAGTCTTCCCAGCCCAAACTTTGCAACATTTTTGTTACGCTACTCTTTTGTCGGAAATCACCCAGAGCAAATCGAGCTGCTTTTCTTTGGATTTTTTTCCAGTTCTTGAATCGAGTAATCCTGGCGAGGATCCCATATACTGGAACCATATTCTAGTTGGTGTCTTACCAGATATTGTATGCCCTCTCATTTACATCCTTACTACAACCCCTAAACACCCTCAAAACCATGTGCATAGATCTGTACCTTTTATTTACAATCATATTTATGTGATTACCCCAATGAAGATCTTTCTTTATATTAACATCTAGGTACTTACAATGATCCCCAAAAGGAACTTTCACCCCATCAACGCAGTAATTAAAACTGAGAGGACTTTTCCTATTTGTGAAACTCACAATCCGACTTTTAAGCCCGTTTATCAACATACCATCATCACATGAAAGGTGATTCTGTGTCTTGTGTTTCGTGGCGGGACATGAATGTGTAGAGCGCCGGACAATCTGTTCTACTAGGGCCTGTGGCAGCAATAGCTGCGTACAAAGACTGAAAATGAAACTGATGATGAAGGAAGCAAGTGGAAAATAACCTAATGTGTACCGAACTCCGGAAGACCATTTATTTACACTTCCGTTGTGACTATACATATGGAATTTATGAACCTCAGAAATTCATAGAATTATGCTCGCAAGACTCAAAGCTGGCCGTATAATGCTCGGCAATATTCAGTAGCCAGTAAATCTGAAATGTACCTATGAATGATCCCCTGAATCTTAAAATAGTAAGGAGCTAATGTGGCTACGGTTAGCACAGAAGGACATTGTACTATTATACTGCCTTATATGGTTCCTGATATCATTATCATGTAGTATCATACCTTTAAGTGTCCACCCCCGTAGCGTAACGGTTAGTGTTATTAGCTGCCGTCCTCGGGGGCCTGGGTTCGATTCTCGGTACTGCCAGGAATTTAAGAATGGCAGGAGGGCTGGTATGTGGTTGAAATGGTACATGCAGCTCACCTCCTGTGCCTGAAAAGAGTTGCACTACCTCGGGATGAGGACACGAGTTTACTTTACTTTATACCTTTAAGTACGTTGTTCACCAAACCACTGTGGCAACACGAATTAAAATGCCCATTTACCACATCCGCAGTGAAATGTCGTGCTTGGCAGTGCATACATATTTCATCTAACAGCCCTGCATTGAGTAATTCAATGTAAGTTTCATAATAAACGACTTTTTTTAATCTTGGTTATCCTAATATGGATTTCTTTCTGTTTCTCGCTTATTAGAACGAACATGGAGCAACAACAACTAACATTCTGGCATTCTGGTGATAACTTGATTTTACAGAGCCATCTATCAGACTAACCTAGAAAGGTCTGCATAGACACCTGTTCCAATGGCAGCTGTCGTTTAGATGAAAAATCATTTCGGCCCCACTGCCACATCTGCGGCAGATGGTCGACTCACTGTTTAAACTGGAGATTCCATGAAGGAGGGCTATACTCAGTGTTCAATTTAACTGCTACTGCTGTACACTCTGAGGAAGAGAGTCCACTTCGTTGAAACAATGGTGTTGGCCTTTAGCCCTTTGGCAGGTGCGGCTTTCCTTGTTGCATTTTGTGACACTTTTTCTTCCCGAATGTTAATAACGGAAAAAGCAATCAGAAACTCTTTTTCTTCCCGAATGTTAATAACGGAAAAAGCAATCAGAAACTCTTTTACTACCACCTGTGGACACACTCAACTCTTAAAATTTATTTACTAACAACGAACGCTAGTTATGACACAGTTTGAATGGTTTCCCCATGTAAAATGTCTAGTGCTTACACAAACGTTTAAAGATGATTTACAAAACAATTAATGCAAGTTATGGCACAATATGAATCTGCGTTTTTTGAATAATTCTTCTTGGACCCAACGCAATAGAAACAATACACGAACTATTTCAGAAAATAACCACAATAACTACAATAATCAAACGTCTTTAATAGTAAATACTCCTACTATATTCACACTGAGCTGTATAAGCTAAACATCATGACAGAAATGGCCAGTCACACAGTGCAACGCACAAAGTATCTATTGTGACAAAGGCTCTAGTGACAATGCTACCACGTTTATGGAACTATGGTCATATGGTGAACGATCGCTTAGGCTATACACATTTCTACGAATTATAACAAGAACTATTATAAGAATGGTGGTGCTGTCGCACTTTGTATCCACGCGCGCGAGCCGTAGGGTCAGGAATAACGAAAAATTTCACAATTACCAGTTATGAAATATTTGTTTTAAGAGAATTAAATCATTCGATTTTGAAAGACGTTTCATGTATATATTTCGTAATCCAACCACGCTGAATTACCATCGTTCGTTATCCTATGATACATCCTGAATGAATGGTACAAGATGATAATTTCCTTGATGATAAGCGAACGCGTGGCCACCCTAATTTCCACGGCCTACTATCGGAGGTAGTACGTATAATAATCTCATTACTGCTTTCCGCCTACAATCCAACCAGCTTCCTCTGTGGACCACTTTCCTCAGTTGTTATGGTAACTGCCACGCAGTATAGTAGAGCAATGACGCCACAACAGAGCTGCAGAGTTATTGCAGGGAACCTTTAGATAGCGAGGAGTCCCTCAAGGAGCTATTCTGGCCCCTCGCTTACTTACTGGGGCCGGATATCCCGAGACGCTGCTGTCTAATGAAGCAAGGGACCTTATCTTATCTTCCGGAAATACTAGCGTCTACTTTGCGAGTCACACACTGTGGGTGGGGGACGATGAAGATATGTACTCAGGAAAACCAGCAATGTATCTCAGGGGACCACAAAGTATTCGACTATCTTACCCATATGCCACTCATTAGACCGTATCTCAAGGCGGCGTATCTTTTTATTTCCTGTAAAGTATATTACATATAAATTGGAGGGCTTATTTCCAAAGCGACGCATCTCCAAGAAACACAATTCTTCAGGAAACACCATTTATAATTACTTGATTTCCTAATAAGATAGAGACTTTTTCCTGTATAGCATCACTTCGAACACAATCTGCTTGTCATGGTGGCTTAAATCTTAGTGCAACGAATATCATAAAAATGGACAGGGAATCTTGGATTTACACCGCATTGGAGCTTAAGACTGGCTCGAAATACGAATTATGCAGCACGGTGTGAGCTAGGTTTCTTCGTAAATGCTCAAACATTTACAATATAATGCTTAATACTTCACAAATGCTGTAATTATTCACAATTTAAGAATTCCAAGCATATAATATGAATAGAAAATATAAGTGTCTACAATGTAAAAAACATAAATTTAGCAAAGCCTAAAACAAACATAAAGATAATTGTCTTTTTTTGAACACACAAATTTTCGGGGGAGAAATGTTCGGAAGGACCTATTGGTCCATACACTTCACATGTTCAACTCACAAAATAAATTAAAAAAATCATTATTACATTCGAGTTGAAGGACGTGATGTTTTCTTTTGGGGTTTCAATATTCAGCAGTTGAAGTAGAGGAGAGCATTGTACCATAAAATTCCATGGTAGGATGTCCTTCACTTACGTCCAGTTTATCGAGGAGGTTTTTAATATCCTTGACTCTGTCTTCTTTCAATACATTCCCCAATGGTCCTTATTCCTCTTCAAGAAACAACAATTTCCTACCTCTTTGCAACAAGGTGTGTTTGCATACTGCAAAACCACGAGCGGAAAAGCAGAGTCCCACCGCAACCGGTATACGGTCACAAGATATGTGTGCGCCAAGCTATTGATCATGTGGAGTAGTGGCACTTTGGAAATAAAAAAACATCGAGGACTTGCGTCATTTTGCAAATAAGTACAACTTTTGGATCTCATTTTAATCACGATGTACTCCACTTTGAAAATAAGTACGTTCCTACATGATAAAGTACTACTGTGGGAATACATTTTCACGTTCAGTTTGAAATTCGGAAAAAGTAGAGTTGCGTCACTTTGGAAAGAGGTCCTTCAGAATTTCAGAATTCGATATTATCTTGGTATGTATCTACTTTTAAACGCAGCTGATAGATAGATAAGAAATGGGCGAGCCCTGTTTTCGCAGAGCTCCACACGTAGGTCTATGAAGACCCTTTGTGCCCCAAAACGCAGCTGAGGATAACATGAAAAATTTCTGTTCAAAAATGAGAATTTAGTCTGCTCTGGTGCTATATTTTTCTCAAGAATGCATGAAGATAAACGTGGGAAAATATGAGTACCTGCCGTGATTCGCCAGATGTAAAATAAATAGCCTACTTATTAAATACGGTAGTATATTTTTCTAAATATTATATTCTCATTTAGACCGAGCCAAGCGCCCACGTATGTTAATTTGCTACGTCTAAAGAGTGAATATCTCCGCATTCGGGAAACGAGTGGATTGGAAATCCACTATCAGCTGCCCTGTGAATGGTTTTCCGTTGTTCCCCATTTTCATTTCTACGCAAATGCCGAAAGAGTTCCTATTCATTGGTCAGAGCCGATTCATTCCACCTGCTTACCCTCTTTCATTCACCTCATTCATTTCATCTTCATTAGCTTCTCAACTGAGGTTGGCGTCCGGAAGGGCATCCGGCCATAAAACACACCACATAATTTTCATCTCACCTCATCGCCAATGGAATACACTACCCGTCTCTGTCAGACGAGCCTCAACTGCTAGTTTTAGGCAACTTTGTCACCGATATCAACTAAGTAATAGATGAAGTCCTAAATATTATTCGTATGTTAAAGAAATATTGTAGATTTAGCCTTCCTCGAACTATAGACTTTATGTAATTATATAATAGATATATAATTAAGGTTAATAGAAATTAGGTAATCATGCCATAATTATGTAAATTATCTTCATCACCACCATCAACATTTTCCTATTTTGTCACTATTCTTCTTATTGTTCTTTATCATAATATTTTATTGTCTAGTAGTTGCAAGATGTTTCAAATGTACGTTTATTTATTTAGATTTTGCACATGTATTTTCTGGTCAGATGGAAGAGAGGGCCTAATGGCCTTTGTCTTGCCAGACAAAATAAATCCATTGTATTGTACTGTATCGCCGACCCCGTATCGAGAAGGCATACATACATACATACATACATACATAATGATCATAATACTAATTTAGAAATCTATAATATTATGAGATTCAAGAACACAGATAATGTAGGAATAATAGCTTCAACGACACCCATGATGTCCGTAACATACTGGAAGAATTTACAACCACATTTCTAGTTTCAAATGTTACATCAGTTTATATTCATAGAAGGATGGTGCAAAATCAGTAACTAAGTTTACGATTTGCTGGATATAATGAGATGACAATGGAATGGCGTATGCCTTTTAGTGCCGGGAGTGTCCGAGGACAATTTCGACTCGCCAGATGTGACGCCCGTAGGCGACCTTCGCGTGGTGATGAGGATGAAATGATGATGAAGACGGCACATACTCACAGGCCCCGTGCCTGGAATCAAACCCGGGACCCCTGTGACCAAAGGCCAGCACGCTAACCGTTTAGCCATGGAGCCGGACAATGAGATATTTTGTTCAGAAGAAAGCCATTTTTCAATGTTATTTAATAGAACCTTTAAGCTTTTTCGTCTGTAGGAACATGAAATGTAATACTGTAGAACACTATAACATACATGGAAATATTCTACACTCATTTAGACCGAGTGCAGCGACCACACCGTTCATTGTTATTAAATTTTATTCCAACGGTGTAGTCTATTTTGTTTCCTCCAGATATTGCATGCCTATCGTACCAGGTGTATGCATAAGTCATTTCCGGTTTCGATAAGAGATGGTGCCAGCGAACAGTACGCAGCGTGTGAATTTGATACATACGTCAGCTTGTTCGTCTGTCATTAACCTACCAACACACACAAGTTGAGTCCGATAACACTAGCGTCTATGTTGTATCGTTCAGTGATCATGTCGACGATTTTGCCTGAAAAAAAGAACTTTTGCGGCACGCATTGCTTTTCTTATTTAATGAAAAGGAAAAGGCTGCGGAAGGTCATCGTTTGCTGGTAGAAACATATGGTGAACACGCTTCAACGATTAAAACATGTGAGACAATTTAAACGGGGTGATTTAAATGTGAAAGGCTGTGCTTAGTGTCTGGTAGGACCAGAGCGGTATTGTGCATTATGAACTCTTGAAGCCCGGCAACACCGTTAATGCACAACGCAATCGCCAACCAATGATTAATTTAATTCACGCATTGATCGAAAGACGACCAGAATGGACCAGAAGACATGGCAAAGTGATTTTGTTACACGACAATGTAACAATTAGAAATCACTTGGAAGGGACATTCTTCCGCACCCGCCGTACCACCCCGACCTGGTGCCATCTGACTTTTTACCTCTTCGCATCAATGGGGCCGCGCTCGCAGAGCAGCACTTCAGCAATTTCGAGGAAGTTGGAAAATGGCTCGACGAATGGCTTGCCGCAAAAGACAAGCAGTTTTTATGGCATGGTATTCATAACTTACCTGAAATTTGGGCGAAGTGTGTAGAAGCCGATGGTCAATATTTTGAATAAACAAAAATGAAACCCCTCGAAAATTACGTGTTTTATTTACCACAAAAACCAGCGAAAACTTATGCAAACACCTGGTAACGCATACGTGGCAGAGCTTACACTATCCCATGCGGAAGGAGGCAATTGGCCTTACGAGATAATAGAGAATGAACTGAAGTTGATTAGCCACTTTTTACAAAAGAACAAACCATCGTTCACTGTTTATTACAATAAATTAGCAAGTATCATCAAATTCACTCTATACTTATACAATACACCTCAAAGGAATGTTTGGACTTTTGTGAGACTAGGTACATTATGTGACAGGGCGTGTGTAAGTGGTAGAGAGCATTGCGTACACCCAAGTAATTCACTTGCTTGTTTGCAATACAACAGATATCACTGTCTGCGGTCCTTGGTGAACTATGCCATTTCAGAGCATTGCGAGCTTCAGCAAGTGTTAAATTTTCATGTGCAATACGCACTTCCCAGCTTGACTGAGACAGAATTGTGGCATTGATTCAGGGTGGGCATACATGAGCTGCAGTATCACGAACCCTTGCGATTACCCGAAGTGCAGTGTCAAAAACAGAAGAAAGGTACCGTGAGACCAATGATAATAATAATAATAATAATAATAATAATAATTTCGTGTGGCTATTTCTAGCCGAGTGCAGCCCTTGTAAGGCAGACCCTCCGATGAGGATGGGCGGCATCTGCCATGTGTAGGTAACTGCGTGTTATTGTGGTGGAGGATAGTGTTATGTGTGGTGTGTGAGTTGCAGGGATGTTGGGGACAGCACAAACACCCAGCCCCCGAGCCATTGGAATTAACCAATGAAGGTTAAAATCCCCGACCCGGCCGGGAATCGAACCCGGGACCCTCTGAACCGAAGGCCAGGACGCTGACCATTCAGCCAACGAGTCGGACTAGACCAATGATGATAATAATTTCGTGTGGCTGTTTCTAGCCGGGTGCAGCCCTTGTAAGGCAGACCCTCCGATGAGGGTGGGCGGCATCTGCCATGTGTAGGTAACCGCGTGTTATTGTGATGGAGGGTAGTGTTATGTGTGGTGTGTGAGTTGCAGAAATGTTGGGGAAAGCACAAACACCCAGCCCCGAGCCACTGGAATTAACCAATGAAGGTTAAATTCCCCGACCCGGCCGGGAATCGAACACGGGATCCTCTGAACCGAAGGCCAGTACGCTGACCATTCAGCCAACGAGTCGGGCAGACCAATAATGCGACTGACAGATCGAGGGTGACAACGCTACCTCTGGTATATCCGAGTAGAGCAGAGGAGACTAAATTTGGCTGCTCAACAATTACGAGATGACTTCTTGAGGGCATCTGGAATACGCATAACTGCACGAACTTTACGCAAGAGGCTTCATAGTGACCAATTAAGGTCGCTTCTAACGAATCGAAGCGTTCAACTAAAGAATTGTCCTCTTAATTGGGGGTTAGATGAAAGGCGTAATGTCATGTTAGAAGATGAACACACAGAAATCACAGGAGGACAAAGGGTGTGGAGACGTAAACGACGCGGTGAGAAGTACTAGAATGTTCAAAAGGTGTAATGGTGTGGTTTGAGATTATGCATGGCCGCCGTATACCAATTCGAGTGACGTTAACTCTCGAGCTGTATACAGATGATATTATTCCACAATTTGTACAACTCTTTAGACGAAACTTTTTGATATAATTTGTTCTCCAAAGATGGTAATATAGTAAGTGAGATTGAATCAAGCTGTAGTAAAGCTAATGCAGTGAGCTCGCAGTTGCGATCAACAGTATTCTGTAAGAAGGAAGTCAGCTCCCAGACGAAACTATCTTTACATCGGTCTGTTTTCAGACCAACTTTGCTTTACGGGAGTGCAAACTGGGTGGACTCATGATATCTTATTCACAAGTTAGAAGTAACAGACATGAAAAGAGCGAGGATGATTGCTACCACAAACAGGTGGGAACATTGGCAGGAGGGTACTCAGAATTACGAGATAAAGGCTAAGATAGGAATGAACTCGATGGATGAAGCTGTACGCATAAACCGGCTTCGGTGGTGGGGTCATGTGATGCGAATGGAGGAGGATAGGTTACCTAGGGGATTAATGGACGCTGTTATGGAGGGTAAGAGAAATAGAGGGAGGCTAAGACGACGATGGTCAGACTTAGTTTCTAACGACTTAAAGTTGAGAGGTATATCTTGGCTCCCTTTTTCTTCGACGAAAACGCCCGCCCTCATTGAGGTGCATCATTGAGAAACTTCATGAGAGAGGTTGGAATAAACCATATGAAATGGCCAGCTAATTCACCGGACATGAACCGCATTGAGCATGCATATGCATATCGTCCACTATTTCCACAGACACTTCCAGACCTCATTACAGTTGTCCAGATGGAAAGGGATCTTCTTCAACATTGTTTCATTTTAAAGATCGCAAGCATGCCGCCACATGTCAGAAAATGATAATAATGTTATTTGCCTTATATCCCACTAACTACTTTTTAAAGTCTTCGGAGACGCCGAGGTGCCGGAATTTAGTCCCGCAGGAGTTCTTTTACGTGCCAGTAAATCTACCGACACGGGGCTGTCGTATTTGAGCACCTTCAAATACCACCGGACTGAGCCAGGATCGAACCTGCCAAGTTGGGTGTCAGAAAATAGAAAAGCCAGAAGAGGCTATACAGGTACTGAGGTAGAGTGAGGAAGGGTTCACCTTCAATAAAAACGCCCATGAATTGTAACCTTCTCATTATCCCTGTCTATTTGCGTTGGATAATTTAAGAAAAACCTTTAAGTTTGTAAGAGCTTACATTCTCAGGCTGTGTGTCTCTGTGATAGAATAAACAACTTTAAGACTACATTCAAATTTTCTTTTGCGATGTATATATAGAGAGATATTAGCAAGGGTTATTTAATGTTTTTTGCGAGATGTATCCTAACCTATTCTAATATAAGAATCCAGGACCGAAACTATGCTACACTAGGGAAAATGTGCACCTTTAATGCATTATACGAGATTGACATGTTTAATATTATTAATAATAATGTTATTGGTTACACGTCTAAATAACTAATTTTACGATTTTCGGAGACGCCGAGATGCCGAAATGTTATTCAGTGGAAGTTCCTTCATGTGCCACTGAATCTGCGGACACGAGGCGTGATCGAGCCCGTCAGCGCTCTACCGAGCTACTCGGCCCGACTATTATTATTATTATTATTATTATTATTATTATTATTATTATTATTATTATTATTATTATTATTATTATTATTATTATTCTTTCGAATGGGCCACCAGAGGACCACGTGCCAATTTCAATTCCTTCTTCTTTGTTCTTTCCTTTTCTTCCAGTACGCTTTCATCTGTTCACTATGTTTCTTCTTTCTGTCTTCAGACCACTTTGAACCAGTCTTTTTTACTTTCCTACCTTGGAATCCTTCTATTTTCAATACTTTTTCCCGAAAGCCTTCTCTATTAGTTATTTCTTCTGTTGTTATATTTTTTTTCTAAATTCTTTCTTACTTCATTGATCCAGCTTGTCGTTGATTTCTTACCCCACAAATATCTGAAAATCTTACTGGTTAATCTACTATCTTGCATTCGATATAAATGTCCAAAAAACATAAGTCTCCTTTTCCTCATTACATCTGATATATTTTCTATTTTTGATATATTTCAGCATTACTTCGTAATTTCCAACTTTCTGCTGTGTTTTGTGGGCCTAATATTTTCCTCATGATTCGCCTTTCTAGTATTTCTGGTTTATCTAAATTATAGTTTAATGCCAGACATTCGCTTGCATATAGGCATTCTGGCTTCACTACTGTGTTGTAATGCCTTATTTTTGCATTTTTGGATAGGCATCTTTTATTGTAGATATCTTTGGTGACACCATAAGCTCTCTCCATTTTATGTACCCCCATTATTTATATTATTATTATTATTATTAGCTATAATTTGTTCTCCAACGATGGTAATATATTAAGTGAGATTGAATCAAGGTGCAAGAAAGCTAATGCAGTGAGCTCGCAGTTACGATCAACAGTGTTCTGTAAGAAGGAAATCAGCTCCCGGATAAAACTATCTTTACATCGGTCTGTTTTCAGACCAACTTTGCTTTATGAGAGCGCATGCTGGGTGGACTCAGGATATCTTATTCACAAATTAGAAGTAACAGACATGAAGATAGCGATAATGATTGCTGCTGCAAACAGTACTCGGTACTCGGAATGAGGAGATAAAGGCTAATTTAGGAATGAACTCGTTGTGCGAAGCTGTACACATAAACGGGCTTCGGTCGTGGGGTCATATGAGGCAAATGGAGGAGGACAGATTACCTAGGAGAATAATGGACTCTGTTATGGAGGGTAAGAGAAGTAGAGGGTGACCAAGACGACGATGGTTAGACTCAGTTTCTAGCGACTTGAAGTTAAGAGCTATAGAACTAAATGTTGGCACAGCACTAGCTGCAAATAGAGGATCGTGACGACGTTTAGTAAATTCACAGAGGCTTGCAGACTGAATGCTGAAAGGTATAACGGTCTATAATGATGATGCATGTATGTATGTAAAATTTGTGGAATAGATGAAGGAAAGTATCCAACTAAATATTACGGTGAAATTTCCAGAGGAAATGGAAGTTAGCCTTTTGGTTTGTTACAATAAAGCCAAAGCTAGTTTGGAACTTCTATAACAATATCCTCTGAGTGTATTTGCCAAAGCCATTGCTCTTCATCGCTGTGTGTTCCAGCCATTCCCTTGGTAATAGCACGTACACTTCGTAAGGAAAACATTTATCCTACACGGTGAGTGTGTTTACCATGAGCCAGAAATTCTGTTTACTTTTTCCCCTTAACAACAGAGAGATATTTTACTGTACTTTTGAAGAGACCGGTCCTTCTCTCTCAGAGGTATTCCATTATTACATTAGCCTTTACACGTCTTCCAAGATGCCTCTATACCATTCTAGTCACGGGGTGTAGCTGGTTCATGCCGCATGTGTCTCTGGTGGGTGGGAGTGGTAGAATACATCTCCTGACTGCCGTAAAAGGTAACTAAAAGGGTTAAAGGAGCTGAATCTATCATTGATTAAATTTAGTTGCGCAAGGCACTTCACCTTCATCTTTCTTGCCTGACCTTCATTGGTCCGGTCTTGTTCTTATTTGACTTCCACGGTATCAGGATTGTGAGGCCTGGAGTGTCCTTCATTTCCATATCATGACCGTTTCCTTTCTTTTTTTCCGACACCTCATTTCTTAAAGGGTCACACATTTTCTATTTTCCCCTTTGATTAAGGTCAAGAAAGGATGGTTAAAAGTAGTTTAACCGTAGGAATACCAATGTGGATGGGGGGAGGGAGGGAAAGGGGGTTAACTTTGTACCCACCACCTGCAATTTCTTCCTTTGTATTCGTTTTTAAATCGGGTAATTCATGATTGGAATGCATTGCCTGCAGCTGTCGTAGAGCCTTTTCCCAAACATGTAAGATGCATCAAGAATAGACTCCAGCATTCTGTAAACTGTGTGTAAAATTCTATGTGATGGTGCCATATCTTAATGCAATGCTCAAGTATTAACGCATCCGAAAGATTTAAGGTGTGCGTGAATTTGTATACGAACGTTCTGTATTTACAGTGCTAATTTACCGCTTAATATACAGTACAGTACATCTGTAAGTCGTTCGTAATCTGTTTACACTCCAGGGTCGGTTTTCCCCTCGGATTCAGCGAGGGATCCCACCTATATCGCCTCAAGGGCAGTGTCCTGGAGCTTCAGACTCTGGGTCGGGGATACAACTGGGGAGGATGACCAGTACCCCGACCAGGCGGCCTCACCTGCTATGCTGAACAGGGGCCTTATGGGGGGATGGAAAGTTTGGAAGGAATAGACACGGTTGAGGGAAGGAAGCGGCCGTGGCCTTAAGTTAGGTACCACCCCGGCATTTGCCTGGAGGAGAAGTGGGAAACCACGGAAAACCGCTTCCAGGATGGTTGAGGAGGGAATCGAACCCCCTCTACTCAGTTCACCTCCCGAGGCGGAGTGGACCCCGTTCCAGCCCTCATTCCACTTTTAAAATTTCGTGGCAGAGCCGGGAATCGAACCCGGACCTCTGGAGGTGGAAGTTAATCACACTAACCACTATACCATAGAGGCGGACACATCTGTAAGTCATTGTGTGAAATTTTCAACTACTTAAGGTACGCGTGAATTCGTATATGACGGTATTGTAATGTTAAGCTAGAAGTAATCTCAACCTATAGTATTGCAGGCAATAGTGTTGGGCGCTGGAAATACTTCACTTGTATGTGAATTTGTATATGCTGGATTTAGAATGTTAAACTAAGTAGTATTTCTTGTAATATTTCCTTTCAATGGAATTGCTTGTTGTACTCTTGTTGGTGGATAATTATGTTTTAATTTTAGTATCACACTACTGTAAGTGATAATTTCCACCCAGTTGCGATGTATTTGTTAATAACAATAAAAAAACCAAACCAAAAACCCAACCCCATGGCACTACAGCCCTTGAAGGGCCTTGGCCTACCAAGCGACCGCTGCTCAGCCGGAAGGCCTGCAGATTGCGAGGTGTCGTGTGGTCAGCACGACGAATCCTCTCGGCCGTTATTCTTGGCTTCCTAGACCGGGAATAATAATAATAATAATAATAATAATAATAATAATAATAATAATATGAAGTAAAAAGTTGCAAAATTTATTTACTTTTACTAAAAATGAGGCCGAAGAGTGCAGTTTGCTCATGTGTACCGCCTGAGGTCCGTACATTCAGACACGAGTGAGCATGGTGTACCCCCGCCCCCCCCCCCCCCCCCCTCCGCCTCCCCACGCACCGTAGGTATTCGATATAACAAACGCCTTATTTTGTTCTGGTAGTCTTTTCCTTTACGTACAGCATTATTGGCCACACAGAGTAAAGTTTAAAGAGTTTCTTTTGTTATGGAACTCATTGTTGACCGCTACTAGGCATTATTAACTGGATATAAAGTGCATGGTTCTGTGTCTACTTCAAGAACATTCACAGTGAGTAATTTGCATCTGACGTATGCTGAGATATTCTCCAAGATAGCTAATTCGCCTGAAGATGACAGTGTTATTACTGTTAGCGAACATGAAGATGGAACTGAGAATATCATAGCTCTATCCCGTTCGAAAAATGACTAGTATAAGGAAGTGAGCTAGACTATTGTCATATTATGTTCGTCATGCAAGAGTAACACAGAGAGAAACATTTACAAAACCGTTATCTGCCAGACGTGTGGAAAACACAGTGAAATTTACGTATGATTCATCACACTGAAAGTAGAGCATTTTAACAATAGATCAGAAAACACACAAACAACCTCCATAGCACAAAAGCCCCGAGGGGCCTTGCCTAACAAGCGACCGCTGCTCATCCTGAAGGCCTACAGATTACGAGGTGTCGTGTGGTCACCACGACGAATCCCCTCAGCCGTAAACCTTGGCTCAGTAGACCTCGAACCAGTCCTCAGATCCAGGTAAACATCCCTGACCTGGCCGGGAATCGACCCTCCGTGTAAGAGGCAGGCACGCTACCCCTACACTACGGGGCCGGATTAACAATAGATCAGTCACCTGTTTAATTAGCGCGAGGCATTGAGAAGTTGACAGCTGATAATGCGAACCAGTTGTATAAGCTCTGGTGTTGTTGAAAGATCTCTTTAGTTTATTGTAAGGAAGGTAAAATAAGTTGTTAAATGTTTGTATCAATATCTCCAACAATAAACATCGTACATTCCCAGAGACTTGACTTTAATTGGTGGTCGCAAACTACCCTGCCCCTTGGTAAACAATGAATTTTAGAAAAGGTTGTCATTCCTGGGGTTAAGTTAGTTTACCTCCCAATGCGACCAATTATATATATATATTAGATATATTCTGCTTCTTCTAATTTAGTCTCCCTGTATACCTTCGCATTTATTCATAAATGCTATGAGTCTACTATGGAGGCATTAGAGGAGGTCACTTAAATCACTAAAGGGATCCCCTAGAGTTTAGCTCTTAACATGGCTCAAGTATTGCATTCACAGAGTACGTATTTGGCAGTTTCATATGCTTGTCGGACCCGTGGTGTAGGAACAGCGTGCCAGCCTCTTACTCTTGGGACGTGTGTTCGAGTCCCAGACAAGTTAGGTATTTTTACAACCGAGCTCGATAGCTGCAGTCGCTTAAGTGCGGCCAGTATCTGGTATTCGGGAGATAGTGGGCTCGAAACCCTCCTTAAGGTGGTTTTCCGTGGTTTCACACTAGGCAAATGCTGGGGTTGTACTTTGAAGACGATGTCACCCCATGTGGGGTGACGGAGCCTTATACAAAATATAGTATGTCACCCCTCATGGGGTGACACGGCAGTGTGTCCAGGCCTTTCAACTTTAGGCTGTCGCACGAAACTAGTGCTACCATTCGCTGTTGTATTGCATTGCTTGTTCACGTAAGGTGTTCATAGAGTGCAGCGCAGTGCCCATTCCTTTCTCGGCACGCTGGGCATTGCGCAACAAACAGTGGAATTTCTCTGACATTTGTCACCCCATATGGGGTGACATACGTAACCATCAGAATTCAATTATTAATGGCAAGGAAAATGATGTGGATTGGAGTCTATTATTGCTTTATTCTTACATACTGGTTGAGATTTAGCACTCAGATGAAATTGTAAACCGGGGCTACGTGTGAATAAAAAAAATGTTTCTGCAAACCTGGGAATATTCCCCAGTAATTGTCACTGGCTGATGATTTGGTTGAATCATTGCCCGATGCGGCACCGGAATCTTTGCTAGTGTCCTCACTACACAAACTACTGTTGAATTCTGACTCGGAAAAGGTGGCATCACATTGCAAATCCTAAATGTCAACATCTCTTGATTCAACACTCGAACCCTTTTCAGGTTGTTCTTCTATCTCTCTATCGGTAATCATGGCTTACTCAACACAGAAACACATAACATGAATTAATTTCTTGTCATAAGACTGTAAATTACAAGGAACTCGTTGAAAGGCGCGTAAATCAACAGCTCACAGTACAGAGCACAGTGTTCCACAACAACAAAGGTAAAAAGGCCGTCACCCCTGTAGAGGTGACATGCGGTTTCTCTGTTGCATAGTCAACCTAATAACCATATGTCACCCCAATGGGGGGACACAAAAATAGTAACTTTGAACATAAAATATGTCTTTGATTATCATCTACGAATGAAATTACGAACATCCGTAGCCCACAACAACCTGAAAAATGTATACGGCATTTCAGCAGTTTACCGCGGGAAAAGCAAATGTACACGTCGACGCTAAAGTGTTAATTAAGGCCACGAACGCTTCCTTCCCACTCCTGAACCTTTCCTATCCATCGTCGCCATAAGATCTATCAGTGTCGATGCGACGTAAAAGAGCTTGCAAAGGTATTTTTACATGGATTGAAGGACTGGTTCGAGGTCCACTCTCCCTATATGATTACAATTGAGGAGCTATCTGATGGTGAGATAGCTGACCCGGTCTAGAAATCCAAGAATAATGACCGAGAGGATTTGTCATGCTGATCATGCGACACCTCATAATCTGCAGGCCTTCGTGCTGAGCAGCGGTTGCCTGCTAGGCCATTGCCCTTCTGGTTGGTTTGGTTTGTACGAAGACAATGAAGTTCCTGACACTGAATCATTTGGCATAAAATGATCTCTCCTGTTGGAGATGTCACAGATGAAGTCACTTGACCACCTTCCAGGTTCACAGTTGCGATCAGAGCCATTGCTTAGCACAAGGCCTCTCAAACGTCCAAAATCTCACGCGTGCAAAACTAGCTTCAGTGTTCCCGTTTCCAAAAGACCTAGCATTAAGGCAACATTGGGTTAAGAGCTTTCGTACGGAAAACTTCGAACAGAATGATAGGCCTAATTATGTTGTGTGCATTAAACATTTGATCATTTTTGAAATCAAATGCATTGTTAGGGAAGATATATTATATAACTGTAGAAGGTAGTGATCTAATTCGAGTGCCGCGCAAACTTCCGAAGTTAAAACTAATGATGCCTATCCTAGCATTTGCCGTATCAGCCATCGTACCTTACTACAAAGAAAATTAAATCAGTCCCGGAAAGATCCGGAAAATCATGACCAAGATTTATTATTTAGATACTAAATTAAACTGAAAAGGTGGTGCAAGAATGAATTATTAATTTTCAAAGTTTTCCAATGAACGTGGGTAAACTAAACCTAACCCCAATTCCCGTGAGTGAACATGAGAATTACGTTCTTTCTTATATAAAATACAATTGTGCCATCAATTCTGGTTAGTTTTAAGGTGTCGAATGTTGTAGATGGTCAAGAATATCATACAAATGTCGCTTGTAGCTACTCAACAATACAGGTGGATTTTGGAGGGTTGAAATTTTGTTGGTGAAATTTGTTTGCGTGGGCTGTGGTTAATGGTGGTGGTGCATAGTATTTCATGTAAGGTTAACAATGCTCTTTTCTGATATCTATATTGTGCCCTTTTTAAGGCAAGAACTGCGGTGATCTCTTCTTTCTTCTGTGCGCCGGCTGCTCCTGTAATAAAAGACATGTAAATAATACTCACCGCTGCATGTAGACTCTTGTTCCTCAGTCGTGCCCGTCCGTTATCCCCGGAGAGGCCACCCGCTGATCAAGGAGTGAGGAAATGAAAAGAGGGGGGTAAACTAACTAAAATGACGGTACCCAAGACTGAATTAAGATTTAAATAAAGACTGATTTATTAACTAAAATGCAAAATGATAAGAATGAACGTAAACTGAACTAGTGAAAAATGTAAACAAAATGAAATAGATGTGACTAATAAATACATTAAAGATTGAAGGTATGCCTTACACAACAATCATCAACTGCCTAAATAAACTGACTGAAGGTCAAACACCTTAATTAAAATATTCCAGACTCTCTTGTCACTGTCTTCAAGTTAATAAAATGACTCAGTTTAAAACTCTGGTCAGAAGGACCACCTTCTTGAAATACAGAATGATATTACGGAGAAACTATCTCCCAAAACTAAATTTAAAAGTAGTAAACTCACAATAAAGTAAATTAAATTTGTTATGTCATCAAACCACTGACTCATAAGAGTTATTAAATGTTTAAACACATGTGGCATTTGGTAAAATACCCAAATTTAAATAATCATGGTCTGCACTACCCAAGTGTATCACATAAGGAATGATTCGAAGAAAACAGAACAGCCATGAACATCACACTTCATTTCCGACATAACCATTGTCTTATTCAAACACCTCATGGTTAAACAAAATTAATTATCGAAACATCACTCTGAGTGTATCCAACCACGCATCTAAATTTTAAACTTCATTTGCATGTCTGTGATAGACTGGACTTCTTAAGAATAAACCAAAAATTAGGCCAAGTGCCTGATGTTAACATTATCGAATGATAGCGATCCTTGTACATTAAAATTTCTATTAAATTTGCCGCTAACTGCATTTCATTATCAACTCATATTTGTGGTACCACCACTAGATGGAGGCAGATGCCATCTTGTTTACCATTCATTGCGGCAGTTTTATACAATTGGTTTATTTAAAGATCGCTTCATTTCTAAATAAAAATGTAGTGGATTTTTAAAAGAAAGTTTGGTAATTACTTAAATGCCTGGTATGAGCATACCACTACTTTTGTTTCGACTGTGACATAATCGATGATTCATAAACCTAACATCTGAAATCTTATTTACAACGTTACATTAATTAACGGAGAAACACTGCTCCGACAAAGAAAATACAGAAATCAAAAAAAAACTAACCTATCCACCTATCCATTTACAACAAATCAAATATAAATAATTCACATACGCTTGCGTCCTACAAATACACGGTAAAAGGTACAAACAGAAAGGAAAACAAATAAGCAAATAAGATCCCACCATCGCGGCCTACTGGAAATTAATAAGGATGAAATGCGCAAAATAAAATCGGAGTCTCCTGAAAAATATACCCCGCTGCGAGTAGCAAAATATTGCGAATTTGACGGCAATCTCAAACCTCAGACGATAAATGTCTGGACATGGTAACTATTTAACCTTGATGGACAAATTACTGTTATTTCACGTCATCCGTGATTCTACATAATTATTCAAAACACATTGACTCGTCGCTCTGTTCACATTGTACACTGGCTAGCATTACTTGCCGAGCATCTACTTTCCCTGTAATTATTTAAACAAATACAGGCTCCTGCCTGTAGTATCATAACCCATGTCGTAACACATTTAACACTCGTGGTTAAATTCTTCATTTCACAATTCTATTTACTCATTAATTCTCGACGTCATTATTATACATTATTCTCACAATACAGCCTCGCTCGTATCCGGCGGGCAAAAATATCTGTCGTGCACATTACAACCTCTTACGACAATTCAAGACATGGTCCAAATATCATATTTCCATCATCAACGTAGATCATCAGGGACATTAATCATCTAGCTCGATCTCTCGATCATTCTCCGCTTAACATATCACAAATCTCTCAGAGCTGACTCATCAATGGCGCTCACTGTTTCTAATATCAAAAAAAAAGTGACGAGATTGCCTCTCAAAACACAGATGTTGACACATGCGTACCCGCAACTACACAGGAATAAAATACTCGCGTCTACCAACAATCGTCGCAAAGATACGCGGGATCAGTACCATCAAAACCGGTCATCTGAAGGATGATTCCGCGACACAAAACAAGCTGAAATGCGCAAAAATAGCAAAATAAACATTGAAAACATCGCGACGGCGTCTACAACATCAAAATTCCAACAAAAATATGACTCAAAACCATCGATCTAAATAACATGATGAATAATAATAATAAACTGGCATTACACTCGTAGATCAAATATCAAAGCTGCCTAACTGTCAAAGTGACATATTACAAAAATAAACCATAAAAACACGCAAACAAACATCTACCTAACAAAATGCACAAATAATCCTAACTGAAAGTGCAACGTTAACATTATTAATTATTATTATTATTATTATTATTATTATTATTATTATTATTATTATTATTATTATAGTTATCATTATTATTATTATTATAAATATTATTATTATTATTATGATTATTATTAGCAGTATTATAAAACTGTGAATTATTTACAACCCTACCTAGTACTCTAAACTACATTGATCATCAATTTGCCACGGTCCTACATATTTATTTACATTATCTAATGATGCTCATAGCTGTGTGGTGGAGGCAGATTGGCTCACCCTCCGGCCCCGGTCATGGTGGAAATTAGAATTCCATCTTCAAACTGATGTGGTATTCCAGATTTTTACACACGCAAATTTGACACATTCTTGCCATGCCGTGACACACGTTTCTATTAGCATAAAACACTCGCATTTCTCTCACTCCAGTGAAAGTTAGAAGATGCCACTGCAGACTCCTGTTGTGAAGCTGGACGGTCGCCTCGCTATCTACCTGGAAATCACCTGCTGGCCTGCTCGCCTCTCTCAGCTCTGTTTACACTGCAGCTTACAGAACATCAACCCCACTGGGACATAACTGTTTCCTCAAGGTTTACTATTGCGGCCTTCATTGAAGAAAGACATACTCCTCCCTATCTGTCTTTAGTAGTTTCTGCCCGTAAATATCTCGCTTGCCAAAACAGTTTATAGAATGGTAGAAGCAAGCTAAAATACAGTTTATGTTGTGGAGGAAACTTTATGCTGATAACACATGTGAAACTACCAGTTGGTTAGAAATGTTTTATGTAAATATGCTGAAAACATGGACTTGTTCCTCTCGACTAGTAATGTGAGTTCATTTAAGTCGAAAGTGTAGCTCTTGCCTACTCCCCTTGCATTTACAGTAAAAGTCTGTTAAAGTGTTCATTTTCTGAAATGCTATTCTCCCAAATAAATAATACAAGGCTTTCTAAAATGCCTACAAGTGTCTAATCGCTTTCTTACCAGCCAAAAGCAAATCTAACTGATAAAATTAGCTGACACACTCTGTCACTCTGTCAAACGTAGATACACTGAGATTATTACAGAATCACTGCGAATTAGTCAAGACACACTGCCAAGACTCAACAAAACAATTGAGAACTCTGAAGACACTGAGAATTCGACTGAGAACTGAGAATTCGACCCTCTGGTCGCTGGTTTTTGTAAAGATTTCTCCCACCACCTGGAAAATAGTTCCGTGGAAGGGATGTGGCGTAATGATCTGGTCCTCGGGAGCGCTTTCTCGTACATCCGTAGGTTATGGTTTTCAAAATTCATATGCAAAACTTCCTAAATTTTGTCTGACTCACATGTGATATTGCGCCGCGGGAAATGATCACAGGATAATCCACACGACGGCGCGCGTCACTGGTGTTATTTTCTTCCGGTGGATGGCTTCATCCTGCCATGACAGCTCCTCCTTCCGGGTCCTATTACTCCTCCGTGTGAAGTTGAATTTTATTAATTAGGCACTAATTAACCACAGATTGACACTGATAATTCACCAAATATTATAAAGAAATCAGGACACTGTTTTCCACTACCACACCGGGCTTCAGATCGCGGAATACTGACTGTAGATTTCCCGGTATGACAGCTCATTCAAATTTAGAATTTTCTGATTGGCTGAGACTTTCGCGCTCTTCCAAACGTGGCTGCATCCATTTCCTCCCAAGGATTGGCGGTTATTGTCGTTGTCCCCTATTGTCCTAGCCAAGTAGGTCAGGCTTCAACGCGTGCTTTTCTCGTGAGAACGAACAGCAAGTCGCCCCTCTTAGGCGGTGTCATAAAATTTATTGGAAGGAACCCTAAGGATGGTTTACAAGTTGGTCGTGCTTAGAGAAGAGTTTCATGGATTCTCCTCGCCGGCAGGCTGGCGCCAGAAAGTTCCTTTGTGACTGCTAGTTTCACAGCCTCACTGTGGTATCTCATATGCGAAATATTCAATTTAAATGTGAATTAAATTAGGCAAATTCGCTTACGGGTGCAATATATCTTATTTGCTGACCGGAGTTTCATATGTGAAATATTTTTGTACTCTGTGTCTGTTACAACCTGACGTTGATACAGACATTCTCCCTTCGTTATTTTCCCCTCTGCAATTACATTTAGACTTACAATACTCGGTAACGCTAATTTTGGTGTTTAATTATCCGTATTTTGAGTTAGTGAGTTGCACTTCATGACGTTCGACTTGTGATATTTCTTTAGGTGACTCGGAATAAACATGTATAACCTTCCCCTCAGATTCTCATATCGCCCACCGATGTCCGCCATGTTTTTCCTGGATTACGGTCTGATGTAATTGTAGTGGTTCTTGGTTCATACATTGTCTATCTATAGCGATATAATTCGAGAGTGGAGACCCATTATATGATAATCGATTGGTACGTAAATCTAAGAAGGTGACGGATTGTTAAGTAGGTTCCTTTGTCAAGGTCAGTGATTACAAGAGCGTTCTGTATCAAAGAGGTTATGCTCAAAACTTCAAAATCATCTGCAAGGGAGATTACAGGCCACGGAATTTTGAGTATCTATGAAATGCAAGCCGACTATTGTATTTTAGAATAGGATTATTTTTTGTACGAAAAATGCGAATAATGAAGAGATGCTAAAAAACATCAGAAACATTGAACGCGTCTCACGCAGATTTTCAGAGGATGCTGATTTCTAACTTTACCACGTAACCTTAGTAATTAGAGAGGAATTTTAGTGTATTTCCATTTCTTTGGTCGTATGGTTGATGTAAGCGACGATATTGTGAGCATGTCACTGGAGCACCCAAGTTGTTTTGTTAGATTTTGCTGAGTTAGATAATAATATAAAGAAATTATGGAATATTGAAAGACATGCATTTTTGCGGTCAACGAATGCGAGTGCCAAGGAATAAATATTTTAAATTTCATTTTTAACTAGGAACCGTGGTCCAAAACCCGGTCATTCCATGTGAGATTTGTGCTGGACAAAGCGGAGGCGGACAGGTTTTTCTCCGAGTACCCTGGTTTTCCCTGTCATTTATCTCCAATATCACTTCATTGTATCTGCCATTCATTAATCATTGGCCCAGAGGAGTGCGATAGGCTTTGGCAGCCGGCAAAATTCCTATCCTCGCCGCAAGATGGGGCTTCATTCATTCCATTCCTGACTCGGTCGAATGACTGGAAACAGGCTGTGGATTTTCATTTAACTAGGAAGCAAATGAAGTTAAATAATGGAATCTGTCATGTTAAGTTAAGCCTTCAGCAACTCATATGTTGGTTTCTTTCTTTTTCTTTTCATGAAATTATTGGATATATGAATTTAATAATGTGACCAACATGTTTCATTTGTATTATGAAAGCTTACCATTATGAATCATCGTAACCAACAAAAGTTAGGGACTTTGGACATTTACAGTTAATGATAATATTCAATTTTGAACAAATATCCAATCATGTTGTTGTTTCAATTATTTTGTAAAAATGAATTTCGTACAATGATATTCATTTAAACGGGATATCCTTTCAAAGAAAGAGAAGTAATTCTTGAGATTCTCATTTATAGGCTAAGTTTAGTAGGATAGTATAGTATAGTCTTAAGTAATAATTGTTAAATATGCGCTACCGCACGTCAGTCAAATCTTGAAGTCTAACTGTGGAATAATGTGACCGGACTTGTCGAACCTGCACGTCCCTTGAGTGGAGTTTCTTACATCTCCTCATGTCATCAGCCGTGGCATAGTATTAATGACTCGAACCCTGAACCAGAAATTCGTGTAAGGTCACAATACGTATACATATTTTCTGATTACCTACAAAACAGGGCGTCAGCACACATGAAACATTTAGGGGAACAGAACGCTCGGCAACTCTATCGGAAAGATGGTGGAAAAAACGATCATTACGGTTTTAGAAGAAGAGTAAACATATCTATTTCGACATCCAATGAAACAGTGATTTTTTACAAAGGGAGGTCATCTAAGACACTGAAAGTGGATGCAAGTTTGACGGAGTTGAACATTATGTCGCAGATCTTTCAACCGACGCTCACACGAAGAAAACAAAACATAGAAAAAACAAGTAGTTTCACTGCAAGCATTGCTCAAAGAAGTGTACACCAATGTGTGTCGAATGTAATTCTGCTTTGCAAGTTTCTTGCTTTGTACAAACCCACACAAGGGCGTAATGTATGGAATCTGATTTGTGAAGAGAAATTAATTAAACAGGGCTATTCACGTAAGACGTTACACGGAAACAAGGTCTAAACCATTAAAGACATCGGTATTCTCTTTCTATATTCATAATTGAATCTCAGGGACTTGTAAAATAATGTGCTACATATTCTCATAGGGTGAATAATAAACGAGATATTGATACTAACTACATAATTTTAAACGGAACGGCACAAATTCATACAGCTGGCATAAAAGTTCAACTGTGTACACGTTCAAATATGTGAATATTTTCAAAATCGGACGGTTAGTTTTTGAGATATCGATAAGAACAACATGCGCAGTTTTGCATGCCGCCAGACAGCGTTAAGTCGGCCAAGGACATATTGACGCGCAAGCAGTTTCTTGGCAGTGATTCCACCCACGGAATGGATACCAGGCATGTAAACATATCGTACACATGTGATGGGTTTGCAAAGTGTGTATGACAGGCGAACCCATGGCAGGACAGGGAGGGTTAATATTTTTTAAAGGAATAAAATAATTACCTTGACTTCAAAGGAACATGGCGAAAGCTATAATTTTCACTGGTTTAAGTTTACAGTGCATACTACTGTATGAATTGAAAAATAAATATAACACAGAACACCTGAAGAGCTCCTTCTAGAAAGCCAAATGAATAATGTCCGAATAATCTACTTCACCGTTGTGTATTCGCCAGGCATACAATAACGTTGCACACCCAGGGTATGTTACGGTACATCATATCGTGTGTACGATAGTTTACAGTACATGCCTGGTATCCGTCATGTGGCTGGAATCAATGCCAAGAAACAGCTTGCGTGTCAATACGTCCTTGCCCGACCGTACGCTGTCTCATGTGGCATGCAAAAGCCCAAATGCGGTTTTTATTGATATCTCATAAAAGTAAGTGTCCGATTCTGAAAATACTTACATATTTGAACTTATACGCAGTATAACTTCTAGGCCACCTGTATGTATTCGTGCCGTTCCATTCAAAAATATGGAGTTAGTATCAATATCTCGGTTATTAATCACCCCATGAGAATGAAGTAGCGCATTATTTTACAAACCCATGGGTTTTATTTACGAGTATGAAAACGGAATACCGATATATTTAATGGTTTATACTTTATTTTCGTGTAATGTCTTAGGTGAATAACCCTGTAAAATTAAGAAATAAATTAGCGTTCCTGAATTGGCTTACATTGATTTCAAAAGTAGTAAATACGATAGTAGATAGTACCGTAGGCCTATCACTAACGTCGTTCTGGAAGGATGCTCACTTTCCGGCATACTAAGCGAGGAATATCGGGATAACTTTTGCTTTATTTACAACTACATTGTAGATTTTCATGGAAATATTTCTCATTCCAAATAAAAGACAATTCAGAGTTATCGGGGTTAAACCACAACAAAACAAGTGTGCAGCAATCAAAATAAGTAAAGATTTAAAATTTTCTAGAAACATTCATGTAATCATTGAACCTTATGCTCATTACTTCACATATCATTGCCCTGTATTTAATAAATGTTAGTTGAAATAATGAAAGTTAAAACAAGTAAATAATTAATGAATGTATATAAAAGTATGCAAAATATAAATGTATGATGACGTAAAGAATAAAAGAAACGACGAAATACAAATATTTTACTTTAGATACAATTGCGCAGTGCTATAAAATCGATTTTCCTGTAAACTACTTCCCCCATTTTTCTTTTTTTGTTTCTTCGCTGCTTGCTTTACGTCGCACCGACACAGATAGGTCTTATGGCGACGGAGGGATAGGAAAGGCCTAGGAATGGGAAGGAAGGAGCCGTGGCCTTAATTAAGGTACAGCTCCAGCATTTCCCAGGTGTGAAAATGGGAAACCATGGAAAACCATCTTCCGGGCTGCCGGCAGTGGAGTTAGAACCTATTATCTCCCGGATGTAAGCTCACAGCTGCGCGCCCCTAACCGCACGGCCAACTCGCCCGGTCTTCATTTTATTCACTTATATTCCGTTTAACATTCTTCATTATCATGCGACATATTTATAGCGTGGTTAATACATGCATTACATGTCTTATCAGAAACGTGTAAATTCACCTCAGTTTTAGTTCCCTTTAACCCGCGGGTGGTCGCTATATGAGATTTTCTCTGGCATTATTTTGTACTGTGAGTTTACTTCTCAGTGATGCGAGGGAGGTCACTGTTCCCTCTTCTAGCTGAGTTGATACCTGTAGTAAGTAAGGCGACTCATATTTGAAGGGTAAGCATCCCCTTCTCCAGTCGGAACCAAGTTTCGTGTGAGTTCGTGCGTCCTGTGTGAGAAGTTCTCTCATCGCGCGTTCAGTGACGTAGGTGTTATATTGAAGTCGAAAGGGAAACTTTATCCTGTTGTAGGCGTTAGTATTTGATCTAAGTCGTGCGCAAAACGTTCTCCATTTGCAGTTACTGATGAAAGAGTCTTCAAAAATTATGAGTCGATGAAGAATGCTGGGTAATAAGCGCTCTTACAAACTCCAGATAACTCAAATGTTAGAGAGCAGACCTGTTGTACTTTATTCTTGCATTCGTATTGCGTCTGTCAGAAAGTTCTATAGTAATAACAATGTTTTTGGTTTTACGTTCCAATAACTACGTTTTACGGTTAGCGCAGATGCCGAGTTACCGGAATTTTGTCTCAATAGGAGTTATTTTACATGCCAGTAAATCTACGGCTGACGCATTCGAGCACCTTCAGGTACCACCGGACTGAGCCAGGATCGAACCTGCCAAGTTGGGCTCAGAGAGACATTGCCTTAACCGCCTGAACCATTCAGCACGGCACTCTTGTGAATATTACGTACTGATATGTGACTGAACTAATGACTATTTTCCATTAAGTAGTATTTCGTTTCTGTAGTATACGGTTAATCACTTCATTTTAAAAAATCTAAAATGTATAACGCAGACTTTGCGTCTCATTTCAGTAACTCATTTCACTCTTACGCCCCGCAAAATTGTGGAAGACATATATATATAAAATGAAGTTTAATGTGAGAGAAAGTCTTACGTGCAACCACTCGCGGGTTAAAGGTAGTCGTTTATTCACCTTCCTCTTCCCAAGATTGCGTTTGTAGTATTCCAGGGTATTTATGTGCAGTAACTCCATGTACTTGGTTTACGGCGTCCTAAAGAAGCCCTGCGAGACAACATTCTGTAATGCCGAAGTGGCTTAAGAACAGCAGCAGTTGAGCAGACGGTAAAAAATATTACTATTTTTATAATAATAATAATAATAATAATAATAATAATAATAATAATAATAATAATAATAATAATGTTTACATTTTATGGCCTTCATTGGACCACTCTAGCCAAC
Organism: Anabrus simplex; assembly: GCF_040414725.1. Classification (NCBI taxonomy): domain Eukaryota; kingdom Metazoa; phylum Arthropoda; class Insecta; order Orthoptera; family Tettigoniidae; genus Anabrus; species Anabrus simplex. Next base: position 34,955,434 of record NC_090278.1, read on the forward strand.
TTTATACAAAGAATTTTTCAGTTTCCTGTCGGCCCAGTATTTCTTCATTCTCTCTGATCTTATCCTTCTTTCTTCATCGGTAATCACCCTTCCTATTGTCTGTTTGTTGATTCTGGTTTGCAGTCTGGTTTGCTTGTCTGTGAGTTTCCTGATTTTGTTGGTTTTGTTTCTTAGGTCTTCCACTGTAATTTGTAGTTCATCCATATCTTCCTTGATTTCTGTAATCCACTTAATGTTGCACTTACTATTCCATAATTTTTCTATTATTCTCCTGATGATCCTGTTCTCTGGTGTCCTGATTAGATGTCCAAAAAATGAAATACGTTTCTTCCTGATTGTGCTCATTACTGGTTCTATTTCCTTGTAGACTGTTTCATTAGAAGCTACTCTCCAGTGTCCATCCATTTGGTATGATTTGTTGATGCACGTTCTAATGATTCTTCTCTCTTTCTTGAGTATTTTGTCTATTTGTGCAGTGTTAGTTGTTTTGAAGATGGTTTCGCTTTCGTATGTTATTTCTGGTTGAGTGACTGTTTTGTAATGTTTTAATTTTGTTGCTATTGACAGCCCTTTTTTTTTTTTTTTTTTTTAGGTATTCTTGGTGACCTGCTTACAAGGGTGATGAACACTAGTCTTCAGTATGGTCTAGAGATAAACATCAAAAAGACCAAACTAATGGTAGTTGATCGGCAAGATCAAATCCAACTTACGGGATACCTAAAGGACCTGGATATAGTTAGGGGATTTGTATACTTGGGGTCTGTCATCAATGACACGGAAAGCTGTGATAAAGAGGTAAAAAGACGTATTGTCTTAGGTCGTGCTGTAATAGTTAAACTTACTAAGATCTGGCAGAACCGGGCAATATCAAAAGCCACGAAGATGCGCTTGGTAAAATCACTTGTGTTCTCCGTCTTTTTGTACGGCTGTGAGACCTGGACCGTGAATGCTAAAGACAAAAAGCGCGTTGATGCCTTTGAGATGAGGTGTTGGCGGAAAATGCTACGTGTACCCTGGACAGAAAGAAGAACTAATGTTTCCATTCTGGACGAACTCTGCATCAAGAAACGCCTATCTTCCCGTGTGAGTGAGAGTTATCTCCAGTTCCTTGGCCACATTTTAAGACGAGACGGGGAGAACTTGGAAAAGGTAATTTTACAAGGCAAAATCGAAGGCAGTAGACCACGAGGAAGAACAGCAAGCAGATGGATAGATCACTGGGCTACCACTTCAGGTCATATTATCGAAATGTGAAAACCGCTCGGGATGGAGACATCTTGCCAAGGTTGCAACACGGAAATGATGGAGTTATGAGGTCACGACGCTCAGTAATGAGCATAACGACTAATGATGATGATTCTTGGTGACATATTGTGCTCTGGTCAGTTTATTTATTCTGTTATGCCATGCTGGCTTTTCATTGAGGTTATAAGTTATGATTCCTCCCAGATATTTAAATTTATTTACAATTTTGTTTTCTTGGTTTCCTATGGCAGTTTTGATTATGAGTGGTTGGTAAGTAAACATGATTACTGTATTTTCAAAAGATATTCCAAGATCAATTTTCTGTGCTATTTTCTGTAGTGATATACGGTAACTTCTTGTTTGGTGTCCTGAATATTGTCGCACAAGAGAGCAAGGTCATCGGCAAAACCTAGGCAATTTAAACTTATGTTGTCTTTGGGTCTTCCAATAATATTGTTATAAATATTATAATTATAAATAGTATAATTAAATAGTGAGGAAAGCAACGGGAAACTACATCACTCGTCATTTCTGTAGTACGCTTCTTCAGTGACGCCTAGGCTATTATATAAAACTTTGGCGGAGCTGTGGAGGATCAAACCAGCCTTCGGGCTGAATACCCAACATACATACATAATTAAATATTATTATTATTATTATATATTATTATTATTATTATTATTATTATTATTATTATTATTAATATATATTTTTCATTAGATATAAGTTCACAAACCGTGAATTACCACAAGGGTCCTTAAATTTTACAACTTAGGCGTTGGAAACCGTATATATTAAAATTATTGCACAGAAAGGAAACACTAAATGATTTATCATTTATGAGTAGTGTAAGTGATAATTTAAAATTGTCACAGAATCTTTAAAATGTCCATTATAATATTTTCCTAAGTCGTGCGCTGGATTCCTAGCTTTTTCTATATTTCCCACGTATTATTAATTTGGACATTATAGGATTAATTGCACCTCATACAATTTCTGAAAACCTGAAATCGAACCAATTATTTAACTTCCACATTCTCGATTCACTCTCACCGAATGGTGACTCCATCGTGTATGTAAGTAAACCAAATTGCAGTTTATCTCTGAACAGAAGAGATATTTCACACAAGCAATCCGTTTGTCAATGATCAGTGCAGATGGTGTCGAATTACGTACAAATCACGTCCGATCAAGCTATTTTTAAGAGTCTAGCCGTTCTTGCGCCATCCTGTACCATGATTAGGGAGTAGTTTCCAAACCCCTTCACGCTTCATAAACTCGATTAACTTGATCTAGCTGTAATATGAGTACCAAAGGGGATATAATCTGATACACACTCGCTAACTTGTGGTCGAAGTTTACGTTGTACACAGGCCATGCAATCATGACTCGGCAATACCCATAACTGCTATACATCTGGCGATTTCTAGAACTCAGCACTATGCATTTTATATAAACTGAACGAATGCTATCATTTCAAGAGCAATTAACTTCATGTAATAGAAAATTTCATCAAGTTTGCTAGTGGTTTAACGTGGCACTTATAAATCGAAGATTTTTGGCGATGCAAGAATGCGGAAGGAAGCGCTGCGCCCTTAATTAATATACAGTCTTCTGAGTTGATTATTGAATTCGAGTCTCCCATTTGGTCTAGCTCTTCACCCACTAATCTGAATCACATTGACCGCGTGCAGTCATTCTTAGAGCCAGTGTCTGATTGTGAAACTTGCGGAGCAATCAGATGGATAAGTTAAACCTTCGCCCGTTATCTACTCGAAGGAAAGTAGCCGACATTAGATACCTATATTTATAAACGGTTTAGGTTTATTTCTTTCTCCGGCATCCTTCTTTTCCCTACATGTCCCAGCTCGCAAAACCAGAATAAGTCCACCGCTTCATGTTGCGTATTCTAGCCTTTCTCTCGTTCAAGGAACTTCATTTATCCACATTCCAACCCTCCTTAATTCGTTACATTCTGCCATGAATTTGGACGCTTTTTCTTCGTATGCCCCCTTTAATCAATTCTTTCTTAAACCAGATGATTTCCTGAAAATTCCGTTTTTATTTTCTCTATTGTACATAACGTAATATTTAGTTATTTTTTATTGCACTATAACGTTACTTATGTGTCATATTTGTATTTATCTTGCCGTGCCTGGCTATAAGTTCTTCTCTCTGTTTTACTTTCAATCTTCAATTTTCCTCGTTCTTTTCTTTTACCTTTATGTTTATTGTTAATTGATGTGTCTCTACAGTTATTTTGTTAGTTTCTAATTTTCCTCCGCTACTTTTATCATTAGATGTTTCTTCCTCATTGTTATTTCACTTGTTTTTTATGTTTACATTGTGCTACTCCACTGCAAATGCATTTTTCCTCGCGCAACTCTGTAATTCGTCTTCTCTCTGTTTCAGTTTCCCAAATAAATAAATAAATAAATAAATAAATAAATAAATAAATAAATAAATAAATAAATAAATAAATAAATAAATAAATAAATATAAAATAAATAAATAAATATAAAATAAATAAATAAATAAATAAATAAATGTATGTATGTATGTTGGGTATTCAGCCCGAAGGCTGGTTTCATCCTCTGCAACTCCGCCAACAGCTGTCATAAATAGCCTAGGCGTCACTGAAGGGGCGTACTAAGGAAATGAGGAGTGATGTAGTTTCCCGTTGCTTTCCTCACTGAGCCAGCCGCTGCTATTACATATCAGTCTGCCAAGCCCACTGAAATGCATGCACCAATCGACCCTATGAGCGATATTTTCACACCATTCTTAACAGGGACTGGCTGCATAAGGAATGGTATTACTAGCATCGCTCATACCTCAGTCACTTTCATATTATCAAAGCCAAGGATGAGACTGAGACAGGTCAATGAAAGTAACAAATTTGATATAGCCCAAGCCAGAAGACATAGTGCACTGTAAACACTACATCTCGCCAGCAAAGGCATAAATAAATAAATAAAATAAATAAATAAATAACTTTGCCTATTTTTAAAATGGGAAACGACGGAAAACCTTGTTCGGGGCTGCCAACTTTGTTGTTCGAACTCACTATCTACCGAATCCAAGCCCACAGCTGCGCGACCCTATCAGCACAGGCAACTCGCTAGATAAATAATTCTTTATCAAGGTAAATTATGTAACTGATGAGATAGAAACTTACTTGGGGAGTGAGAGGTGTTTTTGTCAGCATAATTGCTTGTCATGACGAAAAGAGTTCGCTGGGATAAGAACCCGCATTCTTGAATGCCTAAATAACTTTTCTACGCAGCCTGATGAAGAATGGGATATCCTTTTTAATGTTGAAAATATTTCATAGCAAACTAGCGGTCTCCATACAACGATAAACCGAAAATTAAGCAATTTCTTCAATTGTGCCGCAAGTTGAAGGGATGAAGGACCCGGAAAGATTTGAAATTGTGAGTCTTGGATATCTCTCTAGAACTAGAAAAACACATTTAGAAAAAACACTTCCGGCCTAAATATAATTCCGGAAAAACTGCTTAAAATCACTTGTTTCTTTACTCGTTTTATTTCTTATTCAAATCCTAGCCAAATTAACTTATTTACATAATTATTTCTGTAATGTGTTCCTTGGTTCAATACCCTCATGCGCTTTCCTATTTTTGTTTAAAATGTCCACACCAAATGTAGTTATAAGGCCTTAAGTTAAACTCTGCATTAGAAGCGGAAAACTATCGATAGGGTTATCGATAGTTATCGATAGCGACCACTATCGCCTGACATCAATAGTCAGTTGCCTACTATCGATAGTCAACGATAGTTTTCTTTTTTCGTTATTGGCTTATTTTTCGCACTAACAGAAATTGTACAGATGTTTCATTGTTTGGTAGTAACTTTGATATCCCGGTTTAAAATTTGAACTTCATATATAGATGCCCAAAAGGAAGATACCTGGCGTTTGGAAGTGGTTTAGGTGTAGTGAGGATGAAAATTTGACTAAGTGCAATGGGTGTGGAATACTGTAATAGAACCCCTACACCAGAATATCCGCAAATGGAATTATATTAGATCGTTCAGTATTTACAGGATTACATTTTTTCCACACGAATGTATGCGCTACATCTACCAACACCATTGTTTTCGGAAAAATATCTTCCTCACATTCATTAGAAATACAAGGTGATCAAGCGAAAAATCATTATTACTACTATCAGAATCACCAGATTCACCTTTGATGTAGGCGAGTCCCTTATTTTGTCATCAGACAAACATTTCTTCCTTTTCGCGCTCGCCATTTCTGTTTACCTTGTCAGCTGGTGAGTCAGAGATTGTATAACTTATAGGCGAGAGAAGATAAGGCAAATTTTAGGCCATCCGTGCAGAAGGCTGTAAATCTTTTTTCCAAAGATATTACTATACCCGAGAAAATGTCGGGCGATCGCAAATGAACACTGCAGCTGAACCAAAATTTCTCGGGCGGTCAAGTTATGGGCAAGCGCGTGCAGCTCGAGAATGTCTCGGACGTGCCACTAAATAGATTTATGAGCGATTCCGATTTGAATTTCAGAAATTACATAGCATGAAATAGTTGTAATTTCTACTGAATTTTTGTCTAGATTGTGTTCAGTGAAGGTCCTATTTGCATGCATAATAACATGATTCGTTCCACTTTTTGAAAACTATCGATTACTATCGATAGTAGAGCTCATAATATCGGAAAATATCGATGGCGATTACTATCGATAGTTTGCCACCTCTACTCTGCATCATTGATTTCCATTAGCGGTCGTAGTGGTAGTTAAGAGAAACAATGGCTTGACTCACATTAGCGCTCGTAGTGATAGAAAAAGGCAAACTGCTAATTTAATCGACCAGATAACGATGACTAAGAAAAGGATTCTAATGTTTAGGAATAAGTAAAGAATTTATTCTCATATTTTATTTACCTAAAATTCGTGGCTCATATCCGTAGGATGTTTTGAACATTGAGTTGCTTGCCTAAAAGGATAGAACTGTGGATTTTTTATATCTGTAATTAAATGAAGAAATATTTTTTTAAATTCTCAATTCTCTACAAAGAGCTAGACATTTAATTGAACATAGGTAACATTCCAGAGAATCTTTATTAATTTCTTCATTAGCAGGAGGAGTTCAAAGGAATGCGACATCACCTTGGCAACGGGACAACCTGCACGCCTTCGTAACCATGACAACAGAGAGAGCTAGATTAAAACATGGGTGTAGCTAGCAAGAAGCTTTAAGATTCTCGTATTTAGTGAAACAAAGGTGGGGATTTAACCCAGCAGTTAATGGCCTGGGAAGAACATGCCGCGGTGCGTCATCAAGTTCTACTCGCGACGTTAACGCTGCCGCTCTATTTAAGAAACATCTCACTACCACGGTGCTGTGTTGTTACGGAGATATAAACGATAATGGATTCTGTATAATACTGTTTTCTTACACGAATAGTGTAATGGGAAATAAATTCAAACAATCCGTTCAAGTTTCAGAGTGGAGATATTGTTCTTGTGAAGATAATAGCTCACGGGAAATGAATTTATCTTAGATAGATCATTTATAAATGTTTTGCTTTGAGTACGTATTTACAAGCCAATTCTTCTTATATACGTATCTCCTATAATAGCACTGATATAATTATTACCCAAAAGAAACTCAACTTGAATTATTATTATTATTATTATTATTATTATTATTATTATTATGTCCGACTCGTTGGCTGAACGGTCAGCGTACTGGCCTTCGGTTCAGAGGGTCCCGGGTTCGATTCCCGGCCGGGTCGGGGATTTTTAACCTTAATTGGTTAATTCCAATGGCACGGGGGCTGGGTGTATGTGTTGTCTTCATCATCATTTCATCCTCATCACGACGCGCAGGTCACCTACGGGAGTCAACTCGAAAGACCTGCACCTGGCGAGCCGAACATGTCTTCGGACACACGCGGCACTAAAAAGCCATACGCCATTTCATTTCATTTATTATTATTATTATTATTATTATTATTATTATTATTATTATCAATCAATAAATCACTACTGATCTACATTTAGGGCAGTCGCCCAGGTGGCAGATTCCCTATCTGTTGTTTTCCTAGCCTTTTCTTGAATGATTGCAAAGAAATTGGAAATTTATTGAAAATCTCCCTTGGTAAGTTATTCCAATCTTTATATAGGACGAATACATGAAAGGATGATAATGATGATGATGATGATGATGATGATTCTTTCCATGAAAAGAGCAGAAATTTATTTTTTTTTTTTTTGCTAGGGGCTTTACGTCGCACCGACACAGATAGGTCTTATGGCGACGATGGGAGAGGAAAGGCCTAGGAGTTGGAAGGAAGCGGCCGTGGCCTTAATTAAGGTACAGCCCCAGCATTTGCCTGGTGTGAAAATGGGAAACCACGGAAAACCATCTTCAGGGCTGCCGATAGTGGGACTCGAACCTACTATCTCCCGGATGCAAGCTCACAGCCGCGCGCCTCTACGCGCACGGCCAACTCGCCCGGTCAGAAATTTATTGGAAGGATAGACGCCTCATACTAAATGTACACAGAATTTAGAACACTGATTTTGAAATCAGTGGGACGAAGAAAAGTCCAAAAAAAATAAGAAGAGGAGTTAGGCAAGGATGTCCACTCTTCCCTTCAATACATTCATCGGAGAAGCCATCGCACTCATGAAGGAGAAAACAGCTGGAATCAAAATTAACGATAAACAAATACATTCTATAAGTTTTGTTGATGATATTGCCATACTAGCATAAAAAGGCAAAAGTATGCAGAGAATGATCAACATAAATCAAAGAAACCAAACCCCATGGCACTACAGCCCTTGAAGGGCCTTGCCGTACCAAGCGACCGCTGCTCAGCCCGAAGGCCTGCAGATGACGAGGTGTCTGGTCAGCACGACGAATCCTCTTGGCCGTTATTCGTAGCTTTCTAGACCGGGGCGGCTATCTCACCGTCAGATAGCTGCTCAATTCTAATCACGTAGGCTGAGTGGACCTCGAACCAGCCCTCAGGTCCAGATAAAAGTCTCTGACCTAGCGGGGAATCGAACCCGGGACCTCCGGTTAAGAGGAAGGCACGCTACCCCTACACCACGGGGCCGGCGAATGATCAACATACTAGCAGAAAATTTAGGCAAATGAAACCTCAAAAGTAATACAAGGAAAACAAAAACTATGACAATATGTAAATCCAAGAAACACCAGTAACACACCTCAGAATTGGCCCTGACAAAACTGAGCAAGTGAAACAGTTTTGCAACTTAGGAACCCTAATCACGAGTGATAATCGGAGCATATCAGAAGTCAGGAAATGGACAGCAGTGGCAATGAGAGCCTTCCAAGATTAAAAGGATTTGCTGGCTAACAGACATATAGATATTCTAACTCGGAAGGCCTTTGCACAAACCTTTTAATGGATCGTTCTTCTGTACGGTTGTAAAGCTGGACATTAGGAGAACGGGAAAAGAAGAGACTAGACGCAATTGAAATGTTGATCTGGAGAAGAATGCAGAGGATAAGTTGGACTGCAATGAATAGCAATAATGAAGTCCTTAGAGAGACAGGAGAAAAACGGAGTCTGGTAACTGAATTTGGAAAAGCAGGAAATAAAATGTATTGGCCACATTCTGTATAACATCATTGAAGGAAGAATTGCTAGAAAAGGAGGAAGAGGACGACCCAGAGTGACTTATTCCAAAAACCAGATTCTGAGGATGAACTGCAAGATTACTGAACCCAGAAAACCAACAGATGAGTTTAAAAGACTGGCTCCAGATAGACATCTATGGCTTGGCGGCAAGGCTTAGCCTTTAGAATATATTGTTATTATTATTATTATTATTATTATTATTATTATTATTATTATTATTATTATTATTATTAATCTTTATGGCCACCAAGGACCGCTAGATCACAACTGTTTGTCTTATTATAGGCCCATCAGGTTTTCATCCTTTCGGAGTGTGCTTTCTTCCATGCATCAAAACGGACACGCTTCAGTCGAGTTGGAACTTCTTCTTGGTGAACCTGTCTAAGTTTGTGTTTGAGTGATGCTCGGAGTTGAAGGTCTGTTTCTGAGATTCCATACCTTAAAGTCTCCTTATCCACCAACCTAGGAGGAATAGTTTTGAGATTTCTGACGCAGGATAACAAAGATTTACGGATTCTTTCAGCTGGCAATCTGAAGAGTTCAGCGTAAAACGTTATTCCTCTTTTTTCCGGATTATGCTTGATATCTCTTCGGTTTGGGTATATATTTCTTAGTTGCTCCAAAGTCTGTAATCACCATCTTTGTGGTTGGGATCAAGAATTTTTCGGATAATCCTCCTTTCCTTAACTGCCAGTCTTTGAAGCAGGCGATGTGTTCGAAGTGTTAAACATTCTGCTGCATATAATGCTTCAGGTCTAATTACAGTTCAGGTCTAATTACAGTTTGTTAATGTTGAATTAAAATATTAATAATTATTATTATTATTAGTTTCGTTCCAACCACTTACGGGCTGCGATTACACAACTTCCATCATTTTCTCAAGTTCTCTTTCAACTTTCGCCACTACTCATTCATCCGTTGGCTCACTCATTCACGTTCTCCTACCGAGAATGCCCTGTTCTTTCTAGCTTCCTTATTGGACAGATCCTTCACCTCCGAACTTTTCTTCCGAAGACTTCTCAGCTCGTATGTCTCCCGCCATATCGTGATGGACTTCTTTCACCCGTGGTACTTGCGTTTCCCCGTTTTCTTGAAAAGTTACAATCCTGATGGTGAGCCATGTTAATTCATCCTTTTAATATGTCCATGGAAAGCCATGCCTCCTTTTCTACACTGTGGTAGTGATACTTTTAAATCTTTGGTATAGTTCTTGGTTTGGTTCAATGCGGAAATTAAATTCATCTGTTGGTTTCCTGGGTTCAGTCATTTTTCTAAAGACATTCCTTTCTTATTTTTTCTTCCAGGTTTTAGAGCCTCTTGTTGGCTACACACAATCATTCAGGTTTGACTACAGAACTGTAATATTCTGTGCATGTCTCTATCTTTCTCGCCCATTCTTCAACTGCTGCCTTTTCATTGACGTTCAGAGTCAGAATCTCACCTAGGAACTTGAATTACTTAGCTCATTTGATGTCACCATACTTGGTTTTCCTTGTCCAGGATAGATTTGTGTCATTCATGTTCATATACTCCTTTTCAAAATATATTTACAGTCCTATTTTTCTTCTGTTCATTGAGGTATTCAATATGCTTAGTTACAATTTTTAGGTTCTCTGCAAAAAACACTAAATCAACAGCAAATGCGAGGAAGTCATTATTATTATTATTATTATTATTATTATTATTATTATTATTATTATTATTATTATGTCCGGTTCCATGGCTAAATGGTTAGCGTGCCGGCCTTTGGCCACAGGGATCCCGGGTTCGATTCCCGGCAGGGTCGGGAATTTTAACCTTAATGGGTTAACTTCGTTGGCACGGGGGCTGGGTGTATGTGTCGTCTTCATCATCATTTCATCTTCATCATGACGCGCAGGTCGTCTACGGACGTCAAATCGCAAGACCTGCATCTGGCGAGCCGAACTTGTCCTCGGAAACTCCCGGCACTAAAAGCCATACGCCATTTCATTTCATTTTTTCATTATTATTATTATTATTATTATTATTATTATTATTATTATTATTATTATTATTATTATTATTATTGTCCGACTCATTGGCTGAATGGTCAGCGTTAAGGCCTTCGGTTCAAAGCATTCCGGGTTCGATTCCAGGCCGGGTAGGAGATTTTAATCGCGCCTAATTAATTCTTCTGGCTCGGGGACTGTGTGTTTGTGCTTGCGCGAATACTTTACTTTTCATATTCAGACAATAAACTACACTAGCAGCACCACAGAAACACGGAATAGTGATTGCAACCCTCCGTGTAGTGTTGGCGCCAGGAAGGGTATCCGGCCTAAAACCACGCCCAAATCCATATGTGCGACACAGTTGACACCCGAGACCTAACAACTGTTAGAAGAGCAGCGGAAGAAGGATAAGGTTATTATGATTGTTGTTGTTGTTCTAGGCATCAGTTATCAGAGGTTCATTTAATTAAACTAAAACAGTGTTAAATATTCGATCATTTTGGTATTTACGTGAAAATAATACATTAAAAACATAAGCTGACTAAAAATGTCAGCTTTGTTCGTTTAACACTTATGTTGTTAATTCACCTATGTGTTACAAGTTCTCTATTAAGTGGTGAAAGTCTAGTTTTTGATAGATATGTTAGAACTGAGACCAGTCTGCTTTATAAAGAAGGATGAATTTCTACCTTATCAGGCACATTCCACAGACCAGGTTCTTTGTGTGATGAAAGATAAACAGCATATTAATTCCTTCAAAGAGAAGGCACATCTGACCATATCAGTGCGCAGATATTCAACTAAAATGTGAGTGTTACCCTCCGCTCCAATCTCTGCATTAACCGACAGGGAGATCAATCTTAGTATATTGGTGGCTTCCTGCCTCTTGTCAGAACTTGAACTACTCTGGCATAATACACTTAGGGTACTCACGTATAAAGCGCAAAGGCTCAACAGTAAGAAGCTATATCAGCGTAATTGGATTCACCGAAGTTTCGTGGAAGTTCCTTCACCATTGTAAGATCAAGAGGGGTGGAAACACAGTACAAAAATAGTAGTTCTTTCGTTCTTAAACAATGAAGTTGCCGAAATTAGTAATTCGATGAGATAAATAATTATTTCTGTTTCAAACGTGAAATCATCTCGAAAATTACTGAAAATAATTTTCTGACTTGGTACGAACAAATTAAAAATCTCCGGAAATTTAAGACGAAATTGATTTTAATCTTGAAAAAATTCTTAGCAGATAACGTATGGATCCCCATACTACAGTATGTAAAACGTAAAATTAAGTAATTTCCCCAATTGTGCCGAAAGTTAAAGGGCGTAATAGCCAGGAAATATTTCAAATTGTGAGTCCCGGATAGCTCTATCAAAGTAAGAAGCAAATTTTGAAAATCACTTCCGGCCTAAATGTAGTTCCGGAAAACAGACTATAATCGCTTGTTTTTTTTTGTTCAAATCCTAGGCAAATTAGCTTATATACATCATTCTTTCTGTAATGCATTCCTTGGTTCAATAGCTTCAGGACCGAGCTCGATAGCTGCAGTCGCTTAAGTGCGGCCAGTATCCAGTATTCGGGAGACAGTGGGTTCGAACCCCACTGTCGGCAGCCCTGAAGATGGTTTTCCGTGGTTTCCCATTTTCACACCAGGCAAATGCTGGGGCTGTACCTTATTTAAGGCCACGGCTGCTTCCTTCCCACTCCTAGCCCTTTCCTGTCCCATCGTCGCCGTAAGACCTGTCTGTGTCGGTGCGACGTAAAGCAAGTAGCGAAAGAAATACCTTCAGGCGTTTTTTGATTTTTGAAAAATGTCCACACATAACTTTATAAATCAAATGGATTTTCGCTTTTAGTGCCGGGAGTGTCCGAGGACAATTTCGGCTCGCCAGATGCAGGTCTTTGTGATTTCACGTCCTTAAGCGACCTGCGCGTCGTGATGAAGATGAAATGATGATGATGATCAAGACGACACATAAACCCATCCGCCATGCCAGCGGAATTAACCAATGGTTAAAATTCCCGATCCTGCCGGGAATCGAACCCGGGACTCCTGTGTCCAAAGGTCAGCACGATAACCACATAGCCATGGAGCCGGATACATAATGTAGTTATAAGGGCTTATGTAAAACACTGCATTGACTCACATTAGCGCTCGTAGTGGTAGAAAAAGGATAAAGATGATTATCCCTTTGGCTTTCAAGCTCTCAGCTGATGGATGTGTAAAAAGTGTCAGCCATATTTACCCCACTATTGTCCGACTCGTTGGCTGAATGGTCAGCGTACTGGCCTTTGGTTCAGAGGGTCCCGGGTTCGATTCCAGGCCGGGTCGTGGATTTTAACCCTCATTGGTTACTTCCAATGGCTATGGGACTGGGTGTTTTTGCTGTCCCCAACATCCCTGCAACTGACACACCACACATAACACTCTTCTCCACCACAACAACACGCTGTTACCTACACATGGCAGATGCCGCCCACCCTCATCGGAGGGTCTGTCTTACAAGGGTTGCACTAGGCTAGAAATAGCCACACGAAATTAAAAATTAACCCCACTATGCACACATTTCTTTTAAAATTATATGGAAGGCACACCAATAAGGTATCAACATCAACGTTTGTAAACTTACAGAGTACATGTCGCTTATTATCACTGCATCCAAGTTATGCCCCTAAACCAGAAGAGTTCAATTTAAAAAAATTACAAATGCGGAAACAAAGTTACAAGTTTCAGATTTTGAATGTTTTGAAGTACCGGTAATTCTCAGAAATGGTGTTCAATGCACAAATTTGTGATTGGTGTTAGCAGAAAGGTCATATTGCTGTTTAGTAATATGGTAAATATCAAGATTCTATGTGAATTATATCTAAGGGCAGATTAAGTTGTGTAAAGTGATGTATCGCTGAAAAAAAAGTCCGACTCGTTGGCTGAATGGTCAGCGTCCTGGCCTTCGGTTCAGAGGGTCCCGGGTTCGATTCCCGGCCGGGTAGGGGAATTTAATCTTCTTTGGTTAATTCCAATGGCCCGGGGGCTGGGTGTTTGTGCTGTCCCCAACATCCCTGCAACTCATACGCCACAACTAACACTATCCTCCCCCACAATAACAAGCAGTTACCTATACATGGCAGATGCCGCCCACCCTCATCGGACGGTCTGCCTTACAAGGGCTGCACTCGGCTAGAAATAGCCACACGAAATTATTATTACTGAAAAAAAAGTCGGCCAGTTTATTTAAATACACATTTCTTACTGGAGGTGCTGGATTATTATCATCGCCATCTACACTTTCTAATTCGGACAAAGAAACATCATCACTTGAATAATTGTGAAGATATTCAGTGATATGGTCAGCTAAACAAACTCCCTTCGCCTGCGATAAGTAAGTAGGCCTAACATAAATGATCTATAACCGACTACGCTATATCTAACACTTCGCTTGCAATATGCACCTAATTATCTAAGAAAACTATTTAATTAATGAACTAGCAAGTAAAATAAATATAATGCATAATTATAATACTGCTTAATTTCACTATATAATCAGTAACGTCAACAGAAACAGAGAGAAATGCTCGCATGTTTGCCACCAATCACGACGTAAACAGGACACCGAACACCAGAGTGAGAACATGTTTTAAACTCTAAGAATATCGATAAATACGAATAATCGGCAGTTCCCGCGGAGTATAACGAGAGTTAAGACTGTGCTCTTCTTATTTCGCGTAACATGCTGCTATCTGGCAAGTACATAAGGAAATAACAACAACAAAGGACGGTAACGATAGACCGTTACTATGTATGTCATTTTTCGCAGGAACGGTGGGTACTGATAGATCGTTACCTTGAAAGCATAACGATTAAGAAATGTATTGTAATTTCTGGAATAAATAAAGAATATATTCTCATACTTTATTACGTTTATTTACTTAAAATTCGTAGCTCACATCTCTAGTATATTTTCAACATTGAGTTGCTTTCCTGAAGGGCTAGAACTGTGGAGTTTCCTCAGTGAGAGGTCTATATATTATCTTGTATTTTGTTATTGCTCTAAACAATATCTAAGAGAAATTGGACATATTTTTTGGGATATTGCACATTTTTTAACATCTAATTTGCTCTCAAACGAATAGAGAGCTATGTTTGCCAGTAGGAGGGGCGAAGAGGAAGTGTCTGTGAATTAAATGACAAACCTTGGCAACACTATTGGAAACCAGAGGACTGCGTGTCCGGTCATGCAGCATGTGAGCACACGGAACAGGCCCAGATGCCGAACGGGCGAACTAGGTCAGGCTGAAGGGAATCTAACCAGGATACAGTGAGGGAAAGCCTCTGGGATCTGAAGAACACTCCGCAGATTTCGACCTCGATATCCCGTCTGGATTAAAATGTCGCTGCGAGTTAGCCAGAGCGAGCAGCTGACCTGACCGTTTCGCATTTAATATACTAATTTACTTAGTGGCAATAAAATTAATTAGCTTTCAGGTGTGCGCGTTGAGGGATTACACGCCATACAAGCGACGGACAAACAGAATATAAAATTAGTAATCACACGAAAAATACAAACTTGGACTTTAATATTCGCGTTAAATTAAACCGTGACCTACTGAGCGAGTTGGACGACAAACAGGAAAATGTAGAAGGATTAGTACGTCACTGAAAAGCGATTTCGATGGTTTCGTATTTCCATCCAAGGTAAAGGGAACTTTCTTCATGTCTAATAACTTAGATGATGTATAACACTGTAGTCGTAATAATATACGGGTCCTGAGTACAAAATAGAAGATACGTATTTTTTGCCTGTCTGTAACGTCTGTAACATCTTCAATTTATGGGATATAAGTATCCTCATAAAAAACAATTCAACCTCTTTTTCGGTGATTTTCACTCCTTCTAATTGGATTTTCCGAAAAAACAATACGTGTTTCTCTGTTTTTTAAGGAGATTCCAAATACAAATTTTCACGTCTTTAACATATTTAGTTTTTGAGATATAAGTATCCTAAAAAAGAATTCAACCCATTTTTCAGTGCCTTTTCCGAAAACGAAGAATACGTGTTTATTTAGTTTTAAAGAAGATTCCATATACCAATTTTCAGGTCTGTAACATCTTCATTTTTTATGATATAAGGTCCCTCATCAAAATAAATCAACCCTTTTTTTTCCAGTACTTCTAATCCCACCTTAAACGGATTATACGGAAACAAAAAAATACTACGTTCCTATATTTTTAAAGGAGTTTCCAAAGACCAATTTTTACGTCTGTAAAATGCCAAGTTTTGAGATACAATCATTTTTAAAAATTCACCCCATTTTCACTTCTCTTCAGTCTCATAAAGTGGATTTTCCGAAATTAAAAAATACATGTTTCTTTTTTGTTAATGTATATTGCAAAAAGTAATTAAGTAATTAATTCTTCTTTATTCGTGGAGAAATTAGGGCTCCAGGTCCGCTCTTACACTTAACCAAAACATGTAAAATAATTAAATAATTTTTTTAAAAACAAATCATTTTTAAAATATAGTACTAAAAGCAAATGTGGAGATAGAAATAAAATAAATAATTATAGAATGTACAACATGACAATATAAATTAACATGATAATAATAATCATAAAACTAATAATAGTAGTAATGTAAGCAGGGAACACAGTGAAAATGAAATGAAATGTCGTATGGCTTTTAGTGCCGGGAGATCCCAGGACGGGTTCGGCTCGCCAGGTGCAGGTCTTTCTATTTGACACCCGTAGGCGACCTGCGCGTCGTGATGAGGATGAAATGATGATGAAGACAACACATACACCCAGCCCCCGTGCCATTGGAATTAACCAATTAAGGTTAAAATCTCCGGCCCGGCCGGGGATCGAACCCGGGACCCTCTGAACCGAAGGCCAAGACGCTGACCGTTCAGCCAACGAGTCGGTTAGGAAACACAGTAAAAACCTATAACTAGCAAATACATGTCTATTTTTTATCAAAATACGCTCATTCATGCACTCATTCACACTTCACCCATCGAACAAGTCAGCTAGAAGTATTCAGCAAGTGATTTCGGCAATCCATCTTAAATCTCCTACGAGAACGCAAATCTCTAATGGTCGCAAGGGAGGGTATTCCACAGCCTAGCGGCAGTGACTACAAAGGAGCGTTTGTAAGTCCTGGAGTGACTGAGAGGTATTGTTAAAGAGGAACCAGATCGTGTAACGTGGTTATGATAGGAGGAGAGGTAATTAAAGTTTGATGAGAGATAATCCCGTACACCTGAGTTTAAAACTCCATGCAGAAGAGACTACATGTGGGGACTGCGACGCTCATGAACACGAAGCCATGACAACTCCCTATAATGTGAGAATCATATCGCAGCTTAAATATAAATCGAATACAGGTGTTTAAACTCGAGCATATTGTTACTGTCTTGAGATATGTCCGTAAGTACAGTGTCGCAGTACAGTAGTCTGGTAAGGTTAGGGATTTTACCAGTTGTATTTTAAGATGTTTATGAAATATAGTAGAGTAGCGTTTGAGAGGGGAAAAAAGGGATTTCTGCACTTTACGGCATGAATTTGTCACTTGTTCAGTCCAATTTAGTGTCTCACTCATTATAACATCTACGTTTCTTACTGACATAGAATAGGGCACCACAATATTATTTTAAATAATTGGGGGTACATGCGTGCTTTTGAACAAGTTAAGGTTTCTTTTGGTACCGGTACCAAATATTATAGTCTGAGTTTTGTTAGGATTTATTAACAAGCTGTTATTTTTGGCATAGTCATTCAGTAGTCGTAAGTCAAAATTTACTCTGTCAATGGCTACATCTATGTCTTGTGGATATGAGTGATAATAAATCTGAAGATCATCTGCATATATGTGGTACTTGCTATATTTCAATGCATCCCCTATGTCGTTCACACTAACAACAAATAAAAGTGGGCCAAAACCGACCCCTGCGGGACACCTATTGACTTGTTATGCCATCCTGAGTACAATGTTTTCACTGTTAATCGTTGCCGACGGTCAGCGAGTTGGGAGCCAAAAATTTAAGAGATGCCCCATTAAAGTTGAGACTCCCGAGGGGGTTTTCTTGCCTGTTTCCGTATCGGGAGCGTCCCAAGTAGCGGATAAGTGCGCCCTCCGGACTTATCTGGAGGGTCTGAGGGAAATAAAATACCCTAATAAAATAAAATTGCCAGAAAACGTCTTGAGGCAGTGTGATTGTTACTAGCCCAAGCCAAGGCTTGGAAGTGGAAACCTCGCCCACACATGCTAGTGTGACGAACTAAGTCAGGGAATGTGGAAAAAAAATATCGTAAACCACACCCGGGAAACTGGAGTGGAAACTTGATGATGATGATGATAATTATGATGATTATAAGTGTTAATAGCATGAAAATATGTGCTTTTTGCGGCATAGTTGCATGATTACATTGATGATTCAGCATATAAACCCGATGTCTATTTTTGGAAAATAAAACGCACCTACGGGTGGGGTTGGAAAGGGGGTGAAATATTCAAATAATAGAAAACGGCCAATATTAAAAGTGAAAAGGATTTATGTTAATAAATGTAGTTTTTCTTTTGTATTTTGTATGTAAACGGTTTAGAAACATCTAACCATGTTAAATTAATAAACGTGGGCGAAGCCCCGGTCACCTGCTAGTGAATCTATAAATTGGGACATAAAATATGCAGGACTCAAAGTTGAGGTGCCCTTAATACTTACGAGTTTTGTTCACATTTAGACCGGAATAATTCTTTAAAAGCAAGTAGAATTTTCCTCACTTCTCCTTTAGATTGTGAAGAGAAATTAGAGGTGTGGTATTTTGTGATGAAGTTACCCTAGTTTCCATAAATTTGCGTTGATATTGGAATATTCCCAGGAGACTTCTTTGCGTATAAAGCTGAATATTGAAATACATTCGATGAAATCAGAATATATGAAATATCAAACTGATGCGTCACTGTATTGTAGAGGAGGTCGTGACACAAATTTCACAAATTTGCCAGTTTGCATCGCACGTCAAAGCCAGCAGCAGGCTGGGATATTGTATGCATAATATGTAAGCTTACTATGCGACACAACAGAGCATAGTGAAAGTCCTCTGTACCTCGCGGGCATTACGTTGCTCTTTGAAACACAAGGGAGAACCCTCCTCCACACTCCTGCTTCTTCAATCAACATTGAGCACATACTCGAGTACAGAGGGATACAAGGCAGAACCAACTCCACACCATTTCTGTCTATAAGAACTAATTTTCACAGTTCTCATCCCCCACGAACATCACTAATTTTTCTTAAACAAATTTACCTGTCTTTGTTTGTGAGACAAAGAAAACCATCTATTTTTCATGTAGACAAGTCAACAATAGCTGAGCACACCCTATCAGCGGCTCGTGATTAATTCTTACGTAATTACATACTTCATTCCTTTACTTGTAGAAAACTGAAAATGAAGAAATGTCGGCGAATCGTTGTCTCATTTTACATATTTTTACATATTGTGTGGATAATGTAACATTCTTGTAACGTAGGGGGCCCATATTTCGTCCTCTTAGTAGATTTGGACTTGTAGAAATTCAGAAATATAATGGACAAAGATAGAAATTGGTATATATATATAATGCTGTTTATTCGGGACGTTGACCTAAGAAGATCCTTTGCCTCTACTTTGCACTGTGAACCTGCGTGTATTTGGAAATGGCGGAAGTGTAAAGTCTTGAATGTGAGGAAAGGAACATTAAGGACGACACATACACCCTGTCCCCAGGCCAGTGATATTAATCATTTACAATCAAAAACCCCTGACCAGGCCGGGAATCGAACCAGGCGCCGCCGGATGACAGGCGGACACGTTGCCCCCTACACCGCGGTCCGGACTGGTATATACGAGTATATTACTTTTATTTTTTGCTAGTGGCTTTACGTCGCACCAACACAGACAGGTCTTATGGAGACGATGGGATAGTAAAGGGCTAGGAATTGAAAGGAAGTGGCAGTGGCCTTAATTAAGGTACAGCCCCAGCATTTGCCTGGTGTGAAAATGGGAAACCACGGAAAACCATCTTCAGAACTTCCGACAATGGAATTCGAACCTACTATCTCCAGTATGCAAGCTCACAGCTGCATGCTCCTAACCGCACGGCCAACTCGCTCGGTATATATGTTACTGAATATATTCTCTATTTGCGGGCAAGTTAGAATGGAAGTGCTATAACGTAAGGTAGTCAGTATTTGACATAAACACTGCAAAAATTAAGCTACCAAAAATGTGTTCGTAATTTCGTCCTCCCCAAAAATAGGGAAAGTGCAATTAATTTTTAATATGCAGAGTGTAACAAAAATGTACGGCACAAATTGCGGGACATATTCCTTATATATAGCTGAAGAAATTATGTTATATGAACATGGGTCCATATTACACCTCATTGTCTCCAACTCATTAATCATGGGAAACACGCAAGAACAGAACGTACCAGCATAGCACATGCAACTCTTTCTCACGGGAGATGTTCAATACGCCCTCCGTGAGCTTTGATACATGCTTGCCAAAGTCATACTGATCACTGGAACAGTTGATGTTACCTGTAAACAAGCACTGAAGTAAGTCGCATGGCCACAGGGACATGTAAAACAAAACACAACACTGGCAGTGCACCTACGATACTGACACGGTTATCAAGCGCAACAAAGAGTGCACGTTTACCATGATAAATGAGTTGGAGGAAATGAGGTGTGACATGGAAACAAAGCGTCCGGACCTATGTTCATATAAAATAATTTCTTCGTCTACGTGTGAGGAATTTGTCCTGCAATTTGTGTCGTTTATTTCTGTTACACTCTGTATTTTTCCTTTCTAACCTTACCAAACACTTTCCCTATAATGAATCACTTGGAGGCCATTTATGAAAAATGTGTTCTTGGTATTGCTTTTCACATAGTCTTTCAGCATTGTCCGTGGGATGTTAAACGTTTTACTTGCACGTTTGTAACCCATTATCTTGTCTCTCAGTGTTTTAATAGCCCTTTTCATAGCCTCCTGATCTCAGTGCTTGCGTTTTCTCGTCTTCAAATAATAGTAAGCTTCATAAATAACAAATAAGAGCAAGGGGACGAAATTAGGAACATTCCTTGATTTATTATAATGGCCGTTACAGTAACTAACACCAACTATCTCACTGTAGGGATTACATGCCAGAAACTACAGCACACGACTAAAATGCAGTCCTGTATTTCATACACATATCAATGCTCACTCTACGAATAACAGACTCTTCGTTTCAATGCTGCCCTAACTCAGCTCAGCATGAAAAATGAATCATCCTTGTACACGGAAACTAAATGTGGTGCACACAACCAACTCTCACAAGACAACAGGATGGAGCTACGCGTGTGCGTGCGGCTGAAGATTAGGTACCAACTGTGCAAACTGGAAATCTCTAGGGGGACGAAATTAGGTCCGGGGATGGAATTTGGCACTCCTACCTTACCTAATCTAAGTAATTATTAAAAAATGTTTAAAAATTGTGTCAGCTCGTTTAATTTTCAAAGTAGACCTATAGCGAAGTAATTGGCGAAATTCATCTCTGAAGACTATGTTTGAATTGCTAAAGTTGGCTTCAAAATTCCTTTAAAATTGGTATTTATAACCCTTTTTCTGCGAAATAAAGTAGGTCAGAGTGCCTCAACTCTATACAAAAGCAGTAATCCTTTCTCGGAACCTGGGATGGCTAGGTGCCCTTCATAGGTTAGAGTTTCTAACAAACTCCTTGCTGCCTTGAAACGAAATGTATGTTATTCAAACTGTATACTGCAAGATCATTAGTGGAGAATAAGAAGGGAACCTGGCAGATAATTAACACAGCTAGTTTTATCTTTTAAAATATGCACGGTGACTTCTTGCAATGTTAAACGCTCCTTCTCAGCCTACAAGGGAATTTTATCGGATCAACGCCAAAACATCACAATAGAAAACAAGAAGAAGTACTTGGTGACATACTGTTCATCACGATAAAAATGGTTACCATACTATTTATGTTACTTAATACGGGTTTATAGACACATTCTACATTAAATTTAATTAGCAACAATTATTTGTTTCATTTTCAGGGCATGAGGACAACAAGAAATTAACTACAACAATAAATTGTGTAATATACTCCGCGATTTATAGTGCGTAACATTAATTTTAAATATTTGAATTATTTTGATTATGCCTTCAATTTTTAGACTATGTATATTATCTGAAGCACCAACGATGATTTTTTCATACAATATTTTGACCATTCGTGGATGTGTGTGGTTCGAAATTACATGATTTCCTTCAATTAAACCTCGGCTAGTATCAACGGTTCGCAAGAAACTCCACTCACGGGCATGGCCATTCGGCGAGTACCGGTCAGATCTCGTCCAATATCAGCTCAATCAGAGTAATTTCCACGTCCTACCTAACTGTGTAAAGGCTCTTAAATTGTAATTTTAAAATGAAAAGATCGCAATAACATTTTGGAAGGATACTCCATTTCATTAACTACTCATGAAAGGAATATAATAATAGTAATAAGCATCTGACTAGACAACACGACGGAGTAACACATTGATCAATCTTTGTTGGTTCCACAAACACTTTATAAACATTATCTGACGTTAACTTTAAACTCTTAAATAATTCATCACAATATCTGAAATATTTTCCACAAATAATGAAATTGTTAACAGTTCCGAAAATCTGCCAATCATGAAGTATCATTTACTTTGTTCATTCATCTGAGTCAATATTTGCCCATAGTCTGCCTTCCCCTGTTCTCTCTGTTTATTCATTTAACTGTCCAACTATCTAACATACAACTTGAATATCATGACGGTTAGTCTCCTTAACGTTGCATCATCATCATCATCATCATCATTTGTTCGCTCCAGCAAGCCGGGTGCGGTTGTTTACGAGCCTCCTCCAGTTTGTTCTATCCATCCACAGATAATGCTCACATATGTGACACCCGTTCACATCCCTAATTTCAAGGTCCTTCGTATCTGTTTTTCCCAAACATCACGAGGTCTTCCTCTTGGTCTCTTCCCAGGAACATTGTGTTCAATGTATGTTCGAGGAGTCCTGTGAGGGTTCATTCTTTTCATGTGACCATGCCATTGTAATCTCTTCACTTCTAGAGTCTCCGGCAAGCTTCTTTCCAATCCAAGCTGTTGTCGGATGTCCACATTCCTTATTTTATCCATTTTTGTTTTTTGTAGACAAGAACGGAGGAACGTAATTTCTGTTGCCTGAAGACGACTCTTTGTTGGTCCAGTAAATGTTGCTACTTCCAGACCATTCATCAATATACAGTAGGTACTAGATATATTTTGTACAAGCTAATCTTGGAAGCTAACGGAAATGTTTCATCCCAAAGGATTTGACGTACAGCGTGATAGAAATTGGAAGCTTTCTGTATTCTGTTACTAATCTCTTGATGTATGGTATTGTCTGATGACAGAACACTACCTAAATACTGGAAGTTGCCTACAATATCCATCTCCTCATCTCCAAGTCTTAGATGAACAGTTCCAACTGTCTTCGATTTGCTGATTTTGAGACGTAAGGTTGTAAAAGCTTAATGCCAGAGATCTAGTCTAGTCTGTACTTCAGCTTCTGTCTCATCCCATACCATTACATCATCAGCAAAAAACCAGGGCATTACTTGTTGGATCCTTTCTCTTAACCGTTTTTAAAACTTCATCCATTATGATTATGCAGAGAAGTGGCGAAAGACAACTTCCTTGCTGGACTCCACTCTTCGTTTCAAACCAACCTGATCTTCCATCCTGGACCTGGACACAACACTTGGTTTCATCATATAATCGTTGTACTCGTGCTATGATGTCATCGGGCACTTTCTCATGTCTCAAACATTCCCATATATGCCTGCGTGGTACATGGTCATATGCTTTCTCGAAGTCCAGAGAAACAGTTATAAGTGTTTTACCTTTCTCTTTACTTCTCATAGAGCATTCTGGTGGCAGAAATTGAGGTCTGTAGTTGATCTATGAGGTCTAAATCCATGTTGTTCCTCCTCAAGTGTAGGTTCAACATATTTTCTAATCCTACTCTCAAGGATGGATTCGTAGATTTTGAGGCCATGGGACAGCAGAGTTATACCTCTGTAGTTGGTACATTTCTTTCTATCACCTTTTTTTCAACAGTGGGATGATGACTCCATGCTTCCGGTCATTGGGTATTACATTATCTTTCCAGATTCTATTTAGTAACCTGTACATCCACTGTTGTCCTACCTCTCCTAGTGCTTTGATCATCTCAACACTTAATTCATGTGATCCAGTTGATGTGTCCTTTTTCAGCTTAGATATTGCTGTCTCTACTTCCAACCATGTCAGACTAGTGGTATTTGTGCTGCCAAAATCATAAGGTTCGTCGTCTAATGGAGTGACGTCTACATAACAGTTCAGCAAAGTTTCAAAGTGCCTTTAGAACTTCTGTAATATTTTGGTCTTAGTTATAAACCGACATAGGTAATAATAATAATAATAATAATAATAATAATAATAATAATAATAATAATAGCCTTCGATGAAAGGAGACGAGCTGTTCGACTAAGCGGTATGTTTTTAAAAGTAGGGAAGATCACAATATGAAGATTAAAGTTAGAATTCAAGAGCACAAATTGGGGCAAATAATCTTTTATAAGAAGAGGAGTTAGGGACTGGAGTAATTTACCAAGGGACATGTTCCTTTTTTTTGCTAGTTGTTTCACGTCGCACCGATACAGACAGGTCTTATGGCGACGATGGGACAGGAAATGGCTAGGAGTGGGAATGAAGCGGCCGTGGCCTTAATTAAGGTACAGCCCCAGCATTTGCCTGGTGTGAAAATGGCAAACCACGGAAAACCATTTTCAGGGCTGCCGACAGTGGGGTTCGAACCTACTGTCTCCCGAAAACTGGATACTGGCCGCACTTAAGCGACTGCAGCTATCGAGCTCGGTGCGGAGAGATGTTCAATAAATTTCCAAATGATTCTCAATTGTTTAAGTAAAGACTAGAAATGAAATGTCGTATGGCTTTTAGTGCCGGGATATCCCAGGACGGGTTCGGCTCACCAGGTGCAGGTCTTTCTATTTGACGCCCGTACGCGACCTGCGCGTCGTGATGAGGATGAAATGATGATGATGAAGACAACACATACACCCAGCCCCCGTGCCATTGGAATTAACCAATTAAGGTTAAAATCCCCGACCCGGCCGGGAATCGAACCCGGGACCCTCTGAACCGAAGGCCAGTACGCTGACCGTTCAGCCAACGAGTCGGACAGTAAAGACTAGGTAAACAACAGATAGATAATCTGCCATCTAAGCGACTGTCCTAAATGCAGATCAGTATTGATTGATTCATCGATCGATTTATTGATAGCTTAGAGAATAATGGATTTGACCGTGGAGGAAATAATAATTCGTTGAGGAAAACCAAGGTGACTATGATTATACTCAATTTTTAACAATTTAATAGTAAGAGGTAAGTAAGTATTAAGTAGTAAATAGCCCCTGTTCGTTATATTACAGAGACTTGCATATTGAACGCTGAAAAGTATAAAAGTCTATAATAAAAATGTATGTATCGTATTTTATATATATTTCGTATTCCTTACAGCCTGTACTTTATTTTACGTAAGGGATCAATAAATAATACCCCCTCTCCCTCTCTTTGTGCGTGTGCGTGCGTGTGCGTGTGTGTGCTCATGCGCCTTTACCTGTCGACACCGTCTTCTCACCTCCCCGCCACACAATTACGGAGGAAACAGCGGATATTCTGCTCAAACGCCGAGGAGAATTTAATTACGGCCCTACACCCCCCCCCCTTCCCCCGCAGTATGACACCGTGTCTGTGTATCACACAACAAAGGTCTTCTCCCCCTGCATATTTCCCCGGTAACGGCTTTTACTTCGGAAGACTTATCTCGTGGAACGAAGTGATGAAACGGAAGTGTCTCTTAATAAAGTACAGCAGCTCTATCATACACAATTGAAATATTAACTGAGAACATGGAATTTCAGGCTGAAAATGTGCTCCTGAGGATGAATTAATACATACTATGACAGTGGAGAGGATGCGGAAAGGCGTGTTCGTTTCACACAAAACGACGTGCATTCCACGTGAACTGTAGATAAAAAGAAATAATTTTCCACTTCTACGTAGACTGTGGAAATCTAGAAAATCCACAATTCTAGCCCTACAGGCAAGCGACTCAGTGTTGAAAACATCCTAGAGATATGAGCTACGAATTTTAGGTAAATAAAATATAATGATATACGCAAAAGTAAGACACTACCAGACAGTCATCCGCCCGGAGGCTTTATATGCAGCTGAAAGTTTGAACCTGAAAGAAACGGGATTGGTCAAGAGGATGGAACTGGTGGAGAGAAAGATTCTGAGGAAGATACTGGTACCCCAAAGAACAGAGGATGGATCACACGGAAAGAAAGGAAACCAAGTATTATATCTCAAGATGAAAAATATCTCAGATACCATCCGGGATAGGAGAGCCATATATCTACAGAATGAACTGAGGAAAACTGATCAATCAGATAATAAGATTTTTATGATAAGGAAAATTACAGTGCGCTAGATAAAAAGGACATGGAAGAAACGGGAATACAAGGAGCAGAATCCAGCAACAGGGATGCTTACTAGTCTAGGATCAAGGCGACGAAGAGGTTTCAGGTTAAAAAATTAGATCCCGTATCCAAGCGCTATGGACAGAAGAAAAGGGGAGATTGCAGAGTGAAAGGATGAAGGAGTAATGGACCAGGATTGAAGCCCAGAAACAAATGAAGCTGAATTAAAATTAACGTGGTCCATAGCCTGCCAAAACGAATGAAGAAGAAAGTATGGGAGTAATATTCTTTATTTATTCCTATAAAGTACTATCGTTTTCTTAATCATCGTTATCCGGTCGATTAGACACGGCCGACTGGATCCCTCGCTGCGCTCCAGCTAGCTACAGCGATGTATCAAGTCAGGCGTGGATTAGATTAGCAGTTTGCCTTTTCTACCACTGCGAGCGCTATTGTGAGTCAATGCATTGTTTCACTTAAGCACCACTACGAGCGCTATTGTGAGTCAATGCGTTGTTTCACTTAAGCACCACTACGAGCGCTAATGTGAGTCAATGCATTGTTTCACTTAAGCACCACTGCAAGCGCTAATGTGACTCAATGCATTGCTTCACTTAAGCACCACTACGAGCGCTAATGTGAGTCAATGCATTGCTTCACTTAAGCACCACTACGAGCGCTAATGTGAGTCAATGAATTGTTTCACTTAAGCACCACTGCGAGCGCTAATGTGAGTCAATGCAGAATTTCACTTAAGCCCTTATAACTACATTCGTTGTGGACATTTTTCCAAAAATCAAAGAATGTCTGGGGGCATTGAACCAAGGAGTACATTACGGAAATAATTATGTAAATAAGTTAATTTGGCTACTATTCGAATAACAACGAAAACGAGAAAGGAAACAAGCGATTTTAGGTGGTTTTCCGGAGCTGCATTTAGGCTGGAAGAGATTTTCGAAATTTGTTTCTTTAGTTTAATAGAACAAACAAAGAATCACAATTTGAAATCATTCCGGGCCCTTCAGACCTTCAAATTTCGGGAGCCCTACATTGTCTGTTAGGAATTGTTTTCAACATTAGAAAACATTATCAACCAGAGTGTGTGTTG
Organism: Anabrus simplex; assembly: GCF_040414725.1. NCBI lineage: Eukaryota > Metazoa > Arthropoda > Insecta > Orthoptera > Tettigoniidae > Anabrus > Anabrus simplex. The sequence goes on from NC_090278.1 coordinate 34,983,032, forward strand.
ATACGAAAACTAGACAGGATAAAAAGAACAGCGCTATATTTTTCTGGGTGGTTTCTGACAAAAGAGGAGTATTATGAAAATATTGCACACTTTGGACTGGGGAGACTTGGGAGTAAGGAGACTAGCTGCTCGACTAAGCGGTATGTTCCGAGTGTCAGTGGAGAGATGGCGTGGAATGACATTAGTAGACGAATAACTTTGAGTGGAGATTTTGAAGGTAGATAATATCACGATATGAGAGTAAGTTTGAAATACAATTCGAGAAAATATTCGTTTATACCAAGAGGAGTTAGGTATTGGAATAATGTGAAAAAAATGCTCAGCCTGTCTCCAGTCATTCGACTGGGTCAGGAATACAATGAATAATGCCCCCATCTAGCGGCCAGGATAGGAACTCTGCCGGCTACCGAAGCCTTTCGCACTCCTCTGGAGCAATGGTTAATGACTGACAGATGAAACGACATAGTATAGGAGAGTGTTGCTGGAATGAAAGATGACAGGGAAAACCGGAGTACCCGGAGAAAAACCTATCACGCCCCCGCTTTGTCCTGCGCAAATCTCACATGGAGTGACCGGGATTTGAAACACGGAACCCAACGGTGAGAAGCCGGCGTACTACCGCCTGAGTCACGGAGGCTTCATTGGAATAGCGTATGAAGGAAATTATTTTGTATATTTCCAAGTACTTTGAAATCATTTAAGTAATGACTAGGTAAACTTTTTGTTTTTTTGTTTTTACGATTTGCTTTACGTCGCACCGACACAGATATGTCTTATGGTGGCGATGGAATAGGAAAAGCCTAGACTGGAGAGGAAGCGGCCGTGGCCTCAATTATGGGTCAGCCCAAGCATTTGCCTGACGTGAAGTTGGGAAACCACATAAATCCAACTTCAGGGCTGTCAGCAGTGGGGTTCGAATGCAAGGTGATACCTACGTGAACCAGAACCTCAAAGCCACTTGCTTGGTCCTAAATGTAGATCAAAGACTACTGATTATTGAACCATTAGACTTTGATAGAAGATGTTCGTGGCCACATTTTGTAGAAAGCTGAATGTGAAGTGCTTAATTTGGGCTTTATTTTGTGATAACTACAGCGGGGATATTTAGACAATAATAGGTTAGAATGCAAACTTAATGAAGCGAGTAACGAGTATACGCACAGTGGCGAAGCTTGGCTCATTTTTCATCCATGCGATTGCAGCGCTCCACGTGGTCAGCAAGCTACTGGTTTACTGGGATGTGTAAGTTGGTGTGCGTTATGGGAGGTAAGCATGTGGTTAATTCCATTTAAGGTGATTGGTTTCCTATTTAATTAACAAGGTATTTACAAAAGGAGATGTGTATAGCGCAATAAACTTCTCAATCGCAAGAAGACACCAGAGCCATCATTCTTTAGATTTCCTGACGATCCTGAAAATCAAAACTTGGAACACTGTTTATGTTTTCGGATAATAGAACAATATTTTGAAGGTGGAGAAATGTAACTTCAAATAACTAGATATTTCATTTGTTAATGATCCAGAAATATAACTCAATTGGAAATTCATCTAATATGACATTAAATAACGCTTTAACGCAATCGTAATCTCTAACACGTAGAGGAATTTTAATATTCAAATTGTAGAAAATACCCTGTAAATAGTAGGGGGCTGATATAATGGAGAAAAATTTGAACTACTTCTTCTTATTTTCCTACCACTTTACCCCACACCTATGGGTTCTCACGTGCGAACTGCGTCACACATGTGGATTTGGCCCTGTTTTACGGCCGGATACCCTTCCTGACGTCAACCCTATATGGAGGGATGTAATCATTATAGCGTGTTTCTGTGGTGGTTGGTAGTGTAGTGTGTTGTCTGAATATTAGGAGGAGAGTATTGGGACGGACACAAAGGCGAAGTCCCCGACCCAGAAGGATTAATCAGAAGCGATTAAAATTCCCGACCCGGCCGGGAATCGAATCCGGGAACCTCTGAACCGAAGGTCAGTACGCTGACCATTCAGCCAACGAGTCGGACGAAGAAAAATTTGAACTATTTATGCAATAATGTGAAGTTATGTCCGAATAATTCAGAAATTAGTATGGAATGCAGTTCCTTTCAATACAAACATCCGCAGATTTCTTCAAAAATAAATTTATTGAGTAGAGATTATAACCTGTGTGAGAGGAGCAGAAATTGTCTTGTAGAAAGTCGAGAAGCATTGAAAGAACAGGGGCTCTTTTAGGACTTTCCTGTAAGTTTCAAAAGAATGCTCACAACCTTGGATGTGGTACACTGGGAATTCCCTAATGGAAATACCTGATTTTTCACTTGAAGGCTGTGATGGTACCAAGTGATTACTCGAAATTATTTATAAAACTAAGATTATAATTACACTTTTAAATTTTGCAATGAAGGTTTTCAGTGCCATAGCAAAAACATGAAGTACCGGTATTTAAATTAGTCTGCTGAGATTTGAATATTATTTGAATTGTTTTTAGTTCAGTAGTCTACTATTTTTCTGATTATATAAAATTAACAAATTCAGTTTAATAGCACGAGTTCGAAATTGGCTAAGACCTTAACTACAGTGGTATGATCAGTTGTTCCTTCAAAAATAAAGTATTGTCGTTTTCCTTCGGTGTTATTATCACGCTTCAGCAATAAGTAGTCCAGTGTACCAACGTGTTTTATTAAGAAATTACGATTGATGTAGTTGTTCAGTTTGTTACAGTTTATAATTCACATGGGAAGGTACAACTGAGTAGAGAAATTGTTCCTGACTGTTTTAGCTTGCTGGCCGCTGTGAGCGCTGGCGTCGTTCCGCCTATCAACAGGATGCCGTTTTATCACTAAGGAGTTTCGCGACTGTGTACATTGGTATACACTACCTGCACTACGGTTATGCTATGCGGTTTGCATAAACATTAGGAGCTCTGCGTGCCGGATCGCGTATGGGGTATGTAACTCTCCTTACAGTATGGAAGAGCGGGCAGGACAAAACTTCCTAATAACCCAATTAGTTTGCATTCTAACCTACTGCCACCAAAAAATCCGGGAACTAATCATTGCTATGATCACGTATTGGGAAGGCAGAAGGACAGTGGCTATTTCACTTTAATTTGTCGAGATGTAAATACCGATTACTGTGGCTATAAAGCCAAACATTTGTCCGTGTATTTCCCTATGTAGCTAATCTTGCAAGCATAAAATAATGAGTTAGCCAAACAAATAAGATGCACATGAAACATAGTTAATTTAGTTAAGTACCCCAGAAAGTACAAAGCCAAGCATTATTACTGAATAGAAACGGAGCCAGATAGCGACAATGTAGTTGACTTAACACTGCAGATACATAATGAGGACCTCTGTTTATATTCAGGGAATATCCACATTTAATTCTAGCAGCAGATTCACCCCTGCCTCTTCCTTGTTGTATCTGTCTAGAACACTCAGACTATATGTTGTAATCCAATTAATAACTGCGGAGTAAAATTCATTCTCCTGGGAAAATATAGAACATTCAGAAAAGGTTTGAAATTTTTCGTAATCTACTGAATGGGAGTTCTTCTATATGGCAGCCAGACTTTGACTCTCACAAAGAGACAGATCAAGGTGATAGAAGTGACTCAACTGAAAAGGGAAAGGAGAATTTTAAGAATGTATGTACTTTCACTAACAATGTGTGGAATGAAAAAGTACGAGGGCTGATCAACAAAGATTGAGACTGATTTTTCCTGTAGCTTCTGTGATAGTTTCCTATTTGTAAACATAAATATTTGAAAAGAGCGAGTTTTTATGTATAATGTCCGTAGGCGGCAGTACTCTGGTATCGGTAGGTTGGTAGTAATGCTCTATTTTGTAGACGCTACGTGCATTTCGCATACCAGACAATGGAGGTGACGCGAGAGGAGCACTACAGCGCAATCGAATTCTGTTTTCGTTTAAACCATACAACCACTGAAACTAACGAAAATCTGAAGCATCATTATCATCCTGAAAGAAAACAAGCCAGCACAGTGTGGAAATCGCCAAAAAAGACACAAGTTGTTCCATATTCAGGGAAAGTGATGGTGATCACATTTTTTTTTTAAACTGTAATGGAATGATTTACCAGCATGCAGTTTCCCCTCACACTACTATTACTACACGTCAGTATTGGCTACACTGAGGAAGCACATTGCAAAGAAAGGACCAGAGCTTTCTCGGATTGGGTGGCGACTTCATCACGACAATGCACGGCCACACGTTAAAATCAAGTCATGGAGTTTTTGGCTCGATTCAGCATTGTCTGTGTACCGCATCCACCTTATAGCCCTGATCTTGCACCCTGTGTGTTTTCTATTACCATCAGTAAAGGCAAAGCTTAGGGGCATTCGATTTGAGAACTCTGAAGTACTGCTCAAGAAAAGTGAGACGACTCTCAAGGACCTGACAAAGAATGGTCTGCAGCATGCGTTCTAGGACTGGCAGAAACGCTATAAAAAGGCATTAATGTAGAAGGGGACTACTTTGAAAAAAGATCATGTAAATATTGAAATGGTGCAATAAACATCTGTGGAAAAAAATCAGCCTCAGTCTTTGTTGATCAGCCTCCGTATTAAGAAGAAGCGTTATGGAGAATGCATACATCAAAGCGAGGCCTGTGAATGGATTTGGGGTGAACATGTAGGCAGGATGCATCAAGATAGGTGGGCTTACACCGCAACAATATAGTATCCCAGGATAGGAAAGAGAAACAGACGACTCTACTACAGAGATAGACTCAAGAATACAGGGAAGTCACTGGTGGTCAGTCGTCAAGGAGAGCAAGAGACTGAGTGAAGTGGAAATAATAATTCCGGTACAGTTCAGGGTGAATCCGTCTGATGCGTTGCAGTAGCCGTTTCAAAACTCCCTCGTAGAATTACGCGTTGACAGGTTTACCCTGGGATACAAATTCATGATGAATTGCTGTCGAAAAATAAAAAAATAAATTTACGAGTTGATCATGACCAGCTCGGATTTAGGACAGGGATGGAACCAAGAGGAGTCATTGTTACCTCTCCCAACAATATTTAAAAGAGGTTGTAGAGGAATAGAAACAGTTATTTAGCGTTTGTAGGTATTGAAAAGGGTTTTGATAATGTGAGTTGGGACAAACTGTTTAAAATTCCTAAAGCTACGGGTTTGGACTAGAAGAACAGGACGCTGATACTGCGAATCTATGAAGGACAGACCATGATGGTAGATATCGGAGAAAGTATCCAGACAGCAAAAATCAGGAAAGGCTGCTCTCCCTCATTGTATCTTTTAATGTTTTCATTGAAGAAGCCATACATAAGGTTCAAGCAAATGAACACCATATCCAATGCATTCGATTTGTAGATGACATAGCAATTGTAGTAAACTCCGAGAAAGATTTGTCCAGGATGCTGAGTGTATTGCCATCAGCAGTGTTAGATTCACTCTTAAACATTAATGTCAAGAAGAACAAAATATTACTTGTGAATAAACACCCTGAATGAATTCACACGAAAATCAAACTTACTAACAAAATAGTCGAACAAGCAAGTAATTTCACTTATCTAGGAAGGTTGATAACCAATGACAACAGCTGAAGCAAAGAGATCAAAAGGCAAATAGCGCTTTTCAAACAAGCGGTAGTAATAAGAGTAATATTTTATTCAGTACAAATTTAGATGTTTGAATTAGGAAGAAATTTGTGGTTTCCTCTGTATGGCTGTGAATCTTGAACAGTCAGCGATCAGGATTGGAAACAACTGGATGCATTTTGAATTTGGGTGTAGAGCCGAATGCTAAGGATTAAATGTATTGAAAAGAGAAAAAACAAAAGCGTTTTGCAATAAATTCAACGATGGAGAGAACTCATGCTAACGATACATAGAAGAGCTAAATTCACTGGCCATATTTTACGACACAATAATTTTCTTACAAATCTGGTGGAAGGAAAATCATCTGGAAAAAAGGCCGAGGACTACCGAGGAATAAATTCCTTCAAGACTTCGCACAGAGTCTCCATTATGCTTGTTATTATGAAATGAAACGGGGAGCTGAGGACAGAAAGGAATAGTTGCATAGACAAGACATTGCCTTTAGACATGGAAAATGTTCCTTGCTGCACAGTTTTCATTGTTTTTCGCTATAATTAAATGTAATAATTTGGCAAACTGGTCAGAAATACTCATATATTTAAGAACAACTCCAGGGTTTTCAGTCAGGTGTAAACTAATGGAGACACTTTTTTTTTCTTCCACTTTTTCGTTATTTATTCAACAGGCAAAAATATAGTTTCGTGCTGTTACAGGAGTGAAAATATGAAGGTAATATTTTACTGATAATAAAATGCACAAGTAAATTTAATTCCTATAAATATTCAAACATTCTCTGAAAATTACAAGTGAAACCGATAAGAACTCTGACGCATGGCAAAGAGCTGAACATTTTTAAGGTAGATAAAAGCAATTGAAAACTTTTAAGAAACAGACTTTAAAACCGGTCCAGACTGTAAAATACTCCCTCAGATGTTTTTCTCCTATTACGCAGAGCGTAGTCCTACTACAAGGTAAACATATTCCAGTGGTATTATTGAAATGGTAGTCCGAAAGAGCATTGAAGCTAACTTTGTCTGACAGTGACAGAGCGAGAGAGAGAGAGACGTGCGCTTGCTCTGTATAGCGTACGCCAAACCACTACACTTATGCACGTTAGGAACCAAAATGGGTTTAAAACAAATCAATGTTCATTTAAATCTTATAGCAATTCTATAGTATTTTCTGAAGTGAATCCATATACTGTATATGAGTTGATTATGGGTGTAAGTAGAGAGTAGTACTAGCTGATGTACCCGTGCTTTGCTACGGGGTTCTAAGAAAAACTGTCTTTGTTGTTTTCCTACCTGAAGTCGTCAGAAGGATACTGATTAAAAGCAATGTTATATAAAATACTCGATCAAAATTAATAAACCGCATATTTTCTCACTTTTAACGAAGAGTACTACGGTGCCGATCTAACAGTCCAAAGTTCCAGTGCTGCAATGACCAGACCGCAGACAGCCGTGAACACTTCTCTGCCATTATTCCTTTAAATATGCACACTGCTCATTCCAATCAGTGCCTCAGAGTAGGAATTGAATAGCTTGAATGCTATGATGAACCAGTTTGTTACGTATCAGTAGTATCAGAAATTTATCTAACTCCCCAGCTACTTCCCGCCAATTTTCAGGCAGGCTGTTATACTCGGCACGACCGGGTGAGTTGGCTGTGCGGTTAGGGGCGCATAGCTGTGAGCTTGGATCTGGGAGGTAGTGGGTTTGAATTCCACTGTCGACAGCCCTGAAGATGGTTTTCCGTGGTCTTCAATTTTCTCACCAGGAAAATGCTGGGGCTGTAACGTAATTAACTTAGGGGCGGCTTCCTTTCCACTCCTAGCCCTTTCGTATCCCATCGTCGCCATGAGTCCTATCTGTGTCGGCGCGACGTAGAACGAATTTAAAAAAAAACTCGGTATACTGCAGTAATCCCATCTATCGGAGACGAATGCCAACAGAGACACAAAGCAAATCACAACAAACAGTGGTCAATGTAATGTTATTGTTGATCAATGTTATGAGCTTTCTGTATTGTAGGCCTTCACATTCAGTTTTCTTTCGACTCTGTAATATAAGGCCGTCTTATAAAATTAATTATAGCGTAGACTGTAGTTCCTTATTCCCCGACTTTACATACCGATTTTCATTAAATTCTGTTTACCCATTTTCTCGTGACGGCGCTGATATGATCTTAGCAACAAAAATCCACATTCATGAATATCTCCGTTATCATAGCCGGTGCAGTCAAAATGTAATGAAATGGTAGTCCGAAAGAGCATTGAAGCTAACTTTGTCTGACAGTGACAGAGCGAGAGAGAGAGAGACGTGCGCTTGCTCTGTATAGCGTACGCCAAACCACTACTCTTATGCACGTTAGGAACCAAAATGGGTTTTTAAAAAAGCAATATTCATTTAAACATGATAACTGCCCATCACAGGAAATGCTGAACACAGTGAATCTGATGCGCCAATCGGTTGCAGTATTAACGCATGCTAAACACGCGAAGATTCGTCTCGACGCTTTAACGAATGCGCAACAGTAAATTTCTAAGGATACAGAGGCAGGTCCTTTTTGACAATGTTTCGACACGACGATCTCTTAACCCTCTCATGCATGGTGTCCTCATATGAGGACATCCGAATTTTTAGGCGTTATTTATTCTCTAGAGTTTCTAAAGACGGAGTTTAAGTTATTAAAAGTTTATTTTAAGTTGGTAAGAGTGGAGAACATCAGTTTTTAAAAGAACCAGCAGGTGGAAGCATTTAATTGGCATTATTGAAAACATGATATTCATGGTTCGCCAAGTTGTGAGAAGTCATCATAGTTTCCAATTGTTTTGAGCTGTTTCTATCTTGAAAATGCCAGAGGTAAGTGTGTGGTTCTTCATTTTGTACATTCTACTGTCATTACCACTATAATTCAGCTTATTCTGGTTTGTAGTCTTAGCACAATATTGGTATAATACAGGCGTCCACATATGAGGACATCGTGCATCAAACTACCATGTGTTATTTTTGAGGTTAGCTTGTATTCTCAACTGCTTCATCCAATATTTATTTTCCAGGATTCTCCAAGTGGTGTATAATGTTATCAGATGAGCGAGTGATGTTTGTAGGACAAGAATATAGTAGCTTACAACATTCCCACCAGATATCAGTATTCAACTTACCCCTTGGGCTGAAACTGATATCTGGTTTTTAGGGACCTGCAGAGAAAATAGGCTGAAGGATGCTACTAAAAAATTGAAAGATATCAAGGACCTAAAGAAAGAGGGTCGAGGAAGCTCATCAGTTACAACATCAACAGATGGCATCACAGTAATCCGGTGGGTTGATAATTCGGCAGTTCATATCATTTCTTCCTATGCAGGCTTAGAACCAGTTGGTAAGGCCAGAAGATGATGTAGAAAAGATAAGAAATTCATTGAAATTGACAGACCTAAGGGTATAGAAATACATAACGGCCATATGTGTGGTGTTGATCTCAGGAATTCCTTGGTGGCTGTATACAGGAATGATATATGGAACTGCAGATGGTGCATGAGGATTTTTTTTTACCATATGCTAAATGCCACAGTTGTAAATGCTAGGTTACTATGGAAAATGGACTGTAAGACCCCTATGGACCTGCTCGAGTTCAGGATTCGAGTGGTAACAGGACTCATCTTCAGTGGTAAGGCAGAAGTAGCACCACGGAAGAATGGCAAGAACGGCCCATCACCACCACTCAAGAAACAGGCTACACATACTGTGCCTGCTGAAAAGAGGATAGATGGAGCAGAATAGGTCACTATCCGCAGAAAACACAGGCTGGAAATGCTAACAGATGCCGTGACAAAAACTGCGCAAGTAAAACCCGGTATATTTGTGGAAAATGTAATGTACCACTATGTCCAGAGTGTTTTCAGAGTTTTCATACCTTTGCCTGAAATATGAACATGTGAAGTACATCAGTTACATATAAATGCCCCCGTAGGACCAGTGTGATTTTGCTGTACTCATACAATTACCTCAGATGTAAAAAGTTCTTGTAAATACTAGTATAATAAACCAAAGTAGTAAATGTATCACGTGTTGACATTATTCCACTAAATGCATGATGTCCTCATATGAGGACATCAAATTCCCGCCAAGTATGGTAACTTCATTTTGTGTTTTAAGTTTGTATCATCTGATAGGGTCATTTTAACCAGGAAAATCACATTAAAATATTTTTAATTTATTTATTTTTAAATTCATGCATGAGAGGGGGTTTGAATTCCACTGTCGACAGCCCTGAAGATGGTTTTCCGTGGTCTCCAATTTTCTCACCAGGAAAATGCTGGGGCTGTAACGTAATTAACTTAGGGGCGGCTTCCTTTCCACTCCTAGCCCTTTTGTATCCCATCGTCGCCATGAGTCCTATCTGTGTCGGCGCGACGTAGAACGAATTAAAAAAAAACTCGGTATACTGCAGTAATCCCATCTATCGGAGACGTTTGGCAACAGAGACACAAAGCAAATCACAACAAACAGTGGTCAATGTAATGTTATTGTTGATCAATGTTATGAGCTTTCTGTTTTGTAGGCCTTCACATTCAGTTTTCTTTCGACTCTGTAATATAAGGCCGTCTTATAAAATTAATTATAGCGTAGACTGTAGTTCCTTATTCCCCGACTTTACATACCGATTTTCATTAAATTCTGTTTATCCATTTTCTCGTGACGGCGCTGATATGATCTTAGCAACAAAAATCCATATTCATGAATATCTCCGTTATCATAGCCGGTGCAGTCAAAATGTAATGAAATGGTAGTCCGAAAGAGCATTGAAGCTAACTTTGTCTGACAGTGACACAGAGAGGGAGAGAGAGAGAGAGAGAGAGAGAGAGACGTGCGCTTGCTCTGTATAGCGTACGCCAAACCACTACTCTTATGCACGTTAGGAACCGAAATTGGTTTAAAAAAAGCAATATTCATTTAAACAGGACAACTGCCCATCACAGGAAATGCTGAACACAGTGAATCTGATGCGCCAATCGGTCGCAGGAAGATGCCTACACGTGCGAAGATTCGTCTCGACGCTTTAACGCATGCGCAACAGTAAATTTCTAAGGATACAGAGGCAGGTCCTTTTTGACAATGTTTCGGCACGACGATCTCTTAATTACCACCTACAAAGATAAACGTCGTTGAGATTTCATTGGACTTCGTTCCAGGCTTTCCTTCACTGAGCAATGTTTTCTGGAGTTCGATCTAGTTTCAGATAGTTACGTCCTTTATTCGATATAGAGCCCCTTTGGCACCATTTTGCGACTAACTTTTGCAAGACAGTCTTTGCTGGAGCTCTTGACAAAGCACTTCCAGTCTTAAACTCTTCCACGATCCTACTACGTTGGCGTAGCAGGGAGAGAGGTGATACTCCCACGTGGCGCGTCCCAGGTGGCGGATAGGGGGGTCGTAACCGGCTTGTCGGTGGACTTGAGGGAAATAAAATAGCTCTCGCGGATCAAACACACAACCCCTGTGGGTGGGGGACACAAACAAAAAGTAATTCCACGGTATCCCCTGCCTGTCGTAAGAGGTGATGAAAAGGGGCGACCAAGGGATGATTGTATTAGAACAGTGGAGGATTCTGGACTTTTAATATGTCATTCCATTTCGCCTCATTTCGTACCATTAGGGACCGATGACTTAGAAGTTAGGCCCCTTTAAACAACAAGCACCATCATCATCATCATCATCATCATCATCATCATCATCATCATCATCATCATCATCATCATCATCATCATCTTCTTAAACTCTTGCGGAAACAGTTTCGCACAGGTTTCCCACGAACCATGCTTCGCATAACACTCGACTATGAACACGCCGCGCTGTTTTATCGTGAGCCCTATTTTGTGTTGCATTCAACTGGGCACTAAACACGTCTGCTCCTCTCACTCACTCACTCACTCACTCACATGTCATGATACAACGAGGTACTCGGGAGATGCGCAAGCGCAGACATGTGACAGCAACCAATTGGTGCATCGAAATCACGGTTTCCAGCATTTTTTGTGAGGGTCAATTCCTCGTCAGTATAATAAATATTTTCCGGGGCAGTTTTATTTTTGCCATCCTGTACATGCTTTATTTAATGTGAGATGACCCTTTTGTACGTATTCAGATGTACTGGGATGGATTGGGGTAGTGTATACTGTACATTCACCTCTGTATTGTACAGTTGGCAACACTGCTTTAATACGAAAGTGGTTCTCTCTAGCACTACCATCCACCACAAAGTTGATCTTTGTGCGCCTTTGTTTTTATTGAGTTTTCGGATGATGATTGTGTTTCTATGCAAAATAATTTAAATACTGTTTTGCTTACTGGCAGTATTTTTGCATTTATGTGACATTGGTTTTCCTTCCAACTGACTGGCAACTTTGGAGTGTTGGTTGACGACCACGGGGCCCTTAACTGAGTCCTGGAATTGCTTCCATTTACTTGTGCCAGGCTCCTCACTTCCATCTGCCCTATCCGACCTCCCTTGGTCAAGTCTTGTTCTTTACCGACTCGGACGGTATTATAGCATTCGAGCCCTAGGGAGTATTCCCTTTTCACGTCCTTCGTGGATCTTGTCTTCCTTTGGCCAATACCTTAATTTTTCGAAGTGTCGGATCCCTTTCATTTTTTCTCTCTGATTAGTGTTATATACAGGATGGTTGCCTAGCTGTACTTCCTCTTAGAACAATTACCACTGGGCGAGTTGGCCGTGCGGTTAGGGTCGCGCAGCTGTGAGCTTGCGTTCGGGAGATAGTGGATTCGAAACGCACTGTCGGCAGTCCTGAATATGAATTTCCGTGGTTTCCCATTTTCACACCAGGCAAATGCTAGGCTGTACCTTAATTAAGGCCACTGGCTGTACCTTAATGAAGGTCACGGCCGCTTGCTTCCTATTCCTAGGCCCTTCTTGTTCCATCGTCGCCATAAGACCTCACTTTGTCGGTGCGGCGTAAATCAAATAGCAAAAAGAAGAAAAAAACATTGCCCCCACCACCAGATTGTCTGGCTCCATGGCTAAATGGTTAGCGTGCTGGCCTTTGGTCACAGCGGTCCCGGGTTCGATTGCTGGCAGGGTCGGGAATTTTAAACCATCATTGGTTAATTTCGCTGGCACGGGGGATGGGTGTATGTGTTGTCTTCATCGTCATTTCATCCTCATCATGGCGCGCAGGTTGCCTACGAGCGTCAAATCGAAAGAACTGCATCTGGCGAGCCGAACTTGTCTTCGGACACTCTCGGCACTAAAAGCCATACGCCATTTCATTCACCACCAGATTTGCGTTATTAGTAAATATACCAAATATACAAGATGTATATGAAACTTTGGTACTGCAGTCCATTACCATTCCTCACATTACAAATAAAACTACGGGAGATACAATGAACTCAAATTTCTTACCTTAGTTCTCCCAGCATGGCAGGAATTTTGGTGAGATATTAGAATCAACGACTCAAGATGAATTATTTGAATTTTTGACTCAATTAAGTTTGATCAAGCAGCTAATTCAGACTGCTTGTGACCAATTAAATTTTGTCTTAAACAGATGGTGGTCACGATTCTGACCATACATTTTATACTTATTCCTTGAAAACTAACACTGCACGCATTTTTTAACTGCCAAAGGGAACCCTTTGTAGATATTAAAAGAAAAACAGGTTTTCAGGAGGAAATATAATTTTGTCCCATAACTGGTTAAAGGTTTGACACCTGCTCCTGTCTTGAAGGTGTGTGGAGAGTTTCCTTAACACGTATCTTGGTTCTATTTCAGCTGTAAAGGGCTTGAACTGACCCTGAAAACGATCCTGATTCCTCAGATGATGGAATTATATCCCATAATAGCTCCTCTCTAGATAATATAGGGACGGGGGGGGGGGGAATTGATATGTCACGTGGCAGGCAAGACTGTCCAAGTCGAGAATGCGAAGAGACAGAACGTTCACAGTGGTATCAACGAACTGTAACGAGTCAAGCTACAATCGCAATCCAGCAATAATCAGCAGTCGAGAAGTTAAATTGCGAAAAAATAACGAGTGGAACTGAGTGAAGGTAACAAATTCATAATCTCAAGGCATATGCATCGGAAATGGTATGACGGGTACAAGCAGATGGTGGAGAGCGTCCAAACAAAGAAAAGAAGGCTAACCCTACTTCTGATTTGAGGTGAAGCTACAGAGAAGGGAAAGGAACTTGAAGCGACCGAGGGAGTTGGCTGCGCGGTTAGGGGCGCGCAGCTGGGAGCATTATTTACAATCTGTACAAAATTTAGTCTGCAGTGTTAAGAATCGAGCGCATTGAAAAAGAGGCAGCAATCTAGAAAGGAGTAAGGCAAGGCTGCAGTTTTCCCCTCTCCTTTTCAATATTTACATAGAACAGGCGATAAAAGATATCAAAGAGCAATTTGGAAAAGGAATCACAGTAAAAGGAGAGAAAATCAAATCCCTGAGATTTTATGTGACTCTAAAAAATATGGATAAATTGCTGAATGGTATGGACATAATCTTGGGGAAGGAGTATACGATGAAAATAAATAAGTCGAAAACAAAACTTATGGAGTGCAGTCGAATACGGTCAGATGATGCAGGAAATATTAGATTAGGAATTGAAGTCTTACAGGAAGAAGATGAATATTGTTATTTGGATAATAAAATAAAGAATGATGGTAGAAGTAATCAGGACATAAAATGCAGAGTAGCACAAACACGCAATGCCTTTCTTAAGAAAAGAAATTTGTTAACCTCGAAATCATAATCATTTCATCCCCCATCACGGCGCGCAGGTCGCCTACGGGTGTCAAATCGAAAGACCTGCATTTGGGGAGCCGAACTTGTCCTCGGACACTCCCGGCACTAAAAGTCATACGCCTTTTCCATTTCATTGATATAGGAATTAGAAATATGTTTTTGAAGACTTTCGTCTGGAGCGTGGCATTGTATGGAAGTGAAACATGGATGATAACTAGCTCAGAAAGAAAGAGAATAGAAGCTTGTGTAATGTGGTATTATAGAAGAATGCTGAAAGTGAGATGGGTAGATAGAGTCACGAATAAATAGATGCTGAATCGAATAGGTGAGAGGAGGTCCATTTGGCTAAATTTGACCAGAAGAAGAGAGATGACACATCTTAAGACCCCAAGGACTTGTACATCTGGGTTTTGAGGGAATTGTAGGTGGTAAGAACGATAGAGGTTGACCAAGGTCTAAATATGTCAACCAGATTCGAGCAGATAGCTATCCTTGTGCACCTTCGGGTTCCCTTACCCACACATATTCAGTTATTAGTGGCAACTGGAGACTTACGTGTGTACAGTGCAATTGCAACATACTTCACAAAAGCTGCTGTTAGTATGTAAAGTGTAAGTGTCTTTATTTCAAGTGTGTTTTGCTTTCTTTTTTGCTCTGTTCTAGGTCATTTCTGTTATTTTGTATGTCTTTTAACTTGTTGTCCCTTTTTATTTCTCTTTTCTGTAACAATTTTTATCATTGTCCATTATTGATGGCCAAATGTCCTATGGACGAAGGTCAAAATAAAGAGAAAAACAATTAGAGCAGATATAGGATGTAGTAGTCATGTAGAAATTAAAAGTTTGGTGTATTATAGGGAGCTGCATCGAACCAGCCTACGGACTGATGATTCAAACAACACAATAAAACCCCTGCAAAGCAGACATCAAAATACCTTGTAATAGCAGACAGAATTCATATGGTCCAGAAAGTCGACCTACTTCTCTATTTAGCAGCGTTTAATATCCACTGAACTGTTTTCAATCACAAGCACTAATCAATTGTGTAAAAACGTCGTTTTGTTCTTTAAAAGTAATATCCGACATTTACTTCTCTTGTGATATTTGAAATGTATTACGGCCAGCGATTGGGCTTGCCTGTCCTTGCTGTAACTAGGAGCATGTAATCAGAGACCACTATCTAACATTCATCACCATTGGCTGGCTATGAACTGCTGATAAGCTGCTACTAATGGACTGACTCCACGTATATGTACTGATACGTGCTGTAGCATATTCCCTCTCACGCCAGCGGTCAGTCGTCATGCCAGAGAGGAATTAATAAAACGTAGACTCTTCTGTTATCGAATAGCTTTTGCTTTCATTCGAAAGAGATTTATGAGTTTGCTGAAAATACATTTTATTTCGTCCGGAAATCTGTGATTCGTTACGGTGAATGACCCGTTAGTGAGATATAATTTAGAAGATAATGCATGCTGACTGCAATTTTTCTCTAAACCTTTTAGCAGTTCATATACTACCCCAGATGCTGGAACATTGTCGCAAAATGATAGCGAATTTGTTAACTGATGCTTTATTCAATTTACCAAGATTACAATTTTCCCCTTATCAAAACCAAATTCAAAGTACAAGGACATATTAATTAGATATAGCCCCACATAAAATTTGGAGTTGAGTGTAAAATCCGTGTTAGTTTATAAGCGTTTATATTATCAGACTATGTAGCTGCCTCTGTGGATCAGTGGTAGAGTGTCGGCCTCCGGATCCCAAGATAGCGGGTTCAAACCCAGCAGAGGTAGTCTGATTTTTGAAGGGCGGAAAAAAGTCCATTCGACACTCCATGTCGTACGATGTCGGCATGTAAAAGATCTCTGGTGGCACATTTGGTGTTCACCCGACAAAATTCATTAAATCTCAGCCATAGACGCCCAAGAGAGTTTCGATTTACTTGGTCTGCCATCTTGTGGGCCTAGAATAAAACGGAACGTCGAAATTGACGAGCAGACAGCCAGATGGCGTCAAATTGAAATGTCTGCACACGGTAGCTGAGGCCATACGATTATTGTTATTATTATTATTATTATTATTATTATTATTATTATTATTATTATTTACCGTCGGTGTATTCTTGATTTTCGTCCCCCACCCACAGGCGGTGACATACAGGTTAGTTTGTTCGCGAATAAATTCAAAAGCATCCTTGGAAAGAAACAAACTCACAAAGGACGTACAATCGGTTTTACTATCCAGAATTATTTAGCCTTAAATTAACACTAAATGGTGGTGAAGTTTACCTATATTGCGGATCAGTGTCAGGTACTCAAATTTCTTCTCGGATCACATTCTGTAGGTAGTTCTTCAAACTCGCTGTCACTTTCTCCTGTTACTGGTATAAATTCTACACCCGAGTCTTCATTGATCAACATGTACAATATATCTTCGGTTTCCAAACTTCCTTTGTAAGCCATAGATTCTTCTTTATTTTACAACACACTTCTCAATACTCATAATGCGCGCTTAGAAACATAATGACTGCTGAATGCCGACATTCGTTTAAATAGAAAAATAGCAGACATATGTCCTTCACGTCTGCACGTAATGAGGTTGAAAAGTATACTTCATTTATCTGCCATCTAAAGGTTACATGCATAACTACGACTAAAGACGTGATTGGAGCTCGGTTTACATTTCGTTGGTCCCCGCGAATGCTTATCCGACTTAGATCGGATACGGGAGTGTACGGTCTTATAAATACCACAAGTGAAGTCCCTGCAGTCAAATACTTAGGTGGATGGATCTCTGCAAGCGAGAACGAAACTTTGGCATATTCACTAGGTATCCCAAGTTAGATAGGGCCTATTATTTCTGTAAAAGCATCCACACCTACAAAGCTGAAGCACTACAACTCAGTAGTAAGAACCTCTTTACTCTACGGCTCTGAGTGCCTGTTCATGAATCGAAGGGTGCCACTCAGGAAAATAGAACTTAAAGAGAGGAAGATCTTGAGGAGCGTACTAGGACCCATAAGAGAGGAGAATGGCGCCTACAGTATCAGCCACAACAACGAGCTCTACACACATCAGGAAGACATAGTCACATGTATAAGGAAAACGCGACTGACCTTCTACAGGCATATGACTCGCCTGAAACCCTGCAGGCTCACCAAGAGTACCTTCACAGTGACAAGTACGGCAAAGGCTTGCAAGGTCAAGTAAAATCTAGAGGAACTACAGATCCCATTAGAGAACTCAGTGAACCAATCTCACTACCGACAGGCACCGGACCCAAGTAAAAGGATGGATGGAAGGAAGCAGACACACAGCTAGAAAATGAAAGACTACTGGGTCAAGAAAAATCAAAAGACCATAGGTAAGAGTTAATACGAGCCCCCTGGTACCTAGTCGGCCAAAACGAACCATAACAATTTCAGGTCAGTTCTATTTTGCGCACCCGGTACATATCTTTTATGCAATTTGTATTTGTGTGATTTTTACCACTGCTTCAATTCTATGTAATGGAAGTGAGTAGCCACGACATTATCCGTGATAATATTTTTAGAAAAGATATAGCCAGAAGCCATGAAACCTGAAGGAGATGTAGCGTGTAAGAGAACGGAGGATGACGAGAAGCTATTGATGGCTTTATATAAGGGTTGCTCTTTCCTTTATCCTTCCCCAACCTCCTACCACTATATTTGTCTGCTGCAAGATTGATGAGAATTCCCATCGCGACTACCGTGAGATAGAAAAAGAACAAGTACTTCTCGTAGCAGAAGCATTAAAGCTGAAATTCTAGACTCAGATTCCACTCTTTTTTTCATCTAATAATAATGTTGATTTATATTCAAGAAGGGTGAATTAGAATGTCTTTACGTTTCCGTGGAGGAAGCGAACATTTGTTTGCGAACATCCTGTACCGGAAGGGGAAATGCCTTGTGGCGCCACGCAAGGTTCATGTCACGCCAGCTGTGGTCATCTCCTCCTAGCCACAATAGCAGGGCGAGGTGTGCTCTTCTCAAAGTCAAGTAGGCTAACCACATGAAAGGAGATACAGCCCCAATTCTCCCGGTCCTCTCAAATTACAGCAGACGTCCGTAACCTTACGTGCGCAGTAATTCGTGATAAACATATTCCACTGAAGTGAGAACATTGCGATGGCAATAATTAGACCTCGGATTTCTAGAATGCAAACTAATTTGGTTAGAAGGAACGGTTCTTCTAGCCCGCTCTTTCATAATGTAGCAAGAGTGACGTAACTTCTCGGCGTTCGGATAGGCCGTATCTCTAATGTGTATGCAAACCTCATTGCATGACTGTTGTGCATATACTTGTTACTCGCTTCAGTAAGTATGCATTCTAACCTACTACTGCCGAAAAATTCGAGCTCTTGTAATAATGTGAACTGCTTAATTTCTCCAAGAGAACAAATTTTACGTTAAAGACCAATAAGTGGTTTCCCATTTTCACAGCAGGCAATTATTATTTAGAAAATTACATTTGTAATTCGGTTTCATTTTACTCACTGCTACATTTTAAAACAAATTAATATTATATTGCAGTACGGGAGTGATCTATATTTGTTAAGGATTTCATACGGTGGCCATTTAAAATGTATCACTGGGACATTAAGCTCACGTTATGATAAAAGCTTACTAATATATACTGATATGATATGAGTACAATTGTAATTTCTTTTACTGTAGGCCTATATTACCCACGAGCATTTATTTGGTAGTTACCTTAACGACCTTTGTTAGTATTATTTGTTTATTTTCTTTAAATTGTACATGTACATTTTTTATTTTTTTATTTTATTTTTGCTATTCGCTTTACGTCGCACCGACACAGATAGGTCGTATGGCGACGGTGGGATAGGCAAGGCCTAGGAGTTGGAAAGAAGCGGCCGTGGCCTTGATTAAGGTACAGACCCAGCATTTGCCTGGTGTGAACATCGGAAAAAACGGAAAACCATCTTCAGGGCTGCCGACAGTGGGATTCGAACCCACTATCTTCCGGATGCAAGCTTACAGCTGCGCGGCTCTAACCGCATGGCCAACTCGCCCAGTCATGTACAATTTAGTACATACTGAATATTTACATATATGTAGACAAATTTAAGTCCGGCTCATTGGCTGAATGGTCAGCGTTGAGGCATTCGGTTCAAAGGGTCGCGGGTTCGATTATCAGGCGGGTCGGGCATAATCACGTCTGCTTAATTCTTTTGACCCGGGGACTGGGTGTTTGTGTTTGTCCCAACACTTTCCTCTCCATATTCACACAACATACCACACAGAAACATAGAATAGTGATTGCATGCCTCCACACAGGGTTGGCGTCAGGAAGGGCATACGGCCTTAAAACAGGGCCATATCCACATGCGCAATACAGTTCGTACCCACGACTTCACAGATGTGGCAAAGTCGGTAGAAAGGAAGAAAAAGTAGACAAATTTAAATTTACTTATTTACACTCCAAACACTGTATACACACTCATTTACAACCACTCCCACACGCGCACGCATACACATTCTCCCACATTCAACTGTACTTGCACACACCTTTCTTGCAGTTCTAATTTATACAAGTTACATACATAACATAGGGGTGGCCTGGCCAAGGCGGTAAAGGTGTGCTCGGTTCACCAGGAAGGACGTGGGTTCGATTCCCCGTCAGGAAGTCGTAACATTTAAGAAAGGAGATATCCACTTCCGTTGGTGCACATGGCCCTGAGGTTCACTCAGCCCACACCAAACATGAGTACCAGGTTAATTCCTGGGGGCAAAGGTGGCCGGGCGTAGAGCTAACCACTCTACCCCATCAAGTGCCAAGGTTACGGATAGTGGAAGCCTTTACCTTCCACTCCTCCAGTGGCCTTCATGGCCTGTACGGACATGACTCTACTTTTTACATACATCACACATAGGTTTCCATTTACATGTACATTTTCTTTACTGCGTGGTGGAAGTGAGGAAGAGGAAGCAATTTTACCTCGGAAGGTAGAAGATTCCAGAGACGAGCAGACCTTTCGTAAAATGGATACGAGCAGAGTTCTCATTGTGCTGATGTTGATTTTGTTTTTATACTGATTTAAATTACCCGTTAACTGAAGAAGACGTTTTTGGCGTGCTTTTGAATATTGTTTCTCCTGTTGATTCTTCACCGTTATGGACTTCCACTCTGAACGTTGAATTGTAATTACAGTATGTGCGATAGGAATAATTTAATCGGGAAATTAATTATTTTTAAATTAGTATTCATATATGTAATATTATATATGTGATTAAATGCTTTAAATGTAAATGGATTATCGTTCAAATTGCAGGTTTGATTCATTTAAGGTAAACCGCGAAAGACCATGGTTTTTTAATTGAATTTTGTATGTTAGTGAGCAGTAAGTGATGGTAAGTATTGCGTAACATCTTCGAGTTGTTCATACGAGTATTCAGTAAAACATATACACACTAGTAAATAAGCCTGTGTTCAACAGTCAAAATTATTATCTATAAAGTAATTGGATAATAATAGCAATAATAATAATGTTATTGGCTTTACGTTCTACTGACTACTCTTACGGTTTTCGGAGACGGTGCTGGAATTCAGTCCCACGGGAGTTTTTTACGTGCCAGTAAATCTACCGACACGAGGCTGACGTATATGAGCACCTTCAAATACCACCGAACTGAGCCAGGATCGAACCTGCCAAGTTGGGGTCCGAAGGCCGGTGCCTCAACTGTCTGAGCCACTCAGCCCAGCCAAAGTAATTGGAAATTCTAAATGGACTATTAATATACAGTACCTTATGGATGAAAGTTAGACTTTCCGGGTTTTATATGGCCTTCGAATGGAACTTTTTTTTCAATTTGCTTTACGTCACACCGACACAGATAGGTCTTATGGCGGCGTTGGATAGGAAAGGCCTAGGAGTGGAAAAGAAGCGGCCGTGGCCTTAAAAGGTACAGCCTGGTGTGAAAATGGGAAACCATGGAAAACCATCTTCAGGGTTGCCGACAGTGGGGTTCGAACCCACTATCTCCCGGATGCAAGCTCACAGCTGCGCGCAACTAACCGCACGGCCAACTCACACGGTCGAATAGAATCAAAACAGGTATTACAGTATTACCTTACAAACCATACTGAGTGAAGTTGTAGCTCGGAGTTGTACTTTGACGTCTATGGATCTGCGTACTCCTGAGAAAGCTGCATACAACTGTCCAAAACGAATTACCATCAACAGCGTCATACGCTCTCACTCCACGAGCTATGAGGAGGGGCTTGGAATTTAATCCACAGTTTTGGCATGCATTCTACTGATTATAAATTCTGTAACACCAACTCCCCTACCCTACCGCCCGACATTCTGATGGTAAAAATATTTTCAACGAACCGGCTGGCCACGGTGTCCGACCATATGGACTTCAAGCATTAACGACCATAGCCACCAGATGGGCTACTATATCTCCTGCTTATAGACAGAGATAAACCCAAGAATGGAAAAAAAGTCATTTCACTCAGAGATAGTATATTTCGCTTAAGAGTTTAATTATTATGATGATCATTGCATTGATCTTGTAACCCATAATTGGTACCAGTTTGAGACTCAAACGTTCCCATTCCACGAACCTACTACGCTGGCGTAGCAGGGGGAGAGGGGGAGATGTGATACTCCCACGTGGCGCGTCCCAGGTGGCGGATACGGGGGTCCTAACCGGCTTGCCGGCGGACTTTAGGGAAATAAAATACCTCTCGCAAACCAAACACACTACCCCCTGCGGGTGGGGGACGCACATGTATAACACACCCGCGGTATCCCCTGCCTGTCGTACGAGGCGACTAACAGGGGCGACCAAGGGATGATTGAATTAGAACCATGAAACTACTTTTCATTCGTACCATCATGCGGGGAACACCATGGGTTGCCTCTACTTGCGAGTAGTACCACTAAATTAGGTACGAAATAGGTTTGTGATTCGTAGCAGTAAAGAGGTTGGCCTGGGGGTTTCCAGTACCCGTGCGTTGTACCCATGTGAGCAACATCGCGGGTCTGGGCGTTGCCTGTGAGTTGTACCACTATATGAGCGACACCGTGGGTCTGCGTTGCCTGTGATTGGTGCCCACTATGTGAGGAACACCACGGGAATATCGGCGCCCGTGATTAGTACAGCTAGGTGAGAAGCCTCATCGGTTTGCGTTGGCTATGAGTGGCGCCATTGTGTGAGAAACACCATAGGTCTACGTTCCCTGTACGAAGTACAATACTTGTGAGTAGTACCATTTTGTGTGGAACGCCGTGAGTCTTCGCTACTTTTGATCAGTACCCCAACATGACAAATACCGTGGTTCTACTTTACTCGCGACGTGTACCATTCTGTGGGGCCTTAGACATGGATTTTGCACCCCTTTAGACATAAAGCATCATTGTGCTTTATAAGTGGTCCCTTGGTCAGTAATACTATTATTTACGATCTTTTTTTTTTTTTTTGAGTCTGATCCACTGTTTTTGTTTGTTTGTTTTTTGTTGGGTTCATGTCCATCCATTCATTCTTCATGACATTTTTTTTATTCATTTTGGTCAGTGGATGAATTTGTACTATTTGTTATTTCATTTCGTACCATTATGGGCTGATGACCGCGATGTTAGACCCCTTTAAACAACAAGCATCATCATCATCACCATCGTCATCAAACATTTCCATTATCTCAATACGTCTGTGGATGGCAGCATAACTCAGGATGTACGTAGTTCGAGCTCATGCCGATAGTTATAGCTGTGTACCTATGTCATCGTGGCGAATATGTGACAATCTTCGCTGGCAGAAACGTATTTTTCTTTGAAAAAGAACAAAATTCGTAGTCGTGAGATGTTCATTGTACTTTTGTTGTTAAGGAAACGTAAGAAACTGTACCTGGTACCAATTTTAGCTGCTGGAACATCCTCGTTTTCTCAATATAACTGTGAATGGCACACAGAATAGGAATTTTATATAGAGAGATACCCGCCTTATGAAATGTTTGTTAAAGAACATCCTGTGCGGGAAGTGGTGGCACGCAAAGTTCATGTCACGACAGCTGTGGTCATCTCCCGGCAAGAGATTGAGTGAAGTCTTCTCAAAGTCAAGGTAGGTTTCCATGCCAACAGACCACCACCCCAGACTCCATCCAATGCAGCCTGAGAGGAGAAACCTTCAGAACTTATCGTGATAGACACGTTACGATCTTTAAAAAGATTTAGCTTTTACCTCTTGAAATCTAGCCAATTCACAAAAGTTTCCATCTTTCAAATCCACGGTGGCTTTTTACTTCTACTTGCAAACGAAGCTACGAAAAGTTAACGAGCACACTCAAGGCGGCATTCAGGAAATACGCATCAGAATCTTGAAGTGTCAAGTGGTATGAAGACGAAGAGCCAAACCAAGCTTTCAAACTTGCAGAAGTGTGAACAGTTTTCACGCTCGGGAATAAACGAACTAAGAAAGAGAAGTGAGCTAAGAATTCTACAAATGAACTTAGAGGGATGTTTAGTATTTCTCTTCATTTCCTTAATGTTTCTGATCTTAGAATCGGAAATTGTTTGATTCGTCTCAGACATTAATCCAAAACCATTCGCACGGTCGATTTTTTAATGTTGGAAATATATCTTGGCATACAAATTAGGGGTTCCCAAACTACGAAAAACATAAAATTAAGCAATTTCCTCCGAGCAAGTGTCCATGCGGTTAGGGTCGCGCAGCTGTGAGCTTGCATTCGGGAAATAGCGGGTTCGAATCCTACTGTCGGCAGGCCCGAAGATGGTTTTCCGTCGTTCCCCATTTTCATACCAGGCAAACACTGGGGCTGTACCTTAATGAAGGTCACGGCCACTTCCATTTCACTCCTAGCCCTTTCCTATGCCATCGTCACATTCTGTTGCTTCTCCTGTAAACTTTACTTTTTGTGACTTACTGTCTTCCTCGAGTCATATGCTCAATTATTTATTTTCCTGGTATACTGTAAAAACAAAGAAGCTTGTTTCGCATATTTTATACAAACGCTCTGTTGAACAAATTCTACATTGTATACGGAATTGTAGATAAAATAGTATAGAGTACACGTTGTGAGTAAGGTTTAATTAGATTGCACTGCTCGTAGCGTTACTCGAGAGACACCACAGAGAAGTCGCCATACGTCAGTTTTCGTGTCCCGATTGGGGGGTTTTCATTATGATGGCAGCCCCATTTCCTAATACCAGCCACATTCGAGATGGGGAGTTTTCTTTATAGTGGTACGCCCCCGTGTCCTACTGTCAGTCACAATCGAGTTGGGGAGTCCTCATTATAGTGGCAGGCCCCCGTTTTCCACTGCCAGTCACAATCGAGTTGGGGAGTTTTCACTATAATGGCAGGCCCCAATTTACTACTGCCAGTCACAATCGTATTGTTGAGTTTCCATTATAATCGCAGGCCCACGTTTCCTACTGTCAGTCACAACCAGGTTGGAGAGTTTTCATTATAATGACAGGCGCCCGTTTCGTACTGCCAGTCGCAATCGAGTCGGGGAGTTTTCATTATAATGACAGGCCCCGTTTCTTACTGCCAATCAAAATCGAGTTGAGAGTTTTCATTATAATGGCCGGTCCCGTTTTCTACTGTCAGTCACAATGCAATAGGGAAGTTTTAATTTTAATTGCAAGCCCCCGATTCTTTCTGCCGTCACAATCGAGTAGGGGAATTTACATGATAATGGTAGGTCCCCTGCCTATTGCCGATAACACACGACTTGGAGAGTTCTCGTTATAATGGCAGGGCCCCTTATTTTCAGCCAGTCGAAACTGAATTCTACTGCCTTTCAAATTATGTTGTCTAAGATGGTTGATGTTCTTTGTATATATTATAATCTTCCAATGAAAGTTGGATCAGAGTCAAAGGAAACATTTGAAGTTTATGGTAACGTAAAAATTAATGAAATCGTACGTCTAGATATTGCACGTCCAAGTACGTCAATAATGCAAATAACTCGCTTAATCAAATAAATAACAGACAACGGTTTGAAGGTATCGGCAAAATGATAAGCTCAGAACCCCGCGGTATATCATTAAATTACGGTTGACGATAGGATGTCGGAGCACGAGATACAGAATTAAATAAACATTGCAGTTTATTCAGGCAGAAGATAAATAAATGTATATAAATGGCGAGAAACATCAATGATAGAAATGTGTATTGGAGGCCATGGAATGAGTTGGATCAAATGGGCCGAGTTCTATCTACATACGGTGGCCATACCTTATCTATCTAGTCCGACATAATTCGAGAAGTAGTCGACTGGCACATCAAACTATCAGCTGACGGATTGTTAAATGAATTCCTTTGCCGATATCAATGATGTTTAGGAGCACTCTCTATCAAAAAGGTTAAAAGATATGTATCTAATTCTCTCTAAAATACTAAGGCAAGTATTGGATGATAATATTTTTAATGATTTTCATGTGTGTGGTATTATACTAATAGTATGTTACAAGTTTCAGGTATCACGATGTCGAATAACACTGAGGAAATTCATGAGATGTTCGTAAGTCCCAGCATGTGGAGCTAAATGGATACCAATGGATAAAAACTAAGACCGGAGAATGAGAGGTGTATTCTTCCTGAAGTCAACGGCTGGTATGTACTCAAAATAAATGTCTTATTTATCCTGCTATGTAATTGCTTTAAGTAGAGTGGTATAATTTCATGATGTCAAAAATGTGACATGCCTAGATATACAATTTGAATGCAACCGTTTACTCGTCAATCATTACCTCACGATGGATAGGAATATTGCGAGTTTTAATGTGAATGACCCTGAAAATTACGATCTGCTGTACGCTGTATTATGAGAATTTGAGCGGCCAACAGTAAGTATTATGCAGGTGAAATTTAGGCATGGATGACGCATGTGTTAAGGTAGTGTCAATATAAATGAATTTCAGTTTAATTTATGGTTAGGATATGTGTTTTAAAGGATTTAGAGTCATCTACGATCATATTGTATATTAGGCGTAGTATTCGCGAGTGTGATAGTGATATTATCGCATTGATATTGAGTCTTCGTAAGATAATGTGCCAGAGTATGTTTAAAATAAAATGAGAATTCGTTGAGCATGACATGTGTTTAAAATGATAAGAGGTTTATTGTGATAGGGTCATCGAATAATGTGAATAATTAATGTTGTGTGGATCGTTCAAAATGATTTCATTGGGGTTAAGCATTTAATGGAATCATGCAATTTTAGAAATCCTGGTGATATTTGTTGTAGTGAAGATTGATTTCGTCATGGATATGAATTTGATTGTGATAATGAGTAATGACTAGATAGGCATAAATGCGACATTTGCGATAACGTTTTCGAGGTGTGTTGAAGACACTTATAGGTTGATCGTCAAAGATACCTTAATTTAAGATACAATATAAGTAATTGCGAACAATATTGGAGGATGATATAAGATCTTCATTAGTTGATGGCACCAGATGCGAGCCATGTCACAGACGGGACGTGTAACCTTTACATATGAGTAGTGTGTAGATTGATTTTCTTGCTAGTTAATTTCTTCTCATAGATTATGGAGTTGGTGCTTAGAGCTGAAGTAGATTTTTCAGGTTTTCTTTCACGGAGGATACCAGGGCTGCAGAGTCATCGTAGATCTTGAGTCATTATTGTTGGTGATAATTGTATTTTCAGATATTTGTTATTTATGTGCAGCTACTGATGGAGCTCAGAGGAGATTGATTTCATTTTTATTGCCCATCTTGAAGTATCATAACGTTGACCTACATTTCTTTGATCATTTATTAACCTGAACGATAACGATATGAACAGGTTATTGGTGCGTTCAAGTTGTTTAGATAGATTTTCGATTAATTAAATAAGGATTTCAAAGTAATAACGGGATATTTAGACATGCATTTTGAAGTCAGTGAAAAGGTGTACCTAGCAAACAAGATTCCATAATTTTAACTATCAATCAGAAGATAGATGTGATGAATGATGGACTTATCTGTTAAATTAAGCATTCTTTTGATTTTTGTGAATTTTAAAGATTATTATTATTGTGACCAACATGTTGTGATAGGAACATGATGATGTAGAGCAGAATACCAACAAGAGTCAGGGATTAGAATTGTTTTATTTTAATTAATTTAATGTTCAATTCCTATTAACGGCCATTTGTGTTGCTTTTTATTTCATTAATATTGTAATTGTTATTCCGAATATGTTGATTATTAAACGGAACATCCTTCCACGAAAAGAAATATTTTCGGATTTCTCATTTGACAGAATAAGTAGTAGTTTAGGCTAAGTTATTAATTCACAAAAATCTCTATACGTCAGTCAGATATAAATAAAGCAAGCGGTGCGATACTGTGACCCAACTCAATGAACCTTCACGTCCCTTGAGTGGAATTTTTTTACATCTCCGCGTGACACCAGCTGAGGTATAACTTTCAAACCAGAACCCAAAATTCAGAGATGCGCTAAAGGTCGCAATATATACAGGGTGGTCGGAAACAACGTGAATCCCGTGTTTGAACGTTAAAGCGTTGGTCATACTGATAAGTAATTGGAAATGATATAATTAGATATCTCGCGTCGTTGTTATTTTATCAGCCAATCAGATCGCTTCGCCGACGACTTAAGATGGGCTTTGCGAGGCGGTGTTGCTAAATCTGCACCTGGCTTATGGCCGGCTTTAGAGCGCCAATAGAACAAATAAACTTCTCCAGGGGAGAGACTTGAACAAGAAACTCCCTGCTGATAGGCTCGGCCCATAACAAGCCACACTACGGTGGCACTAGCTGAAACGCGCGGTGTTTTGGTGTTTGATGCTCATTTCTCGGCATTTCTCAAAAACCGTTTGAATTACGAACAAATTTATTTATTTATTTATTTATTTTTTATTTATGTATTTATTTATTTATTTATTTATTTATTTATTTATTTATTTATTTATTTATTCCGACATTCCCAACTGGAGATTGCCCCTGAGGATAAAGTGAACAAAAAGTCAAGATGAATATCAAAAAGTACTTGTGAGTTGGTTAGCACATTTGACCAAATTCTTGTTGCATTAAAAAGTTTTGGAGATAAGGTTATTCAGGGTCTGGATGGAATATTTCAAGGCAGTAACTGAAATTTATTTTACTAATGCCTGATTGAGGTTAAATGATTTGCAGAACTGGACGAAGATGAGACGAATGGTTCCCCTAGCGCCAACCATTAATCGTATAACCTCGATATCATCCAGCTGGTATTCTTGTTGATAGAATCGGATGTCTCGAGTCTGGCAGTCGGATCTGTTACAAAGCCCTTTCGGTGGTCAATTTGCCGGGTGCAGCCTGTAATAGAGAGCGTGAACCTCCTCAACGATTGTAAAGCCTGACTCCCTTAACGCTTGAACAATGGCAGATCAAATTTTATGGGGCCTAGTATTTCGTAGAGTTTCTCCATGCGAGAAGTAACCGAGGACGTAAGCAAGAGTTTCTACCTCGTTCTTCTTCTTCTTCTTCTTCTTCTTTTTCTTGCGTTACGGCCTCTGTAGGACCACGGACAGCTCCTTCATGGATTGCATTTTCTTCTTCTCCTCCCAGAACCTCTTCATCCTTTCTCTTCTTCTCTCCCGCTCTTCTTCCGAGATATTCAGTATCCTCTTCTCTTGTCTACTCCACTGGTGAGTCTCAATCCTTTTCCTGTACCCATCCCTATCATTGATCTCTGGCATATTAGTCGGTATGTACTTGCTTCTCCAATTTTCCTTTTCTTCCATCTTGATCCCCAATTCCGACCAATCTTTCCGGAGTTCAACTACCCACTTGGTTCCTCGTTCTTCTTGAAAAGATAACTCCAAGACCATTTGGTGCACTTTATTTTTCAATAGCGCCAACCATTCACCCGTCATTTATTTACAATATTTCCTTGTCTTCGCACGGACTCAGGTAAGTATTATGGCAATGATGGGATAGGAAAGGGGTAGGATTAGGAAGGAAACGAACGTGGCCTTAATTAAGATACAGCTCCAGCACTTTCCTGGTGTGAAAACGGTTGATAATGATGATGATGCTGTTGTTTAAAGGGGCCTAACATCGAGGTCATCGGCCCCTAATGGTAGGAAATGAGACGAAATGGAATGACAAATTAAAAGCCCAAAATTCTCCACTGACCAGAATTCAAAACATGAGGACGAAGAATGAATGGATGGATATGAATTTAAATCAATTAATGGATGCCACACGCAATACCTAACATTCATAGAAACTGACGAATAAACAATAGGATTACTGACCAAGGGACTGCTGCTAGAGCATAATACTGATTCGAGGATGCTTGCAGTCTAAAAGGGGTCCAAAATCCAAGTTATTGGCCCCTCATAACGGTACTTATCGCTAGGAAAGTAGAACCATGTCATGTTCGTCATGTTGCGGTACTAATCAAAAGTAGCAGAAACTCGCGGCATTCCACACATTATAGTACTACTCACAGGTTATGAAATTCGACATATAATACATACCTATGGTGTTTCTCACATTGAGGCGCCATTTACAGGAAACGCAACCCTATGGTGTTCATCACATAAGAGTACTAACCACAGGGACCTTCCGCTATCCCGTGGTGTTCCTCCTATAGTGGGTATATAGGCAAGGCAGAACCATGGTAGCTATCATCCCATGGACCTGCTCATATGGTGGTACTAATCACAGGTAGGCCTACTGCAAAAGCCGAGCGCACGGTGCTCCTGTGTGCTACTAATCACAAACCTATTGCGTACCTAATATAATGGTACTACGCGCAAGTAAAAGCGACCCTGATCACAAGTAGTTTCATAATTCTAATACAATCATCCCTTGGTCGCCCCTTTTAGTCGCCTCTCACCACAGGCAGGGGATACCGTGGGTGTATTATTTGTCTGCCTCCCCCACCCACAGGGGGTAGTGTGTTTGCTCCGCGAGAGGTATTTTATTTCCTTCAAGTCCGCCGGCAAGCCGGTTAGGACCCACTATCCGCCACCTGGGACGCGCCACGTGGGAGTATCACCTCACCCCCTGGTGTGTGTGAAAATGGGAAACCACGGAAAACCATCTTCAGGGCTGCCGACCGTGGGGTTCGAGCCCACTATCTTTCGAACGCAAGTTGGTAGCTACGGGACCCAAACCATGTGGCCACATAGTGACCCCGATATTTTAGTTACTTCGCCATGGACCACAGCCAGAAAACAGTAACAAAGTTACATTTTCTCGAAAACCGTAACAGACATGAAAGTAGCGAGAATGATTTCTAGTAAGGTGGGAACAATGGCAGGAGGTATTCGGAATGAGGAGGTAAAGACTAAGTTAGGAATGAACTCGTTGGATGAAGCTGTACGCGTAAATCGACTTCGGTGGTGGAGTCATGTGAGGCGGATAGAGGAGAATAGTTTACCTAGGAGAATAACGGACTCTGTTGTGGAGGGTAAGAGAAGTAGAGGAAGACCAAGATGACGATGGTTAGACTCAGTTTCTAGTGATTTAAAGATAAGAGGTATAGAACTAAATGAGGTCACACCACTAGTTTCACATAGAGGATTTTGGCGACGTTTAGTAAATACACAGAGGCTTGCACACTGAACGCTGAAAGGCATAACGGTCTCTAATAATGTACTATGTATGATGACAATTTCAACGTCATGTGGTGCGCTTCCTTTTTTCGATGGGCTAACCGTTTTCCCGTTAAGTTATTTTATGTAGGGCAAAAACGGCCCAAAATTGGGACATACTCGATTAATATCCCCTATTAATCCGAAATCGTGAAATGGATCAAAATCTGAAGTAATCCTTGAGTGAATCGGGATATCAAGCTATATACTTACCAAGTTTCAGTTCAATCGGTTCAGTAGTTTTCCAGCCTATCCTGAACAAACAAACAGATAGTAGAGATACATTATAATGTGTATCGACATTATGAACGTGAGATGTACACCCCTCCAGGCTTGGACTAGCCCTCGGGACAACCATTTTACATGCACGCAGAACTGTCAGTCAGCTTGTGACCTTCACCTGCCTGAGCTACACTAAATGTTACCCACGTGGCATGGCGATTTTAGAGCCTTATAATAGAGGTGCCTTTGCGTCACCGGATAACGGTATACCGAGGTAAGACTTTTTCCTGGATATATCGATCCATCCTCTTTACAGTGAGATACTGTTCACTGCTGTCTAGTAAAATTCCTTCGATTTTCAAAACATTTATGTTCTTGTTACGTCACTTACCGCCCAGAGCTATAGAGCTATACGGTACTGCGTCAAAACGAACCGCACAATTTCGCTGTTGAAGAGTACGATACGCAAGCGGCTAATAGAATAGGGAGTGAAATCTGTTGAGCACATGTACTCTATTACACGATACTGGATGGCTGGTGAGAGTGGAATGAGGATTTTGGGAGGGGGAACAGAATAGGGTCACAGGATACCATGTGGTGTACTTGTCAAAGCAACGATCGATAGTATAAATTGCTATGTGACCAATCGAGCTTTTTATTCGAGTGTAATCGAGATTTGAACTTTAATTAATGCTACATGATATCTAGCTGGAGTTCGGCCCGCACCGGTGTTATCGCTTGGTGGATGGGTCAAGCCAACTACTGTGCAGTGCCATGCCACGGTTTATCTAGTAGCTCGTATTACTGAAATAACAGAGGAGTTAGCTCGATCGAAAAGTTCATTTGATTGCACCGCAACGCATTGAAAAAACAAACCTCACATGATGGAACATTTTTAAAGACACGGTATGATACAATATTTGAAAAAATCCAGATCGTTAAATAACCAACGTTCTTATATATAATATTTTTTCAACCTTAGGCTTCGAATATTTGTGAAATACACCCATTTTAAATAGCTGTCATAATTATATTAACAAGCTAATGTTAAGGTTTATTGACCATTATTAAATTTGCCGGTTAGAATCAGTTTCTAATAATGTAAAGATAAGAAGTGCCACAGCACTAGTTTCACACTGAAATGGTCATTATGATCACGTGTTATTTTATTTACTCATGCAGAGATCAATTCAATGTACCAACATATGTGTGTGTCTAATCTCGTCCCGTTTGTCTACGTGGTAGAGTATGAAGTGAGATGAGTGCCCGTTGCGAGTTTTTAGGATCGGATTCCCTTTCTAACGTCAACCTCATCAGACATGAGATGAAATTAATGACGTGATATCATAGTAGTAAGGAGAATGTGAAACCCGGTGCCGCCACATAGCCTACTCCTGTCGAATAGCACCAAGGCTGAACGTTCCTATCGGACGAATCACTATCAGCAGATCACTTGCTACTAATTCTGTAATCAATTATGGTTAGCCAAGTGAATTTATTCTCTTACTTTACGTTCTTCCCAAATTTAACGGAGGCTAGATGTAGTTACGTTTTGTGGGACTTCTTCCCATTTAATTGTTTGGTATTTAATTTTTAATATTTTTTATCTATTCTAAATAGCCTTCTGATATGATGTTGGTCTTACATCTTAAGTAAATTGAATTAGGTCCATTATTTCATCATATCTTTGTTTATGTTCATGTTTTGTCTGCCGCTGCGCGACCTTCCTTTTTCTTTCCTCTTCAGTTTCTGTTCGCGAGTGCTCAGCCATTTGAAGGGGGCGTGGCGTTGGTTGACGTAACCAAGATTTTTAAGGTTAGATTTCTGTTTTGGGGGGGAGGGATTTGGTTATGGTGGCTGCCGACTTTGAATTGTGAATTTACGATCTTGTATCTTGATTATCATTTATCTCTACTTGGTTGAGTATATTCATTAATCTCAGAAAAAAATTCTGATTTCTGCTAATTTAATTTGGCCTTTCGCGGAAATTTCGTTTTATTTAAATTTGATTCCAGTTTGTTCTAGTTTCAAGGCAAATACTAAACCAATTTTTTTTAATAATAGTGGTCTTGAATTTATCCTTCCTTATTGGTGTGATAGCTTTCTTATGTTAAATACTTTACAAGGGAATCCTATTTTAATTGTTAAGACCGACTTTTGTTTATTCCTTTCATTTCTATTAAATTTTACCTACTTTTTAAGGAGGGACCTACGCCTTTGGACAAAGAAAAATGGGGTGTGTTAAACTTACTTTTTCGCAACAATGGAAATGAACACTAAAAGGAAATTTAGTATGACATACGCATTATTCCGTATTATTATTATTATTATTATTATTATTATTATTTACAAATTACATACATCTATGACATTATATGTAATTAAATATTCAAAATGGCAGTGTAACATGCCCACTATTTTTCCGTTCCCTTGATAATTTCCAAACAAATTCCTTTAGTATGATTTAGTATGATCAGTAATATTATATCCACAACTTGTACTAGAATCAGTGAAATCCGTTACGTATTAATTTTTTTTTTTAGAAAGTTATTTTCAAGTAAATATCTTTCATTAATTTTCATTAGAATTTTTTAAAATTTAACCAATGAATCTAACTCAATTCTAGTATATCTTCTTTTCTCTATGAAATATAAATGCAAGCAAAATTTAGTCTTAATGGCTTAAAAACTTTCAGAGTTATTTGGGAAAAGGTTCTAAAAAAACAAGAATTACGGGAAACGACCAAGGAATTTACCGATGAAGGGCTTGCTTGGGCTTCTCGTTTTTTGTCATAACTCCGAAGGTATTGGAGATATCAACAAAAATATGGACTGTTATAAAGAGAAAAGTTACATTTTGAATTAAAAATAAATTGAAAAGTTGTATTTTTGGTCGATCAGAGTTGTTGGTTGGTCCCCCTTAAATTTGTGTTCTCATTTCAGTCAGTGTAAATTGCATTTACTCGAGTGTTTGTTCTTCTATTGACATTAAATCCACCTGACCTCTCTTGGATCCCTTCTACTTTCATTTATTTCTTGGGACATTGAACACGGCAAGTTATTTTCTGCTTTTTTAAAAAAAAACAATTAACTTTACGTCGCACTGACACAGATAGGTCTTATGGAGACGATGGGACAGGAATGGGCTATGAACTGGAATGAAGCGGCCGCGGCCTTAAGTAAGGTACAGCCCCAACATTTTCTTGGTGTGAAAATGGAATACGACGGAAAACCATCTTCATGGCTGCCAACAGTAAGGCTCGAGTCCACTATCTCTGGAATGCAAGCTCACACCTAGTTCGAGGAGTGATTCCTGAGATTATAGTTACACAGGCAAGGTAGTAAATAACTTCAAAATTACAGACTTTGAATTAGAAATGAAGAATATACATGCTATAAGTTATAAATAAGTAAATAAATAAATGAATTAGATTCATGAAAATGAAGGCAGTAGACATGTAGACTCTTGATGTTAAGAATAAGAGAGCATTATCATATGGGGCTAAGATCCGACACTACCAGTACGACCTGATGTTTTATTTGCATCAGATACACTGGGCTTGAGAAATAAGACTTCAAAACGAGAACTGGAGAAACTAGAACGAAGGGCAGAGATAAAAATATTAGGACCCATTCCAAAAGGAAGGAACATGGAATGTCAGAAAAAAAAATTAAGCAGTGCATAATAAGTTGGGCAAAGTAACGGGCGTCATCAGGAAAAGGAGGCTGACTTTCTTAGATCATGTGTTCCGTATGTCTGACGAAACAGATCGTAACACAAGTTTAGAATCTCAAACTAAAACCAACATGGCACCAAACAGTGGCCGAAGATTTGAGGCTGAGCGGGATAACGGAGCAAGATGTCCTAGATAGACACGACTTCAAACAAAAAAAATCCAGGGTTGGAGGGTACTTGAAGATGAGGTCAAACCAGCGAAACGACATCCTTCATCAGAGGACAGACGAAGCGCTCACATTAAGAGAATTAAAACATGTGGATAAGGATATGTAAATATCATTGGAAACCCAAATAAATGTGTTCCAATGATACCGTTACGGAGTTAAAAGAAAAATCTACTCTAATTCCTACTTCTCCGTGTAGAGCAAAGGGTATCCATGGTATCCCCTTATTCGGTACGTTCTGCGACCAGTTCTTTTACTTCATCACATATTTTCCCAGTTGCAGTCAGTGCCTCTCTGACTGTTCGCCTACTAGTGTTCCTGGGTCTTCCACGCTTCCTCCCTTCCTTTTCCCTATTAGGTTTTAATCCAAGACCTACTTTTTAACTGCTCCGTCCTGTTTCTTTAATGTGTGTCCTACTCATCCCATTCTTATTTTCCCTATTTCAACAGGTTTTCATTTGTAATTATTTCAGGCCATCTTATATGGGTATTAAGCCGTAGACAGCAATTTGCCAACACCTGAAGGATTGTCGATTCATAGCCGTAAAGGAGAACGGATTTCACGTTAGTATTGAAAAGTTTGATCTTAGCCTTTCGTGAGAGATTACTGTTTTTTTACAAGTGGAGTATAATGGAACAAATGAGCTATTTGATTTAAATAAATAAATAAGTAAATCACTAATTTCACATTTGCTGGTCATTCATGATTGAACGAGAAGTGTATTCAGATCCAGACTACATAATGTAATATTTGGCGAAGCCATTGAGGTTCATATTGTTCTTGTCAACGTCCCCAGTTGAACAATCAGAACATTACATGTAGTTGTGTGGACAGGGAGAAGTTTGGAGTAGGAGAGTTTGAAAGAGAAACTAATCTAAACTTTGTATCGGCCCTTTCGAACTCATTTAACTCCATAAATACGATCATTATATATTTTTCTCAACCTCTGTCTCAGAAAGAGACGTATGCTCGATGAATCAAATAATGGAAATATACCACGAATTCAATATAATTTCATCCCCATTTTTATGACTCGATTACAAAACTATGCACGAGTATGAAAAGCGTCACTGTCTGTGTTAATACTTCATGTACGAACTTTTGAGTATAATGGTCAATAGTCCCCTACAGTTCATTTATGTAAAGTATGTCTGATAACCTGCGAGACGATGTTTTCTGCACTGGTGAATGTAGCCGCACTTAAATTAGGACTGGATTAGGAAGTAAGAGGTCATTGCACATTTGTACCATCCTATCGTACATAAAACATTTCAAGGATTGTGGAGTGTTGGATGCTACGTTGTTCTTGCTTTTACTCCCACTAATTATTCTTTTCGGAGAATCTAAAGTACCGCAGAAGTTACTGTGTGTGCCAGAAAAGCTTTAAAAAATTTTGATGTTAATCCACAGTTCCAGCCAATTATATTACATCGGCTTAAACCTTTTAATGGAAGTCGGGGATCATGTCTAAATCAATCAGACGGAAGGCTAGACAAACAACTACTAGACCACTTCGTCGGAACTATACTGTTGCCTATTGCTCACGGTCAAATGTTTCGTAAAATTTGTTGTACAATTAATTTTATAAAAATTTGGTGAAAACAAGTTGTGTTGCTCACGGTAAAATTATTTTACAAAATCCGTGGAAGCATCAGGATGGCTATCTATGAACTCACTTCTGAACAAAGATGTGTATGTACTGCCATCTATCGATAAACTTTTAAACCAATAATCAGCTGTTCAACTTACCGTGTGTTTAAGAGTGTGGCTCCAACAAACAAAGCAAAACTTGCTGCTTTATCTGCAATTATACATTGTCCAGTGGTAAAAAGGAAGGAAAGAAATGCCAGGAAATGCTGGACTCGGGATTGGATCAAAAGGATAGAAGAAGGTAGAGGATTGCTGTCCTTGGTCGAAAATTAGTTGAGGTTAGAAGACCAGCACTCATATAGGATTTCGGCGATTGTGTTTTTTGCCTCTTTTCTTGCATTTCTTTTGTGGTAAAGTGGGGTTTTAACTTCGTACAAACAAGGACATTTCTGGTATTCGTCCAGTAAAACACTAACAGCTTCCTTAGGCCACTCGGATCCTGCCATTTTAGAAAGAAGTGTTTGTTTACAATCGAGCTTCGCAATCTTCTCACAACGTAGCGCAAGAATCATCGTGATGTCAGCTTCGCTGATTGGTTCGTTTCGTAAAATTAATTTTACGGAATAGAACATGTCCTATTTTATGGAAAGTTTTTTTTTATCAACAGTTTTATAAAACTTGAATTTGACCGTGAGCAACAGAAATTTTATAAAATTAAATTATTGTACAATAAATTTGACAGAAAATTTTACCGTGAGCAACAGGCATTACTCTAGTCGTTGAAAATACACCTTATAATATTTTGTCTGTCGAAAAACTAAACATAACACTATAATATAACGAAACCAACCCCCATAGCGCAACAACCCCGAAGTTCCTTGGCCAACCAAGCGACCGCTTCTCAGCCTGAAGGCCTGCAGATTAAGAAGCGTCGTGTGGTCGGCACGACGAATCCTCTCGGCCGTTATTCTTTGCTTTCTAGACCGGGTCCGCTATCTCAACATCAAATAGCTCTTTAATTTTAATCACGTAGGCTGAGTTGAATTAAGACCTTACAGTGCATACAAAGTGCTATTGTTATATCAGCACTGATGGTTGTGAAACTTGAACACTCTGTCGTCAGAATATCAAAACGTTAGAGCGCTTCCATCAACAAACACATCAAATGGGAAGGCCGTGTCACCGACCTTGCAGTTCGTGAGAAAGCGCATGCTGTA
The DNA here is from genome assembly GCF_040414725.1 of Anabrus simplex. Lineage (NCBI taxonomy): Eukaryota > Metazoa > Arthropoda > Insecta > Orthoptera > Tettigoniidae > Anabrus > Anabrus simplex. The sequence goes on from NC_090278.1 coordinate 35,020,946, forward strand.
AGCATTGAGGATACACTCATTGGCCACTGTCTCAGATGGATAGGGCATGTCCGTCACATGAGTGACACCTAGTTTCCTTGTCAACTCTTGTGTGGTGAACTCTGCTCCGGCACAATACTTCATGGAACCCCTTTGAGGCGTTTAAAGGAACAGCTAAAGCATACTATGAAAAGACCTGGATTTAACACTCCACCCAGGGATACCGTACGCTTCCTTAGAATTGTACACTACGGTGCTACACTGTGTTTAAAGAGGAACGACGTAGATGTGAAGAGGCTAAAAGACAAGCATAAAAACTCCGTCAAGCTCAGCCCTGCCCTCCCCCAAGCCATTTATGTGGATGTATGTTCCATGCCAACATATTGACAAAAAATAATGAGTGTGAAAATGTAATCTGCTGAAGTATACGTTAACATTGATGCTTTCACGACCCGTACTTGTAAGGATGACATCGGATTTTGGGCTTATGCCGTGTCAAGAAAACAAGCTGAAACTCTTCACATTTCGCAGAGAACCTTGTTCTGCGTCTTCAGAAGAAAATCTCGACTGTTCAGGAGGAAGACTTCTGCAATAATGAGGCTTTTAATTTAAGATTGTTTTGCTGTTGGAGCTGTAGTGGTACGCTCGTTCGTCACCAGATGGCTCGCTGTATGCTGGCACAGCGCTCCAAGCGCGAGCTGACGACAACATTAAGCTCTAATCATGGCCGACTGGATCCCTCGCTGCGCTCCAGCGAGCTAGAGCAACGCATCAAGTCGGCCGTGCTCCAATTGAGTTGTTCTATCACACATTGTGTGCGTGAGAAGTAACAGACGAATCAGAGACGAAAGTGGTAGAAGAAATAAATAGAAACTAATAAAACAAAATGACCGAGCTCGATAGCTGCAGTCACTAAAGTGCGGCCCGTATCCAGTATTCGGGAGATAGTGGGTTCGAACCCTACTGTCGGCAAACCTTAAGATGGTTTTCCGCGGTTTCCCATTTTCACACCAGACAAATGCTGGGGTTGTACATTAATTAAGGCCACGGCCACTTCCTTCCCACTCCCAGACATTTCCTGTCCCATTGTCGCCATAAGACCCATCTGTGTCAGCGCGACGTAAAGCAACTAGCAAAAAAAAAAAAAAAAAAAAAAGAAAGACTTCGTTTTCTAATCTAATATTTTCTGCTTCACCTGACTTCGTTCGACTGCTCTGCCATACTTTTGCTTTGGAATCGTTTATTTTCAACTTGCACTCCTTGGTGATAATAATATTCTATTCATTAATTTGGTGCAAGAACAAGACTTGTTCAAATTGCAATCATTTTATTGAAGAGGAAATTCCGTTCAATTCTGTATATCTAAATTTGACTACAAAACATGTATTGTTTGAATAAAAAATCTGTATAATGCAGTAGCATAGATATATATCCAATATACCCAGAGGCGTATAAACGATACAGTATCAAATTCGTGCGCTTTATCAACGAGTTCACAGTCAATATAACGTTTAGCAGCAAAACAGAAATGTTGTAATAATGTCGATAAAGAAACTCGTTTCATTTACACATGATGATCATCTCCATATCACCCGTCCAATAATCCGCATAAATAAAATTACAATTATATCTCTACACCTCATTTTTATCGTTGTTTTTTAATCTCCATTTGTGAGTAGGTTCAGTTAAATTTTTGTCTATTATCGTGGTTTTCTTGACGTTGACTTAACATTCATCGACAAGGGGTATATAGAAAGAAAATTGTTAAGACGCTTTTAGTGTTTGGGTAAAACGCGTATAACGCCAAGTGTATTTAACTTGCGATTATGGTTAATGTTTCAATTGGCAGATAAAAGAAGAGGCTACTTGCAAGAAAAATAGAAAATCTGAAACATAATCTAATTAAATAGTTGCCACTATTAAAGTTCCAACACTCGTGCCCAATTTTAATTATATGAGCCCTAATATTGAGTATTCACCAACTGTACTAAGCGGAATTCCAGGAATTCCAGTTATAGAACATCTCGTGGTGCAGCCTGGCCATTGGACTGCCGATGCAAGACGGCCGATAGTTCACACGATAGGCAACAAAAATAGAACACCAATAGAATCGAATGGGAACACGATTATATTGCTACGGTGCTGTAACAAATAGGCCTTAACCTACAGTCTAGTGCACAACTCTGCTATCTCAGTATCGGGTATCAATGAATTCCACTGAGCTGGTTTGCCGTGATGCATTAAACGAACAAAATGTGGCGGCAGGCTGTCACCATTTTAACCGCCGCGTCGTTCTGAGTCTTTCGTAGACTTGCTTATTTGAAATAAAATATTATGGAAATACTTAAGTTTTGTGTGAATTTCTATATTATGATGCTGGTTTTAGAATGTTAAACTAGTAGTAATTCTTGTAATATTTTCTGTCGATGGATTTGCTAATTGTACTCATGTTGTTTGCTTGTTTATTTGAAGCACAGTCGTATACGCTAATTCGATTATCGCGGACCAGCTCACGAATCGTATGGCGTTGATCAGCGTCCAGTGACGCAACAAGCGCACGCACTACTTTTTCACTGACACTAGGACTACCTGGCTGACGCATGTCAGCTACATTTTGGCGACCCTCGTTTTACCCACAGTGCTGTAAGGCAATACAGGCTCCCCGCAAACCTCTTGAAGACCTCGATGTCACTGTCGTGCTGTACGACCTCTGACACATTCAATCTTTATCCAACTGCGTTGTTCCTGATTCAAAAACGTCGTGAAACACTGCCTCAGAGACCGCCAGCTAACACGAGGCTCTGTTCCTCTCGCCAGTTCACATGCGCGTGTTGAGGGAAGGGAATGTTCGTGTGCTCTGACGTAAGGTAGGTGTGTAACTAACGTGTGCTATCAGCGACATTGTTGGGTTCCGTTGCATAGAGTCTGTACAGCAGTATTGCCACCATTAACCTTCCAACCTTCATATTTGTTGGACTTAAGCACGAATTGGATATTTCTGAGCATATTTAGCCTTATTTTGTGGTTCTATTTCAATAACTAATTTATTAAGCCCGCATCATAAACTCTCATTTATTCATAATACATTATTACTGGATGAAAAATGAAATGTCGAATGGCTTTTAGTGCCGGATATCCCAGGACGGGTTCGGCTCGCCAGGTGCAGGTCTTTCTATTTGACTCCCGTAGGCGACTTGCGCGTCGTGATGAGGATGAAATGATGATGAAGACAACACATACACCCAGCCCCCGTGCCATTGGAATTAACCAATTAAGGTTAAAATCCCCGACCCGGCCGGGAATCGAACCCGGGACCCTCTGAACCGAAGGCCAGTACGCTGACCGTTCAGCCAACGAGACGGACGTTATTACTAGATGAAGATAGTTGAAGAAAGCTTCACAACACTCCGCCCGTAATAACCCCCACCCCCCACTTCTCTCCAGGTTACAGTTGTTAGCTTTAGGATGAAAAAGGTACCAATCTGCTCTCCTCCAACCAATAGGAAAGATCCACATAATTACACGATCCCCTCCCCTCCTCTGCCCCTCCCCGAAGAACCGTTAGCAAACAAGGGGAGGTCACGATGTCCGCATCACCGATTTTGTTCAAACTTTCTAGGTTGGTAGTACTAAATCACAAAAACACACTGGCAAAAGTAGTAACGTGCAACTCTCAAACATTTTCGGAAAAAGCGATTTTCAAAATGTCGAATAAAATCACGAGAGGTTTAGCATGCTACGTACCATCATGCGAGAGACTGTGGCGAGGTGGTCGAGTGGTTAAGGTTCTCCACTTCAGTTATGAAGATGGTGAGTTCGAGTCTCGCTGCTACCAGCTATTTACCCTCATCCCTTTCCCCCTTTCTTGATCTATTACAAATTTATTTTCTTCTATTACTGTCAAAATAGATTAAAAAATTTTCTTTCCCAATAATTCGGCCTCTTCTGTAATCTCCACAGAGTCGCTGCAATTCAGTAAGCGATTTATACAAAGAAGGTCTCGACTCTTTATTTGTTGTTTGCTCTCCCGGTAAATCGTTTGCACTTTGCGTAACTTTGCGTTCAAAAACAGTTTCTTTAGAATATAATTCAACATGCGAGATCTCCATGCCGATCTAACTTATGATGAGCACGTCTGGTTAAATCGCACACAACCGTTACACGACGCAACGCGGTCAGACAGTGACCGACTGCTGCTCTCATTCGCAACACGAGGAAAATGGGGATCAGGAATTGTCAGGAAAAAAGTTGAACGACGTGACTCGAGCTCGCCATCTTCATAACTGAAGTGGAGAACCTGACCACCACGCCACAGTCTCTGGCTTGATGATACCTGGCATGCTAAACCTCTCGTAACTCTTCTCGACATTTTCAACATCCCCTTTTAAGGAAATTTTTGAGGGTTGCGGGCTACTACTTTGCCAGTGTGTTTTTGTGATTTAGTACTACCAACCTACAAAGTTTGAATAAAATTGGTGATGTGGACATCGTGACCTTCCCGTGTTTGCTAATGGTTCCTCGGGGAGGGGCAGAGGAGGGGAGGGGCTCGTGTAATGATGTGGATCTCTCCTATTGGTTGGAAGAGAGCAGGTTAGTACCTTTTTTTCCTAAAGCTAACAACTGCAACCTGGAGAGAAGTGGTGATGCAGACATCGTGACCTCCCCTTGTGAGTTCAAAACTGCTGCTCTCCCAGGCCCAAAGATCTGTTATAGTGAGAGGTGACAACAGGCGTATCTTCGGCAGTGTAGATAAGTAAAAAACATTTAATTATAAGGTGTTGGTCGTACCCCATGCAATCATTTTTACTCACATATGGTTCTTATTATCACCTAAATTCATATCATTGACAATTTTACATATTTAATTTACATATAATTTAAGTGATTTGATAGAATCTGAGAATGTTCTTGTAGGACGAAACATGTCATTCTTTGTATATAATATGTGACTTTTACAAGTATGTTTATAGTGTTTTAATTCGCATTTGAAATTGTTGTGCACCTGATAGACTGGAAATTTTTATTACATTGAATAAGTGGACATTTCATTTCATTTCATTTCATTTCATTGGAGAAATAAGAATATATTTTACCAATTATTGTTTTGGTCATATTTCGGACAATTAGTCGATTAAGGTCAAACTTTGGACACATATAGCAGAGAAAAATCCTTGAATGTGATGTCCAATGTTGCTTGTTAAAAAGCGTTTGTGGCACTGTAACTAAATTTAAAGCTCGGGAATCATAAGTGCATAGTGTACGTTTATTGGAGAAAAATTACATCGAGTAAAGGAATTCAAATATCTAGGAAGTCTGATAACATCTGACGGAACATGTACGACAGAAGTAAACGCCCGGATTGCACAGACGAAGGGAGCTTTCTCAAAAAATAACTCTCAACTAACATCTAAGGCCATTTGCATGGAGGTAAGAAGACATGCGTGAAACTTTTTGTATCGAGTCTTGTAGGCTATGGCTATGGCTCAGAAATATATGATTTTCATTATCAATTTTGCAGGAGCAGTGAAGTGGTCTCCTCTCACCACTGTGTAGGACTGTAATATCAGTAAAAAGAATACTGACCACAGTTCAATGAATGCTAATGAATTTCATATGAAGACTAGGGGAATTAAATTAAAAGAACTAGTAAGGAAGGAAGGAAGGAAGGAAGGAAGGAAGGAAGGAAGGAAGGAAGGGTGGAAGGAAGGAAAGGAAGGAACGCATTAAGCCAAGTACGGACTTAGCAACACTGCCTCGCAAAGCCCATTTGAGTTCACGGAGAACAGAATCTCATGGTGTTCTTTCAAGAACATAACATGTCATTGAAACTTTAATGATTTGTTTCTTGTGTAGTATAATCCGTTGTGAAATGTTTGTCCAGGTACTTTTTAAAAACGTTCTATCTTAAATTAGTTTGACAGACTGAAGAATCTAATCTCTTGTGTTTTTCTTTCTCTGCGCTCTTCTTCCTCCTCTTCCTCTTCTTCGAGATTCACCATAAAAATGAAAATCCGAAAGGTCGGGTGCAATGCTAAACTCCAGGTCAAAAATAAATCATGTGCAATTGGATTTACCGCGTAATAGTAAACTGGGGAACTGTGGGAAAATACTGTTGAGACTCTCCGTAAGTGTTCCCGTTTCGTATTCCGGGAGTTGCAAGGTAAAACCAAAGGAAGAGAACCATACGGAGAGAGGCCGTCAATTCTCTCAGACTCGGAAGTCGTCGCTCCAACAAACTAACACCTACCAGGAAGCAGCGAAGGGGCTAGGACAGGGATGACAAGTAACAATATTATTCACGTCATTATTTTTGTTTGCAGTGCATTTTGGCAATGTTCCGCCTCTAGTGGAAGCAAGGCGAGCGTGTCAATGAGGAGCATAACCTGACTACCTACTGAGTAAAGAGGACAGAGACTTATAAATAGGCAGCAATTTGTGAGTGTGGTCCTACATGGATGAATGTTTTGACGTATTGGTAAATATCTTATGACTGGAAGACCATCCAAATATTTATGTAACGTGAGGGGACAAAATGTGTGACGGAAGTGTAACCGTAGCAAACGTGCAGGCTGTAATGGAAGGTATGGATGGATGACCAGACAATGTAACCTAGCAACCGTGCAGGCTGTGATGTAAGCTATGGATGGATGTCCATACAATGTAACCTAGCAACCATGCAGGCTGTGGTGTAAGCCATGGATGGATGTCCATACAATGTAACCTAGCAACCATGCAGGCTGTGGTGTAAGCTATGGATGGATGTCCATACAATGTAACCTAGCAACCATGCAGGCTGTGGTGTAAGGTATGGATGGATGTCCAGACAATGTAACCTAGCAACCGTGCAGGCTGTGGTGTAAGGTATGGATGGATGGTCAGACAATGTAACCTAGCAACCGTGCAGGCTGTGACGTAAGGTATGGATGGATGTCCAGACAATGTAACCTAACAACCGTGCAGGCTGTGATGTAAGGTATGGATGGATGACCAGACAATGTAACCTAGCAACCGTGCAGGCTGTGATGTAAGGTATGGATGGATGGTCAGACAATGTAACCTAGCAACCATGCAGGCTGTGGTGTAAGCTATGGATGGATGTCCATACAATGTAACCTAGCAACCGTGCAGGCTGTGATGTAAGCTATGGATGGATGTCCATAAAATGTAACCTAGCAACCATGCAGGCTGTGGGGATGGATGGTCAGACAATGTAACCTAGCAACCGTGCAGGCTGTGATGTAAGGTATGGATGGATGACCAGACAAACCTAGCAACCGTGCAGGCTGTGATGTAAGGTATGGATGGATGACCAGACAATGTAACCTAACAACCGTGCAGGCTGTGATGTAAGGTATGGATGGATGGTCAGACAGTGTAACCTAGTAACCGTGCAGGCTGTGATGTAAGGTATGGATGGATGGTCAGACAATATAACCTAGCAACCGTGGAGGCTGTGATGTAAGGTTTGGATGGATGGTTAGACAATGTAACCTAACAACCGTGCAGGCTGTGATGTAACGTATGGATGGATGGTCAGACAGTGTAACCTAGTAACCGTGCAAGCTGTGACGTAAGCTTTGGATAGATGACCAGACAGTGTAACCTAGCAACCGTGCAGGCTGTGATGTAAGGTATGGATGGATGGTTACACAATGTAACCTAGCAACCGTGGAGGCTATGGTGTGAGGTATGGATGGATGGTCAGTCAGTGTAACCTAGTAACCGTGCAGGCTGTGATGTAAGCTTTGGATATATGACCAGATAGTGTAACCTAGCAACCGTGCAGGCTGTGACGTAAGCTTTGGATAGATGACCAGACAGTGTAACCTAGCAACCGTGCTGGCTGTGATGTAAGGTATGGATGAATGGTTGGACAATATAACCTTGCAACCGTGCAGGCTGTGATGTAAGGTATGGATGAATGGTTGGACAATATAACCAGCAACTGTACAGGCTATGTCTTATGGCTGGTTGCTACCTAAAATTCGCAGTCGTTGATGAATGGCCATCACCGGGAGTTATATTTTTGATCATTTGATTTTCTAAAAGGGGAAAGTAGTTTTGGTTTTCCTTGCAACTTGTTGATCGTCGCGACCTTACTAAAATCAGTCCCAGCATTTCCCTGAGAAATTACGAGAAACCATCTTCAGGGCTGCTGACGGTGGGATTCGAACCCACTATCTCCCAAATCCAAGCTCACACCTGCACTTCTGTAACTTCACAGGCAATTCGCTTGGTCATGGTTGAATAGAATTATGTGCGCACGTAAATATTGATGTGTGTGTGTGAGCGCGCGCCTGCGCATACATGGGTCATCCTGCAATAAACACACAGTGCTTCACTCTTTTAAATATTAGCCGGGTCTAAAGAACCAAAACACGTCCCTTTCCATATTAACTATACTGAGTTAAAATACTCGACCTTATCGGGAATAGAAGTTAGGGCCCTTTAAATGGAAGGCCAATACGCTGAACATTTCTTCAAAGGAGCCACACGAGTTGAACACTGTCATGCTTTATAAAATTATCTCCAGAGCGGGAATATCATTTTCTTCAGTTGCAGGTAGCCTATATTGCAGCCGTACCTTGCCGTTGCTTTGTGCCCGACTGTACGTATCTGTGTGTAATTAACCCAGGGCTCAGGTGGCCCAACCAATCAGGTGACAGTTGCTCCGTGACCCCCACCTTCTGGGTGGTAATCATGGGCCATATAATTAACATCCCTAATCTAGGGGTATTTCTGCTGCCTTCGCGTGTGACAACTCCTCTCTAGCTGGCCAATCAGCGACATCAAATCCACTCCTTCAGCTTAACCGAATTATAACCCCATTTTAATCTCCTGTTTCAACGTTCCGGAATGGCTATGACATGCCACGTCACATCTCAATTGCTGTTATAAATACCATCATTATGCTCGCTAGATTGTGAGTGTGTGCACTGGAATTTAATCCCGCAAGAGACGAAACCTATTGGAAAATTTGATCCATAATCGAGATATACGCGATGGCAGAATATTAAGAATGTAAATTGTCATTTTTAATGCATAATACATGGCATTCAATTGGATTACAGACTCACGTCTTTCAGCGTTTAACTTTCAATTACTCTTTTTAACATTTCTTTGGGACCGAAAATTTCTCCAAAGAAATCTTTTCCAAATTTAAAGGACGTATCGTCTGGAAAATTCATCGGCCAAGATAGAACCTACTGACTGAAAGCGAATTCTGTACTATACCAACAGTTGTAAACGGCTAATAGCATTCGACGTAGGTTGTTAAAGTTTTACGAATTTTCACACGAGGCCAATGTTGGGGCTGTACCGCAATTAAGGCCACGGTCGCTTTTTCTCCGCTCCCAGGCCTTTCCTATACCATCGTCGTCATAAGACCTATCTGTGTCGGTGCGACGTAAAGCAAATTAAAAAAAAAAAGGACGTTTTACGGGCACGTTGTAAGAACGGACAATGGCATGCTTGCGAGCTTACGAAGAAGATTTTCTCACTCATCAAAAGCTACAAGACTGAATGCATGTGTCTTAAGGAACTAAGAAATAAAGACTTAGCTTCCACTGGGATATCTGATACTGATGTTTCAGACACCCACAAATTTTGTGAAATGATAAACTCGTGGTCTTCGCTGCCAAATGTTGTTAAATCTCGCAAACCTCTTTCACAGGAAAGAAATGAAAAACTACTAGCAAGACTTAGGTCGTATTGGTAACGAAAGCAAGTATCCAAAAAGAACTACTCATAAGCGCTCCGTAATGGGTTTAAAACACTTATAAATAATAATACTTAGATAATTTTTAAGAAGACTAAATTCATTTCCAATATTATAAGTTCATCCACAGTATTAAAAACAGAGTACGGAAAAATCAACAAGGTTCATCAATTTAAATACGTAGGTGAAATAATTCAGATTTATGGACTCGATAAGGAAGGAAACTTATCAAGAAAACTTGAACTAGCATACCAACTGACTAAAGGTACCTTCAAAAAGAAGAATCTCTCAAGGAAAACTGCTAGAGGTGGGATCCCTCCCTGAGTCCGAGGGAAAAAGCGACCCTGGAAGGTAAACAGATAAAGAAGAAAAAGACAACACAAGCAAAACAAACTCTGGAAGAATGGCGAAAATCAATTGTATTTAGTTATTTCAGTGAATGGCATGATTTCGAAGTAGAAACGCTATTTGAAGCTACACAGAATGTTTCAGAAACATGCTAAAACAATTGAAATGAAGAGCAATTATTTATAAGCAACATGAGTAAGAACTTGTAAGCATTTCCCTTTGTTTATTCCCATACATAAATACTCGCGTGGTGCACAGCTCTACATACACAACCTTTCTTGTCATTAACAGCGCCCTACTAAACCGAGCTCCCCTTGCCAAAATATATGAAGCTACTGAGCGCATCAAAGTCACACGTGGTTACGGAATTATTCGTACTCGTTTAAAAGGATCCTCTCTAAAGAACCAGAGAAACAAGGAAATGCCATTTGGTCCTTGTTTCAATGACGGTGTAATCCTGACATTCATCTCCCCGCGGTAGAGGGCGGGCAACGGCTGCGTATAAAAATAATATTTTATATGCAGGCAGCTAACGAATGAAGGGACCGATTATCTCCCGATATCAGGAGATCCCCTATACCAAGTGCCAACAGTCTCTTTGAGAGTGGATGAGCGGGTATGGGTAAGGGCACTCTAATGTCCTCCCAAAGGCGGGGGAACCAGTTTGGTCAACGGCATTAGGATGCAGAAGGCAACGGGAAACCAGTGCATTAAAGATACTGAGAGATATTCCAATAAATCCACCTGGCATGGCTGCAACGTCAAGATCAGAGCTGGCCGTGTGGATCGTCTACCTCCGTTTGGAGACGACGGCTTAAGAAGAAGGTTTAAAAGGACGTGCGACCTCAAGGAACTCGTATGAGTTACTGAACGTTTATATGGAAGCCACTGTAAATGAAGTAATCACCTGAAAAATCACAGCTTTAGTAAAGATTGTATTTTATTCTAGTTCTTTGTTACCGGGCAGGATGACCGTGCGGTTAGCATCGCGCAACTGTGAGCCTGCATCCGGGGGAGAGAGGGTTCGAACCAAACTGTCGGCAGCCCTGAAGATGTTTTTCCGTGGTTTCCCATTTTAACACCAGGCAAATGCTGGGGCTGAAACTTAATTTAGGCCACGGTCGCTTCCTTCGCACTCCTAGGCCTTTCCTATCCCACCGTCGCCAAAAGACCTATCTGTGTCGGTGCGGGGTAAAGCAAATAGAAAAAAAAGTTCTTTGTCACTTGCCCTAACATCTTGCTAATATCCCCCCCCCCCTCACCAAGATAATACATTTTCCTTCATTGGCACATTCCCCAACACAGAGTCCGATTCAGGTGTGCCACTTCATCCACTGAGTACATTTCCAAATTCTCTTTATTTATTATGAATGTCTTCTAGCCAACGTTTCCACCCGCTTGGTCCAGCCAAAGTTCCGTTGTTTTCATAATGTTACCTAAGGGGCTGCCTGTCCGAGGTGGTAAAGGCGTGCTCGGTTCGCCCGGTAGGACGTGGGTTGGAATCCCCGTCAAGGAGTCGTAAAATCTAAGAAACGAGATTTCCATTTCCGGAGGTGCACATGGCGCTGAGGTTCACTCAGCCTACACCAAAAATGAGTACCAGGTGAATTCACGGGAACAAAGGTGGTCGGGCGTAGAGCTAACCACCCTATCCCAACAAGTGACGAGGTTACAGAGAGTGGGAGCCATACCTTCCACCCCTCCAAGGGCCTTCATTGCCTGTAGGGAGATGTTTTTGGTTCTTTTATTTTTTTCGTATCTGCCACCTTAAGTTCGTGCCTTTACTAGTATCTAGTGTAAAGTGCATGTTGTCTGTTGTCTTCTGGTATGAACTAGAACTGTGGTATTCAAAACTTTTGCTTTACGTTGGTACCCCTGAATTACGAGTATATTGTGTTTATACCACAAATAACAAATATAAAAGTAATATTAACTATAGTCATCATCATCATCATCATCATCATCATCATCATCATCATCCACTGCTTATTCCGCTTGCTCAGGGTCCATGTAGGGTATGAAAGAATTGTAGCCGGGGCATTTAAGGTCGCATGCCCATCCCGACACCACGAGATTTTCAACTGAAAATCCCGCCCTAGCAACACCAGGAATCAAAGCACGGTCGCCAAGATGACAGGCAAGCAGCTAAGCCATTGCACCACCTTGTTCCCCAATAAAAACAATAATGGTATTGTGTACAATCGTCGCTGGAGACTCCTTGGCTCAGGCGGCAGCGTGCCGGCCTCTCACCGCTGGGTTCCGTGGTTCAAATCCCGGTCACTCCATGTGAGATTTGTGCTGGATATTCCGGGTATTCCGGTTTTCCCTTTCATATTTCACTCCGGCAACACTCTCCAATATCATTTTATTTCATTCATTAACCACTGCCCCAGACGAGTGCGACAGGCTTCTCGCCGCTAGATGGGGGCTTCATGCATTCCATTCCCGACCCGGACGAATGACTGGAAACAGGATTTTCATTTTCATACAATCGTCGCTGGGTCTTCGGAGTAAAATTTACAGAAGAAGTCCAAAACGGAGTGTTCAGCAATGGCCAGACAACTCTTCCTGGAAATTTAATTGCTTAATGTGTCCAATTATTCGACCATTGGAGTCTTCTGTTCCCTTCTCCGGCAACGTGAGTAGCCTTCACAAGACAGGTGGAGAAATGTGGTTTTCTCGTGAGTGGGATTACGAGGTTTACATTGCCTAGCATCGATATTGATACGAATATTATTAATGCAGTCCGCCTCTGTGGTGTAGTAATTAGCTTGATTAGCTGCCACCCTGGGAGGCCCGGCTCGATTCCCGGCTCTGCCACCAAATTTTAAAGATGGTACGAGGGCTGCAACCAGGTCCACTTAGCCTCGGGAGGTTAACTGAGTAGATAGGGGTTCGATTACCATCTCAGCCATCCTCGAAGTGGTTTTCCATGGTTTCTTACTTCTCCAGGCAAATGCCGGGATGCCACGGCCACTTCCTTCCCTATTCTTTATCTATCCCTTCCAATTTTACCCCCTCTCCCCCCACAAGGCCCCTGTTCAACATACGTAACAGGTGAGGCCGCCTGTGCAAGGTTCTGGTCTTCCTTCCCAGTTGTATCTCACGCTCCAGAACTATGCCCTTGATGCAGTCGAGGTGGGATTCCTCGCTGAGTCCGAGGGAAAAACCAACCCTGGAGGTAAATAGTTTAATAAAGAAAGAAAAGTATTAATACAGGAATTACTATTGTACAATAATTATACAGTGCTACTGAAAAAAATTGTGAATAAGTGCTTTTCGAAACGAAAATTTAATTTTTTTAATAAGTGCTTCTCAAAACAAAATTTTAAAATATTTTGATTAAGTGCTTTTCGAATCAAAAATTTAAAAATTTTGAATAAATGCTTTTCGAAACAAAAATTTAAAACTTATGCATAATTGCTTTTCGAAAAAAAAATATAAAAAATTTGAATATAGACTGAGCTCACGCAAAGTGACAGAAGAGCTTTCCAACATTGCAGCAGACATCCGCAAAAGACGTCTGAAATTTTATGGGCACGTTCGCAGACTGCCGGCAAGTAGACTGACATACAAGATTCCGACCTACATAGAACATCTAAAAAATATTCCATGGGTACTGGAAGTGAAGAAGGATCTGGAAAAAGCCCATATGGACTCAACTGACACCGCGGACAGAAACCTCTACAGGAAAAAAAAAATAATGGATGGAAAGTGCAACCAGAGAACGAAGTGAAAAAGAAGACTGGAGCAAAGTAGACAGAAGAACGAAAAAGGATTCACGGAGAAAGGATGAGAGCTGTTTGGCAACTCAGAAAACAGAATAGTTAGAGCTTTGCGTGATCCAATGGGTCCATACGCACATAATAATAATAATAATAATAATAATAATAATAATAATAATAATAATAATAATAATAATAATAATAATAATAATAAGTGCATTTCGATACAATTTTTTAAAATGTGAATAAGAGCATTTCGAAAAACTGACACGTATTTTAGATTAAATACTTCGGAAAGGGGACTCCGTGTAGTGGTAGACAAAAACACTAAATCAAAACAAAATTTTATTGCAAATGAGCAGGCTGGACATTTTCCGAACTACTCATTGAAAACAAAACCTACGATAAATTTTCGTACCCCTTGAGACGACCCCGATTTCCCTTAGTGGTACGCTTACCACACTTCGAATAAAACTTCTTTTTTTTGCTAGTTGCTTTTACGTCGCACCGACACAGATAGGTCTTATGGCGACGATGGGATAGGGAAGGGCTAGGAGTGGGAAGGAAGCGGCCGTGGCCTTAATTAAGGTACAGCCCCAGCATTTGTCTGGTGTGAAAATGGGAAACCACGGAAAACCATTTTCAGGGCTGCCGACAGTGGGGTTCGAACCTACTATCTCCCGAATACTGGATACTGGCCGCACTTAAGCGACTGCAGCTATCAAGCTCGGTCGAATAAAACTGAACTAGAACAAAATAAGTTACTCTCATTGATCTGTCTGTCTCATCCTAGCCTTTGACGATGTGCAGGTCACTGAGCTGTGAGCAATGCTAGTGATATCATTCCTTAGGCATATGCGGCCTCTTTTCCTGGCTGCCCTTATTTTAAAAAGGCAGTTGTTAACAAATATAAGAAATACACACACACACACTAAACCAAACACAGCCCCTAAAAAACTCTCCCACCTCTACTTCCCGCACCCAAGCGACCACCGCTATTACCCACAGTTTCCCACTCCATCACCTCCCCAAATCTCCACAGCCCAACCAAGAAACAAATACTCTTGTTTCTCTACTCCTAACTCTCATCTCAAACCAAAACTTGTCACTATCCAGGGCCACCTCGGTGGCTCGAGTAGCTGAGACCCTGGATAACCACCCCTCGATCCAAGAAACCATGAAAATCTCACTTCCTTCCTCGCTCCAATACTTTCAACTAATAATAATGTTATTTGTTTTACGTCCCACTAACAACTTTTACGGTTTTCGGAGACGCCGAGGTGCCGGAATTTAGTTCCGCAGGAGTGCTGTTACTTGCAAGTAAATCTACCGACACGAGGCTGACGCCTTAATCGTCTGAGCTACTCCCCACAGCACTTTCAACTTCTACCGCCTTCTTAACAATACGGCTCAGCAGACTCCAGGCGAAGCACTGATACCGGAAAGAGGTACGGTGCGACGCAAAAGCATATCATTACGCAGTTAAGCAACATCGGGCGTGGTCACCCGCGATGGGTCACCACGTCCGCATGTTTCTTGAAATTAACAATAAATGCATGCGCTGCTTATAAATAACGTCTGCATACTCACATTAATTATAAACACAACAGCTTATTAAATGTGTAGTACCGAGCTCGATAGCTGCAGTCGCTTAAGTGCGGCCAGTATCCAGTATTCGGGAGAGAGTAGGTTCGAACCCCACTGTCGGCAGCCCTGAAAATGGTTTTCCGTGGTTTCCCATCTTCACACCAGGCAAATGCTGGGGCTGTACCTTAATTAAGGCCACGGCCGCTTCCTTCCCACTCCTAGCCCTTTCCTGTCCCATCGTCGCCGTAAGACCTATCTGTGTCGGTGCGACGTAAAACAACTAGCAAAAAAAATGTGTAGTCCCTGCAAAAATACAGATAAATGCCCGTTACTATCTTGAGGTAAACATTGGACATGGTCGATATTTGGATGGGTCACCATAACGACACTACCACATATCTACTACACTAAAACTCTCAGCCATACTGTCAAGCGAAAAATAGCTCGGTCGATCCATAAAACAATATCAAATAATAGGATATTAAATAATTATATCAAACTCATTAATTTTCAGAAAGTTCTATGGAAACTTAATTTATACACTAATATAGTAGGTTTGCTCTTATTAACAAACATTATTCGTTAAAATCAATAAATGCGTATCTCTGCATTAATTAATTCATCTAAATCGACTTTTATATAAATAGACTGGGCGAGGAGCATTCAATTGCACCGGTACCAGTAATTACATTTATTATGGACCGTGCCTGTTATGAAAGGTGTCAAAATATTGCTCATAGGTTAGGTTTGAGCGAGCATTTGAGTGGGCTCAGCTGGTTGATATGAATAGCCACTTCGGGAAAGCAACAGGTAAACTACCACACTTCTCATTTCTCTATAGGTCATTCCACGTTAAGAAAACAGTATTGTTCTTATAAGCCTACAAGGAGTGAACACGCCCCCTCTGAGGCACCCATAATTCATCGTGATTAAGGCATATTTTGCTGTACTTTGTAATGTATTATTAAAGACAGATACAAAAGATGAGGTATTTTTGCCTTAAGTTATTAAAATAACTACATAACAATTTCTTTTTCATAAATACATCCGCAGGGAGGAAGCACAATGGTGGTAACAGCCATCGCTTCGTTGCCTTCCTTCATTTTCCTTCTATGTTGCCCTGGGGCAAGCATCGTGCAGTCTTTCACTTATTCACTTCTGTAGTGAAGTCATCTACAGTATTTATTTGTTGCGTGTGTATTTTCAGGCTTTAAATCAGTGAGTACTTGTCTTGTGTTGAGTGAGAGTCGGTTGTATATTGCATAGTATTTGTATGTGTTGTATTAATTTCGTACTGTACCGAAGTTGTTTCAGAAGATTTGGTGTGCAGCGTTACGCCATGTACTGATTAAAGAAATCCGTGTGCTTTATTTGTGCTTGGCTTTTTTAAGTTAGTTGTTCCTTCTTAAGTGCATTTTAATTTTAACACGTTCTGCTTACGACCGCATTTAATTTTTACTGTTGTTTTTGTGAGCGATACGACAGCACAATAGTACCCCGCGTTGTCTGGTGAATTTTAAAAAATGCATCCCTTGCAACCCATACAAAATATTATTTCTCTATGTTTTCCCTAATTTGCCATAAACTTCAATTCTGAGGTATTTTATGTGCCGTAATTTACCTCTGATTCCGTACAAACCAAAAATAGCCCCTGTAAACCTCCGTCCCCTTTAGTTCATAAAATAATTTGCAGCTTAGTTTATTCCTATTTTTAATTTACAAGACTGAATTTCACAAATTTATGTGCCGCCGTTTTCCCGTGATTGTGTTGAGTAGAGCCGTTCTATATGGCAACCCTGTTGTCATAAGAGCAATACTGTTTTCTTAACGTGGAATGACCTACAGTGTACTGCTGTGCAAACCTTAGATAGATAAAGCAACATCATATATCAACTCCTCGGTGGAAATTAATGAAATTGCGGTGACATGATGCCAGAAGAGGTACGGTGAAATGTGCATGAAAACCTGACGTGAGGTCTGCGCGACTACAGTGCCAAACGGATCTGGCCTCACAAAACGAGGCAGTTCAAGGAACTGGACAAGACAGTGTGAGTCAATCAGCGAGCTGTTACAGTGTACTGTGCTGGTGTTATTCATTACAACACGGACGTGAGACAACATTTGGATGACTTTACGGAAGGGGGACGAAGTGTGACGAGTGTAGCTCACAGCATTGTTTTACGTGCATGGAGATTTCCGAACCACAGGCCTGCTGCCCGAGGGAGAGGAGAGGGTCAACCAGTCAACTATAGCAGCAGATGACCGCTATATTGTGCAAGAGTGAAGAAGAGACTCGCGTCAAACAGCGGGTGCAATATTATGCAACCACATTTATAAGGACTGCAAGGCACCAAATGTCACAATCCGCAGTAGCACGGTGACCGCATGGGGGTGGTTCTCTTTGCCCATTACGCTGTGCTCCATTGACACCGTTTGCGATGGAAGTGGGGTCGCGTGCTTTTCTCAGACGAGTATGAGTAGTGCTTCTAGACGTACCCTCATCTGGAGAGAGGTGGGAACACGTTATGCACCCGGGAACATACAGTAGTTGAACATGATCACTTTGGTAGTCCAAGTGTTATGGTGTGGGGAGGGCGTGCCGACCTCTAAATCTTTGAACAGGGTATACTCACCCTTCAACGTTATTGTGAAAGTATAGTCCTTCTCCATGTGCGTCTATTCAGGGGTGCATTTGGCCCTGAGGTCATTTTTATCAATGACAATGCACGACCGCATCGAACAGCGCAGATGGAGGAGCTCTTGGAACGAGATGATATTCGGAGAATGGATTGGCCTGCCCGTTCCCCGAACTTGAATCCCATCGAGCACGTGGGGAACATGTGGGGCAGACATACTGTAGCATGTACACATGAACCAAAGACTATCTAGCAGTTGTCAATCGCGCTAGTGGAGGAATGGAAAAACTGATGATGGAGGTGTTGAGGAACAAACCTACTTTCGGACTGAATACTGAATATAGATACAGGGTGCAGAAACACATTTTTTTCATAAATTAAAATAGTGCTTGATGGCACAAAGGCAGCTATGGTTTCAATTCCCAACGAGGGAACAATTGAGGAGCTATCTGACGGTGAGATTGTGGCCCCGGTCTAGAAATCCAAAATTACTGGCCGAGAGCGTTCGTCGTGCCGACCACACGGTCTGGGTGAGTTGGCCGTGCGGTTAGAGTGCGCAGCTGTGAGCTAGTGGTTTCGAGCCCCAGTGTCGGCAGCCCTGTACGTGGCTTTCCATGGTTTCTAATTTTCACATCAGGCAAATGCTGGGGATCTATCTTAAATAAACCCTCGGCCGGTTCCTTCCCACTCCTAAACCTTTCCTAGCTCATCCCCGCCAGAAAACAAACCTATGTCGGTGCGACGTAAAGCAAGTTGTAAAAAAAACACTATCTGATCATAAATTGCGGCCTTTCTTCGCTTAAGTCTTGTGACAACTCGAAATCTGTCTTTAATTTTTGAAGGCGATAAACAGAGTTCACTTAAACAACACACCCCGTTTTTGCTTTCCACAAAGTTTGTTTCCCAGACACCTCCATTGAATTCCTTTCCTATATTCGCCGATTCTGGAAACTAGACATTGATGTTTAGTTATGCTAACTTAGGTGGCACTTGTTGATTGTTGTAGACGCTTTGAATACTCTGTCAAACTTCATAGCAATTACTTGAATGAACTTGTTCCCAGGTACTTAATGCCAGTTGCATGCGTGGGACGCTTGTTGGAAATAGTTCTGTAGTGTTCTCCCAGAGCAAACGGCACCTCGTAACTCTGTTCACATCAGGTGAATAGTTGTTGTCTTGTAATTGAATTAAAACGTCAAGCGGTGGTTGTGGAACTGATGGAAATATCGCGGAACACACACTAACTAATTTGAAAGGAATTCTCCCATTCAGCCGACTTACATGAAATGCTGTAGAATTAAATGATGATGATGATAATAATAATAATAATAATAATAATAATAATAATAATAATAATAATAATAATAATAATAATAATAATAATACCCGTGTGGGGATTTACCGGTTACCTCCATCGGGTGCGTCCCATTCGAATTGCCGAAGCTCGCTGGCTCTGCCGCCAGCAGAGTCAGAGGGTAGTAGGAAAATGAAATACCACCGTGAAAAAAAACTGGTCCCTTGCCAGGGTTACGGCGAAAACTGGTAAATGACCAGAAGCCAGAAAACATCTTGAGGCAACCTCTAGGGCTAACAACCCTAGTTGTAAAAGGATGGGTACCCGTCCAAAGCAAAGTCAAGTCAAAAAGGATGATGGCGCAATATTTCAAGAAACATACCCCAGGGGGTAAACCTTCGGACAAATCCCTCGTCGTGAACGCCACGGTGCACGAGTCTCATTCGGATTCTGGAGGAGACTCGACACCATGCAAGAGACGAGTCGGAGCGTCTCGGTGTACCCCGAAGAGTCAAAAACTCAGGCCAAAATCTAAAACCTTTCTAGCAACTTTCAACATAAATTCACTTACACAAACTGGCAAGCTGAAAACCCTCACCAAAGCTCTTCACGAAAATCAGATATCCATAATGGCCCTACAGGAAACAAGGTACCCAGATGAAGAGATTTTTGAATCCGAAGGCTACCGATTTTTCAAGAGCAAAGCGCAAAGAGGAATCCTCAATGGAGCTGTGATGCTTGGAACCGCGTTTGCTGTTGGAACCAAGATCCTTAAATCGGTTGCAAATTTCGAACCTGTGAATGACAGATTGTCTATACTCACAATTAAATGCGCGAACAAAACCTACACCCTAGTTAACGCACATGCTCCTACAAACGATAAGAACAAGTCTGATCCAGGCGAAGTTGATAATTTCTGGGACCTACTGGATGCAAAATTAAACAAAATCCCCAAACACCATGTCAAGCTTCTTTTGGGTGACTTCAATGACCAACTAGGTCGTGAACAGAAGTACAAGAAAGTTATAGGAAATTACCCTGCTCACAAAAGAACCAATCCCAACGGCAAAAGACTGGTGTCCATTTGCGAAAATCACAACCTGCAGGTCATGTCGACCCACTTTCGCCATCTACCCAGAAAGCAAATGACTTGGCGTTCTCCCGCCCAAGCTCTCGGAGAGTTCCAAATTGATCATGTTGCAATCTCCAGGAGAAACAGCCCTGAGATTATGAATGTCAAGGTAAAGAATGGCATCAATGTGGCCTCAGATCATTATATGTCTCTTATCAAATTCAAACCAATTCCCGCAAACACAAGGAAGACAACCAAACAGATCACACGCTTCGACAATGATAAACTTCAGCAAAGGGTCGAGGAGTTCCAGGAGAAGGCTAGACCAAATGACTGTGACTTTAACAACGCCAAAAGTCTCCCTGTCGAGGCCGCCAAAGACGTTGCAGAAATCAAGAGAAGCAAAAAGCATGCGTGGTGGAATGGTACCTGCGAATCAATCCTCCAAGAAAGACTCAATGCGTGGAAACAGTACTACTCTACGAAATCAGAAAATGATTGGGAAACCTACAAAACCCAACGTGCCCAAGCAGCTAGGGTGTTCAGAACTGAGAAACGTAAATACGAAAAATCTCTCATTGAAAAGATAGAACAAAACTTTAGGAAGAATGAAAGCAGAGAGTACTACAGAGCCTTCAAACGCAAACTCACTGGCTATAAACCACCATCTCTATGCTTTGAGCGAAAAGGCGGCACACTGGCGACGTCAAATGAAGAAAATTGCAGCATTCTGGCAGATTACTTCAAGAATTTACTTAATTGCTCTAAACCGCAAAGCGCCATTGAGACCAAGGAACCCTTACTCAGGTACCCAGATTCCAGACCACCCGACAGGGATGAAATCAAGCGCCACATTGCCCGTCTCAAAAATAACAAAGCGCCGGGGGAAGACTCAGTAGTAGATGAACTATGGAAATATGCCCCAGAGGAATTAATGTAATTTCGT
Organism: Anabrus simplex; assembly: GCF_040414725.1. Lineage (NCBI taxonomy): Eukaryota > Metazoa > Arthropoda > Insecta > Orthoptera > Tettigoniidae > Anabrus > Anabrus simplex. The sequence goes on from NC_090278.1 coordinate 35,042,251, forward strand.
GTGGCTATTTCTAGCCGGGTGCAGCCCTTGTAAGGCAGACCCTCCGATGAGCGTGGGCGGCATCTGCCATGTGTAGGTAACTCCGTGTTATTGTGGTTGAGGATAGTGTTATGTGTGGTGTGTGAGTTGCAGGGATGTTGGGGACAGCACAAACACCCAGCCCCCGAGCCATTGGAATTAACCAATGAAGGTTAAAATCCCCGATCCGGCCGGGAATCGAACCCGGGACCCTCTGATCCGAAGGCCAGTACGCTGACCATTCAGCCAACGAGTCGCCCCAGAGGAATCACTTGATATCTTGCAAAAGCAAATAGAAGAAATTTGGAACAAGGAGACCCTACCCGAAGATTGGAAAATAGCTTTGATCCATCCATTACACAAAAAAGGCAGCATGAAGAACATCAACAACTACAGAGGAATATCTTTGCTACCCGTGACTTACAAAATTCTATCACTTGCCATCCTGGAGCGTTTGGAAGAACAAGTCGAACATCAAATAGGTGAATACGAAGGAGGGTTCAGAAAAGGTCGCTCAACAGCTGAACAGATCCTAAATCTCAAAACGATCATCAGATATTGTACACTAAGGTCCAAGCAGTATGTGTCTGTCTTTGTGGACTTTAAGAAAGCGTACGACTCCATTGACCGGGAAGTCCTGCTAAACATCTTAAATGAATTTGGAGTTGATTTGAAACTGCTGGCATTAATTAGAGCCACCCTGACCGATACAAAATCCAAGGTGAAGTTCCACGGATGTGTCTCGCATTCCTTTGACATCAAAACAGGTGTCCGACAAGGTGATGGGCTATCCCCGATACTCTTCAACTGTGTTCTTGAAAAGATCATCAGAACCTGGCGGGTGAGATTACAGGAAACCAACTACAGTCCATTGAGAATAGGAACCAAATCCCAGGGGATCGCAACAGACTGCTTAGCATTTGCCGATGATATTGCTGTTCTCTCAATCGACATGGAAACCGCTAGATCTCAAGTTGAAATTTTAAAGGAAATTGCCGAACAAACTGGTCTGCAGATATCGTTTGAGAAAACAGAAGTAATGACTAACATCAAAGAGGCTCCACCAAAACTCCATACAAAATACGGAGACATCACCCGAGTAGACAAATTCAAATACCTGGGTGAGATCATCATGAACAATGGACTGGACAAAGAAGCACTTCAGGAGCGAGTACGCAAACTGGAAATAGCCTACCAAACATCTCGCACAATCTACAACAAAAAATACCTTTCCCAAAACACCAAGATACGTCACTATGAAACAGTTCTGAAGCCAGTAGTTCTATATGCAGCCGAATCCCTGTCTCTAAATGCCAACAAAGGACTCCTTGAAGAACTGGAGAAAAGAGAACGCAGAATTGTGAGAGGAATCTTGGGATCGAAGTACAGAAATGGAATCCATCAAAAGAGATCCAACAAGGAAGTCTACAGCAAAATAGAGAAAATTACCGACACAATCAGAAAAAGACGGGCACGATTTTACGGTCATCTGAAAAGAATGGACGGAAGAAAGTTAACTAAAGAAATCTTTCACTTTTTTTATTCAAACCCCAAAACCACAATTCCCTGGTTTAGAAATACCAAAGAAGACCTGCAAATGCTACATATCTCAGCTAAAGACGCCCTTAACAGAGATCTCTTCCGCAAGAAAATATTGACGAACGGGTTTAACCGAGACGAGCAACCGAAGAGAAGACACGGTGCCCCTTGGACAGAGGAGCGTAAGCAGGCCCACTCACAAAGAATGAGGGAAATTTGGGCTCTAAAGAAGGCCAAGTTCAGTGTCAAATGCAACAAGACTTAACTTGGTCCTTGATGGCCCCAGCGAATTATATATATATAATAATAATTGTACCGGGCGGTACACCCCTACGCCGCAGTTTTAAATCTTACGGCCATAAATCCTCCTCTGCCTGGGAGACTGATTACCTCGGATCGAGTAGGGGTATTTCATTCGCCTTGACAAAGAATACTGCAATGTATTCGAAACGTCGGGAAACTGTACGTGATATGCGTACAAGTACAACACGGTTCAACCCGGAAATTAAATTAAATAATTCTTCACACCGTGGAAGCTTCACTTCTAAGATACGAAACCTTTACGGGGAGGGTATTCTCAAAGCTACTAGGCAGTTCGACAACCTTCGAAAGAAAATTAGTAACTACCTGGCTCGACTTGCCTTTCTGAAACGCTGCAGGGACAACAGCATTATACCAGCATGTGTGAGACTGAAATATCACACCAAGAACCGACGGACTGACCGTATTCTTCACGAAACCAGCATAAAACTCCTCAGAGAACGGATCAGTGACACAAGACAGACTCTGGACTACCTCAACAATAAATTATTTCATCTCCACCTGCAACTTGCCAGCACTTTGTCGCTCAATGACTGGACCACGTTAGACAGCATTAGCAACACACAATCCCAGCGTACACTGGAATTAGCCACTGCCAAGCAAAACAAGAAATTCAACCGACTCTTACAAAAACAAAAACCGAAACCACCTGCTCCACTGAAGAAGAATGTAATAGTAAACCTCACAGACAAGCCACTCAGTGAACCTACTACCTCGGTCTTGAGAAATGGACTCAACTACGCAGTAGCTCCGAATAGTATACCGGTAGAAGAAATAATTAGCAAAGTAGAAATTGCAATCCGGCACCTTACTACCGAATCTGCAGAGGAGATCAGACAGGACATACCATGTCTACTGAGAACCGCAAAGCCGCCGCCATCCAACTTGACTAAAGAAGAAATTCATGCCCTAAAAACACTACGTCAAGATACGGAAACAATTATCCTACCCGCAGATAAAGGCAACGCTACGGTGATAATGACACGCACAGACTACACTCGGAAAATAGAACAGTTACTCACCGATTCTACATACAGGAAAATTAGGAACCCTACCAACCGCATTAAGAACAAACTCCACACACTAGTAAAAAATTCCAGTATCCCAGCCGAAATACAGAAGAAACTGATATCCTCGGACCCGATACCTCCAAAATTGTATGGCCTTCCTAAAATCCACAAAGAAGGCATACCTCTGCGACCTATCGTGAGCGCTATAGGCTCTCCCACGCACGATATCGCCCGTTACCTAGCTGGACTACTTCAGCCACATACAGGAAACACAGAAACCTACGTGAAGGACTCCCGATATTTCATCCATCTCCATAAGGACCAAATCAAGAAACATCCGAACAACATAAATTTAGAAGAAGGATATAAAATCTGTAATTCTTGGATGCCTATCATTCATAGTTTAAGACATACAGACCACAACATAAACACACGGGCCGCAACCCCATTACATAACAGCGCGGGCAAGTCCCCACTACCTGGCTGTGACGCATACTTTCCAGAATTCTCGCGAGACAGCCAGGGCTTACGTCAGCCAGAAAGGCTAGGATATAAAAGGCCAAGATCTAGGCCACTCTAGTAGTGTAATTTCTGCCTGGGAGACTGATTACCTCGGATCGAGTAGGGGTATTTCAGTCGGCTTGACAAAGAATACTGCAATGTATTCGAAACGTCGGCAAACTATACGTGATATGCGTACAAGTACAACACGGTTCAACCCGGAAATTAAATTAAATAATTCTTCACACCGTGGATGCTTCACTTCTAAAATACACTCATGTTCATAAAAACCAGAACACCTTAAAAGACTAGAGATAGGAAGTTCATATTCACAGGACATGTGCATTAATATATTCTGAAGGAATTATTTGCATTAGAACTATGTCGGCCCTCACTCAGGTTCAAGGTCCACGTCGATATATTTACCGACTGGTAAAATGTGTCTGCAGCCTCGTTGTCGCTGTAAACCGAAGGTCAGTGTGACTTGAGCAGACGTGCAGAATGCCTCGCAGATGTATGCGAGAAGCGTACAGTCAAATGAGTGAATTTGAAAGAGGGCGCATTATGGCATGAGAGAACGTGATGTATCCATCCGGGAAATTGCTGCTCGTGTGCGACGAACTGTGTCGGCAGTGCAACGGGTGTGTACCGAATGGTTCACAGAAGGCTGTAGAACACGACGAGATGGGTCTGGTCGTACTATCGAGACACCCCCTCAAGAAGATCGACACCTCATCCGAATGGCATTGCAATACAGATCTGCGTCCTCCTCGGCTCTGGTGCAACAGGGGGAACAATGTAACACGTCGTATACTATCAGGAGTGGCAGTTCGTCGCCGTTAACGGCACGTCGTTCACTTCTACGCTTACCTTTGAATAATGTGCATAAACATGCTAGACTGCAATGGCTTATGGAACGTAACTGGGGACAGGAATGGCTGCATATACTCTTTCCGGACGAATTCAGGTTCTGTTTGTTTGAAAATGATGGCCGCAGTTATGTTCGCCGCGGACAGGGGGAGAGTCATCACATTGACTGCAATTGCACAAGACATACGGCGCCAACTCAGTGCTTTATGGTGTGGGGTGCTATTGGCTACAAACATAAATCACAGTTGGTGCGTATCCAGTGCACTGTGACCAGTTCGACTACGTGAATGACATCAGGCAACCCGTAGTCTTATCCTTTCTGGACGACACCCCAGATGCCATAATTCAGAAGGACAATGCGCGACCACATGTTGCTGCACGAACACATTCCTTCTTGTTGTCACAGGATGTCGGACTGTTGCCCTGGCCCACCCGATTACGGTACTTGTCTCGAGTAGAAAATGTGTGTGGGATATGGTGAAACGACGGGTGAGGCGCCCTGACCCCATGCCAACCACCAAAGACGAACTGTGCAACCAGGTGAATGGAGCATAGATGGCTATACCCCAGGACCCCATTTGCACCTTATACGTGTCGATGCCACCAAGCATGGAACAAGTTATCAGTGCCCATGGAGGACCCAGTGCACAAAATGCAGCAAGACACATGCTGAACCTAGGTGACTGAAATGCTAATCGTTTCTGCACAACATACTAATGAATATGTCCTGTGAATATGAACTTCCTATCCCTAGTCTTTCAAGGGCTTCTGTTTTTATAAACATTGGTGTATGTTAGTATGTTTTGTGGCATGTGACACACAAATCGTGTTTTTGTGTCACCTAGTGACAGTCCGGCTCTATGGCTAGGTGGTTAGCATGCTGGCCTTTCGCAAGATGGGTCCCGGGTTCAATTTCCGACAAGGTCGTGACTGGGTGTATGTGCCGTCTTCATCATCATTTAATCCTCGTCACGATGCGCAGGTCGCCTATGGGTGTCAAATCAAAAGACCTGCACCAAGGCTCTCTGGAGTCCACACGACATTTCATTTCATTTCATTTTACCTAGTGGTACGTGTGTCATAGATTCGCTCTCCTTGCCCTAGGATGTTTTTACAACATTGAGTTGCTTGGCTGAAGGGCTAGAACTGGGATTTTTATTTTAATGCGCTCAACCAATGTTACGAAATCAAAGCTTCCCAAATCCCGTGCACTACTCTATTGTATTTACTAACAATATCATTATCACTTCTGAGAGTGATTTAATACAAATCGTAATTTATTATTTGTAAACAACAATGGGTCAAGTAATGCGAAGTGATTGTGAATGCTATCTATGAGAGGGAGGTATTAAAGGTATTTAATATTATACATAAGAGCAGGAGATAACGCACTAATTCACAAGCCTTGTTTGGAAAGCTCGCCATCCTTTGTGCGATGGTCGTCCAGTATTCATCTTCCAACTTAACAACAGTCCGCGGCGCACAAAGCTCTCGTAAATACCTCAGATGTAATTACTGCTGTTGTTCGCTACCAGGGTAATGTGGTCAAGACCGCGCACTCGTATTCCGTGAAATAGACAATAGGGTGCTTGACTATCCAGTTTACCACACAGTGGTGAATTGTCCTTCCCCACCCACCGCTCACTCCATAGCAGTGCGAGGGCGGGACCATCGTCGTTAAGTACTTCGATCAGCCAGCATGCCTATCTTCCATAACTGCCTTCAATGTTCCTGACGCGACGGAGTCTATAAAGTTATTATTTCACTAAATAATCAAATCATTGAAAGAGTAAGTCCGTTCACATACTTTGGAAGCCCCATAATAGGCAATATGGACCCTGAAAAAGAGATCAGACCCCGAACTGAGTTTTCCAGATCATCTTTCCTAAAGACGAGGCCATTCTTTTGTGATGATAATCTAAATCTAATTAGAATGTTAAACTAGTAATAATTGTTGTAATATTTTCTTTCCATGGAATTGCTTGTTGTATTCCTGTTGTTGTATTCGTTGTTGTTGGGTGATTATGTTTCATCTTTACTTTATCATCACTCATAATTTTAAGCTAGTAGTAAGCCTAGGCCAACGGCCGTAGCCGTGTTGAAACACCGGATCCCGTGAGATCTCCGAAGTTAACCAACATTGGGCGTGGTCAGGAGTTGGATGGGTTGCCACGCGCTGTTGGTGGGGGAGTAAGGGAATGGAGGAGCGGAAAGGAACTGCCAACCCTACTGCACGTAAACTCCGGCTCAGGAACACCTCTGCGGAGGTTGGGACCTGCCTTCGGGCAGAATAACCCTTACCTAGTAAGCCTAGACGTTAAACGAGGCCACCATCAAAAGACTGGAAGTCTTAGAACTTTGGCTTCATAGGAGAATGCTCAGAGTCTCGTGGATTGGCCATGCCACTAATGAACAAGTATTACAAAGAGCAAACTGCAAAAAAAGATCTGTTAACCACCATCAAATGCAGAAAAATTGCATACCCAGGGCATGTTTTGAAAGGCAAAATTGAAGGGTGCCGAAGAGTAGGCAAGAGGAGAACAACATCACTTAAGAATATTAAAGACTGTACAGGCATAAAAAGCACTGAAAAACTCTACCGTATTGCTGAAGACAGAACATGCTTTCCACATTGATCGCCAACGTTCGGGAGACTGGGCAGGGCACATAGAAGAAGAAGAAGAAGAAGAAGAAGAAGAAGAAGAAGAAGAAGAAGAAGAAGAAGAAGCTCAGTCTATAGTATTGTAAGCCGTGCCGTTAAGCACTGGAAATACTTAACTTGTGAGTAAATTTGTGTGTGATGATGCTGGATTTAGAATGTTAAACTCGCAACATTTCTTGTAATATTTTTTCCTTGGAGTTTCTGGTTGTACACCTGTTGTTGTCAGGTAATTACGTTTTAACTTTACCTTATCATCACACTGCTGTAAGTAATCATTGCCGCCGGTATATTTCCCAATTGCGATCTTTTTAATAATCATAATTTTGAAAACTTCAAAGTCAGGTAAAAGTTCTTGAAATGTTGTGGCTGGTCAACACTGCTTTATGGAGTTGAGACCTGGACTATCAAAGCCTCCTTCATGAACGGATTAGAGGCCTTTGAAAATTGATTACATAGGAGAATGTTCAGAATAGCCTGGAAAGATTTTGTAAGCAATAATGAAGTGTTAAGGAGAGCTAGAGATGAGTGTGAACTGGCAAACATCACCAGAGTCAGAAAAACAGCTTATTTAGACCATGTTCTAGGAGGTAGAAAGTACGGGATTCTACATCTGCTATTACAAGGAAAGATTTGATTTATATTTTACAATTCGCTTTGCTCCGCACCGACATAGATAGGTCTTATAGCGAAAATAAGATAGGACGAGGCTAGCGCTGAGTAGGAAGCGGCCGTAACCTTAATTAAGGTACATCCTCAAAATTTTCCTGGTGAGAAAATGGGAAATCACGGAAAACCACCTTCAGGGCTGCTGATAGTGGTATTCGAAGTCACTTCTCCCGAGTGTAAGCTCACAGCTGTGCACTCCTAACAACACGGCCAATTCGCTCCGTGCGAGGAAAGATACGAAGGGCGTACTATATTGTTTTACACTTTATTTTTTTCAATCCAAATGAAATATTACACATCAGTTGTTACGTCCAACTTCTCAACACAATCTCTTTGTAACTGTATGCACTTTTGCCATCGATGTGTCAGTCTCTGCAGACCTTCCTGAAAGCATTCTTTCGGAGTGCAGCGTACCCATACCTTGACAGCTGTGTCCACTTCTGAAAAATCCGCAAAACGGCGACCACGCACAGGTTTCTTCGTGTTCCCGAACAGGTGATAATCACTTGGTTCCCCTATGATTCGATTGTTGTTTCCTTTGTGGCCCATGGTAATGGAGCCATGCCTCATCACCAGTCACAAGCCTAGCCATGAAGTCGGCTGGATCTTGATCATGGTGTTGCAAAAGTTCTCTGCACACGTCCACACGCCTCTGCTTTTCGTCTGCAAACAAGAGTCTAGGCACCCACGTGGATGACACACACCCCAACTGGAAGTGGCCGTGCACGGTCCACTGCAGGGTATTTCGGCTAATTTCCGTGGCCGCCTCCATTTCCGCAAATGTGATACATTTGTTTCCTTGGATGGCCTGTTCGACCCGGGCAATGTTGGCTGGTGTTGACCCTGTCGCATTCTTTCCAGAACTGGTTCCCTTGTTCAACTTCCACCCAGTTGTAAACTGTTTTCCATGACGGCGCATGTTCTCCACAGACTGTCACCAAGCGCCGATGAATTTCTGCAGTGATCACGCTTTCTTTCCATAGGAACCAAGTCGTATAGCGCTGTCCCTGAGGGTTCTTTTCCATGTTGGCTGCTCTTACACTGACAGTGTTATGAAACTGCTATGACGATTGCATTCGTTGGCCCCTGTGCGTGTGCTGCTCCTAAACGGTTGAACAAGACACTAATTACACGTCACCAACTTCAAAAGTGAAATGTGAACCATACCCGGACGTACAAAAAATTAAGTGTAAAACAATATATTACGCCCTTCGTAGTAGGGAAGCGAGGAGCTGGTAGACCACCGATACCATGGCTGCAAACATCAAAGACTGGACTTGCATCAACAATACTGAACAACTCCTCAGGTAGCTAAAGGAAGGAGTGCTTTCTCCAGGGTGATTGGCAACGTCTGGGGTACTCGATATGGCACTTGAAGAAGAATAAGAAGATATATTTGAACCTTAGTGTAAATAAATCAAGGGATCATATTCGATTTTATAGCTCCGTAATCAAAGATCCCTTCCGAACGGTTGAGGTGTTAAACTATGTAGGGAAATGAATACGTAATAAGATTGCAAACGATAGCGAAAAGAGCTCATCGAAGTTGTGAGATGGACAGTAGACAATGAAATGATAGGATACGGTATGGAAATTCAGGTAGTGAGTTTCACGAAGGGAAAAAAGACCTCTCAGTTTTAATTACTGTGTTGGTGGGGTAAAAGTAGCTCATGGGGATTACTGTAACTACCCAAGTGGTAATGTAGGGAAAGATCTCCGTTGGGGTAATCGCATAAACGGGATGGTAGTATCCGCGCCTGACGAGAAGTTGTGGCAGCCTTTATGTACTGTACGAGTAACAGATACTACGCTCTTAGCTACAAACATCAGGCAATGCGAGCTCTCTGAATCAATGCATATTCATTATTGAACAGTTCATTGTGCAGTACTTACAGTAAAGGTGTAACTAAGGCACAATTACACTAACACTTTGAAACTTCTCAACAGCGCCTGAAATTCCGAAGAGTCACCACGACGGCTCAGGTGTTTATTGTCAGGCTTTGAGACTTCAGATAGGCGCATGCGCAATAGCCATGTTTAGCCCTCACACCTCTTACCACCATCCACGCGACTTTTCGTGCATAATAAATAAAGTTTACAGATCTCTTTATATCGTTATACGGGTTTTAAGGGCTTGTAGTAGAGATATACAGAAGAAGGACTGTAAGTTACTGGTAAAACCACAAGTAGAGTATAAATCCAGAGTGTCGGACCATCACCAGGGTTATAGTAGTATTACAAAAATGTGATACAGATGTTGATTCCCACAGGGAATCAGAAATATTTGTCCTGAATGAGTAAATTTATAATACCTATACAATTGGTCCGTTATTGGACATTACAAATTTTCCAGCTAACTCATTCCTGATTGCCAGCGTTTCGCCCCAGTGTGCTAATTTGGGCTCATCAGTTGGTAAACAGCACATCTACCAGGACGCATGGCTAGTGCATACCGTGGAGGCCACTGCGTAGGCTGATGGCCAGGCAGGCATCAATTTTTGGTAATGAGAGAAAGTCTCTCATAGTGCATCGGCAGTGCCGGTGGCTCCAAGCTCCAAGTGCTATTTGCCAACTGATGAGCCCAACTTAGCCCATTGGGGTGAAACGCTGGCAACCAGGAATGAGTTAGCTGGAAAAATGTTAAATGTCCAATAACAGAACAATTATATTTCTCTTAAGAAAATATTGCAAACATTTCCGCTCGATGCTGCTCGACTAGGTAGTATATACCGAGTTTGATATTAGTTTTACGTCGCACCGACACAGATAGGTCTTATGGCAACAATGGGACAGCAACTGGATAGGCGTGGGAAGGAAGCAGGCGTGGCCTTAATTATGGTAATTTTCCTGGTGTGAAAATGGGAAACCACGGAAAGTCATCTTCAAGGCTGCCGACAGTGGGGGTGGAACCCACTATCTCCCGGATGCAACCTCACACCAATATTCTGAGTTAAGCAACAAGGAATCCTTAAAAATCAGAAAATAATGACGTGTAATCATATAACAAATGCAAGTATACATGAGCTTCATATCAATAACAAACATACCAAAGCATACCCCTCTCCCTACAGGCAAATGATAGCCCTTGTAAGGAGTTCAAGGCAAGGGCTACCACTAACGATAACGTCCGGCTAACAGACATAATGTTTTCGGTTTTAATTAGGGTAAATTGTAGTCCCAGAATTTTGCTGGTGTAAAATTGGAATACCATGGAAAACCATCTTCACCGCTGCCAACGGTGGAGTTTGACCCCACCATCTTCCAAAAGGAAATTGACAGCCACGCAGCGCAAACCAAGCTGACAACTCTCTCGGAAAATACTAATTTCAAACCAAGATAATTTTATTAAAATCGCTCAAGTGCTTGCACGGATTCAGTGAATATGAAATGGTCTGAATGAAAGGCGAAATCAAGTTTCAAAAGATGAAAGAGACGCTTCATCTCGTCATTCAAGAGACCAGCAGTGCCAGAAACAAAGCTTTATTGGAAGGTAAATTAAATATTTGTTTATTTTTGTGTCCTCCGTCATTCATATAACTAGATGGACGACTTCTTTCTCGTTATTATGGCAACGATGGGGAACCTCCTTATATTCTCTCCTTCGCTATCGAATAGATATTATCCCACTTGAATATGCAGACTGTAAGGGAAACGTAAACCGCGTTTGTGAGGGATGTACAGGAAATATATTTCCATCAAAATACGGTACAACATCCTGTTACTGGCGAGAAGAACAAAAGTCAATGTTTTCTATTTTGCTTTATGTCACAGTGTTTGTGAATACATACGCACTCACTGTACACGGCTGACCGTCAGACAAACAACCATAGTACTCGTATCTGTGTCTATGACATGCAGTGAGTGTTAACAAAGAAGTTCCAGTAATAGTTCGGCTGCTTGTTGCCAATTTTCTACTACTCTGACCTACGTGCAGGTATGTTGTATTTGTCACAACAGGTCGCTTGCTCTAGCGACTGGAGTGACACAGCATCCAGAAGCAGTCGGCGAATGTTCTTACTTACTGTATTAACTTCCACAAAACATCATGTTATGAAACGTACAGTATGTCCGAAAATTAAAAATGGTTTTCACGTATAAAAGATTTTTTTCCATTTGGTCATATTATTATAACTATTATTATTCCATATCTATCAGGTTGCTCAGATAACTTTGGGATTTTTTGTAGGATCTAAGCTCATCGGAAAAAACTATAGGTTTTCCCTGGAAAAATCATCACAAGCATAATGTAATACCGTGTAACTCTGCCTCGGGACTTGATAACCGCCTGGATTCGGTTAGAAAATGAGTCCACAATGTCGCATTTAGATTAAGCCACTCGCTGAGTATATGTTTGCGCAATTCCACCAACTTGCGCGAGGTGGTGGTGTCGGCGTTTTACCGCTCCCACAGATTTTCAATGGGATTCAAGTCAGGTGATAATGTAGGCCAAGTGAGGTGTAATATGGTGGAGGAGTGTTCATAAAACCAGCCACATATGCGTCCAGCCCGATGAACTTTGCTGTTTTCACCTTGAAAAATCGACGTATCGATAGCACATTCATCATGGGGATGTTGAGTGAATGGCATGCTGACTCATGTTCAATCAATCAATCAATCAATCAATCAATCAATCAATCAATCAATCAATCAATCAATCAATCAATCAATCAATCAATCAATCAATCAATCAATCAATCAATCAATCACTGCTGATCTGCATTTAGGGCAGTCGCCCAGGTGGCAGATTCCCTATCTGTTGTTTTTCTAGCCTTTTCTTAAATGATCGCAAAGAAATTGGATGGTGAAAGGCTATCACGGTTTTATAATGAAGACAGAACCCAGAAGATGGAGAGGCCCTTTACCAAAAGAGTGGAAGAAAGCGTTGATCGATAGGCTGAAGAGATACTGGCAGGATGTTAAAGCCGGCAAACGAACAAGATACAGACTCTGAAAACGAGACTGGTTGTTAACACGCAGTCCATAGAGGTTCGATTCGAAAAACAAACAAGTGGAATTAATTCGCTGATAAGGCAATAGCGCTTGCACAAATTGCTTTTTTAAATAAATCCTATAATTCCTAGTTTCAGCCTGATAAAATACAATAAAAATATGATGTCTCCTTTGAGTGCGGGAAGAAGAAAATTACGTCATAGCATGAAATTAAAATTATTTTCAATACGGACAATGGTAACTTAATGAGTGCAGAGTTTTTGACCGGCAGACTATTTAGATAATGAATGCTCTATGTTCATTGAATCCGACTGTATCGAGGCTGTAGGTACATAACGATAATGAAATCAACGTACTTCAAGTGAGAAAGTGGATTCGGCTGGCTGAATAGCTGGTGAATATCGAGTGAAGCTTTCCATCGCAATTTTAGACTGAAGTACTCAATTTTCTGCCTTGAGAATTCAGATCATTATCACGGGAGTTAAAATATTAATCCATAAACAGTTTATGTTCGAATATTTCATTACTTCCTGGAACACATCTCATCACATTTATAATTTCCTTACACTATGACTCACAAGTCACACTTCATTGTAAGCAAATTTCCTTGCTGAAATTTGAAGAACTCAGAAATCTTCATGTAGTCATGTGTTCAGATCAGTAACTAGCAACTCCCCAGTACCTGCCATCAGATTTTACATACCTTTCCTCTTTTCACCAGCATAATACACGCTCTGTTACTACACTTGCCATTCTCCTTAGCAGGTCAGCTGTCTATAATCGCTCATTTATAGCGACGGGAACTAGATTACGGAACTCTGTTCCAAATAACATCCGCAGAAGCAAATCATTAGAGTCTTTCAAGTCTTTCTACAGAAAGTACCTCTTTGATGCATAAACCAACGGTGTTACTCTTGACGAGTGTGTGTGTGTAATTTACCTAATACTCATTAAAATAATTTAAACCTAATTTTAGATTAAATTTCATTTAGTAGTTTGACAAATTATATGTACATATTGGTATAATTATTATGTTGCATTTATTTTTAATTTATATTACAAATTAGTTTCTTTTAAAATATTTAATATTCTCTACAATTTTTCTGTACAATGATGTGGTTAAATGTAAAAGAGGACCATAATTCCTAACTTCGTCACTACTAAAGACAAGTAAATAAATAAATAAATAAATAAATAAATAAATAAATAAATAAATAAATAAATAAATACAATATTGGATTCGAGTGTTTGCAAGTATTTCCTTTTTCTCAGAACCTCATCTAAAGACTGCCTTGTCCCCTTCCATAGCGTATAGACGCCTGTACACTATAGAGAAATATCTAGCTAGACTAGGCTCTTTCTACCTAGACTACTCTACTGGTGCGTGTACACAGCAGGGGAATTTGCTCTCGCTTGAGCGGAACTAGAATATTGCGAGGGTAGCGCTCTACTGTCAGTGTGCAGTACATTCGCCTTGAACTTCTAGCTCTTGCTGACTGAGACCAAAGAAGGAAACACAGCTATTGTCGTACTGAAGTTGCTTAAGAATCGAAGTTCAAGAAGGGGAAGAAGAATATGGGTGAGGAACTGGATAGCCAAAAATGAAGAAGAAGGACCACATGCAAAGTTGCTGAGGGAATTAACTACTGAAGACATTTTTTCGTATGTGAATTTCGTGCGAATGTCTAGTGAGAATTTCCAGTGTTTGCTTGCATTAATTACTACAAAAATGAAAAGCAGGATACACATCTCAGAGAAGCCATTTTTCCATCAGAGAGACTCACTCAGACACAGATTTCTTGCTATAGGTATAAAAGATTAAAAAATCCAGTGCACAATCTGTGTCCCAACGAAGGGTGGTGCAAGTACAACAGAGATATCCATACCTACAAGCAAAAATTTCACTTCTAGAGGCTGTGATGCTAGTCATCAAGCCCATATTTAAGTCTCTTGCTGATCCAGAACTCCTGAAACGTTGTTTGCATGGCAAAACTCATAACAATAATGAGAGTTTTAATAATCTGGTTTGGTTGAGATGCCCAAAAACAATATTTTGTGGTTTCAAGCTGTTGAATATAGCAGTGTATGATTCTGTTATGTATTTTAATGAAGAAGGCAGGGGTAGAATTGAAGTCCTAAAGAGGGCTGGATTGGATCCTGGTGTTTTCACTACATATTCTCTCCAAGAAATTGACAAGCGAAGGATTGACAAGGCTGAAGTAATCAAAAACTCATTGGAAAAACAGAGAAAAATGGAGAAAAGGTCCAGAAGGAGAGCACAAGAAGATGAAAATGAAGTGTTGTTTTTTCGACTTCAATATTTCCACATGAAAGGTACAATTTTCTCTGAAACGCCAAGAACTAAAGTACTGAAATTTTCAGACACTGTTTATTGAGTGTCAGTACACATATTTATGAAGAATTATGCTTCTATCTAATCATCAGTACAATCTGCAAGCATTTACATTGATTTTTTTACTATCGTTTACAACACCCTAAATTAAAATTACCTTAAAAATATATTTATCATTGTAATTCCATAAATCTTCATAAAGTTATAGATAATGGCATATACATAAACGTGTAAAAAATCAACTCAATATTATTTTTTAGTTTTGTTTTAAACTGTACCTATACAAGGGGATATAACAAACTCTTTAAACTGACTGTATCGGTGCCATTTTTATAACTGAGATAGTTGTTGTTTGTTGTAATAACCGAATCATTTAAATTAACTATGCAAAGTTTCGCCTTTCTACTGTATGTCTTATGTTGTGGACTCAGTGAACTTTTAAATACAGCAATGCATTGTCGGTTACATACCCCCTTAAATTAGGAAAACATAAAACTTTTAGTTGACGGACTATACAGAGCAGAGAAACAACTAGATCAGCAACTGGGAGAATATCAAGAAATATTTTGGAAAAGGTCGTCATGTGCTGAGCAGATCATGAATCTCAAGTGGATTCTATCACATTTCAAATTCAGATGTGATCTTTATGGACTTCAAGAATTCGATCGAACCAGTCTAATCCATATAATCAAATAAATGGGTTTAGATCAAAATTATCCATCAGATATTGAGCAATACAACATCGAAAGTAAAAATTAGGAGATTTCAGATTCATTCGAAGTAAAGATGAGATTTAGAAAATGTGATCCCTCACTCTGCTCTTCAAGTGTATGCCCCAGAAAATCATCGCAAGATTTACGGGCATGTTGGAGTACCTCCTCGTTATTTGCATGGTCTGCCACCTCCACATTTCAATAATCAACACTCGGTTAACCGACGAAGGCCTAAGTGTACCTTTCGACACCGAATAATCATCATCATTTAGTGTTCTACCTAGTGGCAGATTTTCACTTGATCGCCCTTCATTCTTCTCGATTTTCTACCATCCTCTTCATGCCTCAATAACTTCATTCTATTTTGCTATTATCGTCTAACATCTGATTAATTCTTCTTCCTCTGTCTCCCTTTCCCGGTACTAAACCCATGCGTACCTCCACTAGCAAGCATATACTTCTTAAATTTTGTCCTGTCAAGTTCCTTTTACTATTTTAAATATGTATTGTATCCGAAAGGTCATGATTGAAGAACTACAATTTTTGCAGGAGAGTTTACTTCATTGTTTTTGAAAGAAATTCACGGAGATTTGAAGCGAGGGGTCCAAGTAAGCGTCGCCCAAGCCATCCTCAAAGCAAGACATTGAAACAAATGAACGAACCAGGGAATCCCCTAAAGCGGAGGGTTACTTAATCTACTCCCGAGCAATCAGGAAGCGAAGCCTCCAACCAAACTTTAAAACAGGTCCAACTGTTATTTCATTACGCATTACCACGTCGTGGGACATGATTTGAAAGTCAAAATATAAGTATTTGAACTTACGACGTAGACTTGCACGACCGGTAAATGACATAATAATACCTCATTTTGATAATGTTAGGTCGTATAATACTTATTGTAAGCTGACGCGTTCTGAACCTGCGACCGGGATCGTCTTGAGAACAATAACAGAGATTTTAGCTGCAATTGCACTCTATATAGGAGGGATGACGAACCTATGCCACGCGTGTCAATAGGTGACATGCGAACACAGTTTCGGTGGCACGCCACATGCACATATTAACGTTCTTATGCACGTCTTGTTCTATAAACTATACTTATCTCACGCATTGTATAGTCAGAATGTTTCAGGTTTAAGAAATAAGTACCGAAAATCTAAATTCAGGTTCAATTCGGACGTGCATTATGGCAACACTGATATAAATACCAGATGCAGCCGGCGAGGCATTCACTCACCCACATCCGTCAATTAGTGGTTCTGTAACTGTTTATTGTTTTGAAAAATGTAAGAGAAATAGTTGCCAAAAGATTATCCAATTTTGAGATTTGGAAAAACTATGGCATTTTATTTCAAAGCCTCATATTGTACACATGAGAGATATGAAGGTCAATTTTTTGAGTGACACTTTAGAAACGGAGTTGACTGAATTTCAAGAAAGCAGTACATGCGGAAAGAATTCGTACAACTTGGTAAAGCATTGGTGAAAATCGCTATTTGCTTTACGTCGCACCGACACAGATAGGTCTTATGGCGACGACTGGATGGGAAAGGCCTAGGAGTGGGAAGGAAGCGGCCGTGGCCTTAATTAAGGTACAGCCCCAGCATTTGCCTGGTGTGAAAATGGGAAACCACGGAAAACCATTTTCAGGGCTGCCGACAGTGGGGTTCGAACCCACTATCTGCCGATTACTGGATACTGGCCACACTTAGCGACTACAGCTATCGAGCTCGGTGGTGAAAATCGAGTGTGAACACTTCCTCCACAAACCGGAGAACTTAATGCTTGAAGAGAGGAACAGCCTCGGCCACGAAGAAACTCGCTTCAGCGCTACTTACACTATTTCCTACAATGAACGTCAACAGATAGAAACCGTCTTGGTTCAGATCTAAGTGCTTCTTGCTTGTTATTGAAGACAAGAAGTTATGAACCAAACATAAATGACATGGCTACTAAGATTCAGTAACAAGTTCCACACTGAAGTTGAGAACGATATTTCACTTAATGTCCTTTAGCAATATTAGTAATTGTGATTTCTATATCAAATAATTCTTAATAAAGAAGTGTGTTACATTGGGCACTTAATATACCTTATTTAAATAAATAATGTTAGGTATTTTAAATATTACATATTTAAAAATATATTTCTGCGGTATTGGCAAAATACGACCACGGAACGTGCAATCAGAAGTAATATTTTACAATATATATATTTAATAACATATTATGAAACACAATTTGGAATTATGGATGGAAGTCGGGGGTGGGAGTTGTCGCTATTCCAAAGGAAAATTACAAGTGGTACAGTAGACAGTTGAGAATAATAAACCAGACTTAAAATGGCACACTATTTGGAAAAGGTTCGCCATCCCTGCTCTATAGTAACCAGACTCATGACAGAGGGACCATGTTAGAAATGTAGTTCATTCCAGGGCCTCTAGAGTAGAGGAAAAAGCTGCTGACGAGTTAACTATGGAGGGTGGCCATGATCTACTCAATATATAGCCGCCCATCTTTCTCCTTCCTGTCTTCCTGACTCACAACATTCAACTGGGCGGTGATCTGACTCAGAGTAGCCCGTCGAGCGCCCAGTATGGTTCTGCGGAGGCGACGTGATGTCCGCTCGTTAAACACCTGTGGTAAAATTTTCTCTACGATATTGAAGATCCACCCTCGACACTGTTGACCTCGGAAACCCGAATACGGTATGCTATGACCCGATCATCATCCCACGTCCAAAGTCGGTTAACTCGGGACGTGCTGCCATCTTCACGACACTGTGACAGACTGCCAACTACGCCGCAGGTAGTTACAATGCTAAGGGGACATACACGGCACATTTTATAATGGGACACCCCTTCCTGTGACTTTTGGCCACTCATTGTAAGTAGTATAATAGACGGGTTCGGCCGCCTCCTCCTCCTCCGGCTCTCGGGAGAGGCCTCCTCCTCAGCCAGTGGCCTCCTCCTCCTCCTCAGCCAGTGGCCTCCCAGTGGCCACCTCCTCCTCCTCCTCAGCCAGTGGCCTCCCAGTGGCCTCCTCCACCTCAGCCAGAGGCCTCTTCCAGTGCTGCCAACTTAACCTAACTAGCGCGAGATAAACAAAGCCACGTGCTTTTTGACAGACAACAACGCACCGCTAACCTCAGTACTGCCATCTTGACGGGCCTAAACCTCAGTAGTGCCAACTTAACCTCACAAGCGCGAGGTAAACAAAGCCACGTGCTTTTTGACAGCCACGTGCTTTTTGACAGATTTGTAAACAAAGCCACGTGCTTTTTGACAGACAACAACGCATCGCAAACCTCAGTACTGCCATCTTGACGGGCCTAAACCTCAGTAGTGCCAACTTAACCTAACTAGCATGAGGTAAACAAAGCCACGTGTTTTTTGACAGCCACGTGCTTTTTGACAGATTTGTAAAGAAAGCCACGTGCTTTTTGACAGACAACAACGCATCGCTAACCTCAGTACTGCCATCTTGACGGACCTAAACCTTAGTGGTACCAACTTAACCTAACTAGCGAGAGGTAAACAAAGCCACGTGCTTTTTGACAGCCACATGCTTTTTGACAGCTGCCATCCGCCATCTTTGAGCACCGTGCTGCCCTCTTTCGTCACCTGTCATCGGCAGTGCTGCCATCTTGACGGGTCTAAACCTTAGTGCTACCAACTTAACCTAACTAGCGCGAGGTAAACAAAGCCACGTGCAGCCGTCATCCGCCATCTTTGAGCACAGTGCTGCCCTCTTTAGCTACTTACCTTTGAAATGTGGTGGCGGATAATTTGAAAAATGCTTTTTGACAGCAGCCATCTTGCATCGCAAACCTCAGTGCTGCCCTCTTTAGCTAGATACCTGTGGTAGCAGACAATTCCACGTGACAGCAGCCATCTTTAATCAAGAGAGCACCGTGCTGCCCTCTATGTGGTGGCGGCAATTTGAAAAATTCTACATTCTCTTGTTTGGAAACAAACCCATGCGCTTTTTTTGACAGCTGTCATCCGCCATCTTTAATCCAGAGAGCACCGTGCTGCCCTCTTTAGCTACTTACCTTTGAAATGTGGTGGCGGTAAATTCCACGTGCTCTTGTTTGGAAACAAAGCCATGTGCTTTCTTGACAGCTGACATCCGCCATCTTTAATCTATAGAGCACAGTGCTGCCCTCTTTATCGTAGTAGATGTAAATTCGTCACAGCTGTCATCCGCAGTGCTGCTATCTTAACGGGCCTAAACCTTAGTGCTACCAACTTAACCTCACTAGCGTGAGATAAACAAATCCACATGCTTTTTTGACAGCTGTCATCCACCATCTTTAATCTATAGAGCACAGTGCTGCCCTCTTTAGCTACTTACCTTTGAAATGTGGTGGCGGATAATTTGAAAAATGCTTTTTGATAGCAGCCATCTTTGAGCACCATGCTGCCCTCTTTAGCTAGATACCTGTGGTGGCAGGCAATTCCACGTGACAGCAGCCATCTTTAATCATGAGAGCACCGTGCTGCCCTCTACGTGGTGGCGGCAATTTGAAAAATTCTACATGCTCTTGTTTGGAAACAAACTCACGTGCTTTTTTCTGACAGCTGTCATCCGCCATCTTGCATCACAAACCTCTGTGCTGCGCTCTTTAGCTAGATACCTTTGAAATGTGGTGGCGGCAATTTGAAAAAAATCTATGTGCTCTTGTTTAGTAAACAAAGCCACGTGCTTTTTTTTTGACAGCTGTCATCCACCATCTTTAATCAATAGAGCACTGTGCTGCTATCATGCGGGTAATTTCATCACCTGTCATCCGCCATCTTTAATCTACAGAGCACCGTGCTGCTCTCTGTAGTAGCGGGCAATTTGAAAAGTTCTGTTAGCTGTCATCCACCATCTTTAATCAAGAGAGCACCGTGCTGCCATCTATGTGGTGGCGGCAAATTCCACGTGCTCTTGTTTAGTAAACAAACTCACGCGCTTTTTTGTCAGCTGTCATCCGCCATCTTACATCGCAAACCTCAGTGCTACACTCTTTAGTTGAAATATGGTGGCGGATAATTTAAAAAAGAAAAATTCTACATCAGTCCTCTCTCGACGCTAATTGCACAAGATGGTGGCTATACATGACTCCTTAAAGGTGCTTATGCAAGATAACCGCTATACATAGACTCCCTTGGGATGCTTGCGCAAGATGGCGGTTATACATGGCTCCTTATGAGGGATGCTTGCGCAAGATGGCGGTTGCTCTTATGAGGTGGCTTAAGGGTCCTTGCACAAGATGACTAGAGACGCCCTAAGGATGCTTGCGCAAGATGGCGGACACAAGATGGCGGCTATACACAACTCCTTATGAGACGCTTTAAGGGTGCTTGCGCAAGATGGCTGCTGCTCTTAGCTTAGAGGCTAACGTGTCGTGCTAGTTCGATTCATTAAATTTGGGGCTTAAATGCAAAATGTTAAATATCTCGAAAGCAGTGCATCGTAGAGCAAAACGGACAAAATTTTTCTGACCAATGATTTAACAGCTGCTGTTATGCATGCGGTGGAGGGTAATTTGAAATTCTATGTGCTTAATCAACAGAGCACCCTGCTGCCCTCTTTAGCTGAAATGTGGTGGTGGATAATTTGAAAAATTCTTTTGACAGCTATCATCCTTAAACAATGGCGACTATACATAGGCTGTTAAGGCCTTATCATGCTCCTCCTCCTACTCCTCCTCCTCCTCTTCCTCCTTCTCTACCTCCTCCTCCGCCTCTTATGTCAAGGCATAGCTTTATATCGAACAAGTTTAAACCTGCATCGCGAAGGCAAGCGTGTGCAGCGATAACATTATTGTGCATGTTTAGACTTTCGAAACATAAGAAGAGTAGAATCAAACGCTGTACTAGATACGACATGTGATCAGAACATTGATTGATGCGTTCAGAAAACAAAATAAGTGATCAAGACTAGAATCGAACACTGTACTCAATACATCATGTGTTTAGAATATGTCATGGGATACCCTTGATCAGATTGAAACATAACAAGACTAGAATAGAACACTGTAATCGATGTTGTTAACTTCAACATGTGATCAGAACATTGATTGATGTGTTCAGAACACAAAATAAGTGATCATGACTAGAATTGAACACTGTACTCGATACAACATGTGATCAGAACATTGATCGATGTGTTCAGAACACAAAATAAGTGATCAAGACTAGAATCGAACACTGTACTCAATACAACATGTGTTTAGAACATGTTAGGGGGTACCACAACCTCATCGATCGCTATCAGCAAGAACGCTTGTACTTTGTTAAGTGTAGAAAATTAATCTTTATTGGTAAATGGTTTTATGTTCAGAACAAGGAATGGAACCTAGGGGTTACGTCTTACCTAATAAAATCCCTGAGGTGCGATGAGTTACGTTTTTCGAACTAGTGTTTGGAACACTGAACTTTTCAAGATGGCAAGAGTGAGGTTAGCAATGTTCTGTTGTTGGATTTTAAATTCTACGCTATAACATGCACAAGGTGGCAGCCTTGAGGTTTACCGCCGTAAAGATGGTAAGAGTGAGGTTAGCAATGTTCCGTTGTTGGATTTTAAATTCCTCCGCTCTAACATGCATAAGGTGGCAGCCTTGAGGTTTACCGCCGTAAAGATGGCAGCAGTGAGGTTAGCGACGCTCTATTGTCCTCCAAAGTGAGGTTAGGGTTCGTCAAGAAGACAGCTGTCAGAAAAAAAGCACGTGGCTATGTTTACCAAACAAGAGCACGTTTCCGTGACGTCACGGTCACGTAGTATGTTGCCTCAGCATGCAAAGTTCAATGTCTACACCTACGTAGTAAACATTCTGCTATGTTCACAAGATTTTTTACACATAACTATTCTTTATTCTTTAAGTTCATGCACATAGGCTATGCTAAGATAGCAGCACACTTACAAGCGATGGTCACGTGCTCTAGTAGAAGATGCATGCATTATCAAAAGATGATATGTACACGCTTTTAAACCTTGCTATTCTTACCGCTGCCATGTTCGCAAGATTTTCAAAGATCGCTATTCTTTATGCTTTAAGTTCGTTCGCATAGGTCATGCTAAAGTAGCAGAGCGAACACATGCGAACGTTGTACATTCTAGCGGGATGTGTTTAGTACGAGAGTTGATGCATGCAAAATCGATAGGTGTTGTGTACACACTTTGAAACTTAACTATTCATCGTGCTTTAAATCCGTGCACATAGGTTATGCTAAGATAGCAGCACACTCTAGCGGGAGAAGTTTTGTACTCTAGTTGAAGCATGTACAATCGATAGGCAATGCGTACACGGTTTTAAAATATTGCTATTCTTCCTGCTGCTGCTATGTTCACAATATTTTTATACATCACTATTCTTTATGCTTTACGTTCATGTGTATAAGTTATACTAAGTTAGCAGCATACTTATAAGGTTGTCGCACACTCTAGTTGAAGAAGTTTAATACGAAAGTCGATGCACGCAAAATCGATAGGTGATGTGTACACGCTTTGAACTTGGGTATTCTTTATGCTTTAACTTCATGCACATAGGTTATGTTAAGATTGCAGCACACACAAGCGATGATCGCACGCTGTTGTGGAAGAAGTTTAGTACAAGAGTTAATGCGTGCAAAATTGACTGGTGTTGTGTACACGCTATTCTTTGTGCTTTAAGTTCACGCACATAGGTAGCAGCACACAATTGCGAACGTTGTACACTCTAGCGGTAGAAGTTTAGTACGATAGTCGATGCATGCAAAATCGATAGGTGATGTGTACATGCTTTGGAGCATAGCTATTCTTTGTGCTTTAACTTTATACACATACGTTAGCAATACACATATGCGATCGTTGTACACTCTGGCGATAAAAAAATAGTCGATGCATGCAAAATCAATAGGTGATGTGTACACGCTGTTAAACATCGTTATTTGTTATGCTTTAAGTTCGCGCTTATAGGTTATGCTAAGATAGGAGTACAATCTAGCGGAAGAAGTTCAGGGTGATGTGTACACGCTTTGAAACATGGTTATTCTTTGTACTTTAAGTTCATGCACATAGGATATGCTAAGGTAGCAGCACAATCTAGAGGAAGAAGTTGATACGTGTATAATCGATATTCAATGCGTACATGCTTTTAAAACATTGCTATTCTTACTGCTGCTGCTGCTATGTTCACAAGATTTTTATACATCAGTATTCTTTATGCTTTAAGTTCATGCGTATAAGTTATACTAAGTTAGCATCATACTTATAAGGTTGTTGCACGCTCTAGTGGAAAAAGTTTAGTAAGAAAGACGATGCATGCAAAATCGATAGGTGATGTGTACACGCTTTGAACTTGGGTATTCTTTATGCTTTAACTTCATGCACATAGGTTATGTTAAGATTGTAGCACACACACAAGCGATGATCGCACGCTGTTGTGGAAGAAGTTTAGTACAAGAGTTAATGCGTGCAAAATTGACTGGTGTTGTGTACACGCTATTCTTTGTGCTTTAAGTTCACGCACATAGGTAGCAGCACACAATTGTGAACGTTGTACACTCTAGCGGTAGAAGTTTAGTACGATAGTCGATGCATGCAAAATCGATAGGTGATGTGTACACGCTTTGGAGCATAGCTATTCTTTGTGCTTTAACTTTATACACATACGTTAGCAATACACATATGCGATCGTTGTACACTCTGGCGGTAAAAAAATAGTCGATGCATGCAAAATCAATAGGTGATGTGTACACGCTGTTAAACATCGTTATTTGTTATGCTTTAAGTTCGCGCGTATAGGTTATGCTAAGATAGGAGTACAATCTAGCGGAAGAAGTTCAGGGTGATGTGTACACGCTTTGAAACATGGTTATTCTTTGTACTTTAAGTTCATGCACATATGTTATGCTAAGGTAGCAGCACAATCTAGAGGAAGAAGTTTAGTACGAGAGTCGATGCTTGCAAAATCGATAAGTAATATGTACACGCTTTGAAACATAGCTATTCTTTGTACTTTAAGTTCATGTGTATAAGTTATACTAAGATAGCAGCACAATCTAGCGCAAGAAGTTTAGTACGATATTTGATGCATGCAAAATCGATAGGTGACGTGTACACGCTTTATAACATGGTTATTCTTCGTACTTTAAGTTCATGCGTATAGGTTAGGCTAAGATAGCAGCACAGTCTAACGTAAGAAGTTTAGTACGAGAGTCGATGAATGCGAAATCGATAGGTGATGTGTACACGCTTTGAAACATGGCTATTCTTTGTACTTTAAATTTATAGGTATAGGTTATGCTAAGATAGCAGCACAATCTAGCGGAAGAAGTTTAGTACGAGATTCGATGCATGCAAAATCGATAAGTAATGTGAACACGCTTTGAAACATGGCTATTCTTTGTACTTTAAGTTCATGCGTATAAGTTATGCTAAGATAGCAGCAGAATCTAGTGGATGAAGTTTAGTGCGATATTTGATGCATGTGAAATCGATAGGTAATGTGTACACGCTTTGAAACATGGCTATTCTTTGCACTGTAAGTTCATGTGTATAAAATTATGCTAAGATAGCAGCACAATCTAGCGGAAGAAGTTTAGTACGAGAGTCGATGCATGTAAAATCGATAGGTAATGTGTACACGCTTTGAAACATGGCTATTCTTTGTACTTTAAGGTCATGCGTATAGGTTATGCTAAGATAGCAGCACGATCTAGCGGAAGAAGTTTAGTACGAGAGTCGATGCATGTAAAATCGATAGGTAATGTGTACACGCTTTGAAACATGGCTATTCTTTGGACTTTAAGGTCATGCGTATAGGTTATGCTAAGATAGCAGCACGATCTAGCGGAAGAAGTTTAGTACGAGGGTCGATGCATGTAAAATCGATAGGTGATGTGTACACGCTTTGAAACATGGCTATTCTTTGTACTGTAAGTTCATGCGTATAAGTTATGCTAAGATAGCAGCACGATCTAGCGGAAGAAGATTAGTACGAGGGTCGATGCATGTAAAATCGATAGGTGATGTGTACACGCTTTGAAACATGGCTATTCATATTGCTGCTCTGTTCCCAAGATTTTTAAACATAGCTAATCCTAATGCTGCTCTTAACGACGTCGAGCTAAGGATTGATTACGTGACCGTGACGTCACAGCCACGTGCTCTTGTTTAGTAAACCAAGCCACGTGCTTCTTTCTGACAGCTGTCTTCTTGACGAACCCTAACCTCACTTTGGAGGACAATAGAGCGTCGCTAACCTCACTGCTGCCATCTTTACGGCGGTAAACCTCAAGGCTGCCACCTTATGCATGTTAGAGCGGAGGAATTTAAAATCCAACAACGGAACATTGCTAACCTCACTCTTACCATCTTTACGGCGGTAAACCTCAAGGCTGCCACCTTGTGCATGTTATAGCGTAGAATTTAAAATCCAACAACAGAACATTGCTAACCTCACTCTTGCCATCTTGAAAAGTTCAGTGTTCCAAACACTAGTTCGAAAAACGTAACTCATCGCACCTCAGGGATTTTATTAGGTAAGACGTAACCCCTAGGTTCCATTCCTTGTTCTGAACATAAAACCATTTACCAATAAAGATTAATTTTCTACACTTAACAAAGTACAAGCGTTCTTGCTGATAGCGATCGATGAGGTTGTGGTACCCCCTAACATGTTCTAAACACATGTTGTATTGAGTACAGTGTTCGATTCTAGTCTTGATCACTTATTTTGTGTTCTGAACACATCGATCAATGTTCTGATCACATGTTGTATCGAGTACAGTGTTCAATTCTAGTCATGATCACTTATTTTGTGTTCTGAACACATCAATCAATGTTCTGATCACATGTTGAAGTTAACAACATCGATTACAGTGTTCTATTCTAGTCTTGTTATGTTTCAATCTGATCAAGGGTATCCCATGACATATTCTAAACACATGATGTATTGAGTACAGTGTTCGATTCTAGTCTTGATCACTTATTTTGTTTTCTGAACGCATCAATCAATGTTCTGATCACATGTCGTATCTAGTACAGCGTTTGATTCTACTCTTCTTATGTTTCGAAAGTCTAAACATGCACAATAATGTTATCGCTGCACACGCTTGCCTTCGCGATGCAGGTTTAAACTTGTTCGATATAAAGCTATGCCTTGACATAAGAGGCGGAGGAGGAGGTAGAGAAGGAGGAAGAGGAGGAGGAGGAGTAGGAGGAGGAGCATGATAAGGCCTTAACAGCCTATGTATAGTCGCCATTGTTTAAGGATGATAGCTGTCAAAAGAATTTTTCAAATTATCCACCACCACATTTCAGCTAAAGAGGGCAGCAGGGTGCTCTGTTGATTAAGCACATAGAATTTCAAATTACCCTCCACCGCATGCATAACAGCAGCTGTTAAATCATTGGTCAGAAAAATTTTGTCCGTTTTGCTCTACGATGCACTGCTTTCGAGATATTTAACATTTTGCATTTAAGCCCCAAATTTAATGAATCGAACTAGCACGACACGTTAGCCTCTAAGCTAAGAGCAGCAGCCATCTTGCGCAAGCACCCTTAAAGCGTCTCATAAGGAGTTGTGTATAGCCGCCATCTTGTGTCCGCCATCTTGCGCAAGCATCCTTAGGGCGTCTCTAGTCATCTTGTGCAAGGACCCTTAAGCCACCTCATAAGAGCAACCGCCATCTTGCGCAAGCATCCCTCATAAGGAGCCATGTATAACCGCCATCTTGCGCAAGCATCCCAAGGGAGTCTATGTATAGCGGTTATCTTGCATAAGCACCTTTAAGGAGTCATGTATAGCCACCATCTTGTGCAATTAGCGTCGAGAGAGGACTGATGTAGAATTTTTCTTTTTTAAATTATCCGCCACCATATTTCAACTAAAGAGTGTAGCACTGAGGTTTGCGATGTAAGATGGCGGATGACAGCTGACAAAAAAGCGCGTGAGTTTGTTTACTAAACAAGAGCACGTGGAATTTGCCGCCACCACATAGATGGCAGCACGGTGCTCTCTTGATTAAAGATGGTGGATGACAGCTAACAGAACTTTTCAAATTGCCCGCTACTACAGAGAGCAGCACGGTGCTCTGTAGATTAAAGATGGCGGATGACAGGTGATGAAATTACCCGCATGATAGCAGCACAGTGCTCTATTGATTAAAGATGGTGGATGACAGCTGTCAAAAAAAAAGCACGTGGCTTTGTTTACTAAACAAGAGCACATAGATTTTTTTCAAATTGCCGCCACCACATTTCAAAGGTATCTAGCTAAAGAGCGCAGCACAGAGGTTTGTGATGCAAGATGGCGGATGACAGCTGTCAGAAAAAAGCACGTGAGTTTGTTTCCAAACAAGAGCATGTAGAATTTTTCAAATTGCCGCCACCACGTAGAGGGCAGCACGGTGCTCTCATGATTAAAGATGGCTGCTGTCACGTGGAATTGCCTGCCACCACAGGTATCTAGCTAAAGAGGGCAGCATGGTGCTCAAAGATGGCTGCTATCAAAAAGCATTTTTCAAATTATCCGCCACCACATTTCAAAGGTAAGTAGCTAAAGAGGGCAGCACTGTGCTCTATAGATTAAAGATGGTGGATGACAGCTGTCAAAAAAGCATGTGGATTTGTTTATCTCACGCTAGTGAGGTTAAGTTGGTAGCACTAAGGTTTAGGCCCGTTAAGATGGCAGCACTGCGGATGACAGCTGTGACGAATTTACATCTACTACGATAAAGAGGGCAGCACTGTGCTCTATAGATTAAAGATGGCGGATGTCAGCTGTCAAGAAAGCACATGGCTTTGTTTCCAAACAAGAGCACGTGGAATTTACCGCCACCACATTTCAAAGGTAAGTAGCTAAAGAGGGCAGCACGGTGCTCTCTGGATTAAAGATGGCGGATGACAGCTGTCAAAAAAAGCGCATGGGTTTGTTTCCAAACAAGAGAATGTAGAATTTTTCAAATTGCCGCCACCACATAGAGGGCAGCACGGTGCTCTCTTGATTAAAGATGGCTGCTGTCACGTGGAATTGTCTGCTACCACAGGTATCTAGCTAAAGAGGGCAGCACTGAGGTTTGCGATGCAAGATGGCTGCTGTCAAAAAGCATTTTTCAAATTATCCGCCACCACATTTCAAAGGTAAGTAGCTAAAGAGGGCAGCACTGTGCTCAAAGATGGCGGATGACGGCTGCACGTGGCTTTGTTTACCTCGCGCTAGTTAGGTTAAGTTGGTAGCACTAAGGTTTAGACCCGTCAAGATGGCAGCACTGCCGATGACAGGTGACGAAAGAGGGCAGCACGGTGCTCAAAGATGGCGGATGGCAGCTGTCAAAAAGCATGTGGCTGTCAAAAAGCACGTGGCTTTGTTTACCTCTCGCTAGTTAGGTTAAGTTGGTACCACTAAGGTTTAGGTCCGTCAAGATGGCAGTACTGAGGTTAGCGATGCGTTGTTGTCTGTCAAAAAGCACGTGGCTTTCTTTACAAATCTGTCAAAAAGCACGTGGCTGTCAAAAAACACGTGGCTTTGTTTACCTCATGCTAGTTAGGTTAAGTTGGCACTACTGAGGTTTAGGCCCGTCAAGATGGCAGTACTGAGGTTTGCGATGCGTTGTTGTCTGTCAAAAAGCACGTGGCTTTGTTTACAAATCTGTCAAAAAGCACGTGGCTGTCAAAAAGCACGTGGCTTTGTTTACCTCGCGCTTGTGAGGTTAAGTTGGCACTACTGAGGTTTAGGCCCGTCAAGATGGCAGTACTGAGGTTAGCGGTGCGTTGTTGTCTGTCAAAAAGCACGTGGCTTTGTTTATCTCGCGCTAGTTAGGTTAAGTTGGCAGCACTGGAAGAGGCCTCTGGCTGAGGTGGAGGAGGCCACTGGGAGGCCACTGGCTGAGGAGGAGGAGGAGGTGGCCACTGGGAGGCCACTGGCTGAGGAGGAGGAGGAGGCCACTGGCTGAGGAGGAGGCCTCTCCCGAGAGCCGGAGGAGGAGGAGGCGGCCGAACCCGTCTATTATACTACTATTGTATATTATAATGGATATTTAAATTCATAAGAACAATTTACGCACTCTTTTGCACTATAAATGGTGATTGTATGTTTTTGCAGAGTGATACATTGGGCCATTCAGGATTATCCGGTGTCCTCGTCTGAGTCGTCAGTCCACAGACTGATTTGATGCAGCCCTCCATGCCACCCTATCCTGTGCTAACCTTTTCATTTCTACGTAACTAATGCATCATACATCTGCACTAATTTGCTTGTCATATTCATACCTTGGTCTACCCCTACCGTTCTTACCCCCTACACTTCATTCAGAAACCAACTGAACAAGTCCCGGGTGTCTTAAGATGTGCCCTATCATTCTATCTCTTCTTCTCGTCAAATCTAGCAAAATCGATCTCCTCTCGCCAATTCGATTTCATTTTCATTTGTGATTCTATCTATCCATCTCACCTTCAGCATTCTTGTGTAACACCATATTTCAAAAGCTTCTATTCTCTTTCCTTCTGAGCTAGTTATCGTCCATGTTTCACTTCCATAAAATGCCACGCTCCACGCGAAAGTCTTCAAAAATATCTTTATAATTCCTATATCAATGTTTGAAGTGAGCAAATTTCTTTTCTTAAGAAAGATCTTCCTTGCTTGTGCTAGTCTGCACCTTATGTCCTCCTAACTTTTGCCATCCTTAGTTATTTTACTACCCAAGTAACAATATTCATCTACTTCCTTTAAAACTTGATTTCCTAATTTAATATTTCCTACATCACCTGCCTTCGCTCGACTGCACTCCATTACTTTTGTTTTGGACTTAATTATTTTCATCTTGTACTCCTTACCTAAGACTTCATCCATACCATTCAGCAACTTCTCGAGATCTTCTGCAGTCTCAGATAAAATAACAATATCATCAGCAAATACCAAGGTTTTGATTTCCTCTCCTTGGACTGCGATTCCCTTTCCAATTTCCTGTTTGATTTCCTTTACTGCCTGTTCTATGAAAACATTGAAAAGGAGGGGGGACAAGCTGCAGCCTTGCCTCACTCCTTCCTCGATTGCTGCTTCTTTTTCAAAGCCCTCGATTCTTATCACTGCAAACTGGTTTTTATACAGATTGTAGACAATTCTTCGTTCTCGGTATATGATTCCAATCACCTTCAGAATCTTAAATAGCTTATCGAATGCCTTTTCTAGATCTACGAATGCCATATACGTGGGCTTGTCCTTCTTGATTCGAGCCTCTAAGATCAGACGTAAAGTCAGGATTGCTTCACGTGTTCCTACATTTCTTCTGAAGCCAAATTGATCTTCTTCCAACTCAGCTTTAACTTGTTTTTCCATTCTTCTGTAAATAATACATGTTAACGTTTTTCAGGGAAGAGATACTAAACTAATGGTGCGATAGTTTTCACACCAATCAGCACCGGCTTTCTTGGGAATAGGTATAACAACATTATGCCGAAAATCGTATAGGCCTTCTCCTATCTCGTACATCTTACACACACGTAATTCAGAGGGAATGTCATAAATTCCAGGTGCCTTGTTCCTATTTAGGTCGCTCACAGCTCTGTCAAACTCTGACCTTAAAATTGGGTCTCCCATTTCATCAGCATCAACAGGCTCTTCTTGTTTCAGAACCAAATTATCTACATCTTCACCTTGATACAACTGTTGGATATGTTCCTGCCATCTTTCTGCCTTGTCTTCTTTCCCTAGAAGTGGCTTTCCATCTGAGCTCTTAATATTCATACACCTAGATTTTCCTGTATGCAGCATCTACCTTTCCTAGGACCATACAACCTTCGACACCCTTGCACTTCTGCTTCAGCCAGTCTTCCTTAGCTACCTTGCAATTTCTATCCAGTTCATTCTTTAATCGCCTGTATTCTTTTCTGCTCTCTTCATTTCTAGCATTCTTGTATTTTCGTCGTTCATCAATCAGGTCTAGTATCTCCTAAGTTATCCACTGATTCTTAGTTGATCTTTTCTTCCTTCCTAACATTTCTTCAGCAGCCCTACTGACTTCATTTCTCACGACTATCCACTTTTCCTCTATTGTGCTTCTTTCAGCCTTTTCATTTAGTCCTATTGCAACATGTTCCTTGAAACAGTTTCTCACGCTCTTTTCTTTCAACTTTTCTAGATCCCATCTTTTTGCATTCTTTCCTTTCTTCAATTTCTTCAACTTCAGATGGCATTTCATGACCAACAAGTTGTGGTCAGAGTCCACGTCTGCTCCTGGGAAAGTTTTGCAATCCAACACCTGGTTTCTGAATCTCTTCCTAATCATAATGAAGTCCATTTGATAACTTCCAGTGTCTCCAGGTCTCATCCACGTATAAAGCCGTCGTTTGTGGTGTTTGAACCAAGTATTGGCAAGAACTAGATTATTATCAGTGTAGAATTCAACCAGCCGACTTCCTCTTTCGTTCCTTTGTCCCAGTCCGAATCCTCCTACTGTATTACCTTCTCTTCCTTGGCCTACCACTGCATTCCAGTCTCCCGTCACAATTAGATTCTCGTCACTTTTTACATATTGTATTAAATCTTCTATCTATTCATATGTTCTTTCGATTTCTTCATCATACGCTAAGCTAGTAGGCATATAGACCTGCACTATAGTGGTGGGCATTGGTTTGGTGTATCTTGACGACAATAATTCTTTCACTATGCTGGTCGTAGTAGCTTACCCGCTGTCCTATTTTATTACTCATGATTAAACCAACTCCTGCATTTCCCCTGTTTGATTTTGTGTTGATAATTCGGTACTCGCCTGACCAAAAGTCCTGTTCTTCCTGCCGACGTAGTTCACTTATACCAACTACATCTAACTTTTGCCGATCCATCTCTCTTTTCAGATTCTCTAACCTACCACAACGATTCAAACTTCTAACATTCTACGCTCCGACTCGCAGAATGTCAGTATCCATCTTCCTGATGATCGCCCCCTCTGGTGTAGTCCCCACCCGAAGATCCGAATAGGGGAGTAGTTTACCTCCGGAGTATTTTGCCCGGGAGGAAGCCATCATCAGTACATCATTCATACAGAGAGAGCTGCATGTCCTCGGGACTTAGTTACGGCTTAGTTTCCCGTTGCTTTCAGCCGTGTAGCAGTATCAACACAGCTAAGGCGTGTTGAGTATTATTACAAGGACATATCAGTCAGTCATCTAGACTGCCGCCCTTGCAACTTCCGAAAGGCTGCTATATATAGACCTATATATTGCTAGTGGCTTTACGTCGCACCGACAATTATCCAAAATATAAATAAATTCGTATAAGTTACCAAGCGTTGATGGAACATTTGAGACCATTTACGACGCGGATAAACTAACATTTTACTACGCGCCTGGAAGTAGTTGAGGCCACACTTATACGTGGAATGACGCAGGTCATTACCCGTATGGAAGCACCGGAGGCACAGACTCACACTAAAGAACTCGAAGGCAGACGAAAAGAGACGTTGGAGGAAAGGCTAGCGCCGGTAATGAGGCGGGCTGACGGGTGCAGTATGTATATTATGTGAAAGAGAACGGGAGTTTCCCTTCAGGAACAGCCACATCATCAAAAACAATGTTGGTCGAATAATATCTCCGTTTCGCAATTCGGACCGCGTACAAACCCGTTCAAATAATATCACATTCCAGCTTACGTTAGTATGAGATTATGTTAATTTATAGTCATGTTTCAAACGAGCGGCTCGAATTATCTCTTTCTTATCTTCACACCATACATTGCAATAAGCAAACAGCAGAGCCTATTAAAATATTTAATGCTGAAGCAAGTGTAACTACAGTATCAGAGTCGTGACGTTGTCTGGCGCCCTCGTGTCTACACAGGCGCGCTCGTGTCTACAGCGTAACGTGTTCAGATGAGCGATAGCACCATCAGAAGACACAGATTGGCTTTTTTCTCTAGCCACGCTACCACGTTCAATAATGGCGAAACATGAGCATAAAAGACCCGTACTGGATTTACTATTACAGAGGAATAGAATGGGAAAATCCATTGTTGGTTTAGTGCCACCAATCACCGAAAATTTATGTTTTCTTTAAGTGCACTCCTTAATACATTGCCGGAAAAAACATACAACATCCTCAAGGACAAGGTAATTTTATTCACGAGCGATGTGACAGGTAGTTGTAGGAGGTAAGGTAAGGGTGTATTCTGCCCTAAGGCAGGTCCGAACCTCCACAGAGGTTTGCCTGAGCCGGAGTTTACGTACGGTAGGGTGGCCAGTTCCTTTCCGCTCCTCCATTCCCTTACCCCCCGCCAACAGCGCATGGTCACCCATCCACTTCTTGACCACGCCCAGTGTTGCTTAAGTTCGGAGATCTCACGGGATCTGGTGTTTCAACACGGCTACGGCCGTTGGAGATAATGATTGAAAATTCAGATCAAATGAAACATACATGTAACAGTAAGGGGTACCCAAACAGTCGCAGTCCGAACATTAGGAACTCGACATCTCAGAACCTTTAGAAGTTATGTTACTCTCCTTGCATTACGGATGAGTGGGCTATAAGACATTCCCTGCGCGACAAATTAGTTTGCATTCTAACCTATTACTGCCTTAACATCCGGAATCTAGTTATGCAATACTTTTTATCAAGCATCAAATATTCCGCACGTGAAAAGATGCAGCTAATAAATTACTTTTTCTCTTGTTTTTACGTCCTACCAGCTACGTTTAGGATTTTAGGGAACACTGAGAAGTCGAATCTTTTCTCGCAAGAGTAATTTACCGAAAGATTTTTTTTCTTTTCTGGTGACTTTACGTCACACCGACACAGATAGGTCTTATGGCGACGTTGGGATAGGAGAGGCCTAAGAGTTGGAAGGAAGCGGCAGTGGATTTAATTAAGGTACAGCCCCAACATCTGCCTTGTGTGAAAATGGGAAATTACGGAAAACCATCTTCAGGTCTGCTGACAGTGGGATTCGAACCCAATATCTCCCGGATGCAAGCTCACACCCGCGCGCCTCTAACCGCACGGCCAACTCGCCCGGTACGAAAAGTTCAACAGCTGAGCTCAAGATATGATTATACCTGGTCGAAACTCATCTATGGCTCTAGGTTAGCAAATTTGGATATTAATTACTTGCGCCCGATTGTCAATTTCCGTGTGGTAGCATTTTCCTTCGAATTTTGTACAGACCTGGGACTCACGTAGAGTTCCATACAATATTTAAAGATCTGTCGTCCACATTTCGCTTAGCTACGTGCAGAACTGAACCGCACAGGAATCTTTGGTTTATACATGCCCGAAGACCTCTGAATAAATTTAGTGGAACAGTGAATGTATTCAATTCGTCAGCTTGTGAAATTCGTAGACATCTTATGCACGCCTTATGGAGAAAGCTCTCCTGGTCTCCTGTTCTGTGTATTTCGTAGATGTTTATCCTGCCATTCATATCCAATGTACACATATATTTATTTTCTGTTTTCATGTTCTCTTCCTCGATACGTGTCTCAAAAATACATTGCTTAGTAGTAGTACTAGTATTATAAGGCGAGTTTCCTTTCGTGGGACCGCTCTACGCATAACAGCCGGTCAGCTCTAGCTGATATCCTTCATGAACAGGAGTCAGAAACTTCACAGCTGCACGTAATTTTTTATTATTATTATTATTATTATTATTATTATTATTATTATTATTATTATTATTATTCACAACGTTGCGCCCAACTTAGGAGTGCCAATTAACTTATTTAGCAGATGAATTTGCATTCTTTTTCCCAGGATGTCTTCATAATCTCGCCGTGTATTTTATTCAGTTCCTCAGTCCATGTAGTGGTGTTTTTCAGCAAAGTTATGTTCCCTCACCAACGTTCTAAAGCTACGCCTATCACATATAATTTCACCTGTTATGCTGATTTCTTGAAGGTCTTTTTCACTTTCGATTATCCAATTATTCTTGACTTTTAGTGAGGAGGCATAATTAAATATCCCTTTAGTAAATCCTTCATTGCCATTTCTTTGAATATGGCCAAGAAATTTCAATCGCCTTTTTCTAATAGTGTCTGATATTTTGTCAGAATTGTGGTATAACTAATATGATTTCCTTTTCATATATATCTTGGGCCAACGATTCTGCTAAGGATTTTTCCTTCTTGTCTTTCTAAACTTTTAGTTAGTGATCTGCCTGTAATGATCAAGATTTCTGATGCGTCTAATGATTCAGGCTTAATTACAGTGTTATATGTTTTAATTTTGCTTCCCGAGATGTTGATTTTTTTTTAGTTGCATCTGTTCCATGTGATTCCATAGGTTTTTTGTTACAATAAATCCTCTCGTTGCTCGCTTCACGATTTCATATGAATTGTTGAATGACTTCCCCTAAGTATTTGAAATTATTTACCTGAGTGATTTTGCCACACTGAGTTACCAGAAGTGGTTTTTCCAAGTGCCTAGGAGATTCTTCCACGTATAGGGTTTTCTCATATGAGATTTCGACCCCAGTGACGTGATGCAATTTGACTACAGTACAGTCCTAGAAACTCGACTTTCTGGAATTTGTAATTTAGTAAAACTCGACATCTGGAGAAGTTTCCTTTGACATAAATGTCTGTTGTGTGTGTGGTCACCTCAAAAAATTTCCGTCACGCAATTGTCGATATAAAATGTGAACGTGATGTTGCCTAGCAACCATGTACGCAACGATGTGAATTACTGATGGATGGCCATGACTGAGATAGATATAGAAGGCCCTTTTCACAAAGAGACCTTATCACATTCTAGAGAACTAATTATTTTACTTGTGGTAGTTTCATAGGTCCTGAGTCAGTATCCCAATTTTAGACACACTCTCTTCTTTTTTTTTAACGGACACTTGCGGGAAAAAAATCTGGCCTGCACTATCACGCCTGATTACACCCTGCTTCTCTCTATGGTTGGCTTGAAGAAAACCTGGAGAAACAAATAAACCAATGAATGATGTTGCGTTGGGTAGGTCATAAGCAGGCGGAGAAAGCAAGAAGAAGGTTTGCTCAATGTGACACGATTAGAGACTATGCCTTGTAGAGCGAGGAGAATGAAGTTCTCATCGTTATGTGAGGAGGTTAGTAACTTGTCTATGAAGATGCTGGAATAAAGAGAAAAAAAAAGGGAAAGGAGATTGACACTGGAAGAGGAGGAGCTGTTAGACGTTTCATTAAAAACCTAAATAGTCGTTTCTGCCGGGTGTCCACAGTTAAACTGACTGTGTTCAGCGCGGCACAGTACAGGCTGTAATTATCGTAGGAGTCTGACATTTCGTAGATGCACTAACTAAGGAATGCGCTTGCGAATTGTGTAACAAAAATTATTAGTTCGAAGTCTTGCCACCAGGTGAGAATAGGGCACTGGAATCGGTCATGACGTGAAATTTTCCGTAACTCTGACGTCAGGATTTTGTACCGGTGAAATAGCGTTGTGTCAGTTCCTTAGTTGTTGCAGGGACGACCCCTCCATTCAGTTTACGTGACTGGTATGGTTTTACAAGCTCCTTCATTCTTGTAGCAATTGAAGCGTTCAAGGCTGGCATTACAAATCATGTTAGCGTTTTCTGGGCTTGTAAGCCATGGTCCAGGAGTGAGTGAATGTCCCGACGTTTCATCGAAGACTGCAGCTGCCTCTGTGGATCAGTGGTAGAGTGTCGGCCTCCGGATCCCAAGATAGCGGGTTCAAACCCGGAAGAGGTAGTCGGACTTTTGATGGGCGGAAAAAAGTCAATTTCGCACTCCATGTCGTATGATGTCGGCATGTAAAAGATCTCTGGTGACACATTTGGTGTTTACCCGACAAAATTCATTAAATCTCAGCCATAGACGCCCAAGAGAGTTTCGGTTTACTCGGTCTGCCATCTAGTAGGCCTAGAGTAAAACGGAACGTCGATATTGACGAGCAGACAGCCAGATGGCGTAAAATTGAAATGTCTGCACACGGTAGCTGAGGCCATACGATTATTATTATTATTATTATTATTATTATTATTATTATTATTATTACCGAAGACTGCGTTCGGCATTGTCAAGGGTTCCGAGCTGTGAGCTGTGCTGCTATCGAAGTCAGTCGGAACCCTTGACAATGTCGAACGCAGTCTTCGGTGAAACGTTGGGACATTGACTCGCTCCTGGACCACGGCGTACAAGCCCGGAAAACGCTGACATCCTTCATTCTTGGTCAGTTTTTCTATGAAGAGACGACCCTTCGTGGTCTGTTATGTTTAGAGTGAGATATCTCCTTATAAAACATGTGATTCCAGCTTAGCAAGAATGAAACTGTGACTACACCTGTATTTTCATGCAAGATGGGGAAACACCACATGTCGGTCGTCAGGTGAAAGATTTTCTGCGAGAAACCTTCAGGGACGACCGCATCTTCTCTGGGCATTTTCCAGATGCGTGACCTTAAGCACTCTAACTCGATGTGACTTCTGGTTCTGAGGATATTTCAAGGATCGTGTCTATCAGAGACATATCCGGTCTCTACCTGATCTAAAGGCTAGTTTATAACAAGACGTCGCTCTCGACCTTCCCTTGCTGCCGAGTTGGGAGGCCATATCGAACAGTGTTTGTAATCATACATCCTAACAAAAGTGCCAGAATCAGCGTTATCATGTGTTTGATCTGTCATGCCTTTTTCTGCGCTTACAGCGCAATATTTTGTAACTTGTAACTAATACGTTTTGTGATCGTATATCTCAGTTATTATATCTACGAAATGTCAGACTCCTACGATCATTACAGCCCGTGCAGTGCCACACTGAACACCTTCAGTTTCATTGTGGCCACCCGTATATGGACTAGATTCTTTTCTCGCATGTTAACAGAACAGGTAACGAGCGAGCTACATCCTGCCACAGTGGTAAACATTCTCAGGAGCTAGATACTCTATGCTCCGAAACTAATTTAGAATTCACTCCCAGGCTGTCATGAACTCAAACTTAATTTCAAAATTTAAGACTGCATGTAGATATTGCCTGTTGAATACCGGTGATTGTTTCGTGTGTATGATGACGTATGATAGGTTGTGTGATTGTGGTTATTATTATTATTATTATTATTATTATTATTATTATTATTATTAATATGATCATTATAGGGTAAATGTACATAATATTTAGCTTCTTACTCATATACATAGATCACTTTTATGGCCATACTTTTATTTCCAATTACTTGATTACGTATTGTGTTGTCTTTATGCATTGCTTTTATATTTTTCAATTTGTATCTTACTTTTTTCATTATGACTTTGCGTCTTTCTTTTTATCTTTACGCACGGAAATTATTTGTTGAACACTGATTTCTTTCTTCATTATATGTTTTCCAAATCTGTAATTTTTAGCATATCTTTCATTTTATAATATAATAGTACATTTTTATATGTATTATCTGTAAATTATGTAGTTAAGTGTAAGAGAGGACCACGAGCCCTAACTTCACCACTGCTAATGTAAATAAATTAATTAATTAATTAATAGTGTGGAGGAAGCTATCCATCAACTATCCTCTCTCGACGACATAGCAGCTAAAGTAGGGTTGAAGATCGCCATCAGCAAAATACAGTTTATCACCAACATCAGAGATGCACCCAAATCAATCTCACTGGGGGGGGGGGGGACAAAGCAGTACAAAGGAATAACTCCTTCAAATATCCAGGAGAATGGATAACCCCAAATGTGAATGAAGATCAGGCCATGAACAGCAGATGCATCAAATTGCAAAGAGCCTACCACCTACGTGCCTAAACATGGTAACAAGGTAAGAAAAGGGCAACTTTGAAAACTGGAGCTGAAGGAAAGGAAGTTCCTGAGAAAATTGATGGGCCCTTTTAAATAAGAAGGCAGTACAGAATCAGGCATAACAACGAACTGTACCAACAATTGGAGAGCATTACAACATCTATGAGGAAGAGGAGAGAAAAGACCTTCAAGAATTGGACATTGCTCCCACACAATCTATGACGTTGATCAGAACATCAAACTCTCTCCAGCCACTAACAGAAAAAGCAGTACGTTCGGGAGGAGGTGTGAAATGGACTGAGGAGGGAAAAGACATTCACAGTGCAAGAATGAAGGAGTACTGGTCAAAGAAGAAAGCTGCTAGAGATAAGAACCACGTGGTACATAGCAGGCCCAAACGGAACTAAAATAAATAAATAAATAAATAAATAAATAAATAAATAAATAAATAAATAAATAAATAAATAAATAAATAAATAAATAAATAAATAAATAAATAAATAAATAAATAAAATAAATAAATACGAGGATTGCGGCAAAAGTCATGGCAATTATTTTTTTTCTTGTAGATATGTGAACGGATCACAAACGTATATGTGTCGTGTGGAAGTTCTGCAGTCATAGTGTGTATGCAGAACAACAGATGGCTCTGTGATAGCTGGTAGTCGCGCAGTGAGGGCTGTGAAATCAGTCAGTTGATGAGTGTCGTGCGAGATGGAAGTAACCCGTGTTGAGCAGCGCGCTTACATCAAAATAACTGTTATCCGAGGGGGAAATGCGACGGAATGTCACAGTGAATTAGTGGAAGCCCTTGGGAATAATGCCCTACCATACCGTACAGTAGCATGGTGGGTAGGAAAGTTTCAGTAAGCACGTGTGTCAACCAGTGATGAGCAACGTCCGGGACGACCTGTCAGTGTGCGGACCGACGTGGCACGTGCCGTTATAAAGCAGCTCCTAAATGAAGACAGACGATGAACGCTACTGGAGTTAGAGTGGCATTGAGAAACGCACCGTCCACAGGATATTGCGTAATGAGCTGCAACTGCACAAAATCGCATCGCGGTGGGTACCTCATGCACTGACAGAAGTTCAGAGGTAGATGCGCTATGTAATATGCTCCTACCACCTTGCACGCTAGCAACAGGACGGCGATCAATTCTTGTCACGAATAATCGCCTTCGATGAATTTTGGGCCAGGGC
This sequence comes from Anabrus simplex, assembly GCF_040414725.1. Lineage (NCBI taxonomy): Eukaryota > Metazoa > Arthropoda > Insecta > Orthoptera > Tettigoniidae > Anabrus > Anabrus simplex. Next base: position 35,082,752 of record NC_090278.1, read on the forward strand.
ATACGAACCAGAACTGAAACGTCAGTCCGCGGAGTGGCGACATGCTGGATCACCAAGGAGGCAGAATGTCCGTCAGAGTCCTTCCCCAGTCAAATTGGTGGTGATCGTCGCGTATGACGTCATTGTTTGCCACTTTGTTCCATATGGCAGAACAGTGACCGCGCATTACTACAGGGACTTCCTTGTGCGAAAGGTGTGACGTGGCGTTTGAGAGAAACGTCCGGATCTTGTGGACAGTGCAATAATCCTGCACGACAATGCAAAACCACATAAAGCAGAGTGTGTAGGCCAGCTACTGCGACGTTGGGGAGGGGAAGAATTGGAGCACCCACCGTACTGTCCCTACATTTCGCCCTGTGACTTTGATCTAATTCAAAAGATGGAACCACTACGTGGTAGGCGGTTTTCAACACGAGAGGACATTGCTAATGATGTGCGCCAACAGGTGACCCGATTCACATATGCTGCGGCAAATGCTGAGGCTTATGGTGTTCAGCGCCTCCCACATCGTTGGCAGCGTGTGGTGTCAGTAGCAGGGGACTACTTTGAGGGTCTTTAGGCCCAGGTTTATCATGTCAACTTTATGTGTACTGTATTGTCATTCTATTGCACCGGGAAGGACATATTGCTCTGTATACTACCCTAATAAATTAGTGTGGTACGATATTTCAGTGCTATTCATTGTCCACACATGTAGTTAATACAGTGTCCTTTCGTCTGTACATGTCACATTTTCCAACCTGACTGGTATCTTCAAGAAAAAAGATAGTTGCCATGACTTTTGCCCCAACCCTCGTAAATAAATAAATAATTTTTAATTCATTCGAGCACAACAGATGGACACTCCTTACACGTGCTGGCAAATCTACCGACACGAGGCTGACCTACTGACCGTAGCTTGAAGTAATAGAAAGAGGAGATGGAACGAAAAGCGCGAAGAATTAAGTGTGACAAAGTGGATGATAGGAAAGAGAACAAAGGAAACACACTATAAAACCAAAAACATGCCATTCTTTGTTAAATAGTGTGCCAGGAATGTTATTGTGTTATATGTATAATTAACTTGTGTGCTCGTCAGACTTAAAAGCTGTTAAGTTGCATTTCACTGAGTCTACACTAGAAAACTCTACTTATTCAACAAAACAAAGAAAACATAAAAAAGGGAAAGGGAGGTTAGTAAAAGAGAACTGAAGAAGTAGGAAAGAAGACTGGCAAGAATAAAAGAAGAAAAGGGAAGAGGATACTATAAACGGGAGTAAGAAGGTGAGGGAATAACTTTTAGATCGACGAAAAAGGCGAAAATTGATGAGAGAAATGAGTAAACAGGCGACAATAAATACTGTATAACTAATGTCAAGTGTGAAACTTAAGAAGATCTAGAGTAATAAATAATGTTTCCTTTGTCTTTGGATGACATTGAAAGCAATTTTCAGGGTTCAAGCACACCATCTCCGGAAAGCAAGTGTATGTGATTCAAAACGTGTAACCAATTTATCCAGCAACCGGTAATTAGAGAAAAATTTGAAGCAAGAGGGATCATCTTCAGACATCCCGGCCTTTAGATTTCAATTACGTTATGTGACATGCAATGACAAATAGAGGTTCTCGACATGAATATTAGAAAGGATTTGACTACATGTAGGGTGATGAAATGTTTCAATTAACCAGTCTCTGGACTGAATAATAATAATAATAATAATAATAATAATAATAATAATAATAATAATAATAATAATAATAATAATAATAATAATAATAATAATAATAGTTACCCAGTTTTCGTGGAACAGGGAGGTGAAAGAAGGTTCTGGCTGTCAAAGATAAATTTGAAAATTTAAAAATAAATTTTATATTTATTTTCAGATATATTAAATTTTAGTAATTTTAGTAAAAACAAATCGCTTGGTGAAAGAACAAGATTACAGGTACAGAGCTAGACTGCGCTCCCAAACGCTTACAGCCTACTCAAGGCAATCTTTATCTTTTACATTTGGGATTAGTGCGTCTTTGCTCAATAAAATTTACACTTTCAGGCCTCTCTAGGCACAAGCTACAATTTACAAGACCATATCAATTGTTTTTAAGTTTACACAGGGGTATCGAGTACCCATTATACCGGGCCTTCGTGGAAAATAACAGGTTCAATTTCTGGCCCGAAAATCTAAAGTATGGAGGCGGAAACATGCGCTCCTTGAAACTGAAGATTAAAACCCTACTTGGACTTGTGGCCCGACAATATAGAGGCTAATCCTAAACTACTGAGGTGACTAGATGGGCAAGCAAGATAAGTTACTATTTACAAAAGTGAAAACAGTTACAAATTCGTAGTCACCTCCAAATTAAACTGAAGACGAGTTCGAGAGGGTAACGCACTCTCTGTCCCCGGATTTCAGTTAAGTACGCTTGACTTACTTGAAATTTTACATGAGAAGAAAGAAAAGTTTACATTAAGGAATTTTACGGTTACATAGTTAAATATAGGAAAACTTCTCCTCGAATCAGCTCGCAGAGATAACTACTGAGTTAGAAAAATGGTGGCCATTACCTTAGCTGATGTTCTGCTTGCCGATGGACAAGGCCTCCGCCTTGTTTCTTAACACACACTCAGTAACACGACGATCAATAAGACAAGTTACCTCAAAAAGGCATCAGCTTTTATACCCGAGAGGAAGGTTCGAGAAGGCTGTGGACTAAGTCCAGACACACCACCTACCTTTTAATTGGACGGTCGGAAAGTTACAAGAAGCATGTGATTGGTTGAAAAATAAATACACAAAATATCTGATTGGTCAGAATCAAAAGCTGGCGGGATAAGTTAGAAGTGTTGCAATCCTCGAAGTATCAAAACAGAGAAAAAATCAATTCAGTTTAGAAAACCAATTAATTCAAAATTTCTTTAAATTTTTGTAGTTCCACTTTACACCAGAGTTCATGACATCAGAAAAGTCAAAATTTCTTGAAAAAGTTGTTGCAAACTTTGTGTGTTAGATAGCGTTCTTCAAGGCGCTTCATTTAAATGCACTGGGTTGAGGTGTACCTCCGGGTACAACAACAGTAATAATAATAATAATAATAATAATAATAATAATAATAATAATAATAATAATAATAATAATAATAATAATAATAATAAGGCACAGGCGGAGAAAGCACGCCTCCATATCTCTTTGGACAAAACGCAATTCATAACTAACAACAAGCCAGCGCCAAGAGAGCTAAAAGTAAACCAGAGGATAATCAAACGGACAGATAAATTTACATATATTAGTGAGTGGATAGAACGAAATATCTCTGAAGAAGAACATCCAGGTCGTGCATGAATAAAGTGGAATGGGTTATCAACTGACCAAAGACTTTTACAACAACAAGTCCATATTATTTAATGCAAAACTTATGTATTATTACACTGTCATAATACCAGAGGCTTTGTATGCAGCGGAATGTCTCAATATGTATAAGAAGGCCTGATTGAAAAATTGGAAATATAAGAAAAAAAAGATCTTAAGGGAGAAATTATTGGGCCAAATTAAAGACAAAGATGAATAGTGATGTCGGCATAACCATGAGCAGTATACTCTTGTCCAGAAGATCTCTGTTGTCATCCGGAGAAGGAGAATTGCATATTATGGCCACTTGCTAAGAATGAAACCAGCACGATTATCAAACAGTATGTTTATCTAATTTAATGATACGAAGACCCAGCCAAGTTGGTTCAAAGAGGTGGGAAGGGACCCACATGAGATGGAGATCACTCATGAAGATATACATGAGCGCAACCCACTCAGGAGGAAACTAAACGACTACCAGGGTTTTTAAGAAAGGCCAAAGTTGAAGACTGGAAAGTCGTGCACGGAGGAAAGAACAGAGCAACACCAGCAACGAATGAAGGGTCACTGGGTAAAGATCAAAGCCCAGGGAAGAGAGCTGAAATAACATGGTCCTTAGCAGCAGGATACGAAATAATAATAATAATAATAATAGTAATAATAATAATAATAATAATAATAATAATAATAATAATAATAATAATGGTGTATGACCTCCGCAGAGGACTCGTGCAGCTCGTTAAATATTAGACGACCTGCATGTCTGTTGGTTTGGGGCCCTACTTAAGATAATTTCTAATGTTGGAGACTTCACAAATCCCCAGCCCCCGAGCAAGGCGAATTTACTAATTAAGGTTCAAATCCCAGACTTGGAACCCGAGATCCTCTGCACCAAAGACCAGCGCGCTAACCGTTTAGCCATGGAGCCGTACAATTGACTGGGGTTGCACGCAAACATCTTGTCAAGTTCCTGATTGTTTCAAGTTCTATTTCCTCTTAGCGAAGCACAGTGTCATGGGCATTTATTTCACCCCTCAACACCGAGACCAGAAGTTAAAAGCCCTTCATGGTTGTCCCTTACGTTATTTCCCGGAACAACATGCGGTCTCCATGAAGGGATGTGGCAGAGTGACATGTATGACCAACACCACGAGAGTAAAGCATGGTATCCAGGATACGACACTGTGCGTTTGTGTGCTTACAAACATGCAGAATAGAATTTCATTGAACGTTCCCCCAAGTAAACAGAGTGGTCAAGTGTTGACACAAATTACCTTCCGCACTGACAACCCTGTCTCCTTTTCCAACCCTAATTGTAATCAATGTGCGAGTGCATTAAGTTAGTGGCGCTGTAGAAACAGTTACCTCAGACAATGTCTGGCTCTAAGCACTGTTGTCTTCTATACTTACAGCCAACAGTGATAAATTCAAGTACTGAGAGGTAAGGATAGAAAGGCGTTAGCTTTTCCTTTCCCTCCATTATTAACTGTACATGCTCAAAGTGCTGTGTTTGCAATAAAATAATTAACAAAATGAACCCATTCCTATACAATGACGGGTATAAGAGTTATCAAACGGGCTGAGTGGCTCTGGCCTTCTTAGCCCAACTTGGCAGGTTCAATCTTGGCTCAGTTCGCTGGTATTTGAGGGAGCTCAAATACGTGAGCCTCGTGTCGGTAGATTTACTGGCATGTAAAGGAACTCCCGCGGGACACCTCGGCGTCTCCGAAAACGGTAAAAGTAGCCAGTGGGACGTAAAACAAGTAACATTCTCTATCTTCTTTCCGATGAGGCCTGCTAAGGACCACGTGCCAATTTCAATTCAAAACTTCATACTTTGTTTTCTGTTCCGTTCCTTCCAATATTCTTTCATCTTTTCACTATGTTTTTTTTTTGTTCTCAGACCACTTCGCACCAGGTTTATTGTTCAATCTTCCTTGGAATCCTACCATACTTACTATCATCCTTTTAAAAATCTCTCTGACCATTGTTTTTCTTCTCTTATATTATTTCTTTCTACATCTTTCTTTACTTCTTGAATCCCGCTAGTTGTTGTCTTTTGTCCCAAAGGCATTTGAAAATCCTTTTTGTTAATCTGGAATCATCCATTCTGTAAATACGCCCAGAAAATTTCAGTCTCCTTTTTCTTATGGTTTCTGTTATGTTTTCTGTGTTCCTGTATATTTCATCATTAAATCTTAATTTCCATACTTCTGTTGTTTCCACAGTGCCTAAGATTGTTCTCATGATTCTTCTTTCTAGAACCTCAAGTTTATCCAATCCATAGTTTAGTACCAGGCATTCACTTGCATATAGGCATTCCGGTTTCATCACAGTAGTGTGGTGCCTTATTTTAAGATTTTTAGATAGAAACTTTTCGTTATTATTATTATTATTATTATTATTATTATTATTATTATTATTATTATTATACATACATTATCATTATAGACTGTTATGCCTTTCAACGTTCAGTCTGCAAGCCTCTGTGAATTTACTGAACGTCGCCACAATCCTCGATTTGCAACTAGTGCTGTGGCCTCATTTAGTTCTATACCTCTTATCTTTAAATCGTTAGAAACCGAGTCTAACCATCGTCATCTTGGCCTCCCTCTACTTATCTTACCCTCCATAACAGAGTCCATTATTCTCTTAGGTAACCTATCCTCCTCCATTCGCCTCACATGACCCCACCACCGAAGCCGGTTTATGCGTACAGCTTCATCCATCGAGTTCATTCCTAAATTAGCCTTTATCTCCTCATTCCGAGTACCCTCCTGCCATTGTTACCACCTGTTTGTACCAGCAATCATTCTCGATACTTTCATGTCTGTTACTTCTAACTTATGAATAAGATATCCTGAGTCCACCCAGCTTTCGCTCCCGAAAGCAAAGTTGGTCTGAAAACAGACCGATGTAAAGATAGTTTCGTCTAGGAGCTGACTTCCTTCTTGCAGAATACTGCTGATCGCAAGTGCGAGGTCACTGCATTTGCTTTACTACACCTTGATTCAGTCTCACTTACTATATTACCATCCTGGGAGAACACACAACCTAAATACTTGAAATTATCGACCTGTTCTAGCTTTGTATCACCAATCTGACATATTATTATTATTATTATTATTATTATTATTATTATTATTATTATTATTATTATGTCCCCGGATTTTAGGCAGAAATAGGTCAGTATACAATCTTACTGAAGCGAGTAACAAGTATGGTCACACAACTGTTAAGCTATGTGAGTTGCATAACCCTTAGGAGTATGGTCTACAGAACACTATAATTGATATTACTCTCGCTTCATTACGGAATGGAGGGATAGACGCCACTTCTTACTAAATAAATTAGGGAGAGTGGGTAAAAGATATGATGGTGATGTTTGTTGTTTAAAGCGGCCTAGAAGCTTGGTCATCGGCCGCGAATGGTACGAAGGGCAACGAAATGACAAGATAATTAAAACTTCAAAATGTATCAACTGACTAAAATCTAAAATGAATGATGATGAGAAAATGAATCCAGAAAAGTCAGTGAGTCCAATTTACAATTCCTCATTTTCCGAGAAGGTGCTTGTTGTCCAAAGGGGTCCAAAATTCAGGTCACCGGCCCCTCATAATAGTAAACACTGATAAAACAGAACCATGGTGTTCCTCCTATAGTGGTATTAGTCACAGATAATGTTGACCCATGGTATGTTCACATTATGGCATCACTCACAGGTAACACCAACCCACGGCGTTCTTCACATAGTGGTACTAATCATGGGCAATGTATATCCACGGTGTATCACACATTATGGTAACACATAATAATTCTACTTTCATTTCTTTTTTCGCATTTTTCATTACATTGCACTGACACAAATAGATCTTACGGCCACGATGGGAGAGGAATGAGCTAGAAGACGGAAGGAAGCGGCTTTGGCCTTACTTAGTGTACAGCCCCAGCATTTTCCTGGTGTGAAAACGGGAAACTACGGAAAGCCGTCTTCAGGGCTGCCGACAGTGCGGCCCGAACCCACTATTCTCCCGGATGCAAGCTTACTGCGGCGCACCCCTAACCGGACTGTCAAATCGCCCGGTGATGGTACTACTCTCAGCGAACGCAGACCCATGGTTTTCCTCACATAGTGGTACAAATCACGGGCGCCAGCCAAACTCGTGGTGTTTCTCACTTAGTGGTACTACTTACGGGTAACTTAGACCCATTCTGAACACAGTGGAATCGACCGATGGAATGTACATGATGACAACACCCAGACCCGTAGTGTTCCTCGGATTATGGTACTGCTCCCATGTAACGTAGACACTGGTTTCCCTCGTAAGGTGGTACTAGTCTCAAGTAATTTCTACCCATGGTTTTACGCACATTATGGTACTAAGCACATGTAGTTTCATTGTTCTAATGTCATCATCTTTTGGTCACCGCTTTTCGTCGCCTCTCACGATAGGCGGGGTATACCGTAGGTATATTCTTCGTCTGTGTCCCCCATCCACGGTAAAAAAGATTAATTCTATACCCGGTGGTGTGAATATTCGAATAAGGTAAGGTGGCCTAAAATAGGAATTGTCCCGTTATTCGCCTTAGCGCAGGAGAATCGGAGAGCACGTAAAACCGTTCTTAGGACAGCGATTCGTGCAGACCAGCCCTTTCACTTCCCGAGCTGCAATGTTAGACAAAGCTAGCTAGCTGTTGTTAAGCCGAGGTCTACCCTATGTGGTACTAAAATAGTTTGAATTCTAATCTATCACTGCCTCGAAACCCGAAGTCTAGTTACAATGAATTTAAATCAAACTCCTTCTGTGTCTCCTCTACATACCGACATTGTACGACATGGAGCGCCGAATAGAGAAATCCTACAACCTCTGCAGGTTCCGAACACGTGATCTTCAAATTCGGAGGTCAGCACTACACCAATGATCAACAGAATATTTTTTTGATTCGTTATGCTCAACTAAGCAGCGCGTGTCGACTTATTTTTCCTTCTTGTCTTCCCAAAATCTCGTCATCATTTCGCTGTGCTTCTTTTTGCGTTCTTCCATATATATTGTAGCTTGTCGTGTAAGTTGATCAGAAAATTTGTGTTTGTTTATGAGATTTCTGATTTTTTTCTTCAGTCTTGCACGATTTCTTCATTTATACCGACTTCCTGAATATCATTGTTTATTTTTGTAAGCCAGATGTTGTGATGTTTTAGAGAAACTGCGAGATTTAGTATTTTCTTTGTTAGCCTATTGTTATCCATCCTGATCAGGTGACCACAGGATTTTAACCTTCTTTTTCAAATGGTGTCTGATTTTTTTCCGTTACTTGATAGATTCCTTATTAATTCCTTTTCATCCAAATACCATTTTCGCTTTTAGGTCCTAGTAGTTTCCTGAGAATTTTCCTCTCCTTTTTTCGATGTTTTTTATTTGTGATCTGCCACGAATTATCAAAATTTCTGATCCATAAAGGGTTTCTGTTTTGAAAACTGTGTTGTAGTGTCGTAATTTTGCATTTTGGAATGTAGTTTTGTTGTTGTATTTGCTCCAGTCAATTTTGTACTTCTTTCTTTGTTTATTACTATTATTATTATTATTATTATTATTATTACTATTATTATTATTATTATTATTATTATTATATAATTCGCTGGAGCCATCAAGGACCACGTTAAGTCTTGTTGCATTTGACACTGAACTTGGCCTTCTTTAGAGCCCAAATTTCCCTCATTCTTTGTGAGTGAGCCTGCTTACGCTCCTCTGTCCAAGGGGCACTGTGTCTTCTCTTCGGTTGCTCGTCTCGGTTTAGCCCGTTCGTCAATATTTTCTTGCGGAAGAGATCTCTGTTAAGGGCGTCTTCAGCTGAGATATGTAGCATTTGCAGGTCTTCTTTGGTATTTCTAAACCAGGGAATTGTGATTTTGGGGTTTGAATCAAAGAAGTGAAAGATTTCTTTAGTTAACTTTCTTCCGTCCATTCTTTTCCGATGAAAGTAAAATCGCGCCCGTCTTTTTCTGATTGTGTCGGCAATTTTCTCTATTTTTCTGTAGACTTCCTTGTTGGATCTCTTTTGATGGATTCCATTTCTGTACTTTGATCCCAAGATTCCTCTCACAATTTTGCGTTCTCTTTTCTCCAGTTCTTCAAGGAGTCCTTTGTTGGCATTTAGAGACAGGGTTTCGGCTGCATATATAACTACCGGCTTCAGAACTGTTTCATAGTGACGTATCTTGGTGTTTTGGGACAGGCATTTTTTGTTGTAGATTGTGCGGGATGTTTGGTAGGCTATTTTTTCCAGTTTGCGTACTCGCTCCTGAAGTGCTTCTTTGTCCAGTCCATTTTTCATGATGATCTCACCCACGTATTTGAATTTGTCTACTCGGGTGATGTCCCCGTATTTTGTATGGAGTTTTGGTGGAGCCTCTTTGATGTTAGTCATTACTTCTGTTTTCTCAAACGATATCTGTAAACCAGTTTGTTCGGCAATTTCCTTTAAAATTTCAACTTGAGCACTAGCGGTTTCTATGTCGTTTGAGAGAACAGCAATATCATCGGCAAATGCTAAGCAGTCTGTTGCGATCCCCTTGGATTTGGTTCCTATTCTCAATGGACTGTAGTTTGTTTCCTGTAATCTCACCCGCCAGGTTCTGATGATCTTTTCAAGAACGCAGTTGAACAGTATCGGGGATAGCCCATCACCTTGTCGGAATCCTGTTTTGATGTCAAAGGAATGCGAGAGACATCCGTGGAACTTCACCTTGGATTTTGTATCGGTCAGAGTGGCTCTAATTAATGCCAGGAGTTTCAAATCAACTCCAAATTCATTTAAGATGTTTAGCAGGACTTCCCGGTCAATGGAGTCGTACTCTTTCTTAAAGTTCACAAAGACAGACACATACTGCTTGGATCTTAGTGTACAATATCTGATGATCGTTTTGAGATTTTGGATCTGTTCAGCTGTTGAGCGACCTTTCCTGAACCCTCCTTGGTATTCACCTATTTGATGTTCGACTTGTTCTTCCAAACGCTCCAGGATGGCAAGTGATAGAATTTTGTAAGTCACGGGTAGCAAAGATATTCCTCTGTAGTTGTTGATGTTATTCATGCTGCCTTTTTTGTGTAATGGATCACATAGCTGTCAGCTTGCATTCGGAAGATGGTGGTTTGAATCCCAATGTCGACAGCCATGTTGATGAATTTCCATGATTGCCTATTTTCACACCAGTCAATTGCGGGGGGCTGTATCTTAATTAAGGCCAAGGTAGTTCACTTCTCACTCCTAGCCCTTTCGTACCCTATCGTCGCCAGAAGACCTATTTGTGTCGGTGCGACGTAAAGTAATTTTCTTTAAAACTCTGTGATCCGTTGTTCTATTTCCACTGTATTCTATAAATATCTACCAATCGTATTCTAGTTATTGTGTCCGCTCTCTCTCTAAGGCATGTCTGCGCTGAGATTCAGTGCTGGATTTGACCTTTCCACTCGCCATTTATATTCACTGCATGGTAACGTCATTCTCTGTACCTAAATACAAATGTTATACTCGAGTGACCGCTGATCTATGATCCTGTACGCACTTTAGGAGGGAGCTCACTGAACTGGATAAGAAGCTTCAAAGAAGAAATCTACTTCACCTTTTCTTTGTAGATGTGAAGGGGCGTTACCTTAGTCACTTAATGGCCAGAGGGGAGGAAAGGCATTAAATGACAGGGGACGAGAAGAGTGCAAGAGGAAAAGAAAGATATCAAGGGTAGAAAACGAAGATGAATCTTTACGGAGAATAGGTACAAAAATATAAAGGGGAAGGGGTTGTAATAAAGATAGAGAGGAATGTCAACAAGAGAAAATGAAGAGATAGAAGAATGAAGGGGGGCATAACGAGAGGTAATACAGGGAAAGTATGTATAAGGAAAATGTCAGGTTATGCTATGGAAAAGGACGTGTGACAAGCCAGTACATAATGTAGATAAGTAATGTAACATGAACAGGCCGGATTACAATGGAATTACCTAATGAAGTAATGCTATGAAATAAGTAGCTTTTCTCGCATTGATGCCTTTATCGACAGGCAGTGTTATTTGTTATTGCAAATAAAACACACAAAAATAAGCTAAAGCAGCTATTATTTTTGAACTATGGGAAAATGTTTTATCAACCGCAACACTGAAATTAATCATCAGAATAACCTCTTAACGCAAGTTACTATTTCTTACTTATTAAGGTTATTCGTAAAGCCCGGATTTTTATGCAGTAACGGGTTAGACTGCAGACTAATTTGGTTAGTAGGAAGTGTCGGCTACCCGTTCGTCCGTACTGTAGCAAGAGTGACATAAATTACAGCGGTTCTGATGGGCCGTACCCCTAATGTTTATGCAAGCCCTATAGTATATTGGTTGTGATGGTAGACTACACTTGTTACTCGCTTCAGTAAGTTTGCATTCCAACCTATTAATGCATAAAAATCCAGGCTCTAGTTATTAGATACGAATTGCCTACAAAGGGAGATCAGTATATAATGCAACGCATGTTTTCTCTATGGGGGTTGGTTTTATTGAGGAATCAAGTACACCATGTCATTCCCCAGTCCTTATGCTACATTATCCTATTTTTCAACATAATTTCCATTCAGTGCTATGGCCTTACGCTACCGTAATACGAGCCACCACTCAACAGGTCGATATCACAACCAACGTCGTGCAACATCGATAACTTCCCCATCATCCACGTAGTGAATCCCGTGGAGTGCATTCTTCATTGCGCCAAACAGATGGACGTCAGAAGGCGCAAGATCCGGGCTGTAAGGTGGATGAGGAGGAACAGTCCACTGAAGTTTTGTCGGGTGCGCAGACTTGTGAGAGGTGTTACATTGTCGTGGAGAAGGCTCACCGTGCCAGGTCTCCGTAGACATTCTACAAGTGCCTATGAATATTTCTGATGCCCTGGTTTTCCGCCAGAAGAAACTCAATAGGTGTTCTCTGTTTGGTAGGCACCTCCATTACAGACGCAAATTTGAAGGCTAGTTATAGAGCTATGACCTATAGGAAATTGATGAAACTCTACGAGACGAAACGGAAATATTCAAAGATGTTCCAAACAAAATTAAATCGAAATCGGCCGAGAAATAAAATGCGTTACATTATATATTGAACGCCCCTCGTATATTGTTGTTTGCCTACTCCTCTCGGCCTGATCATCTTGCTCCCAGAAATTCAACTAGGTACTCATTTTTGTTACAAGCTGACAAACTCAGAACCATGAGCCTCTGAAGAAATGGATATCTCTTCCCTAATGTTTTTTCCTAACGGAGAACAAATCCACCTCTTTCCTGGTGAACCGTATCGCCTACAAATTCCCTACATCTTTACCAATAAGTGATTTTAAAGTGCTGGGAACATAGTTTTCAGCAAATGTTATGAATGTTGGACCAGACCATATTGTACAATATTAAAAACTGTCTTTCAATTGGAAAATATGGGCATACATTCCACTTTTCATCATTCTTCCCACAGTGAATTATAGCCTTTGGAGCCATTTCTATGCTGCCTTTCACTCTATTTGACGTTATTTATGCTATTATAGAACTCCAGCATTTCTCGGGTGTGAAAATGCGAAACCACGGTAAACAATCCTCAGGAAAACTAACAGCGGGCTTCAAGACGACCATTTGCCGAATGTAGATTGGTATATACGTGACCTAACTCGCTTGGTATCTGTCATATCAGGCATACGAGCGTCACCATAACCTTCTTCCTCACTCATATTTATGCCGAATGCTTTATAACAAAGCGGTTAATACTCACATTATTTCACAAGTCTACGTTACTTTCAACCTCTGACACTTCGCAAACTTCTTCTTCTAACGATTTTCCCACACCCGCGTAGCACATGTGGATTTGGCCCTGTTTTACGGCCAGATGCCCTTCCTGACGCCAACCCTGTATGGAGGGATGAATCACTATTTTGTGTTACTGTGGTGTTTGGTAGTGTAGTGTGTTGTATGAATATGACGAGGAAAGTGTTGGGACAAATACACACACCGAGTACCTGGGCCAGAATAATTAATCAAAGGCGATTAAAATCCCCGACCCGGCCGGACATCGAACCCGATACCCTCTGAACCGGAGCCCTCAACGATGACCATTCATCCAATGAGTCGGACTCTGACACTTCAGAAACATTGCTCCAAAATTTGTAAATGTTAGTAAATCTCTTTGTGCAGTGAAAAGAACGATTCTCCCGTTCGTTTCCGTTTCGGCAAACTTCACTTGAACAGACTCCACAACAGACACACCGGAACAATACTGAACTCGAAAATATATCTGAGAAACATTTATAAATGCCGCTCTTAATAATAACAATGAATTTCCTGACTTCTTCGATTAATAGTGAGAGTATTGGCCTTCGGTTCACATGGCCATGCATTTGATTACTAATCCGGCATGTGCTTAATTACTTTCGCTCACGCATTTACTTTTTTGTACCATTCTGTTAATCTATTTACAAGCCACAATACCAACCAACACAGAAATATCCCCCACACTCCTAATGAAAGGCATGCTTCTGTAGAAGTAGGCCAAATCCACGTCTGTTTGGAAAAATGTCCAGGAAGATGAAGTGACGACGTCGGTAGCTGTGGTGGTATGGTAGATATGGGGGTTGAAATTGGCCGACTACATATACAAATAGACATGTGTGCCCGTATATTTCACCTTGCATCCACAACTGCTTGTCGCAGACCACTGGTGATTTGTGTGGTAGCTGCCTCGAGTCTCTCATCGTGCACTTTAGAGGTCGCGTGTCTGTAGCTGGGGTGGTGTGGGGGATGTGGGGATTGAAAGTGGCCGACTTCATCATTTAATGTATTACAATGAGAGAGAGAGAGAGAAATGGGAGGATTGGAGTGAGAATGTACCAACATTGATTCATCTCGCAGGAGGATGGTGAAATCAGATCCATGACAGTTTGCTGCTTGAGTACACCTGTGAGTATTTTCTGTAATTCTTGAACATAAAGCAGATACTTACTGAAGCAGCTCCTTAACAATATCATTGAGGCAGTAATTCTAACGGGCAAAGAAAACGGAAAATCGGTTTTCATACTTTCCATTGATGTAAAATGGTTATTTTTTCATTTTGTTTCAAACGCTTACAATTTCTAGAGTGATTGGCTTAGAATATGATTATCAATAAGGCTCAGGGTCATACTTGCCACTTTTACAGTAACAATTTAAGAGATTCCTGTTTCTCACGTGTTGGATAAGCAGAAAATCTTTTGTGCATGCGCCAGACAACAAAAATAATATATTTTTATGAAATTGCCTCGTATGTAAGATGTTTATGTACCCTGCAAAATAATAAAAATAAAAGAAGAAACAGACAAAGTGTGTTTTTGTTGCACATTATTATAAAAGGTGGTCAGAAACAACGTTCTAAGCCACGTGCTGTTTTAACACGCCGCCTCATTAAGGCCATTTTAATCCGCCCGTGATTCAATTTGATTGGCTAATTTCATCTGCTGATAAAAGGAAAACGGAGAGAGATGTCAAATTATTTCTGCCAATTTTTTTATCAGTATGACCAACTCTCTGTATACGTTTTGCTATGCTGTTTGCTATTTTGCTTTACGTCGCACCGACACAGATAGGTCTTATGGCGACGATGGGATAGGAAAGGCTTAGGAATGGGAAGTAAGCGGCCTTGGCCCTAATTAAGGTGCAGCCCCAGCATTTGCCTGGTGTGAAAATGGGAAACCACGGACAACCATCTTCAGGGCTGCCGACAGTGGGGTTCGAACCCACTATCTCCCGGATGCAAGCTCATGGCTGTATAGAGAAAACCGCCGGCTGCACAAATAATCCATCGAAGTGGACTTTCTTCAGCTAGTATTAATTTAAAAGTTACCATTTATTTAATTATTTATTTTAATTTTAATGTCGTTAATTTATTATTTAATTATTTAATTAATTCATTTAATTTGTGAACCATTGAAGTTATATATCACATGAATTATTAATACCTGAATGAAATATTATAAATAATAACAAACACTACAATATCGAAAATAAATAAACACCGAAGGAAAACAAGGACAAATACTTCATTTCTTTTTTTCTCCAAAATGAGTTTTCCCCTATAAACCATTTTTACATCGACCGCCTCGATTGTGGATTGCACGAAGCGATTCACTTCTAACGCACTCACAAGGCAACAACTCAGTTTGATCATCCACAGAGAAACAGAACAGCTGAGTGGGCAGCTATACCGAGCCTGCTGATGAGTTTTGACAGACACAGCACACCATTCAAATATCGACCACTTTGATTGAGCAGCAATGAGAGTGTGTAGACTCGTTGATTAATGAATCTCTCTCTGTTTGTTCTACCCGCAGGCTCGTCCTCTGACCAAACTAGCAGTGGACAGGTATAACCTGGCGGAATTAACTTCATCCTCTTGTGTGTGGGGATGCTAGAATAACTCCATGGTGTTCCCTGCCTCTCCCAGAAAGTCGGAGCAGGACTATCAGATTTGGAAAGTGGGTTGGCAACCACTGTTCATTTAGCTGAATGTGACATTGTTTCCATTTACTTGTGTGAGACTTCTCACTTTCATGTATTATATACAATCCCCCCCCCCCCCCCCAGGTCAAATGATGTTCTTCTCCGACCACGATGTGTGAGTCTCTCATATTTCCGGTCCTCTTCTATTTCTGTTCTGATCAGTGCTGATAGAGGGTGGCTTCCAAGCTGTACTTCTTCTTAAAACAATAATCAACATCACACATTCATTGCACGGGCCTACCTGATGGCCCAGTGTGGAAGGTAACGGCCCACGCTATCACTCGTCATCACGCCACGCACGTCTCATTACCGTGGCTCCATCGATTTTACGCTTTTCTTATACTCATTATATCATTTGGTGATTCTATTTGTAGAACCAATTGTCACCAAATAAAACCGAGTTGAGTGCGACCGCAAGTTTAGTCACAGAATAATTACGAAATGCACAGTAGGTCTCGGCCTACAAGTGGCCAGGGGCTTCCTACTGTGGCTCTACGCCTCTGTATGCGGGAAACGAATAGGGACGGGTCCCCACAGTCGGCTGTCTTGAGAAAGGTTTTCCGTGGTTTTCCATTCTCCTTGCGAATATGGGGACAGTTCTTAGTACAGGCCACGGCCGCCAACCCTTTCACCTTCTCCGTACATCTCCTTCACCGTAACAAATCTCTTGGCCTGACAGGAGGCCCGCCTCCCTCTTCACGGACGGAAAGAAACATTGAGTAGAAAGATAGATACCCATTACGAACTGACGCAATCCTGAATTTACCCTACGTCTGACCTCACAGGACCGAATTTAAAAAAAGAAAGACAAATCCAAATACATGGCAATCGTAAATGCAGAAAAGGAATTCAATAATGTTGATTGGGCTTAGCTACTTGAGATTCTGAAGGTCATCGTGGTCAGATACCCAGAATGAAGTAGTCTACAATCTGTACAAAAATCAGTCTGCAGGCTATGAAATACAAAGCAGCGTACCAGAAAGAAGTGAGAGAAAGATGCAGGACGTCCCCCCCCTTTCATTGTTTACATAGAACAGGCGGTAACGGAGTCAAAGAGGAATGTGGGAAAGGAATCGTAATCCAAGGAAAGGAAATCAAAACCTTGAGATTTGTCGATGATATTCTTATTTTATCCGACTTTGCAGAAGATCTGAGGAAAGTGGTGAATGAATGGACGGAGTCATGGGTAATGAGTACAAGATGAAAATAAATAAATCCGAAACAAAAACAATGGAATGAAGTCGAACAAAGTCAGGTGATGAAGGAAATATTCGACTAGGAAATGTTTTAAAGGAAGTATGTTATGTGACACTCTTAGACTAATTCTGATGGTTCGGTCAGTTTCCGCTTCGAACGCTAGCGCTGTGCCACGTTCGGGGAGCCATCTGGTGACGAATGAACGTACCATTTGCACCTCTGTTATAACGTCTAAATTTCTAACAGTCATTGTTTAAGAAGCCTTTCTCGTGGTCAGTCGAGATTTTCTTCTGATGACGCAGAGCACAGTTCTCTGCGAAACGTAAAGAATTTCACCTTATTTTCTTGACACGGCAAAAGCCCAAAAGATTAAAAATTCTTTTTTTGTTTTTTGCTTTACGTCCCACCAACTACTTTTACGGTCTTCGGAGACGCCGAGGTGCCGTTATTTAGTCCCCCAGGAGTTCTTTTACGTGCCAGTAAATCTACCGACACGAGGCTGTCGTATTTGAGCACCTTCAAATACCACCGGACTGAACCAGGATCGAATCTGCCAAGTTGGGGTTAGAAGGCCAGCGCCTTAACCGTCTGAGCCACTCAGCCCGGCCTATAAAGTATCATGTCTGTAAGTAGATGAATAACTAACGATGGCAGAAATAAGGAAGACATCAAATGCAGACTAGCACAAGCAAATAAGGTATTTCTTAACAAAAGAAGTTTGCTGGCTTCCAACATTGATAAAGGAATTTGAAACGTGTTCTTGAATACTATGGTCTAGAGCGTGGCATCGTATGGAAGTGAAACATGGACGAAAACCAGCCAAGAAAGTAAGAGCATAGAAGGTTTTGAAACGTGATGTTGCAGAAGAATACTGAAGGTGGGATGGTTAGCTCGAATCACGAGTGAAGAGATACTGAATCGAATTGACTAAATTTGACGAGAAGAAGGGATAGAATGACAGGACACACCTTAAGACATCCAAGACTTGCTCAGTTGTTATTTGAGGGAAGTGTGGATGGTATGAACGTTAGGGGTAGACCAAGGTATGAATATGACAAGCAGATTAGATTAGGTGTAGGATTACATAGTTTCATGTACGAAAAACCCTAACACATTAATAAAGCTCAAAAATGGTCCTTATAATTCAATAATGCGCCTTAAGACAGCTATGTGGTTACCAGAGTGTTAAATGAACAACAGAAAGGAATATATATTTTGAATTCCAATCAACAAAACATGAGGTACTACACTCCTCGTTGGAGTGTGCTTACGTTCAGGAAGCGAACAGTACTGCCGAAGCGGGCGAGATGAAAATAATAAACAAGACAAGGCGTATATAAAGTGGAGGAAAGCGAATGAGACGTGAGGGGCGACGACAGGCCATAAATTCACGGTTTAATGTAATGAAACTGAGAGAAACGAAGCTGGTTATAATAATTTCAACTTTAACGTAGAGAACACATCGGGAGAAAATAGGAATGAAAGACATCCGTCTTCATGAGCAATAAATTGTTAATAGCAGCCTTCCATTTCTTCTAAACATTTCTGTAGCTGGACTGTGAGCCATAAACAGTTTTAATAATACGCTAGAATCCCTGTCACCTTTTACTAATCACTGGCAACTGTATCCACAAGATCGCGCGTTCGAAACTGGAAGAGGTTGTCGGCAGTGTTTCCAGGCCAATCGGTAATGAAAGCAGGGAGATTCCATTATGAAAATCATTAGAATACAGTATTTGAGTTATCGAATAAAAATAATAACCTTCTCGTTACAATATAAGACAAGTGAAGGTAATTACAAGGGTAGATACCTCGCGTGATTTTTACTGTTTCTAGTGCGGTTTCCCGTGCTAATTTCGAATCTCAAAACCGTTTTGTTTTTATTTTGAAGATGTTGACAAAGTTCTACTTTTCATAGAGCAGCATTCATCGATAATTGTTTTCATAGTTTTTAGTTTTTCATAAAAAGCCTAATATTTTCATTTGCTTTTTTTTACCGTCAGTGACAGTGGACCAGCATGCATTAGTGTATGAACAGTCCTCTCTCCCAATCTTGGATAGACAAATTATTTAAGACTCCTCTGTCCTCAGAAAAGTTGCTGTTTGGAGGGAGGGACTCGGCTGACGTGTGGCAAGTTCTCACCGTCTTGCTGAATATAACCATGAGTTAGCTCAACAAGCAAAAATGGGGAAATAATTGACGCCTAACAAAGAATGACTTGCGTATTTATGGTAAATTTTCGTAAGTGAATCTCTCAGAGGTTCCTCAAATTTAGTAAGCAATTGCATCTTCCTGTCTGCTATCAGAAGGAAACGGGCTTGTTTTGAAAACCACCCCGTTTATATAAATCACCGTGTTCAGTACATGTACAAACGTTTTCACCCCATACCCTGAAGGGGTAAGGCGGGTGTCTTATACGGTATGCATTTTATCAGACCAGTGAGATTTTGAGCCATAAAGGTGATGTATGGGGGAGGTGAGCGCGCTGACCTATAATAGGAACTGCCTCGGTATTCGCCTTATTGCAGGAGAATGGAAAATCGCGGAAAAAACCTTTCTCGGGACTGCCGGCAGTGGAGACAAACCCCTCTCCGTCTCTCAAATACAGAGGCGCAGTGAAAATGAGAGACAAGTTAGTTTTAGGTTTGCTATCGAATACAGATCGCTTTTTATCAAGTAATTCTTGATGATACGAACTACCAAAGATATATTTTTGTACTCTCGCACAACAGCGACCAGGAAAAGAAAACGTTGGCCATACGAGATGATTGTCATTTACGAGCTGCATTAATCGGATAAGGAAAAACGAGTCCGTTATTACACATGGTTCTTGGATTTTGCTGCAGAGTAAGGCCTCGTTCTATCCGGATTGTTACGTGAAATCTCGAACAATCTGCATTTGGGCCACATTTCCCACACGGTATTCATGTTAGACCCTTGTACCCTGCGGTATCGCCAAGCCGAGTAGAGGGTAGATACTTCTCGGATACGATGAACACAGGCTGGTTACAAGGACATTTTCCAGAAATTTGTTGACCAACTAGACGACATTATGGGATCCAGAGGATGCACAAATTCACCAAATCTGTTTTGCTACGTGTGCTACTGTGAAACAAACAAATCCAAAATATGCCATATGGTGCATTTGCACTCATCTTGTTGCTGGTTTGCTAACCAAACTGAGTACAGATGTTTTCATTACGTATCCGTTCAGGACCCCGAGGAATCACATTGATATATTTGAGCTTTGGTAAGGGAGAAGGATATGGCGTATCCGTTGGACAGCCAGAAAGACAAATCTAGGGATCATTCAAAAGATTCAACCAGATAAGTCATTTGCAGGATTCATTACAAGATTACAGCTGCCATATTTTGTACACATTATGAGATACTCTTATTCATTGGAAAACACTGGTATGCTTGGGAAGGTGGAGGATTCTCGGATATGAGGGCAGCCAGCACTGAGGTGGATAGACTCCGAAAAATCCAACATGTCACTGAAGGATGTGAAGTATATAGCTGAAGACCGAGACATGTGTAGGCAGTCCGTACATGCATCATCAGGTGCCATCACGTTTATCCTGGCGGCACTCATCTTAGCTAAGGCCACGTTCCATGTAGCAATTAGTGCTCCAGTGAAACTTCTGTCTGCGAACTTGTTTTGCTTGATATCGTATATCTGAAGAACGTTGGGCGATAGAGACAAATGGTTTGCATATTTTGAATCAGTTGAATCAGTTCAGTTGTGTTCTGTGCGTATTCAGCGTCATCTAAAGACAGCGGGAGAAACGAATCTTTTATTAGGCATCACTGTACTGTAGTGTAATTGCGAACTGCAACGTCACATTCCCTTTCAACTGTAATAAGTAGCGAAGAATTTAACTTAAGGCAGGTCCAATGTTTGGTTCAGGTCAGTTACATCCTGATACCGTGTGCGACAGTAGACGTTACTGTCTGCGCTGCCTGGCCGAGGGTTGGGCGGCTGTTACCAAACCTGACAAATCCAATGCAATCAGGCAATTCATTAATTCATAGAGTAATTCAGTTAAGTCATGGCGTCTATTTTAAACTGAGGATAACACTGTTCAGACTCATGACACAAATACCTACAATAACACAAATTGATTACATGTTTTCCTAGAATATATAACAATGTTGTTAACGTCTAAGACAAAAAAATTCTTACAGACTAAAATTTATAGATCGGTGTAAATACAGGGTCTTACATATAAATTAAGACTGAACGGCGGTTTTACTCTCCGATACGTAAGCAGCAATGCTGGAGGCGTTGGCACAGTTCTTGACCTTGCAAGCATCAGTCGCCAGTCCGAATCACAGCTGATAGCACAGTTGTCATCGCAACACAGTATTTTCGTACGTAAAAGTTATTTTAAGTACTTCGGTTCAACGGGTACTGGAAATAAATTTGAAACTAAAATTCCCTTCTTGCAATCTGCGAACTGTTTGCAGACAGATTGATCACTGCTGGTCTATTGTCCCCTCATTCTCCAGATCTAAAGTTGTGTGATTTTTACTTGTGGGGTAAACTGAAAAAAAAAATGTATCGAAAAAATTGTCTCACATTGGAGGAACTGAAAGAAAATATTACGAATGAAATCAGAAACTTCACGTTGGCGCAACTCACGTGCGTCAGCCAGAATGCCTGTATAACCCAGGAAGGACGACACATCCCGCATATTTTGTGAGGTAAGATTTCATATAAGATTGTTTTCACGCTTAAAGCAGGGCGCCCGCCCACGATATAAGTTCGGCTAAGGCAACTGCCGCAGCGCAGAGTTCAAACACTGTGCGTTCGGTCTTAGTTTATATGGGAGACTCTGTAGCCAGTAGGCGTAATTGTAATATTTAAGGTAGTAACAGATAAATGAATTGTATCAAAATAATTTGGACGGCAATAAGTGATCACACTCTCCCTAGTTCCAGGAAATCCGTAACTAAGGGATGGAAGGGATGGAATTCAAAGAATTTGCGGCCACCAATATCACCGGATTTAATCACACCAGATTATTTCCTGTGGGGTTATCTCAAGGACAAAGTTTATTGAAATCTACCACGAACAACTGAAGATGTAAAGACCTATATCATGACTGAAATCATTGGAGTATATGAGGAAATGTTGCAGCGAACTGTCAGAAGCATGGGGCAACGTATACCGCTGTGTCTACAAGATCATAGACGTCACTTCCAGCATCTGCTGTGTGTGATGGTGAGTGAATCTCGAACAGTTTCTTCATGTTTGCAACCTAGTTGCATCTTCCCATCTGGTACCAGACAGACATGGGGTCATTCTAAAACCCACCCTGATAGCTCACTTCGTAAACATAAAGAGATATAATCACAGTACTTCTAATTGAATTTCCCTTCCCAATCTACTATTTTTATTCAATAAATCCAGATTGTTTAGTTAACTCTCAACTGAATTTGCTCCAGTCACCTGAATTCGGTGGTAAAAGCAATTCTCCTTTTATTTTGGTAAAACAGGGCCGAAGTTTGGATACTTCAGCGCACACCGATAAAGTTTTGTTGTGAACTTAAAGCGAGCCAAAGAGAAATCGCATAGGAAATTGGCTCTCTCTCCTCCACACAAGAACACAATTACACGCCAGAATTCCAATGACGAGGAGTTCATGGATTACATCGCATTTCTCCGACCATGTAAGACAGTCAGATGAATGAAAACTTTTTATTAGGAAATGTATTTTATATGCATCTCAAAGTGTAACATTGTTCCGACTTTTCAAAAGAAACAAAAGAATCTAAATATGCAAGGATATTTCAATAAATGGGGAATCATGACGAGTAAAGCAAATTTATTCTACTTAGTTTTTCTCTTCCTCTTGGCCATTGTCGTCAATTTCTGACTTGATGCCCTTTCTCTTCCACATGGACCTCTGCTACGGTGAGAATTCAGTTACTCCCTTCGTGGCTTTGATCTATTAAGTGATGTGTAAAGACCGGATTTTTATGCATTAATAGGTTAGAATGCAAACTTACTGAAGCGAGTAACAAGTATAGTCTACCTTCATAACCAATATGCTATAGGGCTTGCATAATCGTTAGGGGTACGGCCCATCAGAACCCCTATAATTTATGTTATTCTTGCTACATTACGGACGAGCGGGTAGCCGACACTTCCTACTAACCAAATTAGTTTGCAATCTAACCTGTTACTGCATAAAAATCCGGGCTTTAATGATGTGACTCCCCTGATCTTCACCCCATCAGAACCTTGGCACATGTATATGGCCTCCCCACTGTCACATCGACGCTTCGCAATCCCGGCCCACCATTTCAGTTGAATTCTTCACATACCTAATTTCTTCAGTGACTTCCTGTAAGATGGAAACACATAATGGCAAAAACGTCTCTTGCCCCGAAGCGTCGCATCCCATGGATTTCTTACTTAACAAGAGGTGCTTAAGAGAAGGTTATCTTTAGGCTTTCTCTGATAAACACAGACCGTACGCGCAGTGTTTGTACTCACTGCTACGACAGGTGCAGTACAGTATGTGAGGCACGCGCATCGTTCTTGAACTTGCAAGCAGCTTGCACGTGTTCGACCTGGCAAGCACGAGTCGCCACCCTGAAACAGTTATCATTGCAACACCGTATTTTGGTATGTAGACGTTCTGGTCGTGTGAACAGTCATAACTCTCGCTATTGGTGTGCACAAAATCCCAATGATGTTTATTAAATCCCTCGTTATGATAGAAAGTTTGGTGTTTGGTGTGATGTTACTGCAAGACGGGACGACAGTAAATGCACAGAAATACCAATACGGGAAGAATAAAAATCGCGTGGGTGGTTTCAACAAGATTCAGTTCCTACATATACAGCACAATATTCCCTTCTTGCAATCTCGGAACTGTTTGCAGACAGAGTAATCAGTGCCTGTTTGTTTCCCCCTCGTTCTTCAGATCTAACAGTGTGTGGTTTTCACTTGTGGGGTAAACTGTAAGGTAAAGTATATCGAACAAATCCTCACACACTGGAGGAACTGAAGGAAGACATTACAAATGAAATCAGAAACATTACAGTGGCAGAACTCTTTCACGTCAGCCAGAATGTGGTTACCAGATACAAGGCCTATATAACCCATGAAGGACGACTCTTACAGCATCTTGTATAAGGTAAGATTTCATATAAGAATGTATACACGCTTAAAGCAGGGCGGTTCGGCTAAGGCAGCAGCCGTAGCGCACAGTACAAACACTGTGCGTTCGGTCTGTGTATATAAGGCAGACCCTTATCTAATCTCATTCTTTCTGTCAAATGTACAAATACCCTTGGCATAACGTTGTTTTTGACATCACTGACTCACATATCAGCAGTTATTATGATCGGTTTAGAGTTAACAACCAGCAGTGTTAATTTAGTGCGAAATTATTTCAGTGCCTCATTA
The DNA here is from genome assembly GCF_040414725.1 of Anabrus simplex. Classification (NCBI taxonomy): domain Eukaryota; kingdom Metazoa; phylum Arthropoda; class Insecta; order Orthoptera; family Tettigoniidae; genus Anabrus; species Anabrus simplex. The sequence continues at coordinate 35,107,242 of NC_090278.1, forward strand.
TGTAAAACATCCTTTTGTAATACAACGATGTAGTAAAATAAAATCACTACTGCTATCTCTGTCTGAACGTATATATATATATATATTTGTATTTATCATCGATTGTTACACATGCACGCAGAATCACAGTTAATCCCTCGAACGGTATCGATACACAGCTTACTCGACTGGCTTCACTTGGCTCATATCAGTCCCTGAACTGTGCCGCCGTTTAAATCCAGTTAAGTTTCCAGATAAATTTAGATTTGTCACAACATCCTACTACCACAAGATATATAGTATTATCTGCAATTAACGTCCTTGGTAAGTCATTATTCCCGATTTCTCTTCAATTAACATAAACAAACCTGGAAGTTCTATGAATATAATTAAAACACGAATAAAAAATTGTTTATAGGTTGTACCTAACCTACGTAAATCCTTAATTGTATTTCCAGGCGCTTTTTTTTTATTAGTAAGCGTGTGAATGGGCTCTTACAGACAAATATTTCACGAGAAATTACCGACTGAACAGTGATAATGAAGCTGGACACCCGACGAGTGACGGACTAGGAGAGGAGGAACAATTCACGTCAAAACGAATCACCAACAATTAAAATTCAGCTAAAGTTGGTTTAAATTTGCCTTACAAGAAGGGGCCAGACCCTGCATTTCAACGAGCTTCAATTTGCGTAGGGGGAATCAACAGTGACTCGTGTATAAGGGTTTAGGTGAAGACGCTTTCGTTTTGGAAAAGAATGAGGAAAATGTCATGACGCAGGATCCGCTTCGAACCAAGTAAAGATGATAGAACACTAAAAGGCGAACATATTTTACTTAAACATGTCAGGTCCACAACGTAATAACTTCTGAAAAATTGGTGAACCCCGATTCCCATCTAAGATATACAGCCTATACTTGGAGAGTTACATCGGAGTCAACCGGAATGGTGGCCGAATGGTCTTCGCGCTTGTTGTACAAAATAAATTAATATAATACTTGATGGAACGAAGATGAAAATACGTTATTTTATACCTGAAATTAACATAGGCAAATTCTCACAATTACTGCTGAATATCTCGCATTGTTATCTTCACGTTTCCTCACATAATAATTTAGTTTGTACGTAAAATAATTGCGACGAAACTCGAACTCACGTCGTTGAAGTTCGTAAACAAGTACTGCGACCAACAGAATATGACGTACCTGCACAACCTTGTGGAATCACTTCCTAACGGAATCCAGGTGGTTATTTCTCCAAAGACGGTATTAAATGGTGCTTGTAATGATTTCTCCAGGGTCGACTAATAAGAGAATAAGAGAGGCACGCTACCTTTGCACCACTGGGTCGCTGGATTACTATTTTTTACGAGGTCTAGAATGTATTTAATTCTTGCACAGTTCTTCAGCTTTATCTTTCCTTTGTGGATACACATATTGTTCTTTTGATTTATCAGAACTTTAGCATTATCTGTACCCTTGCATGTTGTAAGAGGCTACTAAGAGGGGAAAACCCTTATTAATAACGTACTCGCTCTCTTGTCTTGTAAGGTTAAACCCATATCTTTGGTTCCATGCTTTTTCATGTAGCAGAGAAAATACGAAGTTCTTATTTTATCAAGCAGTTGTTCTGGAGTGCACACTGATATTACTTGCAGCCCTTAATAACGCGACAACCAAGCATATCTAGACCCATGTAGACGTAACTTTATTGCCTTATCTATGAACGAGGAAACCGTGCCTGACACCTTGCCCATTCTTTCGTTACATCCTGTATGAATATACCGGTAATAGTAGGAAACGTCGTCTAGCCCGCTGTTTCGTAATGTAGCGAGAGTAACATAACCTGCTAGGGGTTCCAATAGGTCGTACGCCTAATGTGTATGCAAATCTCACACCACAACCTTTGAACGGGCTAGTATATACTGATTACTCGGTTCAGTAAGTTTGTATTCCAACCTATTACAGTCTAAAATTCCTGGCTCTAGCTCTTTGAGCGCTACGGGATGATTTTTCATTCCTCTGTGAACTTGCCGAAAGTGCCAGCAATGATATTTCATCCGTCTGTGTACGTGCCTAAAGTGCCAGGAATGATATTTCATCCCTCAGACTCGTTCAGCAACCATCGTATTTCTTCCTTTACCGGTAGATGGTAGCACATATCAGTATATTGTTATCAAGGGATGTATAGTCTCCAAAATTTACCACTAGGAGCCGCATAAAATTATTTAATTTCGTGTGACGAATATTTAACACTGTGAAGGGCGTGCCGCACACCTCGTGCACATGTCAACCGTGATTGCGGACTTACGGGACGATGTATTCACAAACGATGGTGATCTAACTGTTTACATACATAGTTTACGGAATGATGATGATGTCGAGTCAGAAAATGACTGGAGTTCATAACAGTGTTGAAAACACATCTAGTGAGATTATAATCAGTGAGAGTGAGTCTGAAATCCATTTTGTACGTGGAATACTTCCAATTAATAATAATAATAATAATAATAATAATAATAATAATTGTTACGGAGATATCCGTGGTAGGTAGAGGTGAAAGAAGGTGCGGGTGTGAATGGGTTTCAAGCTACGAAATTAACGTGCAATGTAAAATTAATTTAAAATTTAACTAGGTTATATTTTCTTTTCAAAAACAAGAGATAACAATCATAACAGGTACAGAGTAGCAAAAATGTAGGCACAATATTACTGGATTCGGGCTCAGTGCCCTTACTTCATAACTCTTGGGCAATCAGCCCCGCCTTACTCCAAAAAAAATTTTAGCCAAGGGGCAGAAAACCCCATTCATGCCCAGGAGCACTGGCTCCAAACATTACACATAAAGCCTGCACGAGGCATACAGAAACGAATTTCAAAGAGCGATCCGCTCTCAAAATTGTAAGCCTATCACAAGGCCACACCAAACTCTACCTTCAAGCTGTCCTCTAAGGACGTATTCACAGGGGTAAAATACCCAACCTACGGAGGTCTATTACATGAAAAGAAGGTTGATTACATGACCTCTAAAATAACAATTTGAGAGGAGGCGATCTTGCACTCCTAATACACTTTGTTTTTAAAACCTAATCTGGCTCTGGGCCACTAACGCAAGGGCTAATCCCATACTACAGAGGTGACTTAGAGAAGAACACTTTACATTACATAAACGAAGAATAGTTTGAGAAAATAAGTTCACCTCAAAACAAATGTGAGTGGGAGCTCGAGAGGGTTAGCACTCTCTATCCCAATATGTAGCTTTACAAGAAAAAGATGAAAAGAGTAATTACACTTTGGGAAAAGGTTACATGATGGAAATGCTTCGAACCCGCCGCGAGTGTTAAACTGCCGACCTAGCAAGAAAAGAAGTTATTAATAGGCCATTACCTGGTGTTGAACGGCTGAAGAAGAAAGAGGCGCTTCCCGCCTCCTGCTATGTACTTAATACACTGAAAGATGGAACAGAAGTGGCCCGGAGACCCCAAAATCAGCAGTTTAAATACTCTCGCGGAAGTTTCTAGGCGTTAGGGGAATGAAAACACCCGCCCACAATGTTTTTATTGGATAGGACCCCGCAACAGATACAAGTTGGGGGAAGATACACCAGATTGGTCAGAAATTACTAAAAGAAATTCGGGATTGGATAAATCTAAAACAAGGGGAAAAAGAGGGGTATACAGCCAACTTAAACAATAACAGAAAGAAATTTAACAAGAAACAAACTTTTGAAATAAAAATTACTCCAACAAAATAGTTCTTTGACTCCGCACTGGGGTGCGCTATTGTTGATCTTCAGTAGTGTCCTCTAGAAGAGAAAGTTCACACTTCTTACTTCAAGCGAAACAAAAACACATCAAAAGTGACACAGTTCAAAAACTCAAAATTTTCCACGTGGTGACATCTTCTGAGAAAGTAGAGAATTAATAGAATAGATAAAGTTCAACCTTCCTCCAGAAGAGGAGTTTCAACTGGCGCAACTTTTAAATAAACGGTGTAGAGGTGTACCGCCCGGTACAGACCTCCCCCCCCAAAAGTTCCTCCAGGGGTGACACATGAAATCAGTTTGAAACAAAGTCCAAGTAATGATGTTGATACGAAGATAGATAGCAGAAGCATTTACAAGATTTCTTAATTCAGTTTCAAAATGTTGTTGTTGCAGGTGAATGAAAGTCTTTATGTTTGTAGAATTTGAATTTCTGAAGATAAACTTTTAATACTTAAAAGTGAAGAAACATTTTGCAATGTCCACCAAATATTGTTGTTGAATTCCCAGGTGTAGTTATTGCTTATGGTGACTGTCCATGTAGTTGATGTAGATTGAGTCGGATGGCCAGACCGGCCGTTGCAGCTTGCGTCCAACGGAGGCCGCTCGGACCCCTCAAGTACCCTGAGATACCGCTCGCCCGCACTATGAGGGGAGCAGAGGTGTTGAAGTACGCCGCGCCCGCGGTGAACAGATACAGGCTGCGGGCATGTAGCAGGTCGTGCGCCGCACATCAGCCTTGGCCGGGAGGAGAGCTCCGGCTCGCCGTGCACATGTCGTCCTCGCTGGAGAGGAGGGGGCCCATCCCCCTCCCCAGTCGCTGCACGGCGCTGCGCGGCTGCGGGGGCGCTGAAACATTAAAGCTAGGCGGCAGAATTGTGTTGGACTATCATCTTCTTTGAGGGTACAGGCTTGTGGAGAGGTTGAGGGGCCAGCGGCGTGTAGATATCCATTGCATTTACTATTATGAAGCCACAGTGTAAGGTGGAGCAGGAGACGGGAGCGTGGTAATGGCCGTGGCAAAGACAGGATGGCAGTTTAATGGGTCGGGGCAGGTTTCACAAACATGCTCACATAAGAAACAATTTCTTATAGAAGGGGCAGAATGCCTAGAAATAGAAAACTCAAAACAAAATATAACCTTCATATTCCTTTCAAATTATATGAAGCAAGTTGAAACTAAATTTACACCGGTTTCACCTGGGACAGGTGAACCCTAAATATCCTCTCGGTAGCTGGATTGCTTAGTAACAATGTAACCGGTGTGAGAAAATCGAGAATGATACAAGGTCCATGAAATCTGGGGGCAAGTTTGCCCGCGGGAACAAAATTCTTGACCATAACCTGGTCACCTACCTTCAAAGGGGTGGGTCTCCGTCCACGATCATACCTTTCCCTAACCTTTTCATGAGATACTTTAAGATTGGCTTTAGCCTTCTTCCAAAGATCTTTAATGCTGTCCGGATCTATTGTCTCGGGTAGAATGTCATTCAGAGACCAGAGGTTAGAGAGCGGCGAGTTGGGAACAAACTTAAACATCAAAGAAGCTGGAGTAAACTTGTGAGATTCATGAACCGCCGAATTCAAAGCAAAAGCTATCCAATGCAGGGACGTGTCCCACCTGGAAGGATCTTCATGATGATAGGCAATGAGTGCGGACCTGAGATTACGGTTAACCCGTTCAGCCAGAGATGGTTGAGGGTAATAAGCTGAAGTAGTTACATGAGAGATGGACAAGTCAAAGCAGAATTTACGAAATAAATTTGATGTGAACGCCTTAGCATTATCAGATACAATATATTGACACGGACCAAAAGAAGCAAAAATAGAATTTAAGCAAGTAATGGTGGACTGAGCGGTAGCCAGCTTAGTCGGGAATAACCAGGAAAATCTAGTAAAACCATCTACACACACAAGGATGAACTTGTTAGCATTACCCTTTGACTGGGGGAAGGGTCCTACATAATCGATATACAGGCGTTCCATGGGGCGCGACGCTTGATGCGAAGACAAAAGGCCTACCTTGGTGGACATGGTGGGTTTACTAAGCAAACACGATTTACAAGCTTTTACAAGTTCACGGATTTCACCGTCCATACCTTTCCAGATGAACATTTCCCGAATCTTTTCACGGGTTTTAAAGATTCCAAGATGCCCTCCCAATGGGGTCTCATGATAATACTTAAAGATCATAGGTACCAGAACAGCTGGAACGACAACTTTCATCATCTTGTCATGCCTCGAAGGGCAACATAAAACACCATTCCTCAGAACATAAGGGACAACATGTTCCCCAGAAGAAAGGGTTTCCATTATCGGAGCCAGCGTCGGATCTTCACGTTGGTACTTCTCAATATCTCTAAAGAGCATGGGAGCATCTGTTAAGATGGCATTAACCTCAGATAGTATGGACTCGGAAGGTGATGAACTGTCGACAGGTTCATGGGTCTCGACGTCGTTAGAAAACATACGGCTGAGTCCATCAGCAACGACATTTTCAGTACCTCTGATATGCCGTACATCGAATTGGAAGGCAGAAATACGGATGGCCCAACGGGCTATACGACCAGTACGACGCGGCCTACCTAAGACCCAGCTTAAGGCTTGATTATCTGTCTCCAAGTCGAATTTGACATGTTCCAGATAGAGACGGAACTTTTCTAAGGCAAATAAAACTGCCAAACCTTCAAGCTCATATATGGAGTACTTTGCTTCTTGAGCTGACAATGTCCTAGACGCATAGGCGATGGGTCGCCTCCCTAGTTCAGTCTCTTGAAGAAGGACTGCAGCTACCGCCGACGACGACGCGTCGGTTTGGACGATGAATTTCTTCGAGAAATCAGGCATAGCAAGTACAGGGGCATTACAGAGAGCTAATTTAAGGTCTTCAAAAGCGGCTTGTTGAGAAGGTCCCCACTCAAATTTGATGCCTTTCCTACGAAGAAGGTTCAAGGGCGCCGCTCTATTAGCGAAGTTAGGAATAAACTTTCTGAAGAAATTCACCATACCAATGAATCTAGCGATACCTTTGATGTCCTTAGGAGGTTTAAAATCACGGATGGCCTGTGTTCTAGAATGATCAACTGCTACACCATCGGGTGACACAATATGCCCTAGGAAAGACATAGAGGGCTTAGCGAAGGCAACCTTGGACAACTTAACAGTTAACCCAGCCTTACGAAGGCGATCGAGAACTTCTCGCAGATGATCTAGATGTTCTTCAAAGGTTTCGGAAAATACGACGACATCATCCAAGTAGTGATATAAGTACTCAAATTTGATGTCGGAAAAGACCCTATCTAGTAGCCTAGTGAGCACAGCTGCCCCCGTGGGGAGCCCGAAAGGCACGCGGTTGTATTCATATAAATTCCAGTCCGTGGCAAACGCTGTAAGATGTTTAGACTCTTCGGCAAGGGGAATTTGGTTGTAGGCCTGATTCAAATCCAAGATCGTGAAGAACTTGGCCTTACGAAACCATGAAAAACAAGAATGAAGGTCGGGAAGGGGCACAGATTGCAACACCACCTTCCGATTGAGAGCCCTGTAATCAATGACAGGCCTGAAGCCTCCTTGGGGTTTCGGGACTAGAAAAATAGGCGAAGAATACGCTGACTTAGAGGGCCTAATAATACCATCCTTCAACATCTGATCGATGATTTCTTTCAGAGCCTTCATTTTAGGTGGGGATAGCCTATACGGTGGAAAACGGACAGGAATCGAATCCGTGACCTCAATTTTGTATTCAATAAGGTCAGTAACACCAAGAGTATCAGAGAACACCTCGGGAAACGACTGACACAGTTTCCGAATACTATCAGCCTGCTCCTCAGGTAGATGTCTAAGGTCTAACAACATCTCATCCTGGGTAGGCGAAATAGATGAACATGATACAGAATTACACTTTAACAAGGGAATTCTACAATTGGACGCAAATTTGAATGTGCACGACCTACTCTGGAGATCGAGCACAAGACCAGTGTGAGAAATGAAGTCCGCTCCCAATATGATGGGGCAAGACAAGTGCTTAGCCACAAACAGTTTGATTTTCCATGTAAATTTAAAAATACGAATTTTGACCAGTACGGAACCTAGAATTTCTAATGGCGATGAATTAGCCGAAACATATTGAATAAGAGCTGAGACATGGTCAGGTAGTTTACAAACAGATTTCAATTTAGAATACCATTCAGCCGAAATAATCGAACAAACACTGCCTGAATCTAAGAGAGCTGTTATAGGCTCGTTATTTAACTCAATCTTAAGAAAAGGAACAGGTGCGGGGGTATCCGCCGCAATCCTAAGACATTCTTTAGGGCATTCAAAAGATGAATTTGAAGGCTGATTGTTCTCTGCATTTACAACCTGTTTACTAGGGGCTGAGTCTCGGGAAGATGGATTAGTCGACTCAGCCGATGCCACTAGTCACTTTTTATTATTGGCATAGGTGGAATTTGCACCAGAAGTTGAGCAGGAGGGGGTGCTATTTGAGTTTGGGCAATTTTTGGCGATATGTGAGAAGGCCCCACACTTAAAACAGCCTTGTGATGAACCAGCTCCTTTATTTGCCCTACTAGGCTTGATCAGAGGACACTTATTGCGAAGATGGTCAGGCGACCCGCAAGCATAACATTTACGGGGCGTGACTGGTCGGCGAGGTGGAGGCCGAGTGTTACTAAAGGAAGGCGGGGGTTCTTTCGCTACACGCAAAGAATCGGCGTATCTAACTCCTTCCGCTGAGACGGCCAACGCTTCAAGTTCAGAGAAAGTTTGCGGGCACGCCGCAAAACACAAGTATGATCTATAAGATGGTGAAATGCCTTCCACAATAGCTTGTACAATTTGATCTTCAGGAAAGTGCAGAGCAAACACCCTAGTGTAGAATTTGATATCTTGTATGAAATCAGCCAAGTTTTCATCCAAGCGCTGTACACGGTAATAGTACTTCTGAATCAGAGATGACCTGGCGCGGGCAGGAATAAAATTTGCAAGCAGATGTGCATGGAAATCTTCGATAGATGACTGTTCAGCTATGGCTCTTACTATTTTATCTGAGAGAACCCCAATAGCATAAGGATAGATAATTTGCAAAATTTGACATGGGGAAAGAGAAAACACAAGGGCATGATCCTGAAATTCCACTAGAAATCTTAAAAATGAAATTACGTCACTGGTGGTATTAACGGAAAACTTGGATATACCTCTGAGCAACATTGCCAATGGATGAGGCAAGCTGCTAAACCCGGGCGACATAGTAGGTAAAGGTTTCAATGGCAAGGAAGTTAATTCAGCACGTACATTGTTCAACGATGTGCGGCGTTCAGACTCGTTGTCCAATGGGGCAGAGATAGTTTGAGCAGCAACGGTTATCCTATTGCCTTCTCCCTTAGCAGGTTCTTCCTCACTACTTACATTCACTATGGTGGGCTGATCAGATTTGGGAGGAACTTCCCCAGTTAACAATTGAGTGACTTTACTAGACAATTCAGAGATAGTTTCAAGGAGCGTATTAGCTTGCTTCCTCTGAACGTCATTCACCTTCAGAGACAACAGATCATTAACTCTATTTGAAAAGTGATATAATCTGCCTTGCACACGCTTAATTTGGTTAGGAGACGGATCATTTTCATCAAAAAAACTAACTACGGAAGCTAGCCCAGTAATATTCTCCGTGATCGTGGAAAGAGAGTCGTCAATTTCTTTCTCTCCCAAATTGGGGATGGAAATGGGCAAATCAAGGGACTCTCTAAGCTTGTTAGTGTCTATTGCAACCGTGCCTCCAGATTGAACGTTTCTGATAGTTAACTCGTATATCAACTCCTCTTTGCGCAAATAGTTAAGGAGGAGAACATCGCGAGGGCCGGACATGCTGACAGAACAATTTAAAAAAATACTCAAAAAATTCCAGCAACTGAGAAAATTGTTAGAGTTCGAATTAAAGCAATGTTTAGCCGTCAATAGGGGCTAAATTGAGACCCATTCAACCACGCTCTGCTACCACTTGTTACGGAGATATCCGTGGTAGGTAGAGGTGAAAGAAGGTGCGGGTGTGAATGGGTTTCAAGCTACGAAATTAACGTGCAATGTAAAATTAATTTAAAATTTAACTAGGTTATATTTTCTTTTCAAAAACAAGAGATAACAATCATAACAGGTACAGAGTAGCAAAAATGTAGGCACAATATTACTGGATTCGGGCTCAGTGCCCTTACTTCATAACTCTTGGGCAATCAGCCCCGCCTTACTCCAAAAAAAATTTTAGCCAAGGGGCAGAAAACCCCATTCATGCCCAGGAGCACTGGCTCCAAACATTACACATAAAGCCTGCACGAGGCATACAGAAACGAATTTCAAAGAGCGATCCGCTCTCAAAATTGTAAGCCTATCACAAGGCCACACCAAACTCTACCTTCAAGCTGTCCTCTAAGGACGTATTCACAGGGGTAAAATACCCAACCTACGGAGGTCTATTACATGAAAAGAAGGTTGATTACATGACCTCTAAAATAACAATTTGAGAGGAGGCGATCTTGCACTCCTAATACACTTTGTTTTTAAAACCTAATCTGGCTCTGGGCCACTAACGCAAGGGCTAATCCCATACTACAGAGGTGACTTAGAGAAGAACACTTTACATTACATAAACGAAGAATAGTTTGAGAAAATAAGTTCACCTCAAAACAAATGTGAGTGGGAGCTCGAGAGGGTTAGCACTCTCTATCCCAATATGTAGCTTTACAAGAAAAAGATGAAAAGAGTAATTACATTTTGGGAAAAGGTTACATGATGGAAATGCTTCGAACCCGCCGCGAGTGTTAAACTGCCGACCTAGCAAGAAAAGAAGTTATTAATAGGCCATTACCTGGTGTTGAACGGCTGAAGAAGAAAGAGGCGCTTCCCGCCTCCTGCTATGTACTTAATACACTGAAAGATGGAACAGAAGTGGCCCGGAGACCCCAAAATCAGCAGTTTAAATACTCTCGCGGAAGTTTCTAGGCGTTAGGGGAATGAAAACACCCGCCCACAATGTTTTTATTGGATAGGACCCCGCAACAGATACAAGTTGGGGGAAGATACACCAGATTGGTCAGAAATTACTAAAAGAAATTCGGGATTGGATAAATCTAAAACAAGGGGAAAAAGAGGGGTATACAGCCAACTTAAACAATAACAGAAAGAAATTTAACAAGAAACAAACTTTTGAAATAAAAATTACTCCAACAAAATAGTTCTTTGACTCCGCACTGGGGTGCGCTATTGTTGATCTTCAGTAGTGTCCTCTAGAAGAGAAAGTTCACACTTCTTACTTCAAGCGAAACAAAAACACATCAAAAGTGACACAGTTCAAAAACTCAAAATTTTCCACGTGGTGACATCTTCTGAGAAAGTAGAGAATTAATAGAATAGATAAAGTTCAACCTTCCTCCAGAAGAGGAGTTTCAACTGGCGCAACTTTTAAATAAACGGTGTAGAGGTGTACCGCCCGGTACAATAATAATAATAATGTTATTTGTTTTACGTCCCACTAACTACTCTTTTACGGTTTTCGGAGACGCCGAGGTGCCGGAATTTAGTCCCGCAGGAGTTCTTTTACGTGCCAGTAAATCTACCGACACGAGGCTGACGTATTTGAGCACCTTCAAATACCACCGGACTGAGCCAGGATCGAACCTGCCAAGTTGGGGTCAGAAGGCCAGCGCCTTAACCGTCTGAGCCACTCAGCCCGGCGAACACTTCCAATTGCCGTGGTTAGAGATAATTGAGAAAGTAACGTCCGGCTCCATGGCTATATGGTTAGCGTGCTGGCCTTTGGTCACAGGGGCCCTGGGTTTCGATTCCCGGCAGGGTCGGAAATTTTAACCATCATTGGTGAATTTCGCTGGCATGGGGGCTGGGTGTATGCGTCGTCTTCATCATCATTTCATCCTCATTACGACGCGCAGGTCACCTACGGGTGTCAAATCAAAAGACCTGCATTTGGCGAGCCGAACTTGACCTCGGACCCTCCCGGCACTAAAAACCGTACGACACTTCATTTCATTTCACTCCGAATAGCATAATTTTATCCAAAACGACAGTCAATAGACTTCACTACAAGACATACCAACAGTTAGTGTGTCATACTGATTTTTAGATCTACAAATTTGCCTTAAAATGTGGATTTTCATTCATTGAATTTAACATTTTTAAATTCATTATTTATTTTAACTATAATTTTTTGGGTATAAAGTGCCATTAATACAAATGGACATTCCTTTTACATAATACAAAAAGTTTCGCTGAGAATGTGTATAAAATTGAGTGATGATTTTTTCTTTCTAGAGAGTTGCAAATCGGACAAAAAGTGGGTGGCACTCTCGGCTAAAACCTAACAAATACGCGCGTCACTGAGAGGGCTAGTCATCACATACGCTGAGTGATCCTCGAACTAGCCCTCAGAACCAGGTTTAAAAAATACTGACTTGACCGAGAACTGAAACGATACCTCTAGGCAGTAGAAAATGTAGTGTTTTAGGTACCTACATGAAAACGTTGCCTTAAAACATCTAAGTGGCCTTTCAGAATCATCTAGAGTGTTCTGCAGCATTCATGAGGAAAGTTTTGCTTTGAATGAATATATATTTAATATAGGCTACAGAATATTACTTCCTTAAAAATCGATCCAGGGGCTAAATAAACTAACATGCAAACAGCTTAAAGAAAGTCGTATTTTCCGCTTCTTATTCCGCAAAAACTACTGAAACTCGAAAGAATGTTTTTTAAGAGGGAGCGAAGGAAAGACGAGGGGAAGCAATAATAATATTACGGAGTTTACTCTCTTTATACACGCGAAGGGAAATCAAACAACACAAACATAACTCTAGACGATAATACATTATATATGTGAGGAGAAAATTGCACTCCCTTCAAGGGTAATCACTAGCCGTTATGAAAATTGCGCTCAAGCTCCATGAAATATTGTCCTCCCATAATATATTCTCATCTTTTATTCTAGTCTTTGTGTCCTAAATAGGCAAAATTATTGCCCATCTCCTTCGTACCCATTATAAACATATTGTATTACAATACTTTTTATTCCTTACTCGATTCTTTTCCTCTCCATTATTTTCCTCCGGCACCATCGTGACAATCGAAAAGTTACAGTTAGATTACTTAGAAAATAGGGCGACCGCTGGCTGAACCCTAATCGGTCACGTGACTTGCCTGCTGGAGACGCGTCACTCAGACCTTCCCTGACGTCATCAGAGGCATATATACGTATTCTGCCCACGTTCTCTTCGACTGGATAAGTTGTTGGCGCATGCTCTGGAATATCTATATTATTCATGATAGAGGAAAGGACACACACGATTACAAGCTTCGGATGTGGGAATATTAACTTCCTATAATCCCTGCTATCACAGGAATATCTCTGTTTTTTAATCTGTTCTTAACTTAGTTTCATCCCATTCCTTTGACTAATAATTTAGTAGCCTCACAAAGGAACCACGCTAGGTGGCAGTAAACGTAATTGGTGTAGGACGGAGTGGATTTTTGTAGATTTTACTTTATATCACGAATTAAGAAAACTTCTTTACAGAACATATGAATAGGCTCATGCTAAAAGAGCCTCAGATTCTTAAATATTACACAAAACTGTCGCTGGTTAAAATGAAATGCCCTACAGGAAAAGAAAGTGATCACGACATATCTATATTAATATACAGGATGGGTCAGAAACACGGCTATATGTTTGGTCGATTGCTTATGTTTAACTGTAACTCTTACTGGAGAAAGAATGACGCTGTTAGAAAGACAAGACCTGACATTATCCATCACAACAATGCAACAAAAAGCATGATTAATACCGAATCACATAGTTGCCTCAAGCTGTTCACCGTTAACGTCACATCACAGTGGACAGCACTTTGGAAAATCACTCATTGCTTTCTGATACACGAACAACGATGGCAGGAAACTTCGCCACACCTGGAACCCAAAATATGTTGGAGCAATCTTAGATCGAACACTAACCTACAAGCAACATCTGCTGAACTCCGCACATAAACTGAAAACACGTAACAACATCACCCATAAGCTTTGTGGAACTACCTGGGGTTCTTCGGCAAGCGTTTTACGGTCTTCAGCTTTAGGCTTGGTGTATTCAAGTGCTGAGTACTGTGCTCTAGTATGGATGAACAGTCATCACACAAGACTTATTGATACTGAATTGAATTTCACTATGCGCATGATAACTGGCACAATTCGATCTACGCCAATTCACTGGCTCCCGCTTTTATCTGGAATAATGCCATCTTATTTACGCAGATCCACTGCTCTCATCAAGGAATTCAGTAAAATCCTACGGAACCCCAATCTACCTGTACATGAAGATGTACGAACTATAAACCAAAACAGATTACTTTCACGCCATCCAACTTTACGTAACGCCTTAGACATGGTTGCAAGAGGCTACAACCCAACTACAGAGTGGAAAAGACGGTGGAAAGCAGCAACGGAGGTGCACCTGCACAGTATTTTCTCGAATGCCAAACTTCCAAATAGATTCCAGCTCTCACTTAAAACATGGTCTACTCTGAACAGAATAAGAACAGGCTATGGCAGATGCAGAGATATGTTGTTTAAATGGAATAAGTTGACACAAGCTGACGACACACGCGTGTGACTGCGGAGCTGCACGACAAACCATACACCACATTGTCAAAGAGTGTGAAACGCGGGCATACACAGGCAGCAAAGTGTATTTTCTGATGGCAACTCCAGAAGCAATACAGTGGATCAATGATCTTGAGATTCAGTTGTAAGGAGTCTTTCCTTGTCCATCATTTTGTTGTATGTAAATATGTATGTCACTTATTTCTCTACTCAACTTGATTTTATGGGCCATACGCTAAATAAACGGTATACATGAATTTCATCCTCAATTACTGTTTTCAGCATGTCGACGGCTCGTGGTTTTCGAGCGTAACTTTATCCTTCAAATGCCCCACAACCAATAATCACAGGCTGTGAGATCGGGAGACAAGCTAGCCATTCTGTCTCTTACCCACCCACCTCCGCGATACAAAATTTCCCTCGCCGCAGTACTAATGGCGTGCACCATCCACGTCTTGCGCGTCATATTCACACTTTGCTCTGCTTATACCCTCTACGTTGAGTTGGTAAATTTGTTTCCTATTATTTTCATATTTCATCCGTTTTGCTCCCCGTTATGGCGTAACAGCTTAAACTTTCACCTTGTGGATCTCCAGCTCCGCTAAGGCATGCAAATCATGACTGGTACACTGCTTCGTACTCTAGTCCAGTGGATTCCTGTGCTGAGTAACATCCTGCCTCCTCCCATCAGAAGACACAATAATCTTTCTCATCTATGGTTAAGAATGCGCAGCAACATAGCACTCCCAATACGTGAAGACGCGAGTCAGCTAGGAATATCTAGACTGAAGTCTCGTAAACCAGCAAATAAAACTGCCTTGGAAATGATAAACAATCACTTCAGTCCCGAAGACAACTTGCGGAATGAGTGGGCATCTTCTATACTACTAGGCATCCTGAAAGTTGAGAACCCGAAAGTAAAACTTAGGGACTTCAACCTGCCTAGGTGTGTCTTGGGAAGAATCCCATTGGGCCCGATGACCTAGATGTTAGGTCCCTTTAAACAACAAGCATCATAATCATCCGGAAGAACTGCTTCTATTCCTCATAAGTGGGGTTGGACAGGTAGCCCTTACTGTGACTGTGCTATCATTCCACAAACAATGGGACACATAGTGTTGGATTGTTCCCCCCGCCCCCGTGCCTTCCCTGGAACTCTGGAGGACATGAACTCAAGTACTCCTGAAGTAGTGGATTGGATCAAGAGTTCAGATATACGGATCAAATCATTCAATTGTGTGAGATCATTTTTGTTGATGTACTTACGGACCTGTATTATCTTCTTTAAAAGAAGCATTGCATCATACGCTATTCCAGGCAAGAGCATGGTCACTAACCGTCGTCGGCCCTGCCACAACGAGGTGAAAATTCTTGCTCACGACCTCGATTACTGCTCGCATGGAGAATCTCTACTAAATACTACACGCCATAAAATACGGTCTGCCATTGCTCAAGCGTTAAGGGACTCAGGCTTTACAGTCTTCGACTAGGTTCACGGTCTTTATTACAGGCAGAACCCGTCGAACTGACCACCGAAAGGGCTTTATAATAGTTCCAACGGTCAGATCTGAGATATTCGAAACACAACTCAATGAGGTACATGACGAAAAGAAAATAACATATGAACGAACCACCCCATTCTATCAACAAGAATACCAGCTGGATGATATCAAAGTCATATGATTAATGTTTGGCACTAGAGGAACCATTCCTCCCTTTATCACCCAGTTCTGTAAATCATTTAACCTCATTCATTGCAGTGACTGCCTTCAAATATTCCGTTAAAATTCTGCAATAACATACAGTACGTCAAATGCGCTAACCTACTCACAATTACGGTTAATGTGTATTTTGTCTTTCTGTATAATTAGTCCTCAGAGGCAATTTCCAGTTGGGGAATGTCGAAATAAATAAATAAATAAATAAATAAATAAATAAATAAATAAATAAATAAATAAATAAATAAATAAATAAATAAATAAATAAATAAATATTAACCCCTTCCAACTCCCATTCCGATTGGGGCAGAATATCGACAAAAACGGCATCCAGAGTGCCCTTGAGGTGGTAGAGGAGGGATTCCTTGCTGTGTCCGGGGGTGAAAACCAACCCTGGTGGCTAAACGGATTAAACGAATGATAATAAATAAATAACAGTGTGTTAGGAATCAATGCGAGTAACTTCTAGAATAGAAAATATGTACGATCAAAGTCGTTATACCCGGAGAGGCTCATCTGAAATGTAGATGCCGTGTTAAGTGTTTGTACCTTGCTCCTCTTTCCCTTTTGTGGGCAGTATCATGGCTGTCTGTCTGTTAGTGTGCCGCTAGCTCCCTTCAGTTTATTACACAACAAGGCGCTTCAATATATGATGTGCCTGCAGCACGCAATATCCTACTTTAAACTTTTCGCATGTCGTACACCTCGTGTTAACTTGTAGAGTGACATGTATAATAAATTAAGCGACCACATTGCATAATAGCACCTCTGAACAACTCAGAAAAGGCATATGTTCAAAAGTGTGCAATTTGTCTTGGAAGGTCTTTACTAGAAGGGGTAAATGTTGAATTCTAGAGGCTAAAATTAGTGTTAGATTTTGCAAATATCAGGATATCCATCATATACTATACACTAGTGGCCGCAAACTTTTTCAGCTGTCACCCCCACCCCTCCCCTTTCCCTTGGACACGTACTGAGACATGACTCTTTTCCAAAGTAGCCTACTGGAAAAGAGACGCAGGGGACGACCAAGGATGTCAAACATCATGAACTCCGTCGGTAAACTGGCATGTGGTTCATATAGCAGCATGAAGAGGCTGGCAGAAGATAGACATATGTGGCTACAGCGACAAGGCATTGCCTTTACTATGGTAGGGCAGGCAGCCTGCCGCTCTCAGTGTATCGGGCGGCTCTCAGTGTATCGGGCGGCGAGTATCTCAGGGTACTAAGGGGGTCCGGCAGATCACAAAATGGCCTCCACAGCGCCAGCGCCCGGCCGCCGCTTCGACCAAACTGGGCAGTCCACGTGCGGGTGCGACCTATATGGCGATGTGAAGTGGTATCGTAAATTACGATAACCACTCCAGGGTGATGTAACCCGGACGGGTGCACTACGTGATGATGGATTTAATGCCAAATAGAAAGTAATTAAGAAGAGATTAGGGAAAACGTCGCGACCGAAAGCTTTCTTCGCTTACGCTGCCTGAACTGTCAGCGTTAGGCCCAAGGTGTAAGCGTACGAATTGTAGAGCATGAAAAGCTGTACAAAAATGTCCGCGACGGCATATATCTATTTCCAACCGTTTACCCCCTACAAGCGCCCATCCGGATAAAAAATGAGCACCTTCAAATTAAAAATTTTTCCGAGATAGTTCACGAATTTTCCAAACAAGATAAATCGTTCATCCTCCGTTAGAGCTGTATAGGGAAGACAACAACCTTTAAAGTACGTTTGTGTGTGTAGTCTGACGAGAAGTCGAGTGGTTGCAAGGTAAGCCGTGCGAGGGGTAAACATGGCTGCCACGCACGCGCATATCTTAAGTCTCAAGGTCTGACAATAAACAACTAATCCGTCCGCAATTATTCTTGCGGAATGAGGTGCTGTTCTAAAGCTTCAAAGTTGTAGTGTAATTATTCTTTCGTTACACATTTACTGTAAGTACTGCGTATGAACAAGTCAATAGTAAACATGCATCAGTTTCACACAGTTCGCACTGTCCCTCACGAAGAATGTTTGTAACATAAAGAGTAGTATCTGTTACTTGTGCCGTACCTGCAAGATGCCGCGACTTCTCGTGAGGCGCAGATAGTAGTAGTAGTAGTAGTAGTATTAGTAGTAGTAGTAGTAGTAGATGATGATCCCCTTTATAACTTTTAAAAATTCCCATCTGTACCGCATTATATATATTTTAAAGATGGATATATTTTTGGGCTGGGGTCTATCTAGAATTAGCGACGTCATTATCCTCATAAATGTTTTCATTCCCCGCCCTGAATGGATGGGGCGGGCCACCTAGAGGGTTACGCTGTTTCTCTGGCCAAGAGATGTGGGCAGTTTGAAGAGGAACTGAAGGATTGGAGAGAGGGGTAAAGGATGTGAAGTAAGAAAGAGATGGGATTGGGTTTTTCGGCCTTGTGCGAATTCCTTTAATACATCGATTGGTTTACAATAGTAAGTATAAGAAAAATTAAATAAAAATGTATATTGTTTGTTCGGTATTTTCTTCCTATGGAAAATGTACATGATTCAAAGGAAAGGAAGTTTGTTTGCTTGGTCGGTAGTACTTCGGACCAGAAAAATGATTTTGCCACAGTGGAACCTCTTGACCACTTTAACATTTTTTTGTTATTTTATTTTAATGTTGAAAAAATCTTAGCAGACAAAGTAGGGAGACCCCATACTACGATAAAATAAAATTAAGCAATTTCCTCAATTCTGTCGAAAGTCGAAGGGCTAAAGGGACCAAAAAGTTTTCAAATTGTGAATCTTGGATAGCGCTACCAGACTAAAAGAACACGTTTCTAAAATCACTCTAGGTTTAAATGCAGTTCCGGAAAAACAGCCTAAAGTCGCTTGTTTCCCTTTCGATTCAAAACCTAGCAAAATTAACTTATGTACATAATTCTTTCTGAAATGTGTTCCTTGGATCAATACCCTCAGGATTTTTATTTTTGGAAAATGTCCACGCCAAATGGACTTATAACGGCTTAACTGAAACAATGCATTGGCTCACATTAGCGCTCGTAGTGGTAGAAAAAGGCGAACTGTTCATCTAATCGACCGGATAACAATGATTAAGAAAAGTATTGTAATTTTAAGGAATAAATAAATAATATATTCTCATACATTATATTTTATTTACCTAAAATTCGTAGATCACATCTCTAGGGTGTTTCCAGCATTGAGTTGCTTGCCTGATGGCCTAGACCTGAGGGTATTAAGCCAAGGAACAGATCACAGAAATAAAATAGGTTAATTTGGGTAGTATTTGAATTAAAAGGAAACCAGTAAAGATTAAAAGTTCAGTCCATCTCACGCAGCATTAGTACCATGGTTAACCGCTTGCATCAGCAATATCTACATATCTACATATCTATATACGATGAGGAAGACATGGTTGAGAGTTATCAGTCGCGATCTGACGGAGTGAAGCCTAACACACCTATTCCCCCGGTCCCCGCACCTATCGGACATACAGCAGCAAGCCGCACGAGGTGGGTCGAAGGGAGAGGGACGCAGAGTCTAGGCTGCTTTGCTTTCAGAATACGCCACTGACAAACTCACGACCTAATACGTAAAAGAGTTTATTTATAACTCTCATTTTTTTTAACTTGAGGAGGGTATTCTCTCCAACTGAATCAGATACTAACAAAATTATGAACAAGAACATCAACAGTCACTGCAAAGGAAAACTCTAATGAGAGTCCAATTAAGAACGTCTTTGAATATTTTACTGAAGAATAATGCATATAACAATGACATTTGAAAAAGCCGCACAACAACTTGCACGTTGATCCTTTGGAACACAATGTTATTCGTTCCTTATCTTCGTTTGTGTGTTCTCATTAGCTGTTAACGAATCACACAAACTTACACATACAAAAAGGGATGTTTGTTTCTGCATTGCGTATCATTACTCTCATTTCCGTTATTCAAGAACTCATTATTTGCTCAGTTTCGTTATCCACAAACCAGTGACGTACAAAGAGTCATTTTTCGTCAACCTCGGCCAATGTAAAATAATCCATATTATACAAATAGAAAATTCGGTATCTCCCTTTTTGAATTTCCTTGAACTTGGCGAGCTCTAATTAAATGGATCAATTGGTTCACGTATATTTAAGGTACAAGCAAATCAATCTGTAAGTATAAATGTTCGAGTTTCACATTGATTTGGTTACGTAGATATGGCTTCATTGTACGTACACTACAGATAAATACAGTCACCCCAGTGCGCACTCTACCTGGACGTTCTACGAGCACAGACCAGTGATCATGAAACCCTACCTCACAGTGTTGCCAGCTTTACAAATAAAAAATCGGTAGATCGTGCAAAACAATTTCGGTAGTTTCTCGAGCACTGAAATGTTATGTTATAACTAAATTAAATAATGCAATATTCATTTGAAGTTATTATCAGAAAAATATATAAATTCATACACCCGTACGCTCTGGGTACTTTATGCTTCCTCTTCTTCTTTTTATTCTTATCCTTCTCCCCACTCTTCCTGTAGTTATTCATCAGGCGTAGAACGTGTGTACCAATTTTGAAGTCGTAGAAGGATCCAGATTTTGTATTCTATATGCGGGTCGGTGATTTCCCTTCGAATGATGCAGTCAAGCGTCAATTTTGAGCTCAATAAAAGGAGAGACAGTACGTAATTCGAGCCTAAAATGAATGCCGGGAAGCACCTAACGAGTGATGCTATCGATAAAACGTCACGCAGTGAGACAAGGAGAATTTTTCGGCACAAATATATTATAGCCCATTAATCATTTGAATTCATTTTCCTTAAATTTGGATTAGAAAACATTTCGAAAGATTTCTTGTTTTTTCGGAGTTTCTGGAGTGTTGCAAAATATCGGGAGATCTCCTGAAATTTCGGGAGACCTGGCAACACTGCTATCTCATGTGCTGTCCTCAGGGAGAGTTACTTCACATTCAGCGTCACAACACCGTGAGATCCTTATTAATAAAGCCCAGATTTTTATGCAGCAACAGGGTAGATTGCAAACTATTTTGATTAATGGGAAGTGTCGGCCACTCGCTCTTCCATAATGTAGCAAGAGTAACATAAATTTTAGGGGTTCTGATGGGCCGTACCTCTAATGCTTATGCAAACCCCTTAGCATAGTCGTTGTGAAGGTAAACTATACTTGCTACTCGCTTCAGTAAGTTTGGATTCTAACCTTTTAATGCATAAAAATCCGCCCTCTACTTATTAACAAGCAGTCTCAAAGGAAAGAGCCTTGAGGTCCATGAAGAAGTCCACTGTGTAGCAGAAGGTTGATGTGACCTGCGTATTGATATAATTGCCATCAATCGGAGACAAAACAAAGCAGAAATCATTGACCCTACAACAAGATTTGAAGACTCTCTTTCCCAGCCAGATGACGTAGATAAAGAAAAGCAGGGTATATACGCACCAACAATACCCTACTTCCAGAGATTCTACAGCAGGGCCTCTCAGGGTGCATGCGCCTGGTTCATGCACTGAGCACGGTTCAAAAGACGACTTCGCTTGGTTGACCAGAGTACAGACACCTACTCCTCGAATTTGAGCAATAGCACTGTCTCTCTCTTTCCCCACGCCTCTCTCACTCACTCACCCTGTCTCCCACTTCCACACTTGCTCCATAGAGCTCCAAATCCGAGCTGAATTGAGCCGAGCTTAGCCGAGTAGCCCAGAGACGAAGCGTTGTTCCGAGCCAAGCCGAGTGGGAACGATGCACTGTGCTCAGGAACTCTGCTCCGCTGTTTGCACGCCTGAAATTTTGGGCGTTTGAGAGGCCCTGTTCTACAGCGTCAGGAATACACGTGTAAGAGGACTGCTTCTGGGTGCTAGAGGGACCATCCCCAGAAATTTTTTCGAATGGCGGCAATAGTATCGACTGTACAGAAATATGCAAGACAAAATTTATTGTTACCAAGATTATAAAATTCTCAGTAGTGGATCACAGGGGTGAAAGAAAGTGCGGGCATGAATGAGAGAATATACGAAAATCGAAAGATTGAATTAAAACTTTAAATTTTTCAGTTTTATTTCTTTTCTTAAACTTTCCCTTTTTTTTCTAAAATCTTAATATTTTGCCAAGTAATTAACAATTAGTTACAAAACATAGCTCGTAAGCTTGAAGAACACTTTTAGAGAGGTCTAAAATTATCAGATAACAATTTTGCAGGCTGAGCTTGAAGCTCCCAGTTACAATTTTTACCTGAGCACTACTGCTCGTTTAAATCAATAGTCAAGGAGACGGATCTAACAGTTGCTTTTACACCAATAGTAAGAGCATCCTTGCTCTACAAAGTTACACTTTCCAGGCCTATCAAAGGCACAACCTACGTTTAACAAAATCAAACATTATTCACTGTCTTAACTACTCAACAGGCTGATATCTTTAACATGAAAAGAATGAAATAGTGTTTAATAGGGGTAACAAGTACCCAACCTACAAGTCTTTGGTAAAATAAAAAGTTACAGCTACTAGGCGAACACTTGCGCTCCTTAAAATTTACATAAATACATAAAACCCTGTATGAAACCTTCCTCTCGAGATAGCTTTGAAAGACTATTACATTTTAAACTGGACCTGCCATTACCTTGGACCTGACGAAAACACTCTAGACTGGAACGATCACTAAGACCCCCTGGTCCGAAAATGTGCCAGCTGTTATAGCAGAGGGAAAGTTTCCAGAAAAACTCTGGGCCAAGGTCCCGACACACCCCCAATTCTCATTGGATAATCAAATAAATAAATAAAAATTTACATTGGTGAATAAATAAATGTACACATTTTTTGATTGGCCAATGCCTTAAGATGGCGGGAAGAGACAGAAGTGTTGATAACTTTTGAGCATCAAACACTAAACATTCCAGTTTAGGAAGCCTTTACATTCAAAATTTATCTAGAATTTTAATAGCTCATCTTTACACCAGAGGGCACAGCAAATGCTTAAAGTAGCGACATCTGTTGAGAAATGTTCAGACTCCTTGTACTAGTTGTTGCAAGGTTTATATTTCAGATGGCATTCCCCAAGGCGCTTAATTTAAATGCGCGGGGCGAGTGTACCTCCGGTACAGTAACAATACGGGTTTTTCTGTTCCTGAATTTGAGGTTTGTTTTTTCCCTTCTCTGATCACTTTCCGTAAAACACAGCTAAAAGTATTGTCTAAAACTAGTCTTGATTTCAAAATATTTTGATATTTCCTCGAGAAAATGTATTTTGAATTTTTTGTTTGCTAATGCCTGCTTACTCAATGCTTAATTATCTGCACAACATTCTTCCAGGATATTATTATTATTATTCGTTTATTATTAATGTGGAGAACATGTGACATATGCTGAGAACGTCGAGAGTCAGGACTAGGTAGTATATTCACTGTGTTTCAATTCTCTCCATATCGTGACAGGTACCTTTCAAACAAAGCCTGTTGGCAAGCTTAGATGTTCTCTCAACTCTCATCAAAGTTTATCAGCGAGAGCAACGTAGACTAAGACAAACTGATCTATTGCGTGTCAGAGCTACATCATTGCAGATTGCATGTCTTCATTGCAAAGTCCCAACCTTTTATGGCAATTAATCTCCACGACATCACTGAAAGAATGCGGGTTCTTCATTTCCGCTACAATCTCCCTGATGAATATTTCCAGACCAAACTGGAAATTTGCCAGAAATTGTGAGCAAATGTTCAGTGTATAATAGAGGGAATAACTTTTAAATTATTGGTGTCACTAACTAATTTCCTATATTTATTGTTTATTTGTGAATTGACCACTTAAGATCAAGCTGTAGCTCATTTTTTTGTCTGAAGTTTCCTCTCCGTCCAGTACTCCTTCATAAAGGGTGCTATTCTGTTATTTTGTTCATCCTTCGAGGCTGTTCCCGTCATTGCAGTTCATTCAACGTGAAACCCTTCCAAATTTTAAATAACGGACAGAAACTTCTCCTGTCAAACATCTGAACTTCTTGGGTGCTGGACTTCTCTAGACCTTTACGCACTTCCTTAATCCATGCCGTCAATTTCATCCTGTTCCACTATTCATTTATTTATTTATTTATTTATTTATTATTTATTTATTTATTTATTTATTTATTTATTTATTTATTACATGCCACACACATAGGGTGTGCCACTATTAGATCTCGGACTATCACGGAATAGGACGACCATCAGGAAAGCTGTGCTGACGTTGGGCAAGAGAGCTTCTATACCAGAGGCGCTCACGCTGAGCTGTAAGCGGGCGGGCAGGCGATGAACGTATGCTATTCAGCCAGAGTGACGTTGTGGGTACGTCACAGGCATTGAAGTTTGGGCGAAGCTCTTGCCTTCACTCTCGACCACTGCGTCGATAGCCGAGTTTGAAATGGAAGCATAAAGTAATGCAAGAAAAAGGGCAGAAATCTACACTATTTCAATTTACGTTGTAATTAAGTCATTTCTGTTCATTACAATTTATATATTTTGCCGGATACAATAAAGAGTTAAGCCTACAATCTCAAATACATTTGTACTGTGCGTAATGAATTACAACTTTCAAAGTCCTTTATAGGACAATGCAGTGACAGTGCACTAGGGGAAGCACATGCCTTCACCTGTATAAATGCTTGTATAAATATGGTTTCCTTCTGGAAAATTAATTTTTGATATAGAGGCCAAAGGCCCCTAGTGCACTGTCACTTCATAGGAGAGTTGTAGTAGCGCCTGAACGGTGAGCACACTACTACACTAGGGCGAAACACTGGTAGTTTCTTTATTAGAACGCCCTCAAGAGTTTAAATGTTTTCAATATTTGCAATCGAAGAAAATAATTATGTTTTATTTCTGGAAGCTTATTTTTTATATTTCTAATATAAAACAGAGTTAAGGTGGATGAGCTGTGGTTTGTGGTTGCTAGGATTTAAAATATCCGATAAAACTCACCAACAATCCAATCATGCTCACCGTGAATGAAATTAGAGAGTTTATTTATTCGAAGGAAGCCTCCGTGGCTCAGGCGGCAGCGCGTCGGCCTCTCACCGCTGGATACCGTGGTTCAAATCCCGGTCATTCCATGTGAGATTTGTGCTGGACAAAGCGGAGGCGGGACAGGTTTTTCTCCGGGTACTCCGGTTTTCCCTGTCATCTTTCATTCCAGCAACACTCTCCGTTCTCATTTCGTAGCATCTATCATTCATTAATATATCACTTTGGGACTGGCGACCCAATCGTAATAATAGCCTATATATGATTCATTCATTACACCCCTGACCCGGTCACTGACTGTAAAACAGGTTGTAGGTTTTCATTTTCATTTATTCGAAGGCATACTGTATATCTGTTTGATGCATGCATTTTGCACTGTTGTACTTTAATCTTGGGTAGTAAATATCTATTGTAACTGTTCCACCTCGTCAAAACACTTGAGGAGATGAAAGTTATTATCTTGGGACACATGAATATTAAATAAACTATTTGTGGCTTGCCCGCAAATTGCCACGCAAATAGAAACAATTAACATTCCACGGTTCCCCATTTCTCTATGTAATGTTTGGGCGCCATGGTTACAGTTTTAAATAAAACTGTAAACCAAAATTTATATTTACTAGCATAGAGACTTATACTTAAATCACAGGGGTAGGATTTTAAATAATTAACCATTAAGTATCGCTTAAGAAAGAAAATTAACGCAATATAAAATACAAATGAATTTATTATACAAAAAAATGAGATGAATCGGAAAAGTTTCCTTAAAGCGTGGAGGGATTTAGAATTTACTGAATTTACTATTGCTTGCTTTATCTAATTGAAGCTCACCAATTACAGCTTTCGTTGACGTCATCTGGTTTCCGTGGTTACTCGTTCTCTTCTTCTCGAGGTAGACTCTGCTGCATGGACATCCTTCCTTCCTTCTCTGATATGGTACGGGCTATTTGGACTAACACTCCCTACATGCCTAGTCTTTAAATTAGACATTGGCCCTATACTTGTAAAAACTGATCAGCTTTGATCGTAAGAGGAGAAAATTCAGAGATATGAATTTTTCCATATTACTAGAAATCTCAATCCAACTGAGCTATACTATTTATACGGTACAGACTTGTACCAAAATTCCGTAGACTTGAACTAAACATAGTTCTTTATCCACAATATTTACTGAATATCACACAAGCCATAAGCTTGTTTCGTTTCACGTAGATCCGATAACATAACCGAAGCGACAACACATTGTACAAAAGTAACTATGTCGCGGAGCGACCACACACTGTTCCAAAAATCAAATCACGTTGTTCAAAGTAGATGTTCACAGTAGAAGTAGTAGTGATGGAGTATCTCGTTAGAATGTTAGCTTCACAGCAGAAGTTGTACTTAGTTAGGTCCCGTTCTCGTGTAGAGAAACAGTATATATCCGGGCTCACCCCCACTCTTGGTAACAGTTCAATCTCAAAACTCATATACAACGAAGTATCTGATTCGATAGATCGAAGCATCAACTCCCCTTCCCTTCTTCCTCGACAAGTCCAGAAGGCGTGGCGATGATATGTCTGACCATCTTGCAAGCCTCGCGCACGGGTCGCTGTTTACTAGCCTTGGTCATAAAATAAACCCATGACTAACGCAAAATCCCAAGCTTCAAGAATAACCCTCCGTATACACAAACATGAGATGAAATGAAAACAAATCGTCGCCATAAGACCTATCTGTGTCGGAGCGACGTAAAGCCCCTAGCAAAAAAAAATGAAAACAACTATGTCTCAACATATTGACTGTATTTACAACATAATGAATTCTTATCCTACATAATATAATAATTTAAATACTAAAACGATATTATATATACAATATGCTTTCAAAAAGCCTTGATTACAAATGATTGACGTTGAATAAATATGTTATTACAAATAATCGCCGATGGCGGATAAACTTGATATCAAATGATATCGCGTAAAATTAGATTATATAAAATTAGTAAGGCTGGAGAAGCCTGGACGGTTACACTATGTCCTCACACACGATGAAAATCCTTCGCCATTTAGAGGCTAGCTGTTATCATCGACGCCTGATAAGTTTTAAATACTATTTTCGGAAATTCTTTGAACACGGAAAGTCACGTAACACTACAGCACTGTGCAAAATGCAAGCAGTAAACTGGTTGGGGAATTGTGTTAAGGTATTACATTTTGCTGAATGAATGAGAGAAATTTTACTGGAACTACTGTCATTGTAAATCATAGCGCGTACGCTTAAACCCTGTATCTTTGT
Organism: Anabrus simplex; assembly: GCF_040414725.1. NCBI lineage: Eukaryota > Metazoa > Arthropoda > Insecta > Orthoptera > Tettigoniidae > Anabrus > Anabrus simplex. The sequence goes on from NC_090278.1 coordinate 35,134,599, forward strand.
AAATTGTAACACGAAAAGTGTCAGTTTCCTTTGAATGTACAAATATAAGTAAACAAAACTGACTGTTTTATATGGAGCGCTGTATAAGTCCGACCGGAATACCTTGCAAAGGTCATTTTCTTGCGATTACAGCGTCTTAAAGAAATCTATACACCAATCAACATTTAGCTGTGTAGTCGAAGAGAGCTTTGTACTCACAGTCGAACGTCAATGCTCCCTCGCTTCCCTGGAAAGTGTGTCCACTCTCTCGCTCCACTGTGACGTATGCTTGCCACGTCAGGCCAGCCCGGCCGCACTGGGCTAGCCTCAGCGGGTGCCCAGCTGAGCACCTCCGTTCTATGCGGGTGGTGGTTGTGGTGGTGGTGGTGGTGGTGGTGGTGGTGGCGGCGACGGCTGCTGTGGCGGTGGTGGTCGTAGTGGATTCAAGTGGAAGTACAGCTAGGCAACCATTCTCTACACAACGCTAAGCATAGAGAAAACATGGTAGGGGTGTGACTCTTCAAAAATGAGGTATCGGGCAAAGAAAAGCAAGGGTCACGAAGGGCGTGAAAATGGAAGACTCCGTAGGATTCGCAAGAGTTGACAAAGCGAGGTCGGATGAGGTAGATGAAAGTGAGGAGCAATGCCTGGACTCAGCTAAGTGCCCCGTGGTCGCCACCCATGCTCCCAAAATGAGAGCCCCTGAGGCCTCGTATAGTCGCCCCTTACGACAGGCAGGGGATACAGTTGGTGTTATTCTACCGCCCTCACCCACAAGGGGGTTGGAGAAGGAAGAAAACCATAAAGATCGAACCAGGAGCTATACGAGAATGCAGAACCAATTTCGATTGTGATATGGAAATTAAGGTTCAGACTCATGGGACGTATGATGAGAATGGACGACAAAAGATTGACCAAGAATACGTGGAATGCGACAAGCTTAATGGGGAATAACAGGGTGGAGGAAGTAAAGGAGGACTGGAACTCAATTGGCATAACGGAAAAGAACCCACAGAATGGCGTACAGGATAGTTCCTGCTAGAGGAGTGTAGCGGAAGTTCACAAATGGATTGACACTAGGGTCAAGATTCAGATCACGGAAACATATCAACGGACGCAAGGCTCAGGCACTACAAAGCAGTACTGTGCACTGCCGAGACGATGAGACTAGGAAGGTACAAGGCAGAATAACTGGAGAAAGAAAGAATTCTGGGGAAGATACTGGGACGTAAAAGAGGAGGCAAAAGATGGGAAGGAATATGAAGAAACATAAGTACGATCTCCGAAGATTTGCTGGATATGTGATCAGGATGAACATGGATAGTATGCGAGACAACGGGTAAGAAAAGAGGATAGACGGAAACTTAGTGAGTTGTCTGTTGCTGGACATGCGATCAGGATGGACATGGATAGTATGGGAGACATCGGGTAAGAAAAGAGGATAGACGGAAACTTAGTGAGCTGTCTGTTGCGGGACATGTGATCTGGATGGACATGGATTGTATGGGGGACAACGGGCGGGACAAGAGGAAAGACGGACTTTTTTTTTCTTTGCTATTTGCTTTACTTTGCTTCGACACAGATAGGTCTTATTGCGACGATGGGACAGGAAGGGCCTAGGATTGGGAAGGAAGCGGCCGTGGCCATGATTAAGGTACAGCCCCATCATTTGCCTGGTGTGAAAATGGGAAACCACGGAAAACCATCTTCAGGGCTGCCGGCAGTGGGGCTCGAACCCACTATCTCCCGAATACTGGATACTGGCCACACTTAAGCGACTGCAGCTATCGAGCTCGGTAAGACGGGAATCTAAGTGGGTTGTCTGTTGCTGGACATGTGATCAGGATGGACATGGATAGTTTGAGAGACAACGGGTAGTACGAGAGGAAAGACGGGAACTAAGAGGGGTGTCTGGACTGAAATGGGGATCAAAGTGAAAGGGACAGAGAACTGGAGAAATAAATACACAGCAACCAATATGCCAGAGCTCAGTGACAGAGAAAGGTACAGGATAGAGAAGCACCAGTGGGGGGGACGGGAGAAGAGGATACTGAAAATATCAGCTGAAGAACGGGAGAGGAGGAAGAAGAGGTTATGGGAGGAGAAGAAGAAAACTTAAACCATGACAAAGCTACCTGTTGTCATGCAGAAGCCGTAACGAAAGAATAATAATAATAATAATAATAATAATAATAATAATAATAATAATAATAATAATATGATGATGATGATGATGATGATGATGATGATTGTTATGCTTGTTTTTTAAAGTGGCCTAACATCTAGGTGAACGGCCACTAACGGCATGAGATGGAATGAAATAACATGATAAATAAAATTTTAAAATATATCCTTTGACTAGAATTTTAAAGGCAAATAAAGATGAAAAATGATTATAAATTTCAAATAATCAGTGGATCTAATTCGCAATGCCTTCTGATAAAATTACAGAAAATATAGATTACGGTAAAATAGGGCACTGTCTTTAAGTAGGCCTATTATATTATAATATAATATAATATAATATAATATAATATAATATAATATAACGAGATGTGTGTTTACGGCCTAGAAGATAGCAGCAATCATGAGCGCCGCTATTAATTCATTATGGGTGCCTCGAATGACCCCGTAAAACAAGTACAGATACGCACAAAAAATGGCATATGGCTTTTAGTGCCGAGAGTGCCCTAGGACAAGTTCGGCTCACCAGATGCAGGATTTGACGCCCGTAGGCGACCCGCGGGTCGTGATGAGGATGAAATGATGATGAAGACGACACAGACACCCAGCCCCAGTGCCAACGGAATTAACCAATTATGGTTAAAATTCCCGACCCTGCCGGGAATCGAACCCGGAACCCTTGTGGCCAAAGACCAGCACGCTAACCATTTAGCCATGGAGCCGGACACAGATACGCAGAACATGTACTTTAAAAGAGGAGTTGGACGCACAGACCGAGTCCGATGTTTTTCAGAATTGTAGTACATTTGAAGGGATGCATAACACTGGATCGCAAGGGGCTGGTGGACGACCCAGTATATACATAATTTAAGTTAGAAGTTAAAATTACACATAAAAAGTACACAAAATTACAAACAGATGGCGCAACATCCCCGAAGGGCCTTGGCCTACCAAGCGACTGCTGCTCAGCTCCAAAAGCCTGCAGATTACGAGGTGTCGTTTGATCAGCACGACGAATCCTCATGGCCGTTATTCTTGGCTCTCTAGACCGGGTTAAAATACGCGAACAATGGAATAAAACGTAGTTAACAATAAAATTTAATGGAAAACATATATTTATACACGATAAAGCAGGCCACTATCCCTCATAAAATGGATGACGAGGTCTGCCGACTGCTCGTCATCTCGTAGGATGATGTAGGTGGTACTCGGAAGTTTTATACTACGGCGCAGATCGGCCAGGTCCGCGCACTCCGTAAGGATGCGTACCACGATAAGATGATTGCCGCAAGGGGCCCTTCGCCCTTCAGTAAGCAGAAGTGCGTTATTATGCCGTGACTGATCCGAAGACGACATAATACCACTGCTTCCCTCTGAGAACCCCGAGAGGAAGTCTTCCATGCCTTCGTAGTTCCTTTTATTGCTGTCAGCTTATTTGGGAGAGGGGTGGCCTGCCATTCCACCTCCTAATGGGACATAACCAAATGGCTCTGCTGAGAGCGAATATCACTGGCTGGAACCTTGTACGGCAAGCCACATAAACATGTTTCTGGTGTCGGCATCTGAACACCCGGCCAGCAGGTCCTGGATCCGCTGCACCACAGAGTACCGAGGCAAACATGTACCAATAGATTGTAGCGAGCTCAAGGGGACTGTACACAGATGAGGGAAGAAAGGAAGAAGAATAAAGAAGACCACGAAAACAGAGAGATACAGTAGGAGCGAGAGAATTAGTGTATTAGGCAGAACGAAGGCGCATTGAACAATCGCTTGTGATCGTAAGGAGTCGTAACGATCCAAATAAATAAATAAATAAATAAATAAATTAATTAATTAAATAAATAAACAGTGCTACCAACTTTCCCCTTAAAGTACGTCATGCTCAGCAAGTGTTTCTCAATCCAGGCAGCCGCCATACACATGACGTGGTATCTCTGAGCCGTAGCACACACACACACACACACACACACCAGCCAGCCGTCTCAAAGCTCTTGTAATTAGAAGACCTTTTTTAAAACATCAATACTATGACGACGACCCGTCACGTACAAACTCCATGCGGGCACTTTGTGTTCCTTTTGAATTCTGTTAACAAACACGCGCACACGAATACAAAAAGAAGAGTTCTTACTGCAAAATGTAGCGGAACAAAAATTAAAAAGAGCAGAAATTGTGAAATATCTCTACTCAATCATTTGTGTAATATTAAATACAACATGAACCAAAAGTTGATTATTACTGTGATCTTGCAATGTGAAATGGTTTAGCGCGGGGTTTTCAAAACACTTCTCCTTGAAAAGTCAATGGGAGAAACAGGTATCGTAATAAGCTACGTGCTATACGTATGAAGGTCAGTAACGTAGCCAGGATGGGGGGGGGGTATAGTTACTAAATGATGATAGAACACGAAGGTGTTTGTGTGTGGTGCGCACATGCAAAGACTTGTCATTATAAGGACACAAGAAAATGAAAACCTACAACCTGTTTTCCAATCATTGACCGGGTCAGGGATGTAATGAATGAATCATATATAGGCTATTAGTACGATGGGGTCGCCACTCCCAAAGTGATTTATTAATGACTGATAGATACTATGAAATGAGAATGGAGAGTGTTGCTGGAATGAAAGATGACAGTGAAAAACGGAGTACCCGCAGAAAAACCTGTCCCGCCTCCGCTTTGTCCAGCACAAATCTCACATGGAGGAACCGGGATTTGAACCACGGTATCCTGCAGTGAGAGCCCGATGCGCTGCCATCTGAGCCACGGAGGCTCCTATAAGGACACATATACAAGTTAATCATATTGATGTTCAGACTGAAGTACACTACAAAACCTTACATTAAAATACAGATCAAGAACAGTAAGATCAAAGTCAACAGTTTTACAGCGAATATTACGTTCAGTTTACAATCTCAAATCCCACTTTCGAGGCTTGTTAGAAAATATATTCGAGAGATCTGTTGGTTCTACAATTATATCTCAGAATGTTTGTACCAAATAATCAACTGTTGGGCTTTGATCTTTGTCCAGTATTCTCGCATTTTCCGCCGGTTTAAGTCCTTTCATTCATCTGTCCAGAAGTTACCTTTCATCAGGGGTTTTTCCTGAAATCCATGGACTTCTTTCAGGATATGTCGTATAGTCCGTCTTTCATGAAGATATGATTTTACTAGTTCTTTAATGTCCTCCTCTGTTTCTGTCACCCAAATGGTACGAATCTTCTTGTCCTTCCAGAAGATGACGAGACGATTGGTCAGTCTTTTGGGAGTCACTCTTACGATATGGCCATAGAAATCTACTCTACTTTACCTAGCACAATCAGAGAGCTTCTGTATATGTTCGTCGAGCTCGGAATTGTGCCGTCTCTGACTTCCAGTTTCTTCATCAGACCTTTTCGGTTCAATGAAAGTCATGAAGAGCTTCTGGCCGTATGACTGACATGTAGTGCGTGACAGGCATTTTTGTAATAAGTGTTCCTTGTTTATTGTTTCTGTTTATTTCCCCTTTTGTAAAATTTCCATAGGGGGGTTTAACCGCCATAACCCCCCCCCCACTCCCGTTGGTTACGCCCCTGATGAAGGTATTGTAGGTGCTGTCGTCGGGTCATCAGTCCATATGTTTGTTTGATGCACTTCTCCATGCCACACTATCCTGATCTACCTCGTTTCTTTTCTACATTACTGCCACTACTACATATACGAGGAGTTGAGGAAGATTCCACATTTTCAGTACTTTAATGTATGTATTTGCGTACTAAAATACAATTGGATTTTAGTGGAAAATGTTTCTTCCCTTCTGTTCGGACATCTTCAAACACTTTTGGATAAATATCACTCCAAAACACAAAAGACATACATTAAGATAAAATCGTGACACACAGTTCGATACTCAATCCAATCATAGGTATTTTGTAATGCTGTGAGAGTATATGTGGTTGAAATCTTTGGTAACAAACTCCTGGTAGTATAGTATAGTCAAAAGAGCCCATGAGGAGCAATAAAGTGAATACAATGTTAAAATTTAGAGTATTTGCAAAAGAAGTTTGGCAGATTGTTGATGCTATTCACAAAGCTTCGTCTCCCATCTGTGTACTTTTCTTTAAACTACATTCTAGTCCCGGAGTAAATAGTTAAACGAAGACGCCTAGAGACAGCTTAGGAATGCTCGGAATGCCTGCAATTCAATATTGGCTAACACTCTCCTGTCTGTGTACAAAAACGCATATCATCTATAGTATATAAGGAGAAGAAAGTGATCTCTGTAGGGAAGTAGAAAATACAAATAGGAAGAGATAAATCATTACCATTCCAGTAGATACTACAAAGAACTGTAGTGTAGTAAGTGAACTCACAGCAGCCTTACTCTGTAAGGAAGGAATTACCTTTACACTGATTCGTTTTCATAGCAGTTTGTTAATATGAAAGTGAAAGCAGGGAGGACTCGAGATAACTTACTCACAAGCTAGAAGTAATAGGTACAGAACTAAAATAAATGATTGCTTGCGCTAACTGGTGGAGATAATGGTAGGAAGGTCAAGTACTCTCTCGACATTTTAAACATTTACGTGAAGCCAATTTGAATTTTTTTTAATTTCTAAATTTTTTACCTTAGATCTTTCAATTAAAATTTCAAACACATTATAAATCTAACATTATCTGCTCTAACTCGAAAATTTCGATCAAAGAGAAAACCTTTAATTTAATTTATCAGCCGAGAGACTGGTTGAATTCCCTATTTTCGTTGAACTACAAAGTTCTGTAGCAAAATTACCAACTCCCTGAGGGTCATCTTTCACATCTGCAGGCAATAAATGTGCCATATCAGCAACATTCATACCTCCTTACAATCACATCGTAACTGGTATTCAGCTTCATTTAAACCTAAGTTTGCCGGCCTCAGTGGCTCAGACGGTTGAGGCGCTGGCCTTCTGAACCCTCCTCGGCAGCTTCGATCCTGCCTCAGCCCGGTGGTATTTGAAGATGCTCAGATACATCAGCCTAGTGTCAGTAGATTTACTGGCACGTAAAAGAACTCCTATGGGACTAATTCCGCCACCTCGAAGTCTCCGAAAACCATATGATGATGATGATGCTTGTTGTTTAAAAGGGCCTAACATCTAGGTCATCGGCCCCTAATGGTACGAAATGTACTGACAATTTAAAAGTCTAAAATTATCCACTGACCACAAATCAAAACATGATGACGAAGAATTAATGGGAGTATATGAATGTAAAACAATCGGTGGATCCGACCCGCAATGCCCCACATTCCCAGGAACTAGCACAAAACAATATATTACTGACTAAGGGACTGCTTCTAAACCACATTCCTGAATCGATGATGCTTGTTGTCTAATGTGGTAAAAAATCCAGGTCATCGGCCCCTCATAATGGTACTTACCGCTAGTAAAGTAGAACCATGGTTTTGTCATGTTGCGGTACTAATAAAAGGTAGCGTAGACTCGCGATGTTCCACACATTGTGGTACTACTCGCAGGTAAGGTAATATGGGCATGTAACGCTGACCTATGGTGTTTCTCGCATTGCGGCGCCACTTGCCAGGCAACTCAAACCTATGGTGATCCTCACATAACTGAACTAATCACAGAGACTCGTACTATCCCGTAGAGTTCCACACATCGTGAGTCCTGAACTTAGGCAACGCAGACCCACTATGTCGCTTATATAGTGGTACTAATTACAGGCAACGTAGGCCCGTGGTTTTTCGCATGTAGTGGTACGAATCACGGGTACTGTGAATCCCACCCTGATTCACACTCTGTCGCTACTAATCACAAACCTATTGTGTACCTAACATAGTGGTACTAATCGCAAGTAAAGGCGACCCATGGTGTTCCCCGTGTGATGGTACTAATTACAAGTAGTCTCATGGTTCTAATTCGATCATCCCTTGGTCGCCCCTTTTAGTCGCCTCTTACGACAGGCAGGGGAAACGGTGGGTGTATTCTTCATTTGCATCCCCCACCCACAGTGGGTTGTGTGTTTGGTCGACGAGAGCTATTTTATTTCGCTCAAGTCCACCGGCAAGCCGGTTAGGACACCCTATTCGCCACCTGGGACGCGCCACGTGGGAGTATCACCTCTCCCCTGCTACGCCAGTGTAGTAGATTCGTAGCCGAAAACCATAAAAAAAAGTAGTTAGTGGGACGTAAAGCAAATAAAATTATTTAAACCTAAGTTTCATTTTAACCTTTTTCGGTGGACAAATATAAAAATATTGCCATCGGCAAACAATGCCATACCCTTCTCTCTTTAATGTCCACATACACATTCATTTTAGTTTAGCAGTCAGTAATATTTTAAAAATGTCCTCACATGTTTACAATAACAACATTGAACACTTACTTATATTTTGGTAAAAGACGAGAGATAGCGGGATATAATTTTACGTATACGTTCAAAAATTAAATCAATATTTCATTAAAGTGATGAGGTTTAGATAATGAGTCTGCATCAGAGTACTTTATGTATTGAAATAATGCATCGTTTATCAACTAACATAATAGTTTCGACAGATATAATTTGAAATTTATCATTTATTTACATTCACTTTATAGACAACACTGTATGTCAATCAAAGGGATAGGGGGATGAGTTGATGGTATTAAAAGCTATTGAGTTATGTTTAGTGGTCTGATAGACGTTTTGACGTGGATACAAATTGCTTGACAATATTAGTTTGACAAAATATTTTTACAAACAAAATTAATATTTGTTAATTATTAAGATGTTGACGAGGGCACAGTACGTTTCGTATTTTGCCATGACAATGTTTGTAAAATCTGGATACTCTACATTTGAATGATGATGATTATCTAGTTGTACATACTCTTGAAAGAAAAATCACACCCACCACAATACATGGTGATACTTAATGTAACAAAATTTTCTGCTTAAAGTATGACTTAAAGCTTTACAACTAGTGATTCGATCCAAATGTTTGTTGTAACGTTTGACTTCAAATGTGAGATTTATGAGAAAACTAATAATATAACCCGGGGCTGCCCGTGACACTTTATTGATGTTTACTTTTAGATATTGCCTGTATGTTACCGCCAACGGCCGTAGTCGTGTTGAAACACCGGATCCCGTAAGATCTCCGCAGTTAAACAACATTGGGCGTGGTCAAGATTTGGATGGGTTGCCACATCCATAATCTCGGACATTTTAGACATTTTCTTTATCAGACATTATAACACACACACACACACACACACACACACACACACTCCCTGCGGATGGCGGATAACCTTCAACTTAAAGGCATCCGGAGTGTGGATTCGACAGTGACATTATTAGTTTTCGATTATTTCTGATGGAATCCCCTCCGCTAGGAGTGCTAGGGATGCCTATTTCTTTCCAGGCAGTATAGTAAGTCAGGTATTTACCAAGTTTAGTTGAGAGCTATGCTGGAATATAGCACATACATCCATAATCTTGGCTATTCTTGGCCATTCCTTTTCACCCCTTCTCACACTCCATTCCGACTGGGCCTGACTATGACTTAAACCCTATCCAGAGTATCACGCTGTTAGAGTAATTCTTGCTCCCACAGTCATTTTTTCTGATAGTAAGCCATATGTGTACTATGTTTGGTTGGGAGCTATGCTGGGACATACATACATTCATCTGGGTTATTTTGGATATTTTATTTCTCACCCCTTCTCGAACCCGTGCCGATGGGGCTGAACTTAGATTTAAACGACATCTGGATTCTCACTATTCATCAAAGCGACCTCTAAAACTACAGATTCTACTTCAGTATTGGTCGTTTTCTATTACTTTTATACTTCACCCGCCTTCCACTCCCCACCCAGAGGATTGCAGACACATAAATCCATTATTTCTGCCATTTTGGACTTTTCCACTCCTCTCACCCCCGCATGCCGACGGAGACTGAACTTGGACTTAAACGACATGCGGAGTGTCACTGTTCATCTCAGCGGCACCGAAACCTATGGAATCGACTCTATTTTTGAATAGGGGTGTCTTACCCCTACAGTGATTTCTTCCAAACAATCGTATGTGAAGCAGGATCTCTCCTTGGCTTGGCCTACATCTACGCACGTTCCTACATCGAATACCAGACGTGTATTCCACAGCAGAATCATAGAGCTGACGTTGCCATTGTTACGGCTGGTCGTTTCTTCAGCCAATTCCTAGAGCGAGGTAATGTGATGTCAGTATCACTTCAACGGTTGGTTTTAGGGCATTAAAACATGGTTTTCGGGGCTTTGTCGAGTGTTATTCTTCGTGTCGTGAGGCTGAAAATCACCTTTGTCTCGTCCTTGTACGGTAAATTCGATATTTCGCCTATATTTGCCTATGTTAATGTGCCAAACGGCCTAAATCTATGGAATGGAGAGGGTTGTTAAAACTTTTTGTAGATGGGATTACCTGCAGAGTCTCAAAAGGTAAGTATATAAAATTTCGTTCAGATTGGTAGAATGGTATGTATTTGTACAAGGAACAAACAAACCGACATTCTGCTGGAAACAATGTGAGCCGAGTATATGAGCATTACGAGGTTTGTCCGGAAAATACGTATAAAAGTTGAATAATAACTTTATTTGACAATTATTCAGGTATTACAATATGGTCTCCTTCAAAGTACTCTCCCTGAGACAAGATGCACTTCTGCCAACGCCGTTTCCACTGTTGATAACATTGTTGAAAGTCTTCAGTTGTGATGCTGTTCAGTTGCCGTGTCGTTTCTACCTTGATGGCTTCCACATCACCCAAGTGCCGCCCCCGAAGCACCATTTTGCATTTCGGGAACAGGAAGAAGTCACAAGGGGCTAAATCGGGTGAATAAGGCGGGTGGTCTGTCACGGCGATTGAGCTTCGGGCCAAAAACTCACGCACAACGAGCGACGTGTGAGCGAGCGCATTGTCGTGATGAAGGATCCACCTGCCCCCTTGTGCCAAATCCGGTCGAACTCGGGCCACACGAGCTCTGAGACTTGATGTTGATGCGCTGTTCCTCAATCAGAGAGAGCTCCATACCGACGGCAGGTGAAAACGGGTAACTTTCAACAAGCAGCCGCACACTGCTACTGACACGCAGAGCTCTCCGACTCGAACTGAGCGTTGAGAAGATTGGCGACAACAGCAGTGCCACCTGGCGGCGCCTCCACGATACGTGATACGTCACCCCGACGGATTTATACGTATTTTCCGGACAAACCTCGTATAATGTTGGTCATACTGATATGTAATTTGAAAGAAATTACGTCGATATCTCGCGGCGGTATCATTTTATCAGCTGCTGAAGTTAGCCAGTCAGATCGCTTCGTGGGCGACTTCAGGTGGACTTTGCGAGGCGTTGTTACTAAATATGTACGTGGCTTATGGCCGGATTCAGAGCGCCAATAGAAGAAATATACTTCTCCAGGGGAGGGCTTGAACAAGGTCCTCCCTGCTGATAGGCTCGGTCCACAGCAAGCACGTTACGGTGGCATTGGCTGTAACCCACAGTGTGTTACTGTTTGATGCTCATTTCTCGGCATCGCTCTCAAACCCGCCCAAGCCACGTGCAGATTTGGCAATACCGCCTTGTACAGCCCATTTAAATTCGCCCACGAAGTGATCCGATTGGCTAACTTCAGCAGCTGAAAACATGACAACGGCGCAAGATATCAACGTAACTGTTTCAAATTACTCATCAGTATGACCAATCCTCTAACACTCATATACTCGGTTCGCGTTGTTTCCGACCAACCTGCAGACACGGCACGATCATGTCGTCCCGCTAACACAATAGCTACAACTGAGAGGACTTACAACCTGTGCTGTCACCCCGTTTACCACCATCTGCTGTCCACCTCACAACTTTCTCGAAGTACTTTTGCACTCCCTCACAGTGAGGTTTGTACCCCGAACGCCATATAAAGTCCATTTAAATACCACGCGTCATGTAAGACATCCAACCTTCTGTCTAGATTTGTTCCTTCTGTCCCGGGAACAGGAATATTTTCAGTTTTCTGGGTTAGTTCCTTTCTGTTTCAGCGGTTTGTGTATTCTAGGGGAGATTTGTGTGTTGGCCAGCCTGATAAGACGCCGTGGGGCATTCATTTGTTTGCTTTACGATCACACGATCCTCTTCGAAAGTGCTTGTATAATGGACTCAAAATCCAAACGAGTCATTCCATAATGTGATTTTGACCAGGTTGCCGGAAACAGTGTTTGTGGGGAAAAGGACTGGAATTCAATGAGGGGAGCAATGGTAGGACGAAGGTGTTGAGAAAACTGGGTTTAGAACAATATGTGATCATGATTGATGGGTGCTGTGAAATCGACAATATTTATGTATGAGAAAGTCAGATAAAAAATTTGCAGCCAGTTCAAAGGAAGCTAGGATATTAAAAAAGAAACAGAGAAGGCCCAAAGAAGATGAAGACAATCCAGATGATTTAGAATATGGGCCTAGTGAACATTAATGTAATATTTACCTTCAGGTGCAGTTTTATCAATTATTTTTCCTAGACAAATGTTATTTTATCTCGGAAAATTATTAATAGTAGAGAAATGATTTCTTTAGCAATTCAGGTAATACGAATACAGAATTGGAGGTTTTCTTGTGAATTTACCATAAATAGTAAAATGAAATTTTATTTTTTCGAAGGGAAAAAGTTGACGATATAAAACATTAATTACGAACATGCTGTTTTCGAAAAAAACCATAAAGAAAATACAGATTTAAAAGGCTGCACAATTTGGTTTCAATAGGTCAAATACTTACTGAGAAAGAGGAATATGAACATCACAAAACCGGACGAGTTGGCCGTACGGTTAGGAGCGCGCGGCTGTGAGCTTGCATCTGGGAGATAGCGGGTTCGAATCCCACTGTCGGCAGCCCTGAAGATGGTTTTCCGTGGTTTCCGATTTTCGCACCAGGCAAATGCTGGGACTTTACCTTAAGGCTACTTCTACGCTTTTCCTATACCATTGTCGCCATAAGAACTATCTGTGACGGTGCGACGTGAAGGTATTTGCAAGAACATCACAAATTTAACATGCCAGTGATACAACTTACAACCTCCCCTTAAACACCATTCTGCTTTATATGACACTAATTTTCAACGTTTTAACGTATTTCTTGCCGAATTCGAGAACTGGTGTACTAGTTAACTAGTATACCAATATCTACCTATTTTCATGAACATATATAATTACTGCTATGGGAATCTCAAAATGATACAGTAAATTGATTACAAATGAACTTTCCACCGTATTTGATTCTGTACCATTATCAGTGAAGTAATTTGCGAATGTTCATTGTCAGTGGTAAACTTTTATCAATAAATTCAATTCTGTTTGTGTGTGTTTTTAAGAAGAATTGCAAGAAAACTATGAATCTAAATTTAATGCTGACGTACAAAAATACAGAACACAAAAGAATGCAACAGTCAATGAGTTCATTCTTGAACATACATGTTTCCGTTTAATTGTTAAATACATATATGGAAAACGTTGCATAACAAGCGCACATCAGTAATGCGTCAAATATTTGCCAGCACGGCAATAATGGAGGTTAATTAATAGCAGGAAATATTGGTAGACTAACAATGGCAAACTAAAGCATGTTATGTTCTGTAAAAGCTTTGCACTGATAGAGGCCGAAGCTGCAGTACAAATCTATGGGAGATCAGGGCGAATATTTCGGTTACGCCCTACCAGTTGTGACTGTGTGGGTTTTAATTCGGTGGTGTTATGCATAACTAAATAAGTAAGGAAAACATAAAAACCCTAAATCCTAAGATGACGATGATGATGATGATGATGATGCTTATTGTTTAGAGGGGCTTAACATCTAGGTCATCGGCCCCTAATGGTAAGAAATGAAACGAAATGCAATGAAAATTTAAAAGTATAAAATTCATCCACTGACCAGAATTCAGAACGTGATGATGAAGAATGAATGGGTGAATATGAATTTAAAACAATCATTGGATCCGACCCGCAATGCGTCACCTTCCCAGAAACAATATTATTGACCAAGGGACTGCTTCCAAAGCACAATCCTTGTCTAAAGGAGTTCAATATCCATGTCAATGGTCCCTTATAATAGCACATATCGCTACTAAAGTAGAACCATGGTATATCTCAAGTTGCGGTACTAATCAAAGTTAGCGTAAACTCACGGCGTTCCAAACAGTATGGTACTACTCACAAGTATTGTTCGTCGTACAGTTAACGCAGACGTCTGGTGTTTCTCACATAATGGCGCCACACATAGGCAACGCAAACCCATAGTGTTCCTCACCTAGGTGTACTAATCACGGGCGCCGGTATTCCCGTGGTGTTCCTCATATAGTGGGTACTAATAATAATAATAATAATAATAATCGTATGGCCTCAGCTGCCGTTTTGCAGACATTTCGATTTGACGCCATCTGGCTGTCTGCTCGTCAATTTCGACGTTCCGGTTTACTCTATCTGCCATCTAGCGGACCTAGAGTAAACCAGATCTCTCTTGGGCGTCTATGGCTGAGATTGAATTAATTTTGTCGGGTAAATACCAAATGTATCACCAGAGATCTTTTACATGCCGACATCGTACGACATGGAGTGTCGAATGGACTTTTTTCCGCCCTTCAAAAATCCGACTACCTCTGCCGGGTTCGAACCCGCTATCTTGGGATCCGGAGGCCGACACTCTACCACGGATCACTGGCAACGCAGACACACGGTGCAGCTCATATTGTGTTAATAACCACGGGCGACGCCCAGAGCCGTGGTGTATCACACTGAATGGTACTAATCACAGGTACTGGAAACCCACAGTGAACGACTCTCTGCTGCTACTAACCACAAACTATTGAGCACCTTACAGAGTGGTACTACTCACAAGTGTTCTCCGCGTGATGGTTCTAATCATAAGTAGTTTCATGGTTCTGATTCGATCATCCTTTGGTCGCCCCTTTTAGTCTCCTCTAACGACAGGCAGGGTATACCGTGGGTGTATTCTCCGTCTGTGTCCCCCACCAACAGGGGGTAGACAAAGAGGAAAAAGAAGAAAAAGAAAGGATCCGTCACTTCGAAACATGAAGTAACGGACGAAGAAAGGGCGTGAAAATGAAAGAGTCCCTAGGCCTCGAATGCTGTAATACCGTCCGAGTCGGAAAGGAACAAGAGTTGACCAAGGGAGGTTGAACAGGATAGATGAAAGTGAGGAGCCTGGCAGAAGTAAGTGGAAGAAGGGCCCCGCGGTCGCAAACCCACGCTCCCAAGTTGAGATCCCCTGTGGCCCCTTTTAGTCGCCTCTTACGGCAGGCAGGGGATACCGTGGGTGTATTCGTCATCTGCATTCCCCACCCACAGGGGGTTAAATCCTAAGAAAACCAATAACAAACTTAATGATAACGGCAAATAAACCATTCACGCCAAATACAGAAATGGTTGTAAAGTCACAAGAAATCAAACAAATCTGAAAGCTAATACAATCAACTTAAACAAATCCTACAAACAACCCCCGCCTCCGTCATGGAAATCATACAAACAATATTCTCATAAATAAAATTCTAGTATACTCAGCCAAAAAGAACCTGTTCTATATTTCACGTTAAACCCCGAAACGAATTCCGACTCGCCTTCCGTAAAATCAAAGGGAGTTCGATTTGTCTCGGCTAAACAAGATGAAAACCACATTCATATAAGTGGGAAGGTCGGAAACATAATTCACAGAAACTTGAAAACTCATAAATTTTATCATCATCATCATCATCATCATCATTATTTTGCAGCTCCAGTTTCCCGGATGTGATGCACAACCGCTCGCCAATTCTTCCTGTCAAAGTATAGTTTCTTCATCTATGTCCTCCCACTTAGCATTCCTCTTGCTGGCCTCTGATTTCACTGCGCCATCCATTGATTCCTTGGCCTCTCTACTGGCCTCTTCCCTTTTACTTTTCTAGCAAAGCAAATTTCTTGCCGTTCTCGTTCTGTCCATCCTCATAACATGCCCAAACGATAGTAGCCAGTGCCTTACTGAAAACTCGGTAACAGGTATTTCGATGCCAGCCTCCTTCCTGTTTGCTTCTTGGTTAGTACTTCAGTTCAATAGGCTCCTAATGGTTGAGGACAAAGCTATAATCATATTTCCCTGTTTATAAACGCATACACTTAGGTCTGGTTGACATGGTATAGGCGTACTTAGATCAAATACACTTGGACACTGAGCGTGAATGATTTGGGCAATACTTGGATCGTAGCAACAGTTCATCAGTACCAACTTAGATAGAGATGTTACGTTCACGGCGACCAACTTTCTTTGAGCAAAGTGAAACATTCGTGTCATTAAAATGGCGTCAATTGAGGAGACGGCGATCCAGTAAAAGTAATAAAAAAACAGCTAGAAAGCCGACAGATAGGGAAAATGTAAGGTTAGTGAAGCTGTACGAAGTGTTATGGAATCTGAGGTTAGCGGACTATGAGAAAAAATAAGCACGGAATTCAGCAATATAAAAGATAGCTAGGAATTTGGAAAAGCTCTACTCCCTAGCACATAGGGATAGATACACTAAGGGTACAACACTACTCTTTCTGCTCTGTTAATACTGAAGGCAGTGATTTTTAGTTATTTTCTAACTGTTGGGATTGATTCAGTGTCACTAACCATACAGTTTAGGGGCCCTACTTGCCGATATGACGTCTTACAGTTACTGTTAATCTGGCACGTTGGCATTATACAGTCATGGTTTATTTCGTGATTTTCTAGAATTACGTACTGCCACTGCCGTATTAATAAGATCACTAGTGCTACATACGTGCGTATAATTAGAGCATATTTTCTTTTTCTGTGATAGGTATTGCAAATCTGTTTGGATAATACCAAGTAAGTGTAGTTATGGCATATTCGATGATGATGATGATGATGATGATGATGATGATAATGACGATGACTGTTGTTCAAAGGGGCCTAACATCTAAGGTTATCGGCCCCTAATGGTACGAGAAGGACGACATGATATGATAATTAAAATTTTAAAAATGTATCCGGCGACTAGGATTTAAAACTAATGAAGATGTACAACGATTGTGAATTTAAAACAATCAGTGGATCAAATTCGCAATGCTTTATTTTCGGTAAAATGATAGATGATCGATTATGGTAGAATAAGACATTGCCATACAATGCAATAATATATCATGCAAGTTACTATTTTTAAAAACACATTAAAATATACAAACACAAACTAAAACAGCGCCGTCTCTGGATGACACAGATGCATCACAGTTGTGTAAGAGCACCACCCTCTGTTCCATTATCCTACTGGAATATCTTCTCGTTGTAGAGGTACGTGAGGTCTATGAAGGGCTGCAAGTGGTCATCAAGCAGTTCAATGTAACAGCCAGCCGATGGCATGTGAACACACCCAACACCTTTACGGAGCTGCCATTAGTCTGTAGGGTGCCTTGTTAATAATTGAAGACCATGACTTTATGGAGCCCGCGCCATATTCGTACCCTAAAATCAGCTCGAAACAACTGGAATATGGATTCATCTCACTAACCTACGAGGGCAGGTCAAAAAGTATCGGCAATTTTGCTCTAGTTGCCTTTAGTTTGGCTCTATGATGTTGTGTGTTCACCAGCCGCTAGATAGCATCGTTGTCTACGTCTAAGGTAGGTTTCAGCATTATCAGGTCAGTACAGCTTGCGTTACTCTCTGTTTGCACCAAGCAAGAACAGCAAAACCATGGCTAATGTGCATATGGTTTGCCACGTAATCAACAGTCGCTCGTCCGTTATTCAGGACCATATCACGCACTTGTTCAATGTTGGCATCGGTTACGGCTGCAGATGGACGCCCGGATCTTTCCTCATCCTTAACGCTCGCGCGACGCCTTTTGAACTGTCCAATCGACTGGTAAACCCTTCACTGTGGCAAAACATTGTCACCGTATTGCGCTGAAAGTCTTTTATGAATTTTCGCTCCTGGTACACCCTCAACCACAAGAAACGGATTACGGAAAGTTATTCTTACTTGGTGCAAACAGAGTGTGGCGCGGGCATTTTTATGTCGCAACAGTGCAAGCTGTCCTGATCTGATAACGCTGAAACCTACCACGACGGAGACAACAGTGCCTTCTAGCGGCTGGTGAGCAAACAACGCCACAGAGGCAACCGAAAGACAATTAGAGCAAAATTGCAGATGTTTATTGACTTGCCTACGTACATGTCGCCAGTTCTCAAAGCTCCACGCAGCCAGGTGAGACGCTATGTCGTGTTAACAATAGCACTCTGGTAGGTCTTCCGCTCCCATATTCTACTGAAGTTAAAGAGCAATGCACTGACTTGCTGCTATGTGTTTGGTACCTTCTGTATTGAATGTGGATGTGATACGAGTCAGTGTGGCTTGCCTGTTACCGTAGACGATTCTAGCCAGACATCGTTAATTGTGATAATTAAGCATCCGTTGTCTGTCATTGTGCCGTTCACTGCGGGTGGTAATGCCTTCCATGAGGTATTCCCTATACACACGTTTCATCGTCGATCGAGGAATGTTAAGTGGAGAGCAACAACTTTAACGACTAAAAGGCACACTTAATGACACAGTTTGTTTCACAGCAGGGTAAAGAGTGACTAAAATGAAATTTGATGAGGAAAATATACAATTCTTCCCCAATGTGATCATTTATGTAAATGTCACATAGTGCATGTTATTACAGATTACTTGAAAGTCTGGTGGGGAAAAGTAATCCATCCACCACGAATATAGCGCAAAAATAGCTTTTGAACGCATCGTTTTTCTTCTTTCGTTTAGAAGGAGGCTCTGTCTCTCTCACAAATACAATATTTTTGGCACACACTGTATCACTCTCACTTTCAAAATCGCTTAACAATTCATTAAAATCATCATCTAAATCATCACTTTCCGCTGTGGTTAATACCTGAAAGATTCTTTGATCCGAAATAACATCGCTGCAAGAGCAACTAGATCGTTATTCCACCATGCTTGTTTACATCACTGACGAACTCCACAGACGTCTACAAACAGGCTCTGTAAGTTACTTCCGAAGCTTTAATCTGTGATCAATTAGTTCTGCATAATGCCCAACAGATGGCAGAACATGTCAGAGATCAAATTGGCACTCAAGAGTTCACGCGCACCAGTGCGTACCAGTGCTGGACCGGCCTCGTCAACCCGTCTATAGGCGGGCGTAGCACTCATCGGGTTAATCTGAGGGACAATAATAACGTGCTCATTAAAATGATCTACTGCATTTTTCAGTACAAAGACTTTGCTCGAATTCTACCAGGATTTGTCGAAGGAAGGTTTTCCTAAGCTGCATCGAGAAGCAGGTAAGTTTATTTCTATGTTTGGTTCCACACGCATATGTGAAAGGTTTCTTTTTCCTGTTTTGACTTGTACGAAAACTAGATTGCGTGTGAGTATTTCTGATCGCAATTTAAAGAACGTTCTCAGAATTGATGTCAGACGATCCCTTGCTCCAGACATTACTTATATATCAAACAAAAAGAAAAAGAAGAGTTAGAGGAGATAAGTTGTCTGTTCAAACCAAATTGAAGGAAGAGATTTTTAACGTCGGTAACGTTTTCCCATACAACTGAATATCTCCGCTCACCGCTCATACACATCTCGCAGTCAGGGGAGAAACAGCGGCAAAGGTAAGGAAGGTGGAGACGGGCCGAACGGGTGAGACAGATGTACGGAAAGAGGAGTGGGGGTCTCCACTCTGGTCAAACTAGAGAAATCGTGTACTGCATCTTGCGCCGTGCAGTGCACCGGCGCATGCACGCTGAGTGGTCCTGCCCTAGTGGTATGCTCATCGCACAGTGAAGACCACTGTCTTAGACGACCAAAGTCCTCTCACCTTTCCGAAACCTTATTTTCCCATAGATATTCTGCTTCTTACATCTTCTATGAAGCTTCCATTTCATGTTAAAACAAACTCCCAAAATATCTGAATGGGTTTACTTGTTCCAATTGCTTACCCTCTAATGTTATATTGACAGCAGCTTCCTCCTTTCCAACTCTCATCACATTAATCTTGCCAAATTTGGCTTTCATTCCGAACTCTTTGCCCACTCTTTCAATATTTCCCAACATTACCTGTAGATCACTCTCTGATTCCACTAATACCGCCGCATTATCCTCTTAAAACAGCAACCACCACCATCACCCACAGCGTGTAGAAAAAGTGGTGGAAGAAGAGGAAGATATGGAAGATTTGGATGGTGATGTTTGTTGTTTAAAGGGGCCTAAAAGCTTGATCGTCGGCCCTTAATGGTAGAGTGAATGAACTGAAAATTAAAACTTCGAAATGTATCCACTGACTACAATCTAAAACAAATGAATCATTTGTTGCAGAAACAGCACTTCTCCACTTTTTGACACTATATGAGTGATTGATTAATGATTAATGCACGAAAAAACACTTCTACCATATATCTCTGCCTGTCAGTCGCGAATGAAAGTTTCCGTTTTGTGAAGAAAGAACACTTATCCTGGAGAGGTGGTGTTTTTACTTCACTTGAGTCACTAGGAAAAGGTGTGAAAAGAGATGCAAAAGTCGCGCTTCATATAAATCAATTTACGGACTTTCAGGATGAGGCAATTCATGTCTCAGGAAAATACTGTATTGATGGACTGTGCGTTCATACATTCAAGTTGCTTATTTCTGCAACCCGTCTCCCTGTGTTACCAACTAGACTTGCTTATCCACAAGGCTGTGTTCCATTAAATGAAAAGAAATTAGCAGACATAAGGAAGTTGGAATCTTACATACCAGAAGAACACCATGAGTTTTATAATGAACTGTTTGCATGGACAACATCAGCGCAATAGAAGTGAGAAGCATTGATCAAAGATAAGATGTTGCTTGTATTATATTGTGTTGTTTTGTTTTATATATATTTTGAACTTTGGAAAGGGACATAAAAGGAGTATTCTTCTATTTATTTTTCTATACAATGTGGTCTAATCATAATATGTGTAAATAAGTAAGTCTTACAAATAACTATTAAATAATGGGTTTAAACACTGTATTTCCTCAGTAAAAAATTTGTACTTTAATAAAGTTCCTTTTGAAATTGAAATGACGTTAAAATCAATGTTACACTTCCTTATATTCTCATTAATGGTGTTTGTTGCAGAAACAGCACGTCTCCACCATTTTCAACAAAGTCTGTAAAGGAACGTATTGGACTAATTCATACAAACAGCCTATCTGTCACAGTCATTTCAACAGTAGAATAAGCATAATAAATATCGGAAGGATAGAAATGACATTACACACTACAGACAGTTATTCCTGTTTTCTGAACAATTTGGTACGTTGGAGAAGTGTCGTTTCTGAAACAAACGATTCAAATGGTGATGAGAAAATAATCGTGAAACAAATCAATCAATGGATCCAATTCACAATGTCTTAAAGCTTAACATCTAAAGGGGCCCAAAATCCAGATCACCGGCCCCTCATCATGGTACTGATCACTGGTAAGGCAGAACCATGGTGTTCCTCCTATTGCGATACTAATCACAGGTAACGTAGACTCATCGTGTTTCTCGCATGTTGGTACTAATTGCAGGTAATTTAGACCAATAGTATGTACACTCAATGGCACCACTCATAGGTAACACAACCCCATAATGTTACACACGTACGTGTACTACTCACAAGCAACGCACACCCATGGTGCTCGTCACTTAGTGGGAGCCGGAATTCCCGTGGTGTTTCACAGGCAACGTAGACCCGGAGTGTTTCTCATAAAGTGGTACTACTCATTGTTCACGCAGGCCCATTTTCTGAACACAGTGGAATACACATTATGTCACTTATCACAAAGAACACCCAGACCCGAAGTGTTCCTCGCATACTGCTCCTATGTAACGTAGACCCATGTTTTTCCTCATAAAGTGATAATAGTCGCAAGTAACGTCGATCCATGGTGTTCCGCGCGTAATTGTTCTAATTACAATTAGTCTAATGGTTCTGACGTCATCATACTTGGTCGCCTCTTACGGCAGACAGGAGATACTGTGAGTGTATTCTTCGTCTGCATCCCTCACCCACAGGGGTAGGCAGATTGCTATGAGAAAAGCCGAACTCCTGGCTTTGGTATTAAGGATTCTATTGAAAAATTATTAACACTAATTTTCTGTCTTTTCACAGACCTTTAGAAGGAGAATCTAAAGAATGCTTCACTTATTATCTTCCAATTCTGTATAACAATCCATGCTCGTATTGGGCTCCAGAGAGATATATTTATTCAAGTCTTTCAATTGAGAAGCAGGGCAGCAAGAATGCACTCGAAGCTAAAGGGGAGTCTATTCAAGGAAAGGATACCACTCATACCTTTAGGTACAAAGAGATAGAGATCACTTTACAACAAGCATACTCTACTCGGTGGACAATGATCACTTTACTGTGCTACCGTCCTCTGACTATTGCCATTCGAGATTTGAATGAGAACATGTTTGTATGGAAAGTATGCAGACATGCATAACAGGTGCTGTCACAGGACAAAAGCTACAATATCGTCCCTCTCTGTCATTCTCTGCGAGTTTGCTGCTTGCACCGTGTATTTAGCGCGCTTTATCTTCTATTTACGGTGGCACAAAAGGATCGACACATGCGTGCCTCACCCAGGTACGTACGATACAATCAACTCCTCCCTTTCAAACGTGTTTCCTCCTCCAAGGCAGCTTTCAATGAGTTACAAGCTGCCACCTGCATTGTGAAATTCATAATAATACAATTTGCTCGCAGATGAAGATAAACAGTTGAAATGGTTTCTTTTCCATAGAGAAGCCGTCTAATCATCTAGTATTTGCCTTTATTTAGAAAGCAGAAATAGGACATGATATTCACGAAGTAAATACGGAGAAATTTAATATAATATCATCCATAAGACATTTCATTCCTGCACTGTATTTTACACAAGCAGAATTTGTAAAAATACATGTTTCAGTAGTACTTCCTTCTCGATTTGTTACTGAACAAAGCCAAATGAGAGGACATTATTCTTTTAAGAGTAGAGTGCGAACTCTTAGGCAGTGTGGAGTAGCCACGCAAGAAACTCTCCCATACGGATATGCATATTATTAAGAAATATTTTGTTATTCACCAGACTCCATTTCCTTATCTCTTGTGCAACTTAAACTGACAATACATGTCAGAGAAGTAAATACCTTATTTGTGTTATGACCCAAATCGGCAATACATGTCAAAGAGTGAGCAAATACGTTATCTACTACATCCTGTTAACATATTAACCCTAAGCGGTTTGTTCACTTAGCCTAATGACCACACATCGGTCCACCTTTCTAAGAAAAGGAAACTCATAAACATATTGATATCTAATTGTAACCAGTCAATAGGTCAAGCCAGAGGCCAAACACTCTCGATTGTGAGAGTATATAAATGACAATGTAATCTATGTAAATTTGTCAGTATACGAGTATCACTACTGTAGCTCGTATGCTGGAAGACTCAACTTCACATCTATTAAATCATCTGTACCTTTCATCTTTAAAATACTTCTTATTATTCAGAGGTTATCATAAGTACCTTCACAGCTACTAAGACGTTAGTATCACGTACTTAGACAGCTGAATAATACTATCATTATTCTTCGACTTGTAGTTTGACATCTTCTAAATCAAATCTTCTATTGGACTCGAGTTACGACTCAGGTCCGAACCCAAGATACCTTCATTCGGAACTTACTTCAAAATTGATTAACGTCGCAACGTTCGGCTACGCGACAGCAGTATTAGATTAGAATGCAAACTAAATTTGGTTATTAGGAAGTGCCCTCTAGCCAGTTCTTCAATAATATAACAATAGTAACATAAATTCTAGTCGTTCTGATGGACCGTACGCCTAACGTAACTGTTATGTAGTTTAGACTACTCTTCTTCTTAACACACCGTTTCCATACGGAGTTTGCCCATCCACGTAGCCAGCTCTGATATTTGCATTGTACCGAGCCATTACTATGTGAATTTATAGGGATATCTTTGATGATTTTGAATGCAGTGGTTTCCCGTTGCTTTCTGCATCCTAATGCCGTTGGCCTCTCTGTGAAGTAATTGAGCGCGCCGAGCGAAAGTGAAAAGTGATAATAATATATAATGTTCTGGGCTTTACGACCCACTAAGTACTTTAACGGTTTTTTCGGAGGCGTCGAGCTGCCGGCACTAACATCAAAAACCACTGGACTGAGCCAGAATAGAACCTGCCAAGCTGGGGCCGGAAGGTCAGCGGCTCAACCGTCTGAGCCACTCAGCAAGGCAAGCGATAAGTGAAACCTGCCAATAAGGACTGTAGCCCGTTCCAGGTAAAGCCTGCCCAGATGGAGTCCTGAGAGACTCGT
The DNA here is from genome assembly GCF_040414725.1 of Anabrus simplex. Lineage (NCBI taxonomy): Eukaryota > Metazoa > Arthropoda > Insecta > Orthoptera > Tettigoniidae > Anabrus > Anabrus simplex. The sequence continues at coordinate 35,159,132 of NC_090278.1, forward strand.
AAATCAATAGCAATTACTTGAGTGTGCTCATTCACAGTTGACTACAAATCTTCTTCATTTCTTCTTCTTCTTCTTTTCCACGAACCTGCTACGCAGGCGTAACAGGGGGAGAGGTGATACTCCCACGTGGAGCGTCCCAGGTAGCGGATAGGGGCGTCCTAACCGGCTTGCCGGTGGACTTGAGGGAAATAAAATACCTCTCGCGGACCAAACACACTACCCCCTGCGGGTGGGGGACTGACATGTAGAATACACCCGCGGTATCCCCTGCGCGACTAAAAGGGGCGACCAAGGGTTGATTAAATTAGAACCATGAAACTACTTTTGATTCGTACCATCACGCGGGGAACACCATAGGTTACCTGTACTTGCGAGTAGTACCACTATATTAGGTACGAAATAGGTTTGTGATTAGTAGCAGTATAGAGCCTGGCCTGGGGGTTTTCCAGTACCCGTGCATCGTACCCATGTGAGCAACACCGCGGGTCTGGGCGTTGCCTGTGAGTTGTGCCACTATATGAGCGACACCGTAGGTCTGCGTTGCCTGTGATTAGTACCCACTATGTGAGGCACACCACGGGGCCCGTGGGGCCGGCACCCGTGACTAGTACACCTAGGTGAGGAAACTCATTGGTGTGCGTTGGCTATGAGTGGCGCCATTGTGTGAGGAACACCATATGTCTGCGTTACCTGTTCGAAGTACAATACTTGTGAGTAGCACATCTTGTGTGGAACACCATGAGTCTTCGCTACTTTTGATTAGTACCCCAACATGACAAATAGCATGGTTCTACTTTACTCGCGACATATACCATTCTGTGGGGCCTTAGACATGGATTTTGCACGCCTTTAGGCATCAAGCATCATTGTGCTTTATGAGTGGTCCCTTGGTCAGTAATATATTTATTTACGATCTCTTTCTGAGTCTGATCCACTGTTTTGTTTGTTTGGTTTTGTTTTTGTTTTTGTTGGGTTCATGTCCATCCATTCATTCTTCATGTCATTTTTTATTTTATTTTATTTTGGTCAGTGGATTAATTTGAACGTTTTGTTTTTTCATTTCGTACCATTAGGGGCCGACGACTTCGATGTTAGGCCCCTTTAAACAACAAGCATCATCATATCATCATCAACATCATCTTCTTTTTCTTCTTCTTATTATTATTCTACCGCTTTTCTCACCCCTGTGGGGTATTGGCTGCGAACAGATTTGAAAATGTGGATTTGTCCGTGTTTTATGGCAGGATGCCCTTTCTGACGTTAACTCTTGAAGGAGGGATGTAATCGCTATTGCGTGTTTATGTGATGATTGATACTGTGGTGTGTTGTCTGAGTACGAATAGGAGAATGAGGAGAGTCAGAAAAATACCCGACCGTGCCGGGAATCGAACTCTGGTCCCTCCGAACCGAAATCCTCACTATAGGTTAAATATAATTGTGGGTATATACATGTGTGTCTTGAGCCTCCGTGGCTCAGGCGGCAGAACGCCGGCCTCTCACCGCTGGATACCGCTTTTCAAATCCCGGTCACTCCATGTGAGATTTATGCTGGACAAAGCGGAGGCGAGACAGGTTTTTCTCCGGGTACTCCAATTTTCCATGTCATCTCTCATTCTAACAAAACTCTCCACTATCATTTCATTTCATCTGCCAGTCATTAATCATTGACCCAGAGGAGTGCGACAGGCCTCGGCAGACGGTACAATTCATATCCTCGTCGCAAGATGGGGGCTTCATTCGTTCCATTCCTTACCAGGTCATTGACTGGAAAACAGGTTGTAGGTTTTCATTTTCACGCGTGTGTCTTCTAATTGGATCACTCTGCAATTGAGTTAGATCGATAAAATATACAGTGTTTCATTCGAAATAAAAGTACGGTCGGAAGTGGAACGAACTGGTACGTTACAACTGGCGTGGGAAGGGAGATTTTGAATGAATGAATGAATGAATGAATGAATTGATTAATTAATGAATGAATTAATTCTCTTCCAATCGTGGATGACAACGAAGTGAGGAGAATGCATTCCTTTAATGTAACCATAACTATTACACGGAGTTTTCTAATTTTTTATTTTATATTAATGATATTCGTTCGTCACCATTTGATAGGAACCTGCGTGTAAGTGTAATTGCGGAGGTGTAAAGCGGTGAATGTGAGGAAAGGAACGTTAAGAACGACACAAACACCCAGTCCCATGGATATTGACCATTCACAATTAAAAACCCCTGAACCGGTCGGGAATCGAACCCGGGGGCGCCGAGTGACAGGGGGACGCGTTGCACCCTACACCGCGTGTCCTGACATTCCACGGAGTAATGCTCGGTGCGAATGCACACGTTTCTCCTTCACAAGTCGCTTTACGTCGCACCGACACAGATACGTCTTATGTCGACGACAGGACAGGAAAGGGCTAGGAGTGGGAAGGAAGTAGCCGTGGCCTTCAATGCACCTAGCGAGACTGCCTTGAAACTGAGTGTAGTAGTTTACTATATATTATGAATTATGCCGAAAGTGTTGGAATCCAAGTCGCCTTTAAATAAAAAGTGCTTACAGGAGTTTTCCCATTTCACGCCGGATGGTAGGATTATATTCTGTGACGTTAGCAGCGAAGAGTTATTAATTTACCGAAATAAACATGGTATTTTATTTGTTGCCTATTAAATATGTAAAATTAAAGCTGCCTAAAAAAATTCAGAACATATTGGAAAGTCTATTTTAGGCAGATAAAATAATATTTAAGCACCCAAATATCCGAGGTTTAGTAATTACCACTGCATGTTTCTGTGGTGGTTGGAAGTGTAGTATATGAAGATAAAGTTCGAATTCGAGAGGACAAACTGGGGCAAATATTCATTTATAGGAAGGGAGTTAGGGATTGGAATAACTTACCAAGGGAGATGTTCAATAAATTTCCAATTTCTTTGAAATCATTTAGTAAAAGGCTAGGAAAACAACAGATAGGGAATTTGCCACCTGGGCGACTGCCCTAAATGCAGATCAGTATTAATTGATTGATTGATTGATTGATTGTTGATTGATTGATTGATTGATGTTGTTTTGAATATGAATCAAAACGTATTAGAACAAACACAAACACCCAGTCCTCGAGCCATTAGAAATAATAAGACGCTATTAAAATCACTGCTCCGGCCGGGAATCGAATCCGGGACTTTCTAAACTGAAGGCCTCGACGCCGAACCTTCAGCCAAGGATTCGGAAAAAACGAAATCATTAATGAGTTTCATTATTTCTACCAGTTTTAACCCGCGACTTTCGTACTTTCAATCTTGCAGCCTGACGTTTCACGTCGGGCCGCCAGGAGCGCCGCTGTCAACATATCAATACGGAAGTGTCCAGTATTGTCTATAGTATATTTGATATGCTACGAAGATAAAACCTGTGACGCCCCCCCCCCCCCAAGGGTGTGGCAAACACGGTAGAAAAGGAGAAAAGAAGAACAAGAAGTTTAGGTGTGCTCCGATTCATCTATTGCTACTCATCTACTCTAGATGGCATTACTGTTGCAGTTACACACACACACACACACAGAATAAATCAAACGCGTCAGGATTTAACAGTGGACAGTAGTAAATATAAATTTGAAAGCATAAATGACATTTTTGTGTTTTGTCCTCATGAGAACTTCACATTTGTGATAGAAGAGGTCATCTTTTATTTACCGGGCGAGTTGGCCGTGCGCGTAGAGGCGCGCGGCTGTGAGCTTGCATCCGGGAGATAGTAGGTTCGAATCCCACTGTCGGCAGCCCTGAAAATGGTTTTCCGTGGTTTCCCATTTTCACACCAGGCAAATGCTGGGGCTGTACCTTAATTAAGGCCACGGCCGCTTCCTTCCAACTCCTAGGCCTTTCCTATCCCATCGTCGCCATAAGACCTATCTGTGTCGGTGCGACGTAAAGCTCATAGCAAAGCATCTTTTATTTACCAACAATCAGTTTCCTCTTCATAGCTTATGTACCCCTCCTAGAGCGACCAGCCACCATTAGTGCCACTCAATAAGCAAAACCAGACCACATCGCTTTGTGTACTCTGGGCAACACCAACCAGAGCAGGTGCGGGCGTTCAACCCACTTCCCACACCCAACAGTACACATCAAAAACTGTATTGACGATCGGAGATTACAGTGGGACACAGCGCATCTAACATCTGAAGAGCGGTCTGCGAGGCTAACAAGGAACGAAAGAATTACATCATCAGTCATGGAAGTTCCAACATAGACTCTATATTTTATAAAACATTAGGGCCCGGTTTCATCAACACATGTTAGTACTTAACAAGGTGTTAAATCATTTTAACATACGATTTAAGAAAATTTGCGTTTCATAAACAAATGTTAACATTAACAAATGTTAAACTGCGTATTAAAGTTAACATCAGCCATTTCCAATGTTAAATGGCTAACATGAGCATTTAGCAACCTGTTCCAAAATGGCTGCTGTGAATCTCGCTTTCGAGGCGGAATTGCTCTATTTAGATCTTTTACAAAACAATCCTGATCGAAGAAGAGTTCAGCGACGTAATGACTTTGAGAATTTGACGGATCCGAAATTTCTTCATAGATACAGGTTATCGAAAACAGTCGTTGCTAAGGTTGTTGACGAAATTCAAGTGAGGTTAGAATATCCTACGAAGAGAAACTTACCTCTTTCTCCAATGTTGTAGGTACTGATAATATTACGAGTTTTTGCTACTGGTTATTTTCACATAATGGCCGGAGACAATGCTGGAATTTCTAAAGCCACTGTTAATAGAGTTGTTTATCGAGTGTCTGCAGCAATAGCATCCATGAGAAGGAGGTATATAACATTCCCTTCAGTAGAAGAGCGTCAGCAAATTATCCGCGACTTCTATGAAATAAGCCGTTTCCCTGGTGTTTGTTCTACGTGCAATAGATTGCACACATGTAAGAATCCAATCACCTGGAGGCAATTGGGCCGAAATATATCGTAATCGAAAGGGTTATTTCTCTGTTAATGTTAATGTTCAGGTGATCAGTGAGCCTAACCTCCAAATAAGGGATATACTTGCTAGGTGGTCTGGTTCTGCACACGACAATACAATTTATTTATTTTTTTTGCTAGGGGCTTTACGTCGCACCGACACAGATAGGTCTTATGGCGACGATGGGATAGGAAAGGCCTAGGAGTTGGAAGGAAGCGGCCGTGGCCTTAATTAAGGTACAGCCCCAGCATTTGCCTGGTGTGAAAATGGGAAACCACGGAAAACCATCTTCAGGGCTGCCGATAGTGGGATTCGAACCTACTATCTCCCGGATGCAAGCTCACAGCCGCGCGCCTCAACGCGCACGGCCAACTCGCCCGGTAATACAATATTTAATAACTCCCATATCGGAGCACAGTTTGAAGTGGAACAATTAACGAAGTGATTTTGTTAGGTGACAGCGGATACCCGCTAAAAAAAAGTATCTGTTTACCCCATTGAAACCCTCGCGGACTTTTCCCGCGCCTCGTCCTTTTCTTTTATTGTCAAGCCATCCGTGCGCTTGCACTCAATAACTTATATATATATATTTACTAACGAATTCAATTAACAACTCTTTTTCGAAGGAGGAAAAATTAGAACTACGATTTCGTTTCACTTCACGCGCCATATTTTACAGCTGTGCTCAAACAAAAGCGCATCGGAGCCCGCTGTAAAACAGCATGTTCGTACCACTGCCTCCTTGATTCGCACCAGTTCGCAATATTGGAAGAGTTAACATTTCACAAGAAAAGTTTGATGAAACGCAAGAAACCTAACAAGATGTTAAATTTCTAACTCCGTATTAAGTAACTACTTGTTAGTATATATTTAACATGTATTGATGAAACCGGGCATAGGTCTCTCATTTCTGTACAGTGTATTTCGGCTCTAGGTTAAGCACCCTATGGATCTTATGAGCACACATCATCGTTGACAGTCGGTAGGATTTTGGTAATAGCAAGTGACAATGGTAGCGGAGTTGGTGAACCTGTTTCCTCACCACACCAATACACTTCGTTCATTTGATTCTTCTTCTTTTCTTTAATGGTGATACAAAGCTAGAACAGGTCGATAATTTCAAGTATTTAGGTTGTGTGTTCTCCCAGGATGGTAATATAGTAAGTGAGATTGAACCAAGGTGTAGTAAAGCTAATGCAGTGAGCTCGCAGTTGCGATCAGCAGTATTCTGTAAGAAGGAAGTCAGCTCCCAGACGAAACTATCTTTACATCGGTCTGTTTTCAGACCAACTTTGCTTTACGGGAGCGAAAGCTGGGTGGACTCAGGATATCTTATTCATAAGTTAGAAGTAACAGACATGAAAGTAGCAAGAATGATTGCTGGTACAAACAGGTGGGAACAATGGCAGGAGGGTACTCGGAATGAGGAGATAAAGGCTAACTTTAGGAATGAACTCGATGGATGAAGCTGTACGCATAAACCGGCTTCGGTGGTGGGGTCATGTGAGGCGAATGGAGGAGGATAGGTTACCTAGGAGAATAATGGACTCTGCTATGGAGGGTAAGAGAAGTAGAGGTAGACTAAGACGACGATGGTTAGACTCGGTTTCTAACGATTTAAAGATAAGAGGTATAGAACTAAATGAGGCCACAACACTGGTTGCAAATCGAGGATTGTGGCGACGTTTAGTAAATTCAGAGATGCTTGCAGACTGAACGCTGAAATGCATAACAGTCTATAATGATAATGTATGTATGTACAATTTTCTTTGCATCGCACCGACATAGATAGGTCTTATGGCGGTGATCATTTGACTCTTCCATCAATAGCAGTGTACGTATGGCATCTGGCACCTAGAGCAGGTCGTTCTTATTTTTTCTTTTCCTTTCTATGTTGAAAACGTTGGGGTCCCCATACAACAAAAAAGGTAAAATTAAGCAATTTACTCAATTGTGTCGAACGGTGAAGGGCTAAAAGGACCGTAAAACGTTTCAAATTGTGACTCCTGGATATCTCTGTCAAATTTAAGAATCAAATTTCGAAAATCACTTCGGCCTAAATCCAGTTCTGGAAAGACAGCTTATAATCGATTGTTTCTTTACTGGTCTTCTCTTTTATGCAAATCCTAGATAAATTCAGTTATTTAAGTAATTCTTTCCGTAATGTTTTCCTTGCTTCAATACACTGAAGCGTTTTCTGATAATTTGAAAAATGCCCACACCGAACGTAGCGCTTAAGTGAAACAACGCATTGAACGAGATTAGCGCTCGTAGTGGTAGAAAAGGGCAAAATGGTAATCTTATCGAGTGGATAACCATGATTAAGAAAGGGATTGTAAATTTTGGGAATAAATAAAGAATATATTCTCATACTTTATTACATTTTATGTACCTAAAATTCGTAGCTCATATCCCTAGGATGTTTTCAACATTGAGTTGCTTGCCTGAAGGGAGAACTGTGAATATTTTTTACATAAATATGACTTATGGCTTAGGGTCATGAGAAAATTAGTGTAACGTAACGCGACATAACGTGTTACCGAAGTGTAACCATACTATATTTAAACAAGCCTAAATGTGCCTGACGTCTAACAGGTTTGAACCACTTAACTTGGAAAAAGAGATGTTAATTTCTACAGATACTGTTAATGTGTATGTGATGTATTTATCAAAAACTTCGTACTAATGAAGGAAGTCGATCGTATCGCTCTGCCTTCACAACCTTTGGCTCGTTACATAAATGGCATCTGACGGAAGTCTTAACTACTCCTAAAAAACTAACTAATTAGTATTCTTCAAAAGCCATCGGCAATCTCCTAGGCAATTCCTTATAACTTTGTTTACCAACATTATAGAGTTGTGAAATCTAATAAAGCGTCGGGCGTTTGCTTGAGAGTCGGTAGCAGCTGAGTACATGCGAACTTCCGAAAGGAAAAGTTAATTTTGTAGTATAGCGTAGTGAACACATCCGTCCATACAGGGTTGGCATCAGAAAGGACATCCGGCCATAAAACAGGGCCAAATGCACACAGTTCACACGCGCAACCGTACCAGAGTATGAGAAAAGTTGTAGAAGAAGGATAAAGGAGGAGGGTTAAACGTCCGGCTTACACCAACAAGCTGGTTGGTAAAAACATGTGTTTCATCTTTTTGGCACTGACTAGAAGAAATATTGAGATACAAACTACTAGGGCGTTACCCGCATCATTATCGCCTGAATAGTGTGAGAAATGGGCAAGGAGGAGGTGGGCTAAAGAAGCAAGTCCAGCCTATTAGGATGGCATCCGTCAACACTGGTACTCTGAAGAGTCGAAGTCGGATGTACTGAATAACCGGCTCAAAAACATGGCCTGCATCCAAGAAATAAAATGAAATACTTGCAGTATAGAAGTCCTTAAATAGGCTGACACCAGGCGTTGGCAGGTGTAAGGAAAACTTGGCATGCCGAAGCCACGTTAAAGATGATAACATCAAATGTGACTCCGGAGAAAAGCAGAGTGTGAGGCACCTGGTTGGTGTCAACCGTATCTAACTTCATGCACGGAGGGCCACCTACAACAGGCCTCAAAGATTTCACTGGATGTGCTAGGTTCTGATAAAAAAATTACTTACAACCTGTGACAATAAAGTTCGGTGAATGAAGTCAGCACGGTCGATCCGGCAACACTGGCGACACGCAACGCTACACCTGCGTAGCAGCAGGTTTTGACCACCTGCTCCCAACGTTGTTCAGTTGAGCATCGTTTGTGTGCCGTGTAAAACCTGTTTTACACAGTGCTTGTTTATTGCGTTGGTTCTGAACTGCGAACAGGAACATGAGCGACCAAAATATCAATGTACACTTTTGTTTAAAGCTTGACAAGACACCGAAAGAAACGCATGCGATGCTGGTACGTGTTTATGAAGACCAAGCACTGTCCTTGAAGTGTGTGTACAAGTGGTTCGCCCGGTTTCAAGGAGGTCTGGAAAGTATTTCTGACAGCCCTCGTAGCGGAAGACCGGCAAACGCCGTCAGTGACGAAAACATTGAGATGGTGAGGACATTAATCACGAAAGATCGGCGATTAACTGTGAGCATGAACTGCAGATTAACCGTGAATCCGTGCGACAAATCTTTACCCAGAAGTTAGGGAAGAGGAAAACGTGTTCTTGTCTTGTGCCGCATCACTTGAATGACGATCAGAAGCACGTACGTTTAGAGGCTTCTCAGGATTTGTCGAAACGGCGGATGTGACACCAAATTTCTTGAACTGTATTTTCACTGAGGATGAAACCTGGTGTCTCAGGTACGGCCGTGAAACGAAACGGCAAAGCATGGGATGGCGTTCTACGGGATCCCCTCGTCCGAAAAGGTTCAGAGCCGAAAAGTCACGCATCAAACTTGCTTTGAAAGGAAAGAGATTTGACGATATTCCTGACATCCAACGAAACGTGACGAGGCTTTTGAACACCATCCCAAAGGAAGTCTTCTTGCAAAGTTTCCAGGAGAAGTATCGCCGATCTCAGCAGTGCATAGTTATGAGAGGGGACTATTTCGAAGGGCAGTAAGGCCACTGTCGTGCATTGTTCATCTATGTTGATAGTACAGGACTATTCACCGAACTTTATTGTCACAGGTTGTATTATGTTTTAGAACAGTTGTAATTGTGTTTATACTTACTTTCCTGGTACAAGAATAATAACAATAATTGCAAAACTCACTGAACGTGCAGTAAATGTGTAAACTTCATTGTGTTGCTGCATCATAGCTAGTGTAGGCCGCCTGGTGGCCATCAACCTTAACGTGCAAGTGGTTAGCTGGTTCGAGTCACCTTGGTGGAAAAAATTCATCATTAGAATCTTGGCTGGAAGCGTTGGAGAGGTGATGATATACAATACGACGATGACATGATCTCGGACGCTAGGGCTCACAGCAATAGCTGCGCCATTACCAATATCATTAGCGTTGGACCCAGTGCATCTTTACTTCAAATTTACTGGGCGTCTATTGCAACTTCTTAACCTCCTCAGTGGCGAATAAAAATGTTGTTTTACAATACTTGAGTGTACATTCATTTCCCATGTCTTTATTCCTTTTAATGGACCTCCACTTGACTATTTCACTGCTTTTGTACAGCATATTGTACATTTGAGTTTGTCTCTGCATAGTTCTGCACTCTGTTGATTTAGCGGAAAAGCATTAGGTCAACAAGAAATAATAAGCATCCCATGACACCCGTCTGCTATAAGGTTATGCGCTATGTTTGAAATTCAGTCGTAATGTTATAATCATTTGAATTTTTGAGTTTAAAGTTACTGTTACGTGTAGCTAAGACTCTGATTGACGGTTTTACGTACCATATTCAAGTTTATATGAAGTATTTTATTATAAGAAGTGTGTTGAAAAATCATGTACAGCATACTGTACATTTTATTTGAATTACAGTGAAAATGTCAGGCCACGTGGTTATGTTTACAAGCTTCTAGTATTGATACACAGGTGTAGTTGAGGTGTAATAAAGTGCTATTTTTGTATGACAGATATTCAAGATGAGTTTACGTGTGCGTGATAATAATGATCTATGTGCTGCAGATATTTTAAACTTGATTGAAAGTAGAAATGTCTCTGATCTTGAAGATCTTGTTGACAATTATAAAGATTGTAATAATGAACCTAATATTGATGTACAGTGTAACAATCATTCACGAGTGAATTTTGGCGATGGAGAGGATGAAACAACTGTTGAAGGGGCATTTCACCAAGTATTGGCCCTACTTGATCCGGGAGAGAATACAAACATTTTAGAACCAGGCTGTTCTAACCTCACCAATGTAACAACATCAAAGGCAAACATTCATTGGGAAAGGGGTGTGTTTACCAGTAGGGACCCTCTAGAGTGGACCAAACGTCCTTCATGTGATTAAAACAGCCTTCCGTCACCATTGCATTTCTTTAAAGAGTATGTACCCACAAGTGTCTTGGTCAAGGCGTGCGATTATACAAACATGTATGCACTGCAGAATTACAAAACAAATTTCAAGGAATGTACTGTGCCGAAATTGAGACTTCCATTGCATTACACATTGCCATGGGATCACTGAAGCTGTCCTTTGTATAAATCAATTCTGAATAGTTGTAGGGAGTTGGAAGTAGAACCATCTGTTTCCGTTGATGAACAAATGATACCATTTACTGGAAAGTTATCAGCAAAACAATACACTAGGGCAAGCCTTGTCCATGGGAAAAAAAAAACTTCGTATTATGCGGCAAAAGTGGAATGGCATATGATTTCCTTCTATATCAAGGGATTTCAACTGAGCTAAATGAAGCTCAATTGAAGGAGTTTGGATTGGGAGCAGCAGTAATCCTAAAACTAAGCGAACGCTTAGTTGATGGTCAGTGTGTGATATTTGACAATTACTTTTCTTCATATCCTTTATTTCAGATTTTGAAAAGCAAGGTTATTTTCGCTGCTTGCACTGCAAGAATCAACAGATTTTCTAGTCCTCCCCTTACAGATGATAAAAAGTTGATTAAATCAAAGAATAGAGGATATAGTGAGGAGGTGGTAAGCGAAGATGTTGATAAGGTTATAACTAAATAGCTAGACAATAGGATGGTAACATTTGCCTCAAACTATGTTGATATTGTGGAAAAAGACACTGTAACAATATGGGATGGAACGAATAAAGTTTATGTGAATATTGAGAGACCGGAAGTTACAGAGCATTACAATTCAGGAATGGGTGGACCTGTCTGATCGAGCATTGTACAGAATTACTGTTCGCTCAAGGAAATGAACACTTAGGCTTATATTTCATGGGATAGATATAGCCGTAACAAATTCGTGGCTTGAATACAAGAGAACTGCCGAGATTCTGAAGGTACCGAAAAAGATCAGCTGGATCTATTATTCTTCCGCCTTCAACAAGTACAAGTGGAAAAAACTGCTGTACCTAAAAAACGGGGTAGACCATCATTAGAGAGTTCCCAAGAACTTCCTAGTCCTCCACCCAGCAAGAAGACTGAGCAGCGTCCTTTGGAATCTGTACACTTGGACATTGTTGACCATATTACTGTTCATGACGGACGCCCCGAGCCAACTCGCTGCAAAAATGAAAAGTGTGGCACGTTCAGGTCTCACAAATGCAAGGTACATTTGTGTATCAATCAGAACGGGAACTTCTTTGCTGAGTTCCACAAGAAACGGAACCTGTCGTGTTTCCAAGTCCATGGTGACACAGACATTGACTTCAAGATCAATTTACGGCAATTGGTATTCTCTGGATCTTTAAAAAGCAATGAAAATATCACGATCATAGCATTTCATGGTAGCTCGAAACAGTGATGTGATCTTGTGAAATAAAGGAGTTACCCCTTTTATTGTATACTAGTTGAATTTTTTGTCTTGAAGATTTACGGGAAAACGTACACTATACTGTACATCTTTAAATGTTTATATTTATACGGTTCCTCTATAATTATATAATAAAAGAGTTCCCATAGAAAGTTTCTAACCCATAATTTTATTTTTTTCGATCAAATGTAACATTTTCCCTGAAGCATATTAGAAAACTGATATCTATACAAATGAAGTCGTAACGACCGTGTGTCTGTACTTTGATTATTTTGGAGAAATTTTCTTACAGTTACCAATTTCAGGTGTAATAATGACCATCAACATGTTTTTAGCTTTAGTGTCTGTCGGTTTGTCTGAGTTCTTAAAACAACCTACAACCTGTTTTCCAGTCATTGACCGCGTAAGGGATGCAATGAATGAAGCCCCTATCTTGCGGCGAGGATAGGAATCGTACCGGCTGCCCAAGCCTGTCGCACTCCTCTGGGGCAAGGTTTAATAAGGAACACATCATTAACGGGCGGTTTTACAGTCGAAGTCCCAGTTGACTTCACTCAAACTTGATTGCACGTACAACAGGTTTCTTACAACTGGAAAACTAGTGGAAATACTTTAACCATACTTTATATTTAGAATCCATATCTCAAAAGGTTGCTTTTAGATCTATACCATTTTAAAATCCTGGAACTGACTGATGATTTACTGGAAACCGAAATAAGGTAGTGCCCCATTCTCCCAGACGCGCAAGTCGCTTATAAGGTGTCAACTGAAAGATCTCCGGCAGGCCTTTTAGGAGGCCACGCACTCTTATTATTATTATTATTATTATTATTATTATTATTATTATTATTATTATTATTAAGTAATATAATGTCGAACTGCAGTGTTAAAATACAAATACTGCTCCGCATGTTTGAATCAAAGAAGAGGAACGTTCAAAAATAGTTTAGAACCTAAAACAATACAGTTAAGCGACTTCAGTTCTCCCTTATTGTCAATCTGTTTCTAAAAACTTTTTGCCTTATTATGATAATGAAAATATGATTTTGATGACGAAGATAATGATAATTCAGAATTGACTAATAGTTAGCCTCTGTAGGCGACATTACATTTAAGGTCACAATGAAAAAAGTTTCAGAGCTCTCGGAGCGTTATAAAATTTTACATTTGATAGCACAAGAAAGGAAGCCTCTCAACATCGGCTCTTTCATCAAGGATTGCTTACAAACTGCTGCGGAGTGCGTATGCTCCACTGAAGCAGACAGATTCTTTAAAATCTCCCCTTCTCGCCAAACAGTGACCAGCCCATTAAAGAGAGGAGTAAGATACAATTACACTAAATTTTATGTATTATTTTAACGTTAATGTTTATGTATTGTTTGAAGCAAATGGTGACAACATCTTACAAATCAGTCAGTCAAGTTCGGAAAGTAAGTGGTACGAAATTTTGTTCCCGACTCAGTGACAATTGGTTTGGTTCGTTTTTCCCTTGGACTCAGCGGGGGACCCCGCCTGTACCGCCTCAAGGGCAGTGTTCTGGACCGTAAGAATTTGCGTCGGGGGGGGATGAACTGGAGAGGAGGACCAGTACCCCACCCAGGCGGCATCAACAGCTATGCTGAACAGGGGTCTTGTGGGGGGATGGGAAGACTGGAAGTGATAGGATAGGAGGAGGAAAGGAAGCGGCCACGGCTTTAATTTATGTACCATCCCAGCATTTTCCTGGAGAAGAAGTGGGGAAACCAGACTTCGAAAATGGCTGAGGTGAGAAAGGAATCCCCTCTACTCAGCTGAAATCCTGAGACTGAGTGGACTCCGTTCCAATCCTTGCACCACTTTTGAAATTTCGTGGCAGTACCGGGAATCGAACTCGGGCCTCCGTGGGTAGCAGCTAATTACACTAGCCACTACACCAAAGAGGTGGACAATAATCTCAGATAAGCATTTTAATGACCTTCTTAACTGTGCCAGCCAAAAACATCAAAACAAACAAACCAGTGAACTAAAACAAGCCATCTTCTCCAACAAATCGCGATGAAATCAAATGCCACATAAAAAGAGTGAAAAATAACACGGCTTCTGGTGAAGACTTCATGATTGCGGAGCTGTGGTAATATGCCCCGAAAGAAGCAATTAACACTCTACACTAAAGCATTGTAGATATATGCGAAAATCAACAACTACCAGAGAACTCTAAGCCAGCATTGATCCACCCTTTACACAAGAAAGGAACTATAAGAGATGTGAACGATTACCGTGGAATTCCTCTTCTGTCAGTAGCCTACAAGATCATGTCACTGTCCATCGTTGAAAGACTAGAACATCAAGTTGAACACAAACTCGGGGAATACCAATCAGGTTTTCGGAAAGGCCGTCAAGTGCAGAACAAATACTTAACCTAAAACCCATAATAAGATACCATATACTGAGAGGTTGAACCTATGTATCGACATTTGTAGACTTCAGGGAAGAATACGACTCCATCGAACAAGGGGGTCGATAAGAAACTGCTAGCGATAATAAGGTAACGATAATACCAAACCCAAATCCAAGGATGTCTCTTTGAACCCTTTGAGATCAAGACAGGCGTTCGACAGGGAGATGGGCTGTCACATCATTTGTTCAACTGCGTACGTGAGACGGTAACACAGGAGTGGCGAAAGACGTTAAAAGAAAGAAACCTATACAAACTCTTAAGTATTGGTACAAAGAAAAACGGAGTGGAAATAGATTGCTTAGGGTTCGCTGATGATATAGCCCTGATGACAAAAATTTCGAAAGAGCAAGAGAACAGATCAAAGTGTTGAAGGAAGCAGCACAACAAACAGGATTGCAAATTTCCTTTCAAAAGACAGAAGTAATGTAGAACATCAAAGATGATACGGCAAAACTAAACACCAAATGTGGAACGATAAACGGTGTTAAAGCATTGTAAAACGAGGAATAGATACAGTAAAATGGACTTGACAAAGAGGCCATAACAGCCAGAATCAAGAAAATGGAAGTCACTTTCCAAACCACCCGCAACATATACCTATACAACAAAAAGTGCTTTTCTCTGAACATAAAATTTCGTCACTAAAACACTGTCATCACACCAGTATCGCTGTATGCATCTGAATGCCTTGTTCTGTCCAAGGAATGTTTACTCGCGGATTTAGAGAGGATAGGAAGAAAGATCCTACTCATCCTACTTGGCCCAATCTACAAAAGTGGCATCTACATTGGAAAATCCAAGCAATAAGTATACTTTAAGATAGAGAATATCACATACACAATGTTTTAAGTCAGAGTTCTCTTCTACGGTCATATACGACGGATGATCGACTCTCGATGGACGAAACGTATCTTCAATATATTTGACTCAAAATCAAAAAGGACGATGCCGTGTACGTTATTATCAAGAAAGAACTCAAAGACCTGGGCACAAGACCGAAATCTTTTCAGAGCAGCCATCAAGATTTTGGGACTTTCCGGGACGAAAATAGGAGAACTGGACATAAGAACGTCGGGCTAAACACAGTGAGCTAATGAAGACGATGTAGATGAAGCGAAAAATGAACAAATGCCAGAATATAATGTGAGGCTCATCGTGCTCCCTAGTTGGCCGATTAGCGAAGTTGAATAATAATAATAATAATAATAATAATAATAATAATAATAATAATAATAATAATGTCGTATGGCTTTTAGTGCCGGGATATCCCAGGACGGGTTCGGCTCGCCAGGTGCAGGTCTTTCTATTTGACTCCCGTAGGCGACCTGCGCGTCGTGATGAGGATGAAATGATGATGAAGACAACACATACACCCAGCCCCCGTGCCATTGGAATTAACCAGTTAAGGTTAAAATTCTCGACCCGGCCGGGAATCGAACCCGGGACCTTCTGAACCGAAGGCCAGTACGCTGACCGTTCAGCCAACGAGTTGGACAATAATAATAATAATAAATCTCATGTGACCTCCACAGTGGCCTGATGCAGGTCTTTCTAGTTGACACCCATCGGCGACCAGCGCATTTGAAGGTGATCTCTAATGTTTGAGGACGGGAGAAATACCCAGTCCTCTAACTAGAGAAAATCACTATCAAAATGAATATTCCCGTTCCAGCCGAGAATCAAACTACAGACCTCGTGTACCAAAGGCCATGTTAGCCATGGAGCTGAACAAATTCATGACCTCATCTCGAGATGGTGAGGTGTTTTCAGGGACACTCCCAAGATATGCAATTTGAGTTTAGCTGTTTAACCACATACTGTCCCTCCTTCCATTCTTACATTTCTGACAGTATCGGAAATCGAAGCCAGGTCCCGGAGGACGGCAGCTAACAGCGCTAACCGTTAACTACTCACATGAAATTCTCCCGGAAATCCTTCATTTGTGATCTTCACTGGACTACCGAAAGTCACAAACTGCAGGAGATGAATGAAGAAGAATAGGAAGTTTTATAATAATAATAATAATAATAATAATAATAATAATAATAATAATAATAATAATAATAATAATAATAATAATGTCCGCCTCTGTGGTGTAGTGGTTAGTGTGATTAGCTGCCACCCCCAGAGGTCCGGGTTCGATTCCCGGCTCTGCCACGAAATTTGAAAAGTGGTACGAGGGCTGGAACGGGGTCCACTCAGCCTCGGGAGGTCAACTGAGTAGAGGTGGGTTCGATTCCCACCTCAGCCATCCTGGAAGTGGTTTTCCGTGGTTTCCCACTTCTCCTCCAGGCGAATGCCGGGATGGTACCTAACTGAAGGCCACGGCCGCTTCCTTCCCTCTTCCTTGCCTATCCCTTCCAATCTTCCCATCCTTCCACAAGGCCCCTGTTCAGCATAGCAGGTGAGGCCGCCTGGGCGAGGTACTGGTCATTCTCCCCAGTTGTATCCCCGACCAAGAGTCTGAAGCTCCAGGACACTGCCCTTGAGGCGGTAGAGGTGGGATCCCTCGCTGAGTCCGAGGGAAAAAGCCGAACCTGGAGGGTAAACAGATGATGATGATGATGATGATGATGATGATGATAATAATAATAATAATAATAATAATAATAATAATAATAATAATAATAATAATAATAATAATAATTTGTCCTCAGCTTCCATGCGCATGAATGTTATTTTGACGCTATCTGACTGCTTGCTCCTCAATTTTGACGTTCCGTTTTACACTTCGCCTACTAGATGGAAGAGAAAATCGAAACTCTCTCGGGCGCTTATGGCTGAGTTTTAATTACATTTGGTGTTTAACTGACGAAATTGTCACCAGAGATCATTTACATGCCAACGTCGTACGACGTGGAGTGTCAAATGGAACTTTTCCGCCTTTCAAAAATCCGATTACCTCTGCCGGGTTTGAACCCTATATCTTGGGATCCGGAAGCCGACACTCTACCTCTGATCCATAGAGAGGTTAAGTACTAAAGGTGTAAAGTCAAAAAGCATGTACTCCCGTTTTCTACTATAAAAGAACCGAGAGAACTGTCGTAAAGGGTGTTGCGCGCAAAATTTCGTCAAGGAGATTTTATTATTATTATTATTATTATTATTATTATTATTATTATTATTATTATTATTATTATTATTATTATTATTATTATTATTATTATTATTAGCCTATTGTTATCATACACCAAGGATCCGTCCTGTCACTACTGATTTTCCTGTCGTGCATGGACACAATGTTGGCAACACCTTCGTGACACCCAATGCAAAGTATGAACTCTCAACAGTGTAATCCAAAAATTACGTTGTACAACTTGGGTCTCAACGGCAACTTTACTTCGATTAACAGCTTTGGGACTTGTGTTTGGTTGAATACCCCTCGCACCAAACTCAGCTCAGCACCACGTTGTGTATCATAGCGGCACTATAAGGCCTACACAGTAGACTTAGTATATATATTTTTCTTTTTATGTATTATATTTTTTACTTATTAACATTTTTATTGTTGTTTTGTAAGAAGGGTAGCGGGGAGGGAACGTCGTAATAGGAAGGAATAGGGCGGTCCTTTCCCTAGTGTGGTTGGCAAATGTTAATAGATAGAGGTCCAGGAAGGAGGCAGGCTACATGTGGAGCTGGGCGTCGGCACTCTTGTAGCCTGCCGCCAAACGGAATGGTGAGGATCTAACTTTTTCAACTGTATAGAGGGCCGGACTTGTTGTTCCAGGGAGGGTGGTTCCTTTTCTTTCCTCACCAGGGAGAGACAGCACACCCGGTCAGTAGTTAGAGGTGTGCCGTCTCACATGTGGATTGGCTACCGCCTGTGTGAGGGATCACAAAATTAAGTTAAGATATTTAGAGTTATAAGGGTGGCGCTTGCATGTGGCTCGGTCTCCCGCTCATGTGAGTGCCCGCATAGTAGGTTTAGGTTTTTATTTTTAATTGTTTTTATTTTATTATTTGGTTTGTATGGGAACATGTATTTGGGCGGAAGTCTGTAATGTTCAGCAAATAAATCACTATCGACCTATAAGGCGTACACCCACATACCATCTACCTAACCTCAGCCAAATCTCCCCAAGTAATAACGCTCTCCTCAGGGAGTTCAAGAAAGTACACTGACTGACAGAGCAAATGCAACACCAAGAAGGAGTGGTCAGAACTTTATGCCAATTGCAGGGTAGACTGACGTCACTGAGGTATGCTCATGATGTGAAATGCGCCGCTGTGCTGCGCACGTAGCGAACGATAAATGGGACACGGCGTTGGCGAATGGCCCACTTCGTACCGTGATTTCTCAGCCGACAGTCATTGTAGAACGTGTTGTCGTGTGCCACAGGACACGTGTATAGCTAAGAATGCCAGGCCGCCGTCAACGGAGGCATTTCCAGCAGACAGACGACTTTACGAGGGGTATGGTGATCGGGCTGAGAAGGGCAGGTTGGTCGCTTCGTCAAATCGCAGCCGATACCCATAGGGATGTGTCCACGGTGCAGCGCCTGTGGCGAAGATGGTTGGCGCAGGGACATGTGGCACGTGCGAGGGGTCCAGGCGCAGCCCGAGTGACGTCAGCACGCGAGGATCGGCGCATCCGCCGCCAAGCGGTGGCAGCCCCGCACGCCACGTCAACCGCCATTCTTCAGCATGTGCAAGACACCCTGGCTGTTCCAATATCGACCAGAACAATTTCCCGTCGATTGGTTGAAGGAGGCCTGCACTCCCGGCGTCCGCTCAGAAGACTACCATTGACTCCACAGCATAGACGTGCACGCCTGGCATGGTGCCGGGCTAGAGCGACTTGGATGAGGGAATGGCGGAACGTCGTGTTCTCCGATGAGTCACGCTTCTGTTCTGTCAGTGATAGTCACCGCAGACGAGTGTGGCGTCGGCGTGGAGAAAGGTCAAATCCGGCAGTAACTGTGGAGCGCCCTACCGCTAGACAACGCGGCATCATGGTTTGGGGCGCTATTGCGTATGATTCCACGTCACCTCTAGTGCGTATTCAAGGCACGTTAAATGCCCACCGCTACGTGCAGCATGTGCTGCGGCCGGTGGCACTCCCGTACCTTCAGGGGCTGCCCAATGCTCTGTTTCAGCAGGATAATGCCCGCCCATACACTGCTCGCATCTCCCAACAGGCTCTACGAGGTGTACAGATGCTTCCGTGGCCAGCGTACTCTCCGGATCTCTCACCAATCGAACACGTGTGGGATCTCATTGGACGCCGTTTGCAAACTCTGCCCCAGCCTCGTACGGACGACCAACTGTGGCAAATGGTTGACAGAGAATGGAGAAACATCCCTCAGGACACCATCCGCACTCTTATTGACTCTGTACCTCGACGTGTTTCTGCGTGCATCGCCGCTCGCGGCGGTCCTACATCCTACTGAGTCGATGCCGTGCGCATTGTGTAACCTGCATGTCGGTTTGAAATAAACATCAATTATTCTTCCGTGCCGAACCTGTTTTTTCCCCAACTTTCATCCCTTTCGAACCACTCCTCCTTGGTGTTGTATTTGCTCTGTCAGTCAGTGTATTTAATAATCGAGGAATACCAACTTCAATATTACTAAAGAATGTCAGGGTAGACGAGATACTAGGCCTGAGTCAACTCGGCCACACATTGGATCGTACTTTATCAGATTTCCACTACAAATGGAAGAGAATTGCTAAAGCTAACTGCGAGTGTGGTGCCTCTAAGCAGACCATCCAGCATATTATATTATCACCGAGTGTCCAGTGGCGACGTAAGTGATTTTACTCATGCGTTTCCAGAGACAATTAATTACACAAACAACCTGGACATAAAGATATAGTTTTCTTTCCAAAATCATGTACGTCTGTAATGTATCCGTAAACCTAACTTAACCCAATGGCACTATAGCTCTGAAGGGCCTTGGCCTACCAAGCGACCGCTGCTCAGCCCGAAGGCCTGCAGATTACGAGGTGTTCTGTTGTCAGCATGACGAATCCTCTCGGCCGTTATTCTAGGCTATCTTGACCGGGGCCGCTATCTCACCATCAGATAGATCCTCAATTCCAACCACGAAGGCTGAGTGGATCTCAAACGAGCCCACAGATCCAGGTAAAGTTCCTTGACCTTGCCGGAAATCGAACACGGGGTCTCTGGGTAAGAGACACGCTCGCTACCTCTACCCCAATGGGCCGGCAATGTATCCGTAAAGCCATACGCTAAATAAATAATGTTGGAAGAACTGAAAGGGTCTTATTCATGGACTCAGTTCTATGCTGACGACGTCCTGCTGGCTAATGAGACCCGATATACTCTCGAGAGACTTGGTGCGTCCATGGAAAACAAGTTTTAATAACATTGAACTACGATTCAACCAAATCGAGATGGACTACTTCGAGTGCGGCGTACAATTGGATGATAGTATTGTAGTTAATGGTATCCCACTTGCGAAGACCTCTGACTTTCGTTACATCGGCTCCCACGTAACATCCGCTGGTTACACACTCTTGTTTGCTTGAGCTCGTGGCTGAGCCACTTGGATGAAGTCACGCGTGTTCTGTGCGATGTGTCCCAAGTCTAACAAGGAGATTCAGAACTTCGGGTCACCGATTTCATTCATACTTCGGCAGATATTACGTACACTCATATTCATAAAAACCAGATCACCTTGAAAGACTAGAGATAGGAAGCTCGTATTCGCAGGACATGTGCATTAGTATGTTCTAAAGAAATGATTAGTGTTTCAGTCACCTAGGTTCAGTATATGTATTGTTGCCTGATAATAAGTAATAATCCCTTCCCGGTCGTGGAAGGAATGTTTGCTTTACTTCTTTCTCCTCGAGTCATTATATTGTACTTTCATGTACTGTACTAGAACGCGAAGCTTCATGAAATGAAGGTGGTACTCTATATCATTTATTTTCTTACATCTCACTCAGAGGCCCCGGGTTCGATTCCTGGCCAGGTCACGGATGCCTATCTGCATCTGAAGGCTGGCTCGAGGTCCACTCAGCATACGTGATTGCAATGGAGGGCCTATCTGATATGAGAATAACGGCCGAGGGAATTAATCGCACTGATCATACGTCGCACCGCAATCTACAGGACTTCAGGTTCAGCAGCAGTTGCTAGATCGGCCAAGGCCTTTCAGGGCTGTAGAACCTTGGGGTCTTTTTTATCATAGATATGCTAGTGAAAATGTACATTTTGGCAATGATTATTGCAACGACCATGCGTGCGCGACACACACTAAAATAGTTTCCTATACAATGGAACTTTATTACACAACTATTACGCGTTTCTGAGTGAGACCTATATTAAATATCTAATCAACTCGGAACACTACCTTTTTCCTTTTCTTTATGTCGCACCGACACAGATATGTCTTATGGCGACGATGGGATAGACAAGGCCTAGGAATTGGAAGGAAGCGGCCGTAGCCTTAATTAAGGTACAGCCCCGGCATTTGCCTGGTGTGAAAATAGGAAACCACGGAAAACCATCTTCAGGGCTGCCGACAGTGGGGCTCGAACCCACTATCTCCTGATTACTGGATACTGGCCGCACTTAAGCGACTGCAGCTATCGAGCTCGGTGGAACAGTACTTAAACTATCACCAACTCGACACACACAAAATCAAAAAAATCATTCTGGTTCAGACACGAACCTCGGACTCACATATATGACCACAAGAGCGAAACCAGCGTCATCCATAAACACACATTTTCCTTCATCCACCACGCATTGAATATTGATCAATCCAGTTTACATTTTGTGCCAGTTTCAACCAATCACAGTATCACTGAAATATTATCCAAATTTGACTACGAACCTAACAGGCAACTGTTTGGAAATTGCCGAAAGTGATTAGCAGTTCTTTCCAATTTGAAACCTAACGCCTAGTATTAACAAGGCGGTGAATACATCAAATATGGCGGCAATTTTAAATAGATTAGCGAAAACGACGTTATCACGCTGATATGCAATAAATTCTATCATTTTTATCATTACTTACATGCTAACGTATGCCCTGACGTCGGCTGTTACTGGCAGTAGGCAAGTTGGCCTGCCATCATTATGAAAACTCACCAACGCGATTGTGACTGGCAGCAGGCAAGCCTTCCTGTCATTACAATGAAAACATCCCAACTCGATTGTGACTAGCAGTAGGTAAGAGAACCTGTCACCTTAAAGAAAACTCCTCAACTCGATTGTGACTGGCAGTACGAATGGAGGTCTTCCAACATATAAAAACTGGCAACTCGATTGTCACTGGCATTAGGCAACGGGGAGTGCCGTCATAATGAAAACTCCCCAACTCGATTGTAACTGGCAGAATCAAGGGGGCTTGTCATTATAATGAAAATCCCCCAACTCAGTTGTGACTGATAGAATGCAAAGGGGTCTGCCATTACAAAGAAAACTCCCTAACCAAGCCCTCACATAAGAAACGACGAATGGCGACTTCCTCGTCGTGTTCCTAGGGTAACGTTAAGAGCGACCAGCTCCATTGCTAACTGGTTAGTCACAGCCTTTGGTCACAGGGTTCGATTCCAGGGAGGGTCGAGAATTTTAATCATAATTGGTTAATTTCTCTGGCACGGGGGCTGCGTGTATGTGTCGTCTTCATCATCATTTCATCCTCATCACGACGCGCATGTTGCCTACGAGCGTCAAATCAAAAGACCTGCATCTGGCGAGCCGAACTTGTCCTCAGACACTCCCGGCACTAAAAGCCATACGCAATTTCATTTCAAGGTTAAGAGCCATGCAATTTAATAACATGTTACTTACAGCGTGCACATTACTTCATCTAGAATTATGTATACGATATAGAATTCCGTAACGAAGCACGGGTACATCAGATAGTATAGGAATAAAATCATAGAAGTTAGAATACATTGTTAGCACATTACAACGTACAAAGATATTCCAGTACATGCATATGTGAACGTCTAGTTAAAGTTATGTACTAAAATATATTGTTAGATTATGTCCTATTTAATCTGGACGTCAGAGGTAAAACTACCGCAGCTAGCGTCAACGCAGAGCGAAACAACTTCGGAGCACCGGGAAGTTGAACGCGCGGTTTGGGGCGCCTACTGCCTACTGCCAGTAACAGTAGACGTCAGGGCATACGTTAGCATTTTATATATAAGGATATAAGTTTATACTGTAGTGGTGCCCTTTTCCACCATTGCGTCGCTGAAAACATTCAAGATATCGGTGCGACGTTAAACTTCCAGCAAAGAGAAAAATAAAAATAAAAATGAGGAATGCATAATCTTGAGTGAGCACTAGAGAGTGGTTTCTTCGATTTAAAACAAGTGGCTACTCAAATACAGAGAATGTCCTCAGTTTTGATATGCCTAAGAATTCTGGAAAGAAATGGACTGGCCACTCACGATTCCAAAGAAATGGAAGTAAGCACTCTGCATTATTGCCCCTTTCTCTTGCTGCCTTCTTGTACAGTTATTTCGTCTTACATACTACAATAGGGACAGGACCGTGTTAAGCTTTAGTTCAAAAGATTAGGATCCTGCCAAAATTCAACAGATTTTGGTAGATATTATGAAGGACTATCATGTTCTACCCGTTAATAGTATGACCGTTCAATGGCATGTGAGTCAGTTGTTGAGCCGTTGAAGGTTATGCTAAGGAAAATATCAACGGGAATTACTCGGAAAATACGTCTAGTAACCACAGATCAAGTTGCCATGCGTCTAATTGTGTCTAATAGCCGGAATAACTCGCTTATTCAAATAAGAAATTGAATGGATATAAAATGAGGACGGAGATTCATAAGCTCAGAACCCCGTGGTCATCGAATGCTTACAGTCATGAAATGTTATTTAATATATGAGCAGAGGCTATCAAGTAAAGTTACATTTTCATCAGCAAGAAGAAGCAAGTCTACCATATAATATTCAGGTCCAGCAATAACGCGGCGGAGGCCATGAACGTTATAGGTTAAATGATAAAGAAGGCGCTGAAGAAAATAAATCGATTGTATATAGTACGTCATGAAGACAAATAAATGGTGAAGTGTTCCTTTGTACATCTTCCTGATCAGAAGAGATGACGTTATCCCAGAGTTTATTCCTCAAAAGTCAAAAACATATGGAAGAGAAGTTACAAATTAACGAACTTAGAAGAAGATATGAAACACGGACCAATATTATTAATGTAACAATTTTTTATGAACTTTTGTTTTATGAACAATTGTGTTGTAAAAAAAAAAGAA
Source organism: Anabrus simplex (assembly GCF_040414725.1). NCBI lineage: Eukaryota > Metazoa > Arthropoda > Insecta > Orthoptera > Tettigoniidae > Anabrus > Anabrus simplex. The sequence continues at coordinate 35,184,084 of NC_090278.1, forward strand.
AATGAAATGAGAAGAACTAAGATTGAAGGTTGACATAATAGCGATTCACACGTCTTAAGAAGGAGCGTTTGGAGTAGTAGAATTTAAAGGAAATATTGAAAGACATACTAGGGAGATAATAATATTGTATTAAATAACGATCCAATATTTGTTGTTAAAATAAGGCGAGTGTTCTGGAATAACAGTGGAATATATTATAACGCCTATTTCACTATACTAATTCTATTTATATAAGTTTCAGGTCCTTGGGCTCATAATGAATGAAGATTATTCCTGTGATGTAATGATAAGAGCTGACATGTGGGATTAAGGATTAGTGTCCTGACAGGCCCGGAATGATGCTAAGATGAATGCCAAACTGAGACCGATGGAATGGAGAAATGAGAGCAGTGTTACGTGATCTTCACTGATAAGTACCCAAGATTGCATCTTCTTTATTCTATCTGTAGACGCATAGTGGTAAAGTAGATTTTATTTCATTTCATAATGAAGTGATATTAATTGAAACAGCTTGAGTGACCTAATGCGATCGTCGCAAGTGTCCAGTGATACTCGTGATTACAGTTAAGTTTGACGTGAAGGTATTGAGATCATTGTATCTTGTGCGAGATTCAGCTCATAGAATACGCATCTTGTCGTGAGTGGTGTTTAAGTGAAACAATGCACTGACTCACATTAGCGCTCGTAGTGGTGCTTAAGTTAAACAATGCACTGACTCACATTAGCGCTCGTAGTGGTGCTTAAGTGAAACAATGCACTGACTCACATTAGCGCTCGTAGTGGTAGAATAAAAGGCAAACTGCTAATATAATCGGTAGATAACGATGATTAAAGAATCGGTCCTGGTCTCAATCTGTCTGGTGTGAAAATGAGAAGCCACGGAAAACCATCTTGAGAGTTGCCCATAGTGGGATACGAACCCACTATCTCCCGAATGCAAGTTCAGAGCTGCATGCTCGTAACCGCACGGCCAACTCGCTCAGTTTACAAGAGTATGGCAGTCAGTTGATGCAAAGTATAAAGAGAGATATGGCAGAGATGAGATTAACAGGATATGTAATAAAGGGTAGAAGGAACAGAATATCATCTGGACAGAAAAGAGGAGGACAACACAGTGAAATGCTACTATTGGCAAGCAAGAAAGGAAATAGGAAAGAAACGGAAATGAATGCAGTGGGTTATTTTACGATCCTAACTTGGCAGAAGCGAGAAAAGAATGAAGAGACTGGAATAATTTAGTCACCCCTCTAATCAGCATATGAGACATTAATTTTCTTATGAATTACATTCACAGTCTTCTTTCTTTATCTTTCCCCAAAGTGGCGATATACGCTTGCGCGCAGAAAATCTGACCCTTTCCTTAGATCAAAGTAGCGTATTTCCTACCGTAAATTTTCCACATTTTGTTAAGTAAGATTTGATTTCACCCAACTCTTACTGCTTCCCTGAGTGACTGGCCTGAATGTTAAGGGAACGCAAACTAACCAATAAATGAAGTTATGTCCTGATGTGTAATGGACAGGAGGGTCACAAGTTTCCATTAATGGAATCTGCTATGATTGCAGTAAAAACAGGGAGATGGGGATCGCACAATGTAATCTGATTAGAGACTCGATCTTCTGGTGAGAGGGGTGTGAAGTACTCATCGATTGGAGGGGGTTTCATGTTGCTTGAAGTATGTGAGAAGAGGAAGCAGGAGAGGCGGGGTTATAGATATTTCATTACCGCACTGAATCACCTTTCCTGTAGGATTCTTGTAACCGTGAAGCGCACTGTGCAGGTGTACAAAGTGATACGGTAGAACTACACTCCCCACTTTGTCGTAGCGAACAGATTATCTGTCGAGTCCTTTCCTATTCCTCTCAAAGTACGGGGTATATCACAACTATACCGACAAAAAATGCTGGGATGCTTTCAGTGTTATGTTACAAACGATGGTGCAAAAGGATTGACGGAGAAAATGAGGTTACCTTGTTAATTCCGGGCGCGCGATTCAAATTGTGGCACTCAGGGAAGAGGAGGAGAAGGAGGGGAAGTGGGGTGTATGGCGGAGACAGATATAATGCTCCACGCGTGTGCACAAGTTTCCTCATTCGACTTACAGTAACTCTATATGTACAGTGTGGCCAACGAGTGCTTCATTCTGATTGGCTCCGCCATGTTTTAGCCAAATGTTCCGTCAGCTGATATAAACGTATGTGTTGCGCACAGGATCACTCTTTATACAATTTCAGCGAAGTAGAGGCTACCTGTTTTAACCTTAATACACCGAAAATATGTTCTTATTAAACACGGAAGATTATTCAGTATTATTAGTTAACAAGTGTGTGCGAATTTACGTATTTCTGAGGTCTGAGTTTTGAAGAAAATTACGCCAGGCTGTTATGCTTATGGTTGCAGAAACAGATCAGGGAAGGTTTTTAAAATGAAATTAGGCAATTGTTTGTTTTCAGCCCGTTATAAGACGCTCCCAACAACGAGTAGAGTTGTTTCATGCATTATAATGGTAACAATAATTTTTAAAAAATGTGTTAGTAATTTTATAGAGGCTAAGACAGTAAATCTCAGATTTCTCCGTTAATATTCGCCGTATCGAAAACCTGTACATGAGAAAAGTTGTTTAAGATATTATTTCCGATATTTTACGATTTGTGTGACTTCACCGTGTAAGCAAAATAACAGATTTTCACGATTATATTATTTTTCACAAATTTTCAAGTATCCCCGAAAATGTCTCTTTTATCTGAGACCTGAACTTAACAAAACTTACAGGAAAGGTCACTCCCGATCATTCACTGTAAGTCTCATTCATTTTCACCGTACGAGGTATTATGATATATTCTCAAATTCAAACTTTTATGCCTCTTCATCTATTAAAGGACGTGGTTATAACTGCCGCCTAGCATCAAGTTGAGTTTTCCCATCCATTATAATGATAACAATAATAGTCTGACTCCATGGTTGAACGGTCAGCGTACTTCCCTTCGGTTCAGAGTGTCCCGGATTAGATTCCAGGCCGGGCGGGGTACTAGCTCGGGCTTGGGGACTGGGTGTTTGCGTTTGTCCCAACACTCTCCAGACAACATACCACACTACCAATCACTACAGAAACACTCAATAGTGATTACATCCCTCCATATATGATTTGCGTCGGGAACAGCATCCAGCTGTTAAACAGGACCAAATCAACATGTGTGACGCAGTTCCCACCCACAACCCCACAGTTGTGGGAAGAGCGGTAGTAAAAGAAGAAGGTATTGATAACAATGCATTAGCAAAATCGATAGTATCAAATAGAATGTTTAAAATATAGCGAATATCTGCCAGTACTAACCGAACCGGGGCATAGAATTGGTCGCACATCACGGAATTCGAACAGCGGATGGCCGATAATTGAGTCCTGAATACAAGTACGCCGGGATCAGGAAAACTGCTTGTTTTCACCGAGCAACAAGTAGTATTTTCTCAAACGATAGGCCTGTTTTATAGTGATACTAATATTTAATTCCTAGTTGCGAGGATCAAACCGTAGCCATCATTAAAGGAGCACTGTACACAACCCGGGGACCATGGCAGTTGCTTTTTTTCGCCACTAAAGATTAGCAGGTTTTCGCTATTATTTCTATTAGTACCACGAGTAAAATGGTACCAGTACATGGAGCTAGGTAATACATTTTTGTCTACCAATCGGTTAACTAGTCATATTATTTTCTATCTTCTGCGTGTGTTCAGATTAAATACATACGGATACCGATAAGTCATTAAAAAGTGCATTCCTTTGTATAGTTTTATAATACTGCGTTGTATATTCTGATATGTAAAACCGTGTAACCTGATATACATGGTAATGTTATTTTTATTTATTTAAATGACCGGGCGAGATGGCCGTACGGTTAGGGGCGCGTAGATGTGAGCATGCATCCAGGAGATAATGGGTTAAAAACCCCACTGTCGGCAGGCAAATGCTGGGGCTGTACCTTAATTAAGGCCACGGCCGCTTCCTTCCCATTCCTAGGCCTTTCCTGTCTCATCGTCGCCATAAGACCTATCTGTGTGAGTGAGACGTAAAGCAAATAGAAAAAAAGAATTAAATGTAAGCTAATTTTACAGTCATCACATACATTATTCAAGACAGTGACTATGCTATTTTATGCCACATTTATTATAATAAAAATGTTATTATAGGGCTAGCTACCAACACAGAATTTCTGACCTCTTCAATAGTTGTGACTTGCAGGCCTATACCACGTATAACTCTAAATAAGTCTTATGCCAGGTAGTCAGACTCTGAATATAATAAATACTGATAGACCTATATACACACAGCCTAAGCAAAATAAATAACATCGTAAAACATTGACCTAGTCTATTCTTTATTGAAATAATAATAATATCACTCTCCTTTATCTAACAGCTGATTGAGTACTTGGCTAAAACATGGCGGCTGGACTGGCCTTGGCCACACTGTACATATAGAGTCACTGTAGTTCGACTCACACAGGATTTTCCTTGTCTCTTGCAGGCAATACCCACAGGTCGTTTATTATTAAACATCCGTAAATGCACACACAGTTCAAAAACACACTGTAATTAAGGGACACTTGTCAGTCAAGGAATGAACCAGTTCGTTTCTCCTTTTGTCCGTTGGTCGCAGTAACGTTTATTATTTAACATGCTCGAAGATGCACCGCTGCCGACCCACGATTGTGTATTCCTTCAATCACAACATTGTAAATGGAATGAAATACTGAACTAAGGAAACAATACGCCCAATAGTTTGATTACAGTAGATGTTCAATATGCTCCCCTCCCCTCCTACTTCAAAGCACAGTTCGCAACGATGTAGTAGTGACTTTTGGACTCTGTTCAGGATGTGTGCTGTGTCGCGAACAACCTGTACCCAGTTCATCATCTCTTTCTATGTGGCTTACATAGTAGTAAGTTTTTCAGAGCAAGTTGACTGTCTACAAAGGCTGGGAAGCGACTATGCGAAACGAACGACAAACTTGTGCATTCGCACCGAGCATTATCTCTGTCTACCACCTCCCACTTCCCCTCCCTTCTCTTCCATTATCTGACGCACAGCAACAGGCAGCGGCTGGCTCTCTGGTATAGGAAATAGGCAATTTCGTCAATTTGAATCGGGCGCCAGGATTTTAAAAAATAACCTAGTTTTCTTCAAAAGAAAAATTTTCTCGGCCAATCCGATTGCACCATAGTTCTTATCAACACGAAGATCATCTCTGATGTTTTCGCTATAGTTCTGATACACCCTGTATTCGTAGAGGTGTTCCATCGTGCTACTCGTCTCTCTCCCCCAATGCTTATATAGTTATGCCATGCATCAACAAAATCGATTTCATAAATGATGAAAAAATTTAGTTTTTTAACATTTGTATCTGAAAAAATACACAGAATTAGGCAAATTTATTATTTTTTTATTATTTAAAAATATTAACGTTCTTATACAGTTATGATTGAAATTAATTGTGTTATGTTGCAACAAAGTTAGGGACGATAGTACCTCATGGGGATCAGTAAGTACCTAGGTGTTAATATTAGAAATGATCTTCATTGGAATGATTATATTAATGAGGTTGTTAAGAAATGTTACAGATCACTTCACATGGTTTTGGGGGTATTTGGGGGTGGTTGTAAGAATGTAAAAGATATGGCCCTTAAGATCACAATTAGAGTATCATTGCTGTGAACGGAATCCAGACCTAAACAACTTGATACGAGAACTGGGAAAGATCCAAAGGAAAGCAGCAAGATTTATTCGGGATGACTTCTGACAAAAAATTAGTATTGCTACTGAAATGTTGCAAACTTTGGGCTGGGAAGACTTGAGAGTAAGGAGACGAGCTGCTCGACTAAGTGGTATGTTCCGAGCTATCAGTGGAGAGATGGCGTGGAATGACCTTAGAAGACGAACAGTATCGAGTGGAACTTTACAAAGTACAAAAGAGCATAATATGAAGATAAATTTGGAATTCGAGAGAACAAATTGGAGTAAATATTCGTTAACAGGACGAGGAGTAAGGGGTATGAATAAATTATCAACGGAAATGTTTGACACATCTACAAGTTCTTTGAGAACATTTAAGGAAAAGCAAGATGAACAACAGCTGACAGAGAATCTGACTCCTGAGTGACTGCCCTAATTGTCCTTCATTAGCAACTGACTGAGTGACAAAATACCGGGCATTGCAAAAAATTTAAATTAAACTGAACCCAACTTCTGAATGAAAATAGTATAAAAATGATCAGTTCCTTTACAACTATAATACAGTATTGTCATGTGAAGTTGCTATTTAGAGTTTTATAATTCATGCTTCAACTATTCTGCAAATGTAAGTATACTCCGACTTACAGGCAATCCTAAAATGCATTTAAAATTCGCATCGATATATTTCATCAACAGCTAGTCTTGGAAAGTTTTAGGACAGAAAAGAATAGTGGCCGGCAGAGTGCGTTCAACAATTCCCACACCTCACAGTTAGCCTACAGTAGTTTAGTAACACCCTTTCGTGGAAAAGTGGAATCGCTGACCTGTTGTGGTCCTCTGCCCCATGACTATTGGTTATTGGTTGGTGAATTGTCTGGTCCAATTGTCTTGGATAAAATTCTAGCTTACAGCATCAGAACGTTGTTTCGACGGCAATAATTCCTTCTTTTTCGGTATTGCCTTGAAAGATAGCTGGGGTGACAGTTCGATGGAGTGGTTGAAATGTGGTTCTGTCTGGAGATTGTTTGCTTGCACTGAGGAACGAGGATTTGAGTGGCGGGGGATTGCTAGCGCATAATGGCACGCTTGTGTGGGATGATGAGTTTTGTTTTAAGGGAATACATTATTTAATGCTGTTGGGGAATGGGGAGGGGATTCTCGGCTACTCAATCCACCGATCAGCCCTGATTAGTCTGGTTTAGGTCTGATGAGATACTGTGCTATGATTTGTTGAGGGGGAGGAGGGAGAGTTGACAGGTTGTGAGTTTTTACTTATTGTGAGAGTTTGGTAAGGAGGCTTAGTAGGATGGCCTGGATCCTGATGTGGAGGGGGCTGGGGGCTGGATTTAAATTGTTAGTTGGGTGGGTTCTGAAGTGGGCGTAGCGGGGACATGTAGGAGAGGAGGGGTTTGATTGTGGTGTGCAACAATAGCCCTTTTAATGTAGGGGCAGGTAGGGAATGAAGTGGTGTGGCTGCCTTGGCAGTCAGCACAATTGAAGACCTCGGTGCAAAAAGGGGATAACTCATAGTGTACAAATTTTTCAGGGGGCACAACAGATAAATTTTAAAAATCTAGACACGGTATTTCATTCTATTGTTTATACAGGTTGATTAAGGATCTAAAGTTTATTTTGTAGGCATAAAATCAACAAAATAAATACATTGCTTATTGAGTAATCGGCAAAATTAAAACTGTACTTATCCTTTTCTTGCACCGAAGTAGGAAAAAAATTATTAACACAGTTTTATGCTTGAAATATTGTCTATAATTTGTAAATATAAGTAATATATAACAAGCAATATTAAGACACATTCTCTGGCACTTTCAAGTTAAATGAGTCATACTCTAAGAAGAATAATCATCACTTTTGGAACACAAACCCGATTCCGATATCAGAGATTCATAGTGCCACATGTCACTCTTACTAACATACTGCGATGCAAGTTTCAATGTATCCTTGAGTTTGGCATCCTTAATGGGAAGTCTACTGTTATATTCAGGCTCAGCAGTGAGTGTTACTTGTTGTCCAGGCTTCATCAAAGAAAACTCTTCATAGTACATTCCACTCTGATGGTCACAGCATTGCAAGGCATCTGATGTGCTTGAATAGCGGAGAATACGATATCTAGATACACTGGATTTTACATTCGTCTTACCCTTAGCATTCTTTAGAAATAGTGGCATTAGATGACTGACGTAATTCCGAATATGATCCTGTACAACATCAATGACCCTGAACTTCATTGGTGATTTGTTCTTAACCAGTTTTTGGTATTCTTCAGGTTAATAAATTCGTTCTGTTTTCCTAAGGGTACGTCGCGCATTCCTATCTACGAAATATCACTGTAAAATGTGTCACAAATGGAACATAACAATTGTTTTACACAGTTGAAGTCTAAAATGTGCTGTAAATTAAGGAAAATTTTATTTTTGGAGACTATTTTTAATATATACTTTACTACTTTACAAGAACTGTTGGTGCTACGCTCACAGTAACACACGAATGTCTTTTGTTTGTCTTACACTTAGAACAATTTCGTGTGTGATGTCTATGTTCACTGAACTTCTTTGCTTTCGTTTCATTGCTTCAGTTGTCAATGACATCATTTCCTGAATTGTATTGCGATATGCAAGATTTAATAGGCGACAAAAAGCTATGGCCAATGTACATAAGAAGATTTCTGTGGACTACCGGTAGTGATTTATTGGTCCAGGGATCATCCTATTTTTCTTTCAACAAAAATCATTTTTGCGGTACTTACGATATTTCTCTGTAATGTGCAGCACCAAGTTGTTGAATGCGTCCTTAGTTGTTTTTCCGTAGAGTTCCAGCCACATCACTATAACATGGTCATTTGCCTCATTGAAGAACGAAATAACATCGTGAATGCTGTTGACCTCTATTTTGCTGTTTGAACTGGCCACTCTAGCCATATGGACAAAGATAATGAGAGTCCACAGACATAACACTCCCATTCCTCGGTGCTAGCCCTGGACCTCAAGAAATTAACAAAAGACGGCACCAGCAGCGGAATACGACATAAGGTATACAGGCCTTCAGTATGTATTCATATTTCTCTAATAACGACGGTATTTCTTAATTTAACGCAGATTTGTCACTTAATTTAAGTAAAAGCAATTATTATGTTCCATTTATGACAAATTTTATAGTGATATTTTGTAGATAGGAATGCGCGACGAAACCTTTTCCTTATATTCTTCTCAATGGGACCAAAACGTCGGTCGCAAGGCAGAAAGCTATAGCCTGGTTCTGTAAATTGGTGCATACTAGGGATATCTCCAGTATTTATACCTTTCTTCGATCAAAATGATATAAGGGATAAGAGTCTACAGCTCACGGAGGCCGGTATATGAGTATGAGAAATCCCGTTCTTCAACCGAGAGAAGCGCATTTGTTTCCTTTATGCAGCACTAAAGAAGTGTTTTACTGAAAAAGTGGAGTTATCCCCGTCTTGCACCAAGGTCTTCAATTCACCTGGTCCCTCCTATGGGCCGGGGCTCACTGTGCAAGGCTCGTACACCTCTATTGTAAACTTATGGCCCACATTTTCTGCATACAAGTACCTCCAGTATTTTTTATCTCCAGTATCGTGCATAGTATATAAACACACACTGCGATGAACAATTACAATCGAAGGTTGAGTGATTCCTCAGACAACTGCCTGCCGTATATTGCACAGCTGTACGACTATCCTAACAGAGGCGTAAACATCTCCCAAACTCTGATGATGAAGCTGTCAACAGCGTGCGGATATAGTATGAAAAGACAATGACAGGAATATATAGCTTGCAGAAGTTATGTGGGTTCCATAAATATATCATTTCGCAATGACTAATGCCCATATTCCGTGTTCAGAAAATTACGAGCTTTGTAGCAATCAACCAAAAACATTCGCCATAAATTAAGTTCTAATGAATAAAGTAGTGGTATGCTCTTTTTTAATTCTTGTTCAGTAAAAAGAGTATTCTGGTTTTTCTTTTCTGGCTACTTGTTTTAACGTCTCACTAACTCATCGAAGGTTATATATAGCTAGGAATAGAAATGGGCTAGGATTGGGAAGTTAACGGCCGTCGCCTTAAGTAAGGTACAGAATTTGAGTGGTGTGAAAACGGGAAAATACGGGAAACAATTTTCAGGGCTGCCAATGGTATTATATAAACCGACTATCTCTAGAATGCAAGCTCACGGCTGCGTGACCCTAACCGCACGGCCAACTTGCTCTGTAAGATAGTATTTAATCCACTCAACATCAATGGTAACTATAGAATCAGCAATGGTAGTGGTGGTGTTATTGATTTAATAGAAAGTACAACTACCTAACCATCCTCTAACACTAATCAGAGGGAAAAAAGAAGGGCTATGACACTTCGAAAAATGAAGAAATCGGTCAAAGGAAGAAAGGGGCACTAAGGACGTGAAAATTAAAGACTCCCTAGGCCTCAGTACCTAATACCGTTGAGTCAATAAAGAATAAGAGTTGGTCGAAGAGGATAGATGAAAGTGAGGAGCCTGGTACAAGTAATTGGAAACAATTCCAGGACTCAGCTAAGGACCCCGTGATTACCAAATCACGCTCCTAAGTTAAGATACCCTGGGTCCCCTTTTAGCCGCCTCTTGAATCAACAAGTGACTATTCGTTATTTACCCCATATAAATCCCTATAGCCCAGATTTTTCAGTACAGCTGCGCCCAAAATGAAGCACAGTGTTACAGTATCAGTTTGGCAGGACACGGGGAGAGAACGTCCATATAGACGCAATCTTATTACGAGGAAAATATGGAGAATGGTAGAAGAAGAATGTGCTGGTTAGTAACAAGACGGGATTTTCGATCAGCTCTATGGAAAATTAATTTCTGCATTGCTGTAATCTGTAGCTTTCAGAACGCACTAGGAATCCCTAAAATTCAACAAATTACTATGTATTGTACCTTGTTTTTTAAAATCATGTTGAAATATTTATTCAAACCAGCAGTTGAATAGTTTTCAAAGAATCGATCTCGCGATCCTCTGCACATCTTATAATTGCTTACTGAAGTTACTAATGAGTTTTAAGAAACGTATCAAATATTAACGTACAACAATTATCGCAGTTGACAGTAAATTCCTATAAGTTTATGTTGATCTACAAATCGATAACTCTCTACTCATAACTAGACTCCGGATTTTTAGGTAGTGATAGATTAGATTGCAAACCTTCTCAGGCGAGTAACAAATAACAAGCTTATGTTATGAGTCTTGTGTAAACTTTAGTGATACGGCCTTTCAGAACCTAAAGACTTCGTTACTCTTTCTACTGTATATAACAGAAGAACGGCCTAGACACTTCCTATTAACCAAATTAGTTTGCAATCTAACCTATTATTGCCTCAAAATCGCAGGTCTGCTCATAACTTTGAGAGCAGCAAATAATACAAATAACAAATAGCTTACATTCTCTACACACGGAATACTATGTTTTTACTTACAGCGGACACTGGTATTCGGGAACTTACCTGAAAGGAGAAAGAAGGAACTTTTAGTCATTGCCGTGGTATACAATAGGCTCTATAATGAAAATCAATATTAACAAAGTTATTAAAAATATTATTGTTCTTAAGAGTAAATAGAATCCATTTTGGATGAAAATGTTCAAATTTCGTTTTTGTTCTTAATTTGTACTCTTAACCTTCCTCTTTAAAACGACACCTTGAACATGACTCCACCGTAGCTGTAACTACTTTTTTCCCCAGTTATGCGAGACTCGGGCGTGGCGTCATGGCTGTCAAACTTCACTCGTGCCTTCAAAGCTCTTACTTTTCGATGGGATATGTGGTGAAGGAAAAGTTGATTTTAAATAGTTGGTATCGTGCATGTGATGTTCTTCCGTTTATATGTACTGTGTGTGTCTTCCTCGGTGTGTTTGTAAACATTGCGCTTGTTTCGAATTTGTGTTGAGGCGGTATCTGTAGTTTAGTGTTCTCTCTCTCTCTCTCTCTCTCTCTCTCTCTCTCTCTCTCTCTCTCTGTGTGTGTGTGTGTGTGTGTGTGTGTGTGTGTGTGTGTGTGTGTGTGTGTGTGTGTGTGTGTGTGTGTGTGTGTAAAATTTCAAGAGGCGTGTGAGCTGACATAAGAAAAGAAAAGAAAGCAATTTTCAAGGCAGTACCACATACAACCAGGGATATATTACCAAGTGTCAGGTTCTTGAAACGTTAGGGTTGCATCCTGGTTCTCACATATTTGATGCTATGCTGGTTTCAGATAGGCTCAGATTCAGTAATGCAGACAATGCAATCAAAATTTTAGCCAGAAAAGCAAGACGAATTAAAATAAGTGCCAGGAGAAGCCTGGAGGATGCCTTTGGAGATGACGAAGGAAGTGGAGATTATGGAGAAGCGTTGTGGTTAACTTTGAGCTCAGTTTTCCATATTCAAGGAACATTTTCTCAGACTCTACTGATTTTATTCTTCCAAACTTTTCAGAACATGCATGCAACAATACTCTATATGTATTGAAATAATTTTATTTGAAAAAGTCATACCCACAAAAAAATTCTCACTCAGGAATAATACTCATAAGAAACTATTGTTTCTATGCAGGGAATATATATTTGAATCCAATGTCAAACATTTAGATTTGTGGCTGCGGTGGTTTATGAGAAAATGTTCCCTATGTTATTCTTAGGTGCCAGTAAATCTGTCGACATGAGGCTGGCGTATTTGAGCACCTTAAAATACCACCGGACCGAGCCAGCATGAAATCTGCCAAGTTGAGCACAGAAGGCCAGCGCCTCAACCACCTGAGCCACTCAGCCCGGCTATAAACAAAGTTACACAATTATTAACTGAGAGGATTCAATCAAAAGGTTCAATAATGGAATGTTGACAAATACGGGGTTAAAATTGTGTAGGGTCTCAGTTTATCCATGGTGAATTCTATGCATATTTTTCTCGACAGGGGTGAGTATTAAATCAGCGCAGAGTTTAGTGACACACTAAGCTAGACAATGCAGTTTGTATCAAGATAAAACTCAAGTGGGCATAAGTGGGAACAATGATTGAAGAAAACTCCTGATTAAGAGATATGGACAATGAAGCATGGTGGCTGCCTGGGCAGAGAATGGGCGTTACCCCTCCCCCACAGTGAGGGGAATAAACACTTTTTGATTATGATGATGATGATGATGAAGGTGGCTGCATGATTTTGTAAACAATCGTTGCGTAGTGTTACATACTGTAGATTTTGGGAATTTGTTATTTCAGTTGGACATGTGGTATTTAGTAGCGTGCAGACGACGTACTCCCTTCAATTCTTTCTGTTCTTAGCGTTATGTACCCTGTTAGTTCCGTTTCTTGATACGAGGTCGGGGATGAGGCGAAATTAATTTATTATGACGTTTTACGAGCGGACGCCCTTCCTGACGCCAGCCTCAGTTGAGCAGCTAATGAAGATATAATAAATTCTGGCGAATGAAATTGCTTAATTAGGTGGAAGGAATCGTCTGTGGCCTATGAATAGGAACTGTCCCGACATTAGCCTGGGGATGTAAATGGGAAATCACAAAAAATCATTATGAGGACAGCCGAGCCGACGTTGAGGACCAGTCTCTCTTCGTCTGCAGAATGCAGAGCTGTCGGACCACGGACCAGCCGTGGCTACTTGTGGGCCGAAACATAAGAGGAACGTGTCCGTATATGGTGCGGTTCCTACAACAAACTTCTTTTTCAGTGACAGTAAGAACGTGAAGCTATCAGTCGCTGCTTTACATCTTGGCCTAACTACAATTCTACTTTAACTGAAATCTTGAGTAACCGAACAAGGCTAGTTCCGTATTATGGGGTAGTGAGGAGGTCGTATTATGAGGTCATTGTTTATTTTGGTATGAACAGTATTAGAATTATTTGCATTTATTCATTGTGCAAAATAACTGGCTTTCAGGTGAATAATAATATTAATAATAATAATAATAATAATAATAAACTCACCAGACAAACCAAGAGGAAATACCTGGAGGACCAACTGAAGTCGGCCGAACAGGACTTCCGCAACTACAACACCAGAGATTTTTACAGCGTCTTCCGCAACAGATTAAATGGGTACACGCCCAAGAACCTCTGCTTCAGAAAACAAAACGGAAAATTGGCACTCACAGATGACGAAAACATCAAGGAACTCACGAGATACTTCGAGTCACTACTCAACTGCCCAGAACCAACGGAGAGGTTTCCACTTAAACCCCACCCGAACCCAAACCCAGACTCATCCCCACCTACACAAGAGGAAATACACCGACACATACAACGACTGAAAAACAACAAGGCATCCGGAGACGACGGCATTATAGCAGAGCTTCTTAAACATCTAGGAAAGAATTCTCTCCAAGAACTCACACAAATCATACAAGAAATTTGGACAACGGAAAAACTACCAGAAAATTGGACAAATGCCCTCCTCGTTCCACTTCACAAAAAAGGTGACCGAACAGATGTGAACAATTACAGGGGAATTTCCCTGGTGCAAGTCACATACAAAATCCTCTCTGCAGTCCTCCTCCAAAGAACACAGGAACAACTAGAACCACTCATAGGCGAATACCAAGCGGGCTTCAGGCCCCACAGATCCTGTGCAGAACAGATACTCAACCTGAAAACCATCTTGAAACTACGACACACAAGAAAACAACCCACAATCTGCACCTTCGTGGACTTCCAGAAAGCATACGACTCCATTGACCGGCAATCTCTCTTCCAAACACTGAGTGAGAACGGACTGGACAACAAGACTCAAAAAATCATCAGACTAAATCTCACCAACACAACCTCCCAAGTAAAACTCATGGGAAATATATCTGAAAAATTTCAGATAAAAACCTGTGTCCGACAAGGAGATGGACTTTCCCCACTACTCTTTAACATAGCCCTGGACAAAATCGTGAGAGAATGGGAACAAGCTCTAAAAGCTCAAGGAAATTGGCAACCATTAAGTATGACAAGATGACATGTAAAAATCTCCTGTCTCGCTTTCGCAGATGATCTCGCCATCCTTGCAACAAACGAACAACAGACAATCAGCCAAATCGAAACTCTCAAGAAATGCTCAGAAAAATTCGGCCTACAAATCTCCTTCTCAAAAACCAAGGTCATGTGCAACCACTGCAGTCTCCAGAATTTGAACACGAAATTTGGCACAATCGAAAAAGTAACTGAGTTCCGATATCTCGGAGAAATTATAGTACCAACAGGAAAAGAACAGAAGGCCCTCGACGTCCGCATCCAAAAAATGAAGAGAGCCCTCGGCCGAACGCAAAACATTTACAACAAAAAATGCCTTTCAATCTTCACCAAAATTCGTCATTACAACACTGTGATCAAACCTGAAATACTATACGCGAGTGAAACACTGGATCTCCACAGGAAAACAGTACTCGAAGACATCCTGAAAGAGGAACGTAAAATCATCAGAAAAATTCTCGGCCCAAAACTGACTGACGAAGGATATAGACTGCAATCTCGTACAAAAACCGAAGAGCTCTCAAACCTTGCGGCCGACATCAGAAAAAGACGCCTGAAATTTTACGGATACATCAAACGCCTTCCAGAAAACAGACTGACAAGAAGCTTACTTGAGGCAACAGAAAACATCAAAACAAATAGGTGGACAACGGAAATCCGCCAAGAGCTGGAAAAATCAGGAATCAAAGTGGCCGACATCGCTAACCGAACCTGCTACAGAACGAAAATCAACAAGTGCGAAGTAGAGTCAGAGAGAAACCACAAGAAGAAGACAGGAGCTAAGTGGACAGAAGAACGAAGAACCACGATGAGAGAAAAACTGAAGGCTGCCTGGCAAAGAAGGAAATGCACAACTTCTAAGTGAGCTTTGCGTGATCAGTTTTCTGGTCTTTTTCGCATCTAATAATAATAATAATAATAATAATAATAATAATAATAATAATAATAATAATAATAATAATAATAATAATATATGCTTACATATACTTTCATTGCCAACGGCCGTAGCCGTGTTGAAACACCGAATCCCGTGAAATCGCCGAAGTTAAGCAACATTGGGTGTGGTCAAGAATTGGATGGGTTGCCACGAGCTGTTGGTGGGGAGTAAGGGAATGGTGGAGCGGAAAGGAACTGGCCACCCTACCATTCGTAAACTCCGGCTCAGGCACACTCTGCGGAGGTTCGGACCTGCCTTCGGGCAGAACAACCCTTACCTTACTTACTTTATACTTTCATTGATCTGTCTCTGTCTTATCCTTGGCATTGACAATATGAAATTGACTGAGGTATGAGCGATGCTAGTAATGCCATTCCTTGTACAGCCAGTCCCTGCTTTGAATGGTATGAAAATGTTGCTCGTAGGGTCGGTCGATGCATGCATTTCAGTGGGCTTGGCAGACTTATAAGTAATATCAACTTCTGGCTCAGTGAGGAAAGCAACGGGAAACTACCTCACTCCTCATTTCCCTAGTACCCCTCTTCAGTGATGCCTAGGCCATCTATGACAGCTGATAGCAGAGCTGTTGAGGGTCCAACCAGCCTTAGGGCTGAAGACTGAACATACGTACATACATACATTTTTTTGCTAGGGGCTTTACGTCGCACCGACACAGATAGGTCTTATGGCGACGATGGGATAGGAAAGGCCTAGGAGTTGGAAGGAAGCGGCCGTGGCCTTAATTAAGGTACAGCCCCAGCATTTGCCTGGTGTGATACATACATACATACATACATACATACATACATACATACATACATACATACATACATGCATGCTTACATAATACAGTGAAGCCTCGGAATGCGAGTAACTTGGTCTACGAGTGTTTTGCAAGACGAGCAAATATTTTAAATAAATTATAACTTGATAAGCGAGTGAGGTTCCGCAATACGATCGTCACGTGTGCCTACGTTTTCCCCTCCCCTGTTCGTTTGCTGAATGGATGAACGATGTCTTTGGTCCAGTAGTGAAGAAATACCTTACAGAACAATCTACCGCTCAAAGTCTTGCTGGTTATGGACAATGCTCCTGCTCATCCTCCAGGCCTTGAGGCTTTGAGGACGACTTACTGGAGGAATTCAAGTTAGTTAAGGTTAAGTTTCTTCCTCCTAACACTACTTCACTACTCCAGCCTATGGATCAGCAAGTCATTTCGAACTTCAAAAAGCTATACACCAAAGCACTATTTCAGCGATGCTTCGAAGTGACCGAAGACACAAACCCCATCGTGACCTGCCTGAAGATCATCGATAAAGCCTGGGATGGAGTCACCAAGAGAACTCTCATTTCCGCTTGTTGAAAGCTGTGGCCTGACTCTGTTCTTGGACGTGACTTTGAGGGAATTGTTGGTGACAATGAGCCGCCGATTGTCGATGAAGTTGTGTCCTCAGGGAAGACTATGGGGCTGGAGGTGAATGACGTGGACATTCAAGAGCTGGTGGAAGAACATAGCCAGTAACTGACCACCAACGAACTGATGGACCTGCATCGCGAACAGCAGCAGGAAGTTATGGAGATTTCGTCCAGGGAGGAGGAGGAGGAAAAGTCAATGGAATCTCTCACTTCAACTGAGATTCGGGATAAGTGAAAAATGTGGGAAACGGTGCAATATTTTGTAGGAAAACACCACCCGAATAAGGCTGTAACAGTGCGAACGATGAATCAGTTCAATGACAATGAAATGTCACGTTTTCGTGAAATCCTCAAAACGATGTAAAAGCAACAGTCACTGGACAGGTTCCTCGTTAAAGTTGCACGAAAAGAAAACAATTCCAGTGAGCCAACAGATAGCAGTGATTCCGTTAGTGAAATTCGTGCTACACAGTAACTCTTCTCATGTCATCTCTCGTCTCCCTCACACCAACAATGATTCTATTGTAAGGAAAAGTGCACTTCAATTTATTTTACGTTATATTTTGTTTTCGAAATGGTACGGTATGCGAATAAATATTTTTGTGTTGTGGACAAATCATCTGCGTTTCAATTGTTTCTTATCGGAAAGCATGCTTTGATATACGAGCGCTTTGGATTACAGGCATGTTGCCGGAACGAATTATGCTCGCAATCCAAGGTTCCACTGTATAGGCTTATATGCTTCGGACACCTTTGCATGAATCGAAAAGGACAAGTCAGTCAACTGCATAAAACAGAACGCAGACTACTACGGAGGATCTTAGGCAACAGACTAGTTGACGGGCAGGTTCGACTGAAGTCCAATAAAGAAGTACACAGCAAGATGGAACCGATAACAACAATTAGAAAGAGAAGATTGCTGTTTATTGAGCACATCTTCCGTGTGAATAATGACCGACTCACAAAGAAAATCTGAAATTTTCTAAAACCGAAGGCATCTACGTTGAGATGTTTCCAAGAGTGTGAGAAATATCCGAGAGAGGTGGGCATTACGGGGAATGAAATCAATGACAGGAATATTTCAGAAGGATGGTGAAAAGCTATCAGGGTTTTATGGTGGAGACAGAACCCAGAAGACTGAGAGGTCCTTTACCAGAGGAGTGGAAGAAAGCGCTGATCGATGGGCTCAAGAGATACTGGCAGGATGTCAAAGCCGGCAGACGAACAAGATACAGACACTGAAAATGTGATAGGTTGTTAACGCGCAGTCCACAGAGGATCAGTTCGAGAAAGAAACAACGAGTAACTATATTTATTTATTTATGTATTTATTTATTTATTTATTTATGTATTTATTTATGTATTTATTTATTTATGTATTTATTCGTTTATTTATTTATGTATTTATCTATTCATTCATTTATCTATTCATTTATTTATTTATTTATTTATTTATTTATTTATTTATTTATTTATTTATTTATTTATTTATTTATTTATTTATTTATTTATTTATTTATTTATTTATACGAGTATTTCAATACAGTGATGAATGAGCAACCGAACACATAGGGAGTCACAAGTTAGTCCAGAGCTGGAACATATGGCGACATTACAAGTTCACCTTACAAACATCAGCTCATCCTGGAGAAAACAACCGCCTTAAAGAAAGGGGCGAGTGGGGAAACGAAATTGAGGATGACGACGATGTGGAGTGTCTCTATTGTGCGGGCCTTTTCTCGGGCGACGGACAGGAGGATATCTGGATATGATGTAGGTAATATTTGAAGTGGGCACACACTAATAGTGCAAGTTATACTTCGGCCAGATTCCTCTACAAAATGTATGCGGGGAAAGGAAACATGGACAAAAGGAAATAAGAATGCTCTAACACTAACAGTAAGCTGAAGTAAACTTGTCGGGTTTCGAACGCAGAACACTGAGTCTGTACACCCATCCATCCTGTTGAATAAATGCATTATTCCGTGTAAATATCTGCAGTTATAATTATTTATATTTTTATCTTAGAAATCCAATCCTATATTAGGAACCTTCAATACCCCGTATCAAGCACCACCCCATATTAGATATCCAATTACGATAATTAAAGAAACCGGGCGAGTTGGCCGTGCGGTTAGAAGCGCGTGGCTGTGAGTTTGCATCCGGGAGATAATGGGTTCGAATCCCACTTTCGGTAGTCCTGAAGATGGTTTTCCGTTGTTTGCCATTTTCACACCAGACAAATGCTGGGGCTGTACCTTAATTAAGGCCACGGCCGATTCCTTTCAACTCCTTGGCCTTTCCTATCCCATTGTCCACATAAGACCTTCTGTGTCGGTGCGACGTAAAGCCAGTCGCAAAAAAGAAAGATAATTTAAATGAGTTATAATTAGCGATGTGAACTGTGTGAATATGAATTACACTCTACAATGTAGAGAAATAGTTGCAGGACCATTATGTACTACTAGGGGACCCGTGCGAGAAATCTCGCATGTTCATGAAGTACGTGGTGGAGTAGCCCTCTGGTGAACTAAGGAATACACAGATCAGTACAATATTAGACAGACTTAACACTTAATGTAATCTTCGAATTTTTAACATTTATGGTATCCACTTGAACGGATGCAAATGCAAGTTCATTATTATACTGACGAATGTTCCGGAAATTTTTTTGGTTTTACGATCATTCTTTTCTTAACTGATTTTTTTGCAAGTTACTTTACGTCGCACCGACACTGATAGGTCTTATGTCGACGATGGGATAGGAAGGGGCTAGGAGTGGGAAGGAAGCGTTCGTGGCCTTAATTAAGGTTCAGCCCCAGCATTTGCCTGGTGTGAAATGGAAAACCACGGAAAACCATCTTCAGGGCTGCCAACAGTGGCATTCAAACCCACTATCTCCCGATTACTGGATACTGGCCGCACTTAAGCGACTGCAGCTATCGAGCTCGGTAAACTGATAATTAAGGTATATTATAATGACATAAAACAGGCGTCCCAGAGGCCAAAATGTGAATTGGACAGCAATAATGGCGGGTATTTTCCTACAGCAACAGTATTTACAAATCGCACAATTCATACATTTTTAAAGAAATTATCGTTACTTATGAGATGAGACTGCAATTCGTCAATGCTAATGTCTATTCTCTTTCTTTTGACTGCTTATTTGTCACGATCGGTTACTTGTGAGCTCCGCAAAAGGGATGTACAGTATACTACTGCAAATAATATATATGATTCATAGACACGAACATACGATAATCTTGAAAGTAATCAATGAACAACAAAGGTACCCCATATTAGGCTACTTTCCTCTATTCTGCAACCGCCGAACACATGCATGAGCTATACAGCTGTTCTTATGTCGCTTTTTATCAAATAGATCCTACAAAAGACGTATTCTACGTTTAAATGCTTAATGGCGTGACAGCCCGCATGGGCTGCCTACTTAGCGACCGCTGCTCAACCCGAAGGCCTGCAGATTACGACGTGCTGCATGGTCAGCAGACGAAACCTTTCGGCCATTGTTGTTTTGTTTCTCTAGCCTAGAACTGTTATCTCACGGTCAGATAGCTCATTTGTTCTCACATAAGCTTAACTGTTCAGATGGTAATAGGCCTACCCAAGTGGCCGTAACTGTCTGCTTTCTACTCTAGTAACGCTCTCTGGTAAGAATATTCCTCTTTTTCCGAAACTCGCGCTTCACGGCTATTTGAATCGGGACCTCGAACGTGACCTCGAAAATGTTGTGAGATGGACAGCAGGCAATGGTATGTTGATAAACGGGCTTAAAAGTCAGGTTGTGAGTTTTACAAGTAGGAAAAGTCCTCTTAGTTTTAATTACTGCGTTGATGGGGTGAAAGTTCCTTTTGGGGATCATTGTAAGTATCTAGGTGTTAATATAAGGAAAGATCTTCACTGGGGTAATCACATAAATGGGATTGTAAATAAAGGGTACAGATCTCTGCACATGGTTATGAGGGTGTTTAGGGGTTGTAGTAAGGATGTAAAGGAGAGGGCATATAAGTCTCTGGTAAGACCCCAACTAGAGTATGGTTCCAGTGTATGGGACCCTCACCAGGATTACCTGATTCAAGAACTGGAAAAAATCCAAAGAAAAGCAGCTCGATTTGTTCTGGGCGATTTCCGATAAAAGAGTAGCGTTACAAAAATGTTGCAATGTTTGGGTTGGGAAGAATTGAGAGAAAGAAGAAGAGCTGCTCGACTAAGTGGTATGTTCCGGGCTGTCAGCGGAGAGATGGCGTGGAATGACATTAGTAGACGAATAAGTTTGAATGGCGTTTATAAAAGTAGGAAAGATCACAATATGAAGATAAAGTTGGAATTCAAGAGGACAAACTGGGGCAAATATTCATTTATAGGAAGGGGAGTTAGGGATTGGAATAACTTACCAAGAGAGATGTTCAATAAATTTCCAATTTATTTGAAATCATTTAGGAAAAGGCTAGAAAAACAACAAATAGGGAATCTGCCACCTGGGCGACTGCCCTAAATGCAGATCAGTATTGATTGATTGATGAAGTGGTACATATGCTTACCAGAGAGCGCCACTTGAACTTCACTCGTGTAAGCATTGTGTTGACCGTAAAATACAGGTCATTTTAAGCGAGATACTGGATTTCCCTGATTTATATAAGGCAACAATATATATTTTTGAATATTTTGATTATTTTGTGGACATAGATTTCATACTTTGTGGTTAACTTTCAAAGATTTTATCCAAATTAGCATTGGCCTACACATAAAGTACCAAGAAAGGCGAAATAATGCGCTCGTTTCAATTGAATTGGTAATATACATATCGGAAAATAGACTACAGAGCTTATAGTTGCACGTTTTACATGTACCCTTTCCTACAATATTCTGGCCAACATGTTATATTCACTAATATGAAAACATGCAGCAAGAATGTATCAGTCACAAGGTGTATTAGCTTCCCAAATAATGAAAAATGGATTTATATCCAAATAAAACTTCGAGTGTACTTCGGAAAAACATAAATTTAGTCCATCTATATGGTATTCAGTTCCTCTGAATTCAGGGGCGTATATAGAAAATAATAATAATAATAATCATAATAATAATAAATACATTTTCAGGGTAATTATGGATGTAAGAATAGACTGCCTCATGTAGTGGCCGACATCAGGGCTTCCCACAGGGGAGAGGTTGACAAATCAGACATTAATTGGGGGGACATATAACAAAATTCCCCTCGCAACCCTAGGCACTTGCCTGCCAGAATGCATATTTATGCTATTTTGTAAGATATTCTTATATGATCTTAAAAAATAATTAATTTTGGACGATGCCTTGTTTTAGAATCGTATTGTTTGTAAGGAGAACTATGTGCCTTAGTTCTATATCTGTGATATTGTTCCAGCACTGTCTTTTACGAACAAAGGCCTCTCAGAAGAGGCTATCATGAATTTCATCAAAGATCCCATGACCCCATGTTTCTAGTGCAATTTTCAGAGCCAGTGTGACATTTATAATTATATGTACTACTTGTTCCATGCTTTCCATCTGCATTATGCACCTATTATTTGCAAAACACAGTGGAAAGTAGTCATGTAAGCAAAGTGGTAAATATATTTACCAGTGCACACTCAGTGGGAAAAAATCCTAAATGCTCGCTGGTAAAAATACTTACCACCCCACATCGCATAATCATAACAATGTATTGACTCAGATTTTGGTCAGAACATAACAGTAGACCCCAATGACATGGTATTTAATCAAATAAGTAATATATTTTGTTCCCCAGGGTTTTGCCCTATAAGGGGTTAAAAGACCTCGAATCAGCCGTCAGACCTAGACTTGGCTGCGTATCGAACCCAAGGATCGCTACTCCAAATGGCGAGGCCGGCATGTACATCTTTACACTTGTAAATCAAATCTTCCTCGTGATAATGGCGTGTAGTGTTCCTGTGACTCAGAGCATTTCTACGACTCTTAGGATGATTTGTGCGGTCCTCAAAGGAAGACTATAGATTTTGTCTCTTAGCCAAGTACATGCCATAACGCCCAGATGTCGGTAACAACGTCCAGAGGGAGCAATAAAATGTGAAGTATCTTTGTTGAAGTGTGCGTGTTGTGTATGTGCGTATGTGTTTCTTCTGCAAACGAGTCCTGTAAGGGTGGAATAAAGAAGCTGAATGACACTGTAGAATTTACAACAAGAGACACGAAAAGGAATGTTATAACAGCAGACAAGTTAAGGAGAAGTGAATATCAGATAGAACAATTTTAACGCAATAGGTTGCACTGCAGTCTTTTTTGTCGAGTTTAAAGCGTCTCTTGTCTTCTTGTAGGGCTCAGTAGGGTGGATTACAAAACAGTATGATAATATTCGTTACTTTTGCTTATGTAAAATTGTATTTTCTCTAAATACTTCTAATTTATGCCTCATTCATAGTTCTTATCAAGGATTAGATGTACGAAAGTCAAAATAAGTTTCACTTCTGATTTTTGTCGGCCAGTCTATTACAACATCACGGGAAAACGGATTTGAACAGAATTCCTCGAAACCAGGCATAGCTGAGTTGTACACTAGGCTAAATGGTTTTTGATTAAATACAGCAATATTAAGGTGAAAATCTCGGAAAATGTCAAACTTATCCGTTATTATTAGCTGTATCGATAAATTGCGTGTAGGCTAATGAAAGTTATGTAAAATGAAATTTGCTGTATTTTTCGTTTCTTGCACTTTTAAATTAGCGAGGAATAATAACGAAGTTATTCATAATTATTACAAATTTCACGAACTTTCAATATCTCCATAAATGTTTGTTATATCTAAAACCTGCTAACAATCAAATAGATAGAAATTACAATTTCAAATCTTTTATGTCTGACTTACAAGGGGTGCAAAGGGTTGAACAAACATTTCTATCGCATAATCAGATATGTACAATAGCAGATACTTCATAATGAAATGAGATATAAAGACCATTCCTGCTAAGAAATTGTGTTATACACTTCAAGTACAACTACTGTAATGGTTATAATATTGTAAGAGGGCGCTAGGAGCAACGTGATTACCATATAGTGGGCACTAAATCGATCGCATTCGACAATACAACGGCTATTTCTAGTAGACATCATTCGGTGGTAATCAGATTGTGGAAGACAGTTTTATGCCAACCTTCAAGATGTAAAGTCAAGTTTATCATTTACACGTAAGCTTGCTGCTACATTCAGAAGAGAAAGTTCAGTTTTTACAAATTTATTTTGTCGTGAAGATGGAAAGAAGTGCGTCTAAGTGTTCTATCTAGGCATTAAGTAGGATTTAGTCAAGCAACTACCACAAAAGGTAATGCTAGTCACATACGTACAGTCATAAATACAGCACTCTAACAGAGATGTCAGTAAGCTCCAAGATGTGGAGATGAAGTATTTAAGAAAAATAGTCCAGGAAACAAGGAAATATGAAGTATTAAGACATCAGGCCTATGCTAAACAGTGAATGTGTGAAATTCCGGTGTTTGGGGCATATCAAACGGCTGAAACCATATAGAGCAGCAAGAAAATGGCAGAAAATTTAACTGAAAGCAAGATAGCCACGGCTGGGCCAAGTAAAAGGTGGCTTGATCAATATTGATATCCATAACGCCCAGATGTCGGTAACATCCTCCAGAGGAAGCAATTAAACATGAAGTATCTTTGTTAAAGTGTGCGTGTTGTGTATGTGCGTTGGTGTGTGTTTCTTCTGCAAACGAGTCCTGTAAGGGTGGAATAAAGAACCTGTCGCCTGGACAATGATAATTGTACAAATTTGTAAATCTGTCAGAAACTAATGACATATCTGTTTCATAACACTATATGTAACCTGTTGTGCATTATGAGAGTTACATCACACACACGAAACAAAATTTTATTTAAGGAGATTTGCAATGATACAGTATTGCGCAAATTACTGGTACGTTAAACTTCAAAGTCTACCTTTTGCTGAAGAAAAAGTATTTTCATAGGACGGACGGTTTTGTCACATAAACAGATTACTACAACACTTGAGATATACACTGACTTAGCAAATGTCATGGGATAGTCACTTAACAGCGTGTGGGGCCTCCCCTGGCCCTGCGAACTGCAGTGGGACGCCGTGGAAGTGAGTCGACAAGTCCCTGGTAGGTCTCTGGGCGCAGCTGACACCAAATCGTTTGCAGAGCGGCCGCGAATGCTGGTCTGTTCGTGGGTGCAGGATCCATGGCACGGAGCCTGCGTTCCAGGGCATCCCAGATATGCTCGATAGGGTTCATACCGGGGCTCCTGGGTGGCCATGGCGGTCGTTGGACCTCCGCTGCATGTTCCTGGAACCATTCCTGGGCGACGTGGGAGCGATGTGTCGGCGTGTTATCGTCTTAAAACACCGCAGAACCGTCTGGGCGCTGGAAGGCCAAAAATGGGTGGAGATGGTCTCCGAGCAGCTCAACATACCGCGTACCATTCAAAGTCTCTTCCAGAACAACTAGGGGGTCCATTCCATACCAGGAAAATGCACCCCAGACCATAACAGAGACACCAGCGCCCATGACCACACCTTCGAGGCAGGCGGAATCCATCGCTTCATGTGGTCTGCGCAATACACGGTGCCTCCCATCGGCATGGTGTAGTTGAAATCGTGATTCGTCCGACCATATCACGTTACGCCATTGTTCCAGTGTCGATCCCTGGTGTCTGGCGACAAATGCGCGTCGTTGTGCCCGATGACGTTGGGTTAACAGTGGCACCCGTGCGCGGCGCCGGCTCCATACCCCATGGACCCATGTTCCTACGGATTGTCCACTGGGAGACGTGTCTAGCACGGCCTGTGTTGAATTGAGCCGTGATTTGTTGCACGGTTGCCCGTCTGTCACTATCGACCATCCGTCTCAGATGTCGCTGGTCACGGACATCGAGGGTGGCTGGACGGCCGGTCGTTCGTTTGTTGTGGACGGTGACACCCGCATTCAAGCATTCACGATAAACCCTAGACACGGTTGATCGTGTGAAGCCGAATTCCCGCACCACTTCCGAAATCGCACTTCCCATCCGTCGGGCACCGACCACCATACCCCGTTCGAACGGTGTCAGCTCACGACGACGTTCCATGGTACACCTGTCACATGCACAGCCACTGCTCACAAGGTCTGCTATACAATTGCCGCTGGCACAGGTGGCGTGTGGTGCGCAGACAACACACCTGCGCATAAGTGCTTCGCTATCCCATGATATTTGCTCAGTCAGCGTATACAATATTTACACGTTTGCAGTACACAAACTATATGAAGACTCGCTGAGGGGGAAATGTTGCATAGCAACTAACTTACAAAGTCGAACTCCCCATTCAAGAGCTGAAGGCTTGAAAATGTAAAGTACCGGGCGAGTTGGCCGTGCGGTTAGGAGCGCTCAGCTGTGAGCTCGCATCCGGGAGATAGTGGGTTCGAACCCCACTGTCGGCAGCCCTGAAGATGGTTTTCCGTGGTTTCCCATTTTCACACCAGGCAAATGCTGGGGCTGTACCTTAATTGAGTCCACGGCCGCTTCCTTCCCATTTTTAGGCTTTTCTTGTCCCATCGTCGCCATAAGACCTATCCGTGTCGGTGCGACGTAAAGCAACTAGCAAAAAAAAAAAAAAAAAGTATAGTTTGGAGAGATGTCAGCGAGTCCAGGGATAGAAACCTCAGTACACTTGTTCAGTAAGCTGCTGATACAGACTCTTCACTTCTGAACTAAGGTGTTGGACGACTGACCACTTTCTCTACAACAACAACAACAACAACAACTGCTACTACTGCTACTACTACTACTACTACTACTACATTGTGTCTTATTGCTTTGTGAACATGTAATGGGGCGGAAAGCCTGTTTGTTCATAAATAAATACTAATACCAATACTACTACTACTACTACTACTACGACTAAAACGTTTCCATTCCTCCCTGAATGGGGAGGTGGGCCTCATAGACGGTAACGCCGTCTCTCAGGCCGGGAGATTTGTTAGGGTGAAGGAGATGCTCGGAGAACGTGAGGAGATTGGCGGCCGTGGTCTAAATTAGGAACTGTCCCGGCATACGCCTTAGTGCAAGAGAATGGAAAACCACGGAAAACCATTGTCAGGACAGCCGACGTTGGGGCCAGCCACTTTCTCTCCCGGCCCTCTCGCTGATATTGGGTCTCGAGCGGTGACGTGGAGTGTCAGCTGGTCGCCTCGATTCGAATACCAGCACCACAGCAGTAGTCTACAATTTGACAAATTCTTCAGCTTTTACCTGCCAATTCAAAAGTTTTATGAAACACACGTTTTTAAAATCGTCGTAAAGATCTACAAAATTGCCATGCTAATTTTGTAAACATGTAAGTTTATACAAAACACAAAATTGTCAAAATTTAAATCTGTCTGTCAATTTCCTGTCACCTGTAAAATTCACTTTCATGAAATAGGGCCCTGGTCGTTATAAATGAAATTACTTATTATATTTAGCTTAGGAAAAACAAGTCCAGTTTGTATGCGGTGATGATATGGAAACCTTCTAATGTACTGTACTTTGTACAAGCTCTGTATCAGAGAGGCGTACGTAGAGCGTGCAGGGGAACTTTCACATATCTGTCGATAATTCGTGACGGCTTCAGTAGCTATCTCCATGACATAACTCACTCATCCGCCCCATTGTTGCTCTTGTTATATGCCTCTCTGTTGCTTTTTTCTGTCTTTTATATTATTATTTATCCTCCCCCCTTTTCATCCGCCCCGCGCGCGCTGTACTAAATCCACTTCAACACGGACACTTGAGCTTCCAATCCACCCCTCCATCCCCCACCCCCCTGTCATCCTCGCCAAAAGTTCACCCACAGTGTCCAACCCCGCTGTACTTCACAAAGCCAGCTACCAAATAACAGCTGGAGATACTACATCGGAGGTAAGTATTACCACGAAATAAAGGCACACCACGGCAACGTTCCCAGTTCGTATCTCAAGAATGGTATTACCTACTCTGAAACGAAATAATGATGATGCTTGTTGTTTAAAGGGGCCTAACATCGAGGTCATCGGCCCCTAATGGCACGAAATGAGACGAAATGGAATGACAAAATTAAAGACCAAAATCCTCCACTGACCAGAATTCAAAACGTGAGGACGAAAAATGAACGGATGGGTATGAATTTGAAACAATAAGTGGATCCGACCTGCAATGTCTTGCATTCACAGAAACTGACGTGAAACAATAGTATTACTGACCAAGGGACTGCGTCTATAGCATCATACTGAATCGATGATGCTTTTAGTCTAAAGGGGTCCAAAATGCAAGTCATCGGCCTCTCATAATGGTACTTATCGTTAGGGAAGTAGAACCATGATTTGTCATGTTGCGGTATTAATCAAAAGTAGCGTAGACTCTCGGCATTCCACACAGTATGGTACTACTCACAGGTAATGAAATTCGCGCATGGAATACAGACCTATGATGTTTCGAACACTGCGGCGCTATTTACAGGCAACGCAAACCTATGACGTTCCTCAGTGGACTGACTACAGGGACCCGCACTATCCCGGGGTGTTCCTCACATAGGCAAGCCAGAACCATGGTGTCGCTCGTATAGTGGTGCTAATCACAGGTGCTGTGAAAGCTTGCAACGCATTCTGTTGCTACTAATCACAAACCTATTTGGTACCTAACCTAGTGGTACTACGCGCAAGTAAAAGCGAACCATGGTGTTCCCCGCGTGGTGATACAAATCACAAGTAGTCTCATGGTTCTAATTTGATCATCACTTGGTCGCCCCTTTTAGTCGCCTCTTACGACAGGCAGGGGATACCGTGGGTGTATCCTTCGTCTGCGCCCCCCACCCACAGGGGGTGAAATGAAATAACATGCACCTCGTACGGCGTGGCCATTATTCGAAAGAAAAGAAATTGCTAATTTGCTTTACGGCGCACCGACACGAATAGGACTTATGGCGACGATGGGATATGAAAGGCCTAGGAATGGGAAGGGAGCGGCCGTGGCCTTAATTAAGGTACAGCCCCAACATTTGCACGGTGTGAAAATGGGAAACCACGGAAAACCATCTTCAGGACTGCCGACAGTGGGGTTTGAACCACTATCTACCGGATGCGAGCTCACAGCTGTGCGCTCCTAACCACACGGCCAACTCGCCCCGTATATTCGAAAAAACAGGGTGGTGGAATACGTATGAATAATTTAAAACTTTTTGAGATTATTATTATTATTATTATTATTATTAGTAGTAGTAGTATTTTATTTATTTATTTATTTATTTATTTATTTATTTATTTATTTATTTCTTTATTTCTTTATTTATTTATTTATTTATTTATTTATTTATTTATTTATTTATTTATTTATTTATTCACGAAGCACAAGATACAGCTACCCTGAGCAAATTTCACTTGCACTGTCAACAGACTATTTAACAAACGTAAAATTTCATAATAAAATATAACAAACATAACAAAATATAACAAGATCAGGTACACAGCCTACTAATAACAACTGTCCAAATCGAAAACCATAAGAATGTCCATATTCATAGCCAAGTCGTCGTGAGTCAAGATGGCGGTATAATCCCTTCACATCAACTTATCTTTAAGAGGCTATTTACACACCTCTCGAATACACTTGTATTTGATGCTATATCAAGTTCTTGTCTCTTGTTAATATTGTTAAAGAGTGTTGGGAGGCGGATTAGGAAAGATCGTTGAAGTATTGAGTGCTGAGTGTGGGGAATGTGGAGAAGGTCTTTGGTTCTGGTGTAGCGTGAAGGAACACGGAGAGAGAAGAGTGATATAAGATGTTCCGAGCGATAATGTCCATTTAAGATCCCGTGGAGGAAACTCGGGTCAGCTACCTGTCGTCTGATGTGCAGCGGTGACATATTAATTGCCATTAATACCTGCTGCGTAGACAGATTTCTGAGTAGTAGTAGTAGTAGTAGTAGTAGTAGTAGTAGTAGTAGTAGTAGTAGTAGTAGTAGTATTTGCACATGGACCCTGTCTTTTGACAGAGTGATTTTATGATGCGCCTTTCTGGTCTCCGTATGGCTTTCATTTTCTTCTCCGTGGGCTCTCCTTTTCTTCAGTCCACCTGGAACTTCATTCTCTGGCTTTACTACCCATCTGTTCACTTTCTTACGGAACAGATTTCTGTCTAATGTTTCTGATATTATGTATCAGGGCTTTCTCCAGGTTCTTTTTTGAGCTCTTGCACCCATGACAGACTCTTCAATTTTCTGCTGTATGTCATGACCTTCTGTGTAAGCCTTGTTGTTGGGAGTCTTTGAACGTGTCTATAAAATTTCAATTTCGTTTTCTAATATCTGCTGCAAGGTTGGACAATTTTTTTGTTGCTTTACAAGATTTCAGTCTATATGCGTCTTCAATTTTTTCTGGACCATGAATTTTCCTCATAATATTTTGTTTTTCCTTCATAATGTTCTCTAGATCCCCTTTTCTATTGAGTAGCGGCGATTCACTCGCGTATAAAACATCAGCCTTCATCACAGTATTGTAGTGCGTGGTATTGTGTATGTGGGCATGCATTTTTGTTTAAATGTCGCATATTCTCTAGTACGCATTCTTGAGTTTCTGTAGGCGAAATTTCTGTGCTTACTTTTCTAACCCTGTTGGTTCTAAAATTTATTTTTTATTTTTTATTATTGTTTGTTTTTATATACAAGTTACTTTACGTCGCGCCGACACAGATGAGTCTTATGGCGACAATGGAATAGGAAAGAGCTCGGAGTGGGAATGAAGCGATCGTGGCCTTAAGTAATTACCATCCCGGCATTTTGCCTGGAGAAGTAGAAAACCGCAGAAAATCACTTCGAGGATGACTGAAGAGGGAATCGAAACCCCTCTCTCCAGGTGACCTCCCGAGGCTGAGTAGACCCCGTTCCAGTCCTTGTAGCACTTTTCAAATTTCGCGGCAGAGCCGCGAATCGAACCCGGGGTTCTGGGGGAGGGGAAGCTAATCACACTAACTACTACACCTCAAGGCGAACTATTTCTTTTTAAGTTCATTTGGGCCACTTGAGGACCATGGTGCTTATGGTTTAGCTGCGTTGTTGCTGTTGTTTTCGATGGTTGCTATTTGTGGTGTTCTTAATGGTAAGTCTGCCTGTTACTTTCTTCTTGGTACCTTGACCTTTTCTGTTGGTCCAGTAATCCTTCATTCTCTGGCTAAACTGAATTATTATTATTATTATTATTATTATTATTATTATTATTATTATTATTATTATTATTATTATTATTATTATTATTATTATTATTCATCATTGTCCCACTCCAGTCGCCCGGGTGCGGTTAACAAGCCTCCTCTACTCATTTCTGTCCTTCCACTTTTCCTACTCCATTACTTCCGCCACATCCAATCCAGCTTCTCTAATGTCCTTCCAAATCTGATCCATCTACCTTCTTCTCGGTCTTCCAACTGGTCTCTTTTCCTTAACTTCTCTTTCCAATTCCCTTCTTGCTTCCCGTTCCTTTCCCATTCATTTTACATGTCCGAACCATCTCAGTCTTACTTTCTGTACGTTCTGTACTAACGGTTCTATATTTAGCTCTTCTCTGATTTTAATATTTTGAATTCTCTTCTTGTCTTTTTTTACGGACGTCTTACAAATTTAATTTCTGCTGCTTGGATCTTACTATCTTGTCTCTTATTAGTTAGCAGCGTTTCTAGTCTGCATGTTCCAATTCGTATGAAATACTGTTTATATAATGTTAATTTCGTTCTCTTGGGTAGTTTGTCATCCAATAAAAGCTCTCTGACTTGATGATAAAATGTTGTACCTTTACATAGCCTGTTATTAATTTCAGGGTTGATTTCATTACTTCCACTAATAATGCTACCCAGATATGTAAACTGTTCTACATTCTCTAACCGTTCCCCGTCTATGTTCACTTGGCTTCTCTTTTTCTCTTTTCCACAGTGCATGCCTACAGTTTTCTTTTTACTAATTACCATTCCAAACTCCTTCAGATTTTCATTCCAAATGTCCAGTCTCCTTTGCACTTCCTTTCCTCCCTGTCCCCAAATCACCACATTATTATTATTATTATTATTGGCTTTACGTCCCAATAACTATATTTTTACGGGTTTTGAAGATGCCGAGTTGCCAGAATTTAGTCCTGCTGGAGTTCTTTTACGTGCTAGTAAATCTATCGTAAAGAGGCTGACGTATTTGAGCACCTTCAAATACCACCGAACTGAGACAGAATCGAACTTGCTAAGTTGCAGTCAGAAGGTCGGCGCCTCAAGCATCTGAGCCACTCAGCTCGGCGTTATTATTGTAGGTCTCCTTTCCTTCATCAGTTCACTGTTGCTAATTTTCAACTTCGGCTTTTCTTGGAATCGGTGGTATGCTTGAAGTTTCTTCTGGAGAGGAACATGTTCGGATGTTATTATGAGTGATCCCTATTTCTCGAAGGTCTTTTCCAACTTCGATGAACCAGCGTCCCCCGCTTTCCTTTTTAAAAAGTAAGAAAAAGATCCGGTTGGTCAATCTCTGGGAGCTCATACGTTTCATGTGACCTTAAAATTGATCCTTTTCCGAACAGGATCGAATCCTTCCCACAAGCAAGTACAGTGCATTGTTACGCCGTTCATTATTATTATTATTATTATTATTATTATTATTATTATTATTAGCACATACATTGCAGTTGATATATCACGGTAGCAATGCTTGCTTGCAGTAGTGTACTGCATATTGAAATGGAAATGGCTTATGGCCTTTTTTAGTGCCGGGAGTTCACAGGACGGATTCGGCTCGCCAGGTGCAGGTCTTTTGATTTGACACCCGTAGGCGACCTGCGCGTCGTGATGAGGATGAAATGATGATGAAGACAACACATACACCCAGCCCCCGTGCCAGGGAAATGAACCAATGATGGTTATAATTCCCGACCCTCCCGGGAATCGAACCCGGGACCCCTGTGACCAAAGGCCAGCACGCTAACCATTTAGCCACGGAGCCGGACGTGTAAATTGAGTTCGAAGCTCTATGGCTTGTTGATGTCCATTAAATAGCCTAATATTCAGTTATTACTAATTTATTATACCATCTTCTGAACAACAATAATAGATACACGAGATAGTTTGAAATTAAGAGTAGGCAAAATAATGAGGGAGGTCAAACATTTATCTGAGGAGCGCAAGCTTGGTTCTTGAAGATCATTAATGGACTTCTTGGCGGTAGTAATGGCGATGTTATTAGCTAGATAGGTGAAATCTCTATTCATCCCGAAGTTATTGCAAAAGTTGCCAAAAAATTTACTTATAATTCATCGAGCACCTAGCATCAGCGATGGGTGAGAGCTTGTACTTTTGCTTATAGAAGTCCACCGTTTCCTCACAAATCCTTTTCTCCGGACCGACCTCTTCTGGCTGGTTTTAGTTGGTCTCAGATCTAATAGTTGGATCAATGATGAAGCCTTCAGAACAGGATGGCTTAAAAGCAATAATGTCAATGCGACGGTTGCTTCCTCTGTTAGAGGGCCCGTGTACTTCTTCATAGACATTATAACCTTGTCAGTCCGCCCCCGCGGTGTACGGGACAACGCGTCCGCCTGTCACCCGGCGGCCCCGGGTTCGATCCCTGGCCGGGTCAGGGGGTTTTAATTGTAAATGATTAACATCCCTGGCCTGGGGATTGGGTGTTTGTGTCGTCCTTAATGTTCATTTCCTCATTTCTGCCATTTACAAAATACACGCAGGTTCCTCACATATGGTACAAGTAGGGACAAAAGATCTTTCTAGGTCGACGCCCTGTACAAATAGCATTAAAAATAAATTTAAAAATAAAAAAATCATTGATCTGGATATAATATATCGTGAGGTGGGTAATAAATCACCATGTGGTCAGGCTCCCAGGACATGTGAAAGAGTTTCGAACTTTCTGTAGCAACGCCGACAGAGGCTGTTGCCAGGTACAGTACGCACAGCAGAGACATTGGCGTTCATTTTTATTGCCACACGCCATTATAATTACAAATCCGTGTACGTCGGTAGATGCAGAGCGGGTCTCCGCCCTTAAGTGACAACGGCTGGTCCGTGGTTCAACAGCTCTGCTGACCGGCCAACCGAGCAGAGGAGGGATAGTCACGGCTTTACCGTGGCTCTACGCCTCTGCCTTCGGGAGACGGGACAGCGCTGGCTCTAACCGTTGGCTGTCCTGAGAATGGTTTTCCGTGGTTTTCCATTCTCCTGCACGAAGGCGAATGCCATGACAGTTCCTAGTATAGGCCACGGCCACCAACCTCTTCACCGCAACAAATCTCCCGGTCTGACAGACGGCGTCACAGTTTAAGAGGCCCGCCTCCCCCTTCAGGGGAGGAATGAAACATTTTAGTAATAGTCAGTGGGGTATACTTTTTAAATAGGCCTTTATGCTCTTTCTTGCTCCAGTTGTAAAAAGCTCTTCTTATCAATTCAAATCGAACTTCCCTTGTACCTACAAAACCATTCCTTTTGCCTCGAATAGATTCTGTTTCTTCTACATTCAATACGGCGAGGCATAAGTTTTCATTTATAATTGTCTTCTTTTGTAATAGGACTTTAGGTTTAATTCATTTTCGAAATAGTTTTTCCTTTTTATAAACCAATGCCTTTTAGTATACTCTGCCCAGTGGGGGATCCGCAGTACGTGGCAAGCCTTGTAAGTAAATGGATAATGTGGCGAAATATTATATAAAATACAAATATACGAACGAAGACGCTTCATTATAAATTAATGAAAGAAGGAGTACGCTCCACGTAAACAATAAAAGAAATGAGATGTACATGAAAATTAAAAATTACGAGTAGAAAAAAGAAAAGTAAACTCGTGTCCACATCCCGAGGTGATGCGTGTCATTCCAGGCACACTCCGGATGGAGGTGAGCTGCATGTACCACATCCCAGCCCTCCTGCCATTCTTAAATTTCTGGCAGTACCGGGAATCGGACCCGGGACTCAGAGGTCAGCAGCTAATAACACTAATCGTTATGCTATGGAGGCGGAATTTACAGGGATGGGATGAATGAAGTCCCATCTTGCTGCGAGAATAGGAATTGTGCCTGTCGCACTCCTCTGGGGCAATGATTAATGACTGACAGATGAAATGATATTCGAGTGTATTGCTGGAATGAAATATGTCATGGAAAACCGGAGAAAAACCTATCCAGCCTCAGCTTTGTCCGGCACAAATCTCACATGGAGTGATGGGGATTTAAACCACGGAACCCAGCAATGAGCGGTCGGCGCGTTGCTGGCTGAGCCTCGGAGGCTCTCTCTTGTGCAGGCATTTTCATATCAAAGTGAAAGAAATAATTAATTTTTATTCATTGAATGCTTAGATAATACAACCATATTTTCTATAATATTTACAGGTCCATTTTCCTCGAAAGTTTTAAGGGGGAGATATAGAGTGTCGATGTTTTTAGACAAAATATATTTCTTATACGATAAATGCAGTATCGTTGGAGAGAGCACATGTTTATTTCTGCTACAGAAAACATTTTTACAACAATGTTTCCCAGTTCCGTTTCTTGGATTTAGGTAAGATTAGTAACACACTTTACAAGAGGTCTGAAGTGGAGTGTAGAGTCATTATTTTGCACGCATTCTTAAAGGGAACTACCAAAAGGCTTATTCAATAAGGCACGCATGAGGTTTGTATGCATGAGATATACTGTATTCCCTTACAAGTCATGTCACAGAGAGGAAAGATACATATTTCATCCAGAACATGAAATCTGCTGTTAAGGCATATCCTTCCTTGGAAACCGTGGACACCAAACCTTGTGACGGCGTGGCCTAATTTATAGTCTGGTCCTCTTAAAATTTACAATACATTTCATTTGTCACTGGTGTGTTTGAGAGACTAAATAGCTTTTAAATTCTTTTTTTTTGCTAGTTGTTTTACGTCGCACCGACACATATAGGTCCTTTTAAATTCTAATCAATCAATCAATCAATCAATCAATCAATCAATCAATCAATCAATCAATCAATCAATCAATCAATCAATCAATCAATCAATCAATCAATAATGAATAAATGATCCGCATTTTAGGCTGTTTTTTTTTTGCTAGTTGTTTTACGTCGCACCGACACAGATAGGTCTTACGGCGACGATGGGACAGGAAAGGGCTAGGAGTGGGAAGGAAGCGGCCGTGGCCTTAATTAAGGTACAGCCCCAGCATTTGCCTGGTGTGAAAATGGGAAACCACGGAAAACCATTTTCAGGGCTGCCGACAGTGGGGTTCGAACCTACTATCTCCCGAATACTGGATACTGGCCGCACTTAAGCGACTGCAGCTATCGAGCTCGGTACTTTTTTTTTTTTTTTTTTTTTTTTTTTTTTAGGCTGTTACCCCAGGAGGCAGATTCTCTATCAATTGTTCATCTTGCTTTTCCTTAAATGTTCTCAAAGAACTTCGAAATTTGTCAAATATTTCCCTTGATAATTTATTCCAGTCTCTTACTCCTCGTCTTATATATGAATATTTTTCCCAATTTGTCCTCTTGAATTCCAACTTAAGCTTCGTATTATGTTTTCTACATTTTTACTAATGTTTTCTACTAATGTCATTCCACGCCAACTCTCCACTGACAGCTCGAAACATACCACTTAGTGGAGCAGCTCGTCTCCTTACTCGAAAGTCTTCCCAGCCCAAACTTTGAAAAATTTCCGTAACACTACTCATTTGCCGGAAATCACCCAGAACAAATCGTGCTTCTTTCCTTTGGATTATTTCCTATTCTCATATCAAGTACTCCTGGTGTGGGTCCCATACACAGGAAGCATACTCAAATTGGGGTCTTACCACAGACTAATAAGCCCTCTCTTTTATATCCTCACTACAACGCCTAAATACTTTCATAACATTTTGAAGAGATCTAAAACCTTTCTTAACGACCTCGTTTATATGAATACTCCAACGAAGATCATTCCTTATATTAACACCTAGGTGCTTACAGTGTTCCCCATGAGGCATTATCACCCCCATCAACACAGTAATTAAAATTTACAGGACCTTTCCTCTTGGTGAAACTTACATTTTCACTTTTCATTGCGTTTACCATCATACCATTGCCTTTTGTCCATCTCACAACCTTGTCTAGGTCCCCCTGCGGTCGCTCACAATAGGGAACGTGCATGATCCGGGGTTTTAATTAAAAATATGC
This sequence comes from Anabrus simplex, assembly GCF_040414725.1. Taxonomy (NCBI): domain Eukaryota; kingdom Metazoa; phylum Arthropoda; class Insecta; order Orthoptera; family Tettigoniidae; genus Anabrus; species Anabrus simplex. Next base: position 35,221,375 of record NC_090278.1, read on the forward strand.
TAATCTGATACAAAATTGCATGCAGAATTCAAAAATGTGATCAGAATGTACAAATAATAACTCCAAACATGATAAAAATCTACGAAAATGTCATGTCACGCAAGTACGCGATCTCATTGGCCTGACGTCATCGTACAGGTTGACTGAATTAGCAGACGAAATAACACGTAGTGTGCTGTGAGAAGCAGGATACACTTCGCGTATTTCTACTTTACGTTAGTGTCTAGTATGGTTAAATTCGAGGTCTATACATTGGATAATAATCTGAGTGGTATATTTTAGACTTAAAATGAATCCTGCGCAGACAGTGAGGCAGAAAACTTATAAATGGTGTAGAGTTCCGATGTGCAATAGCACATCGCATACCATCCCAAACAAATTGTTTATAAACGTTCCAAAGACGCTAAAACTAGGGAGAAATGGATTTTGGCGAGCTGGAGAAATGCTTGTGATATATCGGAAAAGTCTACAGTATTTTTTTGAAGATTTTAACGTAAGATGAATTTGTTTGAATTTTCAAATCACTTTTCCATGTCAGCTGTTGTAGTGGTAAAACTTTAAATTTTAATGTATGATGCTTTATTTAAATGCTTCAATTACATCTTGGAATATGAAAGTAATAAACGGTGCATTAAATAATGCTGATTATTAAAGTATTCTCCAAACCTAACCTATGTTTTGGGTGATCCATGTCAAGATAATAAATCAAAGGGGTTATGAACCATTTTGACAGCTCTAATTCTACCAATATATCTTCGCATGGGACAGTTATGTATGTCTTTATTGAAGAGCTTAATTATTGGTAAAGAAATTTAGGCTATATCTAAATACCCTATAATGTAACAAAGAATAGGCGTGTACATCATGAAAGGAAACGACGTGAATTTAACAAATGTATAACTCTACACAAAACCAATGCTTGTCTGTTGGAGTCTTATAAGTTAACAATGCTCAATTATAATAATTATCATAATATTAATGAAATAAATAACATAATTGCACACAGGTGAAAATAGTGATGTAGGTGTAATCCAACTTAGCCTAAGTTTTAGGTTATACAAGCCAAGTCAATAAACCGAAGGGTAAAAAAACCACGCGAGTTGGCCGTGCGGTTAGGAGCGCGCAGCTGCGAGTTCGCATCCGGGAGATAGCGGGTTTTGAACCCCACTGCCGGCAGCCCTGAAGATGGTTTTCCGTGGTTTCCCATTTTCACACCAGACAAATGCTGAGGCTGTACCTAAGGCCACGGCCGCTTTGTTCCCATTTCTAGGCCTTTCCTGTCCCATCGTCGCCATTATGTGACGGTGTGACGTAAAGCAAACAGCAAAAAAAAAAAAAAATTTAAGTCACAGCACCCAAAGACATTCCTGTATTGAGCGACTAAAATATCACCAGGACACTTTTCTTTCCTGATATGCTCAGCTTGTTAAAAGCCAAATGTAATTAATGTTACTGGCTTCACGCCCCGCTAACTACTTCTACGATTTTCGGAGACGCCGATGTGCAGGAATTTAGTCCTGCTGGAGTTATTTTACGTGCCAGTAAATCTACCGACACGAGGCTGACGTATTTGAGCACCTTCAACTACCACCGGACTGAACCAGGATCGAACCTGCCAAGTTGGGGTCAGAAGGCCAGCACCTCAACAGTCTGAACCACTCAGCCCGACTTGTGAAAACTCGATGAAGTCATATTTACCTTTATCATGTTTAACTTTTTCCCTCCACAAAGATATTTAATTCTCTTTCATGGGCCCCGGAAGTGGGTAGGCCAGTTGTCCCAACCATAAATATATATTATTTTGGGAATGATAGATTATAGCCCTATAGTACTATGATCTTTCTTTCTTTCCTTCTTTCTTTCTTAATCAGTTTATCCTTCAGGGTTGGTTTTCTCTCGGACTCAGCGAGGGATTTCACCTCTACCACTTCAAGGGCAATGTCCTGGAACGTGAGACTTTGAGTATGGTGATGAAACTGGTGAGGAGGGCCATTACCTCGCCCAGGCGGCCTCACCTGTTATGCTCAACAGGGGCCTTGTTGGAGGATGGGAGGATCGGAAGGGATAGACAAGGAAGAGGGAAGGAAACGGCCGTGGCCTTAGGTGCCTGGAGGAGAAGTAGGAAAATACGAAAAACCACTTCGAGGATGGCTGAGGTGGGATTCGAAACCCTTCTACTCAGTTGACCTCCCGAGGCTGAGTAGACCCCGTTCCAGCCCTCGTACTATTTGTTTTCAACTTTCATGGCAGAGCCGGGAATCGAAACCGGGCCTCCGGGAGTGGCACACATTAACCACTACACCACAGAAGCGGACTAGTACTATAATGCTACCTATATGTTTATGTTAGTGCTGAAATCCGATTTCTTACTTTACTAATGCTGAAAGCCCGAAAATGTAATGTTATTCTTTAATAGGGGAATCAGTCTAGAAGGAAATGTTGAAAGTGATGTGATATCTATCCAGGTTCGGTTGTTATCCTAATACTATGGGTTACAGTACATTGCACGTATATAAAAGATGCCACTTACAAACTTGTTTTTTATCCGCGAAATTCTGCGGCCACAAAAGTCACTATTTTTCAAGAATGATGCCATCTACACATGATAGATTGTCTGATTGTGCTGTTTTGAACCTTCCTTCTGTCATGTTGAAGTTATTCGCGATCATGAATAAAAAACAATCGGCTTTTAGCAGCGGCTGATGCACAACGGCTGGTAGAGCTCCATGCGGTACTGGATCGTGACGTCACAGCGCGCCGCTTACGTCAGAGGCCGTTTCACTCGCCTTGCGGAAAGGCACTATTAAATATTTTTTTAATGGTAGAAAACAAGGCAACGTACCACAATGTAATACGTTTACATACTTTTCATTGGTGTACTTTTCAAAAAAAATATTTTTGAAAATGATGCATGTTCCCAACTGCAATAATACTGCATGTGGGGCCCACTTTCTAATCATTACAGGTTCAGGTAACACATCAACCACTCTAATTCTCTGAGGTGTATTTTCTATAAATTTATTCAAGAGACAGATGGGAAGATACTGCACCCATACAGATATACAAACAGGCAGCAGTAGCTTTCTCATGTAAAGAAAGGTCGGTAAAACTTTCAAACAGCTAATTATTTGTAAAAAAATTCATAACCATCGCACTTAATGTAAACATAATTGTCATATATATAGACCTATATTGATATTGTAACTGTGTAAATTCAAGAAATGCTCTACTGAAACACTAGTAGCGGAAAATTGACCTTCATATTAAGTTTCTGAATTCATTTTACCAATTACATAACGTGAAAGAGAGAAGCCTTAAACAGTACTAGAAAATGAGCAATATTTACACTCCCCATTCAGCAGGTAATCCAATAAACGTTTGATGATGATGCTTGCTTTTTAAACGTGACTAACATCTAGGCCATCCGCCACTAATGGTACGAAATGTAATAACAATTTAAAAGTCCAAAATCATCCACTGACCAGAATAAAAAACGTGATGACGAAGAATGAATGGATCAATATGAATTTAAAACAATCAGTGGATACGATCCGCATTTCCCCACGTTTCCCAGAAACTATCATAAGACAATAGAATTACTGACCAAGGGACTGCTTCTAAAGCACAACCCTGAATGGATTATGCTTTTTGTCTCCTTAATAATGGTACTTATTGCTAGTAAACTAGAACCACGGTATTTGTTGTGTTGCGGTATTAATCACAAGTAGCGTAGACTCGCAGTATTCCACACATTATGGTACTACTCACAGGTAGTGTAATACGGACACCACACCTATAGTGTTTCTCACATTGCGGCGCCGCTTACAGGCAACGCAAACTTATGGTGTTCCTCAAATAGCGGGTACTATACGATAGGCAACGCAGACCCACGGTGTCGCTCATATAATGGTACTAATTACAGGCAACGTAAGCCATGGTGTTCCGCATGTAGTGGTAATAATCACGGGTACTGCAAACCACATCCTGATTTACAGTCTGTTGCTACTAATCACAAACCTATTGTGTTTTTTACAATGTTTTCATTCCCCTCCCTGAAGGGGAGGGGCGGGCCAACTTGAAGGTTAACCTATTGTGTGCCAAACATAGTGGTACTATTCGCAAGTAAAGGCGACTCACGGTGTTCCCCGCGTGATGGTACTAATTACAATCTCATGGTCCTAATTCGATCATCCCCTGGTCGCTCTTTTAGTCGCCTCTTACGACAGGCTGGGCATACCGTGGGTGTATTCTTCGTCTGCGTACCTCACCCACAGGGGGAATCCAATAAAAGGCCTGATGATGGCCGATCCAAGTTGTTGAGACTCGTTTATTCGGTATATCCTCTTGCGTGATCCCGCACATTTAAGGTACATTTCATAGTGTTCCTTTGGCTTTACTCCTATTCCCGTAGTATTCGAATATTTGCTTTTTAGAGTTTGTCAGGGCTCGTTCCTTGATTTATCTCATTTTAATCTTTAAAAGTTCATTTCCTAATCAAATACTTCCTGCATCACCGGACTTCATTCGACTGCACTCCATTACCTATGTTTTGGACTTACTGTATTTCTTTTTCCACCTTGTATTACTCCTTACCCAAGACTCTGGCAATACCACTCAGCAGTTTCTACGAATCTAGGGATCGGTAACATGACTGGTTGTAGTGATGATAGGACGGTCAGATTTTTACTGCTTATGTGGAACAAGAGTGCTTGTGGATTATGAAATCTCCCCTTGTAGAAAAATAAAGCAGCCAAGGCAGCTACAATCAATACGCTCAATAAGGCGATGGAAACACCGGTGCTTCACGTGAACGAGACCAAAACAGAATATTATCGGGCAAATTAGCCGTGTGATTAGGGGCACACAGCTGTGAGCTTGCATCCGGGAGATAGAGGGGTTCGAACTCCGATGTCGGCAGCCCCGAAGATTGTTTTCCATGGTTGCGCATTTTCACACCAGGCAAATGCTGGGGATGTACCTTTTCCTATTCCATCGTCGCCATAAGACCTATCTATGTCGGTCAGGCATAAATCAAATTGTAAAAAAAGAAGCAGAAAAGATAAAAAACATCACATCAGGTATTTTTATTTTTGCGGTAAGGCTAGTGAAAATATTCTATCAGTTTCATGCATCCTAAAATTTCTAGTGATTCTGCCCGAACTCGTTCATTCTACCACGGGCACAGTGGAAGGGCATGTGCCTGGCTGTTGCTGGTCTGGGCTTGGGAATTGGAAATCCGAAGTAAATGCGAATTTAGATAATGAAAGCAATCTCTGTGCTGGCCCGGAAATGCTGTGGGAGTAATAGACTTTAGCCTACAGGCTTCCACTGCCTTCAATCTCGGAAAGGAGAGGGGGTGGGATGACCAGCTCTTTGCCCTCGAATATAAACCTCGTAATAATTTCCCTTGAAGGCTCTGTGAACACCGAAGTTATGAGCCACTCTGTGGAAGTAGAAATGTCATGTGTGGATAGGAAATAAGTGCGAGTATTAACCAAGATCAAGAATTCATGTCATTTATCTTAACTGTAACAACAATTATTACTTCCTTTTGGTAGTTGCATTACGTCGCACCGGCACAGACAGGTCTTATGGCGACGATGGGACTGGAAAGGGCTAGGAGTGGGAAGGAAGCGGCCGTGCCCTTAATTAAGGTACAGCCCTAGCATTTTCCTGGTGTGAAAATGGGGAAACCACGGAAAACCATTTTCAGGGATGCCGACAGTGGGGTTTGAACCTACTACCTCCCGAATACTGGATACTGGCCGCACTTAAGCGACTGCAGCTATCGAGCTCGATAATTATTCCTTCACAAGTACGTTAGTCTATCTTGGACTGTCGAAATTACTATCAATAAAGTAATTGAAAATTCTAAATGGACCATTAATATATCTTATGAATGAAAGTTACACATTGCAGGTTTTATACAGCATTGACATGGAATCAAAATTTCCTTACAAACCATACCCAGTGCAGTTGTAGCTCCGAGTTATACTTTGACGTCTATGGATTTACGTTCTCTAGTGAAACCTACTAACCGCAAAACTGTTAGTGACACTTCGTTTTACTGGTGTGGGGAGTAAGGAGAGAGCTACAACGGTTCCTGTAATACTGCCAAATGAATTGTACGAATCTCGAAGATAACCGAAGGCTACCGATTCAGCGCTAGGAAATCGAAATATCACTAAAATTTTCGCGGACAATACATATAACTGTCAAAACACTGGAGTTATTTTGCCAACCTACCAGACAGCTACAGTTTTGAAACTTTTGCAGGCATATCGACCACAAAACGAACTGCAATATTGGATATTTGACGCTTTGTCGTATCACCATCGGCTCCAACTTAGATTGCCTTAGAAACTTATATTAGGCTGAAATTTGAGTAGTTTCCACACATTCCTTCCATCATGGCGATGAGACAGTAACGCCACTGACAGAAACCAAACTTTCTTTAAAAAAGTACAAAAGTCGAGCTCGTCGTATGTCATTGTATTTTTGTTCTAGAGTAGAAACAACAATCTATAACTGGTACCAATTTCAGCTCTTGGAACGTTCCCATGTTCTCAATATTGCTGTGAATGACGGACAGAATTAGGCCTTTTTATGCCAGGTGTATGCATAAATTTCTGCCGAGTTTCTGGTAAACCGACTTTCAACCTATTAGGTCGTGTTACGTACATTTAGTACGTATTAAAGAGATGTTAAGTACAGAACAAAAATGGCCAACCAGATACCAGTGGGATCCGAACCCACAACCTCCCGATTTCGCGTCGGTTGCTCTACCAATTGAGCTATGGTGGCCTAGGCCATCTTTGTTCTGTTGGAAAGGATCTAAGCTACAGGTCTGGTACTACTACCATCACACTGTAGAGTGCGTTTAAGTTGCCCGTTGAGGGCCAAGTCAATAAATATTGAATTTTCACGACCGCATTGTAATCGAAACCGACTTTCAACATATTAGGTCGTGTTACGTACATTTAGTGTCTGGTTGGCCATTTTTGTTCTGTACTTAACACCTCTTCAACACGTACTAAATGTACGTAACACGACTTAATAGGTTGAAAGTCGGTTTCGATTACAATGCGGTCGTGAAAATTCAATATTCATTGAAACACGTAGTTTGTTTGTTTACTCAAAATATTGGCCATCGGCTTCTACACACTTCGACCATCTTTCAGGTAAGTTTGAATACCTTGCCTGAAAAACTGCTTGTCTTCTGCGGCAAACCATTCGTCGAGCCATTTTCCAAATTCCTCGAAATTGCTGAAATACTAGTCTGCGAGAGCATGCCTCATTGGTGCGAAGAGGTGATAGTCGGATGGCGCCAGGTCGGGTAGTACGGCGAGTGCGGAAGGATGTCCCATCCAAGCGATTTCAAGGTGACTTTCACTGGTTTTGCTGTGTGAGATGGCGCATTGTTGTGTGACAAAATCATTTTGCCATGTATTCTGGCCCATTCCGGTCGTATTTCGATCAATGCGTGATTTAAATTAATCATTTGTTGGCGATAGTGTTGTGCATTAACGGTTTTGCCGGGCTTCGCCTGCATTTGCTCGTCTTCGCATTTTTGTGGTCTTTCACATTAAAATTACCACATTTAAATTGTCCAAACCATGTCTCAAATATTCTTATCGATGGAGCGTGTTTATCATATGTTTCTACCAGCAAACGATGACTTCCCACAGCCTTTTCCTTTTGAGTAAATAAGAAAAGCACTGCATGCCGCAAATGTTCTTTTTCAGGCACAAACGTCGACATGATCACTGAACGATACAACACAGACGCTAGTGTTTGGCGAATTCAACTTGTGTGTGTTGGTAGGTTAATGTCAGACGAACAAACTGTCGTATGTGTCAAATTCATACGCTGCGTACTGTTCGCTAGCGCCATCTCTTAGTGAAACCGAAAAAGACTTATGCATACATCTGGTATAGAGATTTTCTAAGGATGAAAAATTATAATTAATTGTATTTACTTTTATAGCCGGGAGTTTACAATTAAACTGTGTTCAGCGCGGCACAGCATGGGCTGTAAACATCGGAGGAGTCCTACATTTTGTAAATAATTATGCTAAATAATCAATGCGCTCACGAATTACCACAACAATTATTAGTTCCAATTCTTGCCACTAGGCGAACATATAGCGCTGTAAGCTGTCAGAACATGCAACATTCCGAATCGCTGACGTCAGAATGTTTTTCCAGTGGAATTGCGTTGTGACAATTGCTTGTTGACGCATGTTGATTCCTTTTGTGAAGTGAATATTCGTTGAAACATAAGAAAGTTGAACTTTTCCGTGTGGAATGTAATGACTATTGAGAAGAGAGACCGTGTATTGCCAGTGAAGTTGTTTTACGAGAATGGCAGCAATACCAACGCTGTACTGCGAGAATATCGCCGACATAAACTGCAGAGAAGACGTGCCATGTCAGTTAATGGGCTAAAGATCATTATTAAGAAATTCGAGGAAAGAGGTGAATTACGTGTCACACCAAGGAGAGGACGACGGTCCATTGCCATGGATGTTCTTGACGAAGTTATTGTAGGCGATCGTACTGCACATGCCTCCAATTCTACAGCCAATGCTCGAGCTGTGTCACGTTAATTGTCGTTTCCCCGGTTAACAGATCATAAGATTTTGCGATGCATTTTACACTGGTATCCCTACAAATTTCATACTGTTCACAAACTGAAACCGCAAATTGTTCCACAATGCCGTGACTTTTTCCATTATTATTTTGCGCGCTTAGAAGTGGATAACATGAGGCCACGGAATATTCTGTGGACAGTCGACGGACAGTTTACTCTGGAGGATGCAGTGAATGCACAGAACTGTCGCATATGGAATACCACTCATCCTCACATTCAGAGACAACCACTGCATTCAGCTTGCGTGACTCTTTGGTGTGGTTTTACAAGCTCCTTCATTCTTGGTCGTTGTTTTTTCAGATGACCCCTCGTGGGCCTGTTAGGTATACAGGGTGGTCTGCACGTTATTGGGAACTCCTATTGCTACATGTGATTTTAGGACGTAACTGTGACCACACCGTTATTTTCATGCAAGATGGTGAAATACCACATGTCGCTCGCCAGGCTTCGAGAAACCTTCAGTAACGGCCGCATTATCTCTAGGCATTTTCTAGATGCGTGGCCTTTAAAATCCCCTGACCTATACCCATGTGACCTCTGATTGTGGTGATATTTGAAGGATCGTGTCTTTCAGGGACACATTCGGTCTCTGCTTGATTGTCACTCTGATTTAATCAGATATGCTGCGGGCAACCTTCAACTATGCCTTGTTACGGATGCAGCATGTCTTTGGGTTGGAAAGCCATAATGAACAGCATTTGTAACCATAAATCCCAATAAAAGTGCCAGAACCATCATTATCATATGTTTGATCTTTCATGCCTTTTCTCTACGGCCATATCACTGCTTAGAGAATCATATTTTCGCCTGATGGTAAGGCTTGGAATGAACCATTTTTGTGGCGGATTGCTTAGTTAGCATATCTACGAAATTTCAGACTCCTGTGATCATTGTGCTGTATACCGTCAGTTTAATTATGGACATCCGTTGTGATTGACCAATATCTCTACAGTGAGGGTCGCTAGCGTTATCATGTATTTGTGTCGAAAATTCAGTACTGTAACTATTTGTCTGAGACTTACATTACACAGGGTGTTCCCAATCATGTGGGAAATAACCGGGTGGTGTGAGGCTTTGATAGCAATCTGCAAGAAACGCAATAGTAGGCCTACATTATGCAGCAAGCCTATAATTAATATTATAGGCGAGTTGCATACATCTTTTTAGGCTGGACGATAGTTATAGCTCTATTTTTAAAATATTCGTTAATTTATGTCGAAATGTCGCTTGAAGGTAGAGTTTACTGAACAAAGCGCAGAGCGCATGCTCTTGGTTTTTGATTTTTCCGTGAGTGGATAAGAGACCTTAACAATGTCATATGTTTTCAAAGCTTTGATAGAAAGTTATCATAACCTAGCTTTATTTCAAATACAAATTGTTTATTGTACAGTTGGCGAAGTGAATTTGCGATAATGTGCCGTGTGGTTGTGGAATATTGGAAGTAGAAGACGCATTGATCTTAATATGTGTGACCGACATGATTGATTTTGGAAACAAGTGCGAAGCTAGTGCGTTGAGCGCAGGTGCGATGCTATCCTTACCTTATTGGTCAAACAGTTGTATCATAATGAAAATGTGAACTCTGATTGTTGGAGAACGTGTATCATGATGAAACTTGAACTATAATGAGCTTCGTTAAGATTCAGTTTTCTGACATAAATATTTATATTTCGGCATCGTCGAGAATAAGAATGTCTTATGAATGTACGCCCTGTGGTTGATCGTATGTACAGATTACTCCCTTTTTAGTTATTACCTGCAGAAGATCTGGAGAAACTGCAGAATGGTATGGATACAGTATTGGGGAAGTAGTACAATATAAGAAATACCTTCAAAACAACTGCACTGGTGTGCAGTAAAAAAAAGCCAGGTGATGCAAGAAATGTTACATAAGGAAAGGAAGTCCTAACGGGAGCAGATGAATATTGTTACCAGAGCAGTAGAAGTAATGAGAACAGATGCATAATAATAATAATAATAATAATAATAATAATAATAATAATAATAATAATAATAATAATAATAATAGTAGTAGTAGTAGTAGTAGTAAAAGCAAAGCTATCTCCGTACAGCCCATGAAAGCCCTTGGAGGGGTGGAAGATAAAAGATAAAAGGTTCCACGATCCGTAACCTCGGTACTTGACGGGGTAGAGTGGTTAGCTCTACGCCCGGTCATCTTTGCCCCTCATTTTTGGTAATGGTTGAGTGAACGTCAGGGCCATGTGCATTTCCGCAAGTGGAAATCTCGTTTCTTAAATTTTACGATTCCAATAATAATAATAATAATAATAATAATAATAATAATAATAATAATAATAATAATAATAATAATAATAATAATAATATGCCAGTGCTACCTCCTCACAGAATGTTGGCGACTAATATGGAGTACGTATTTCCTACCTCTTGTTTCAAATGATCAGACTTGTCATATCGTGAATATTGAACCGTTGTCATGGTACCTTGGCCGGAATAATCTTTTCCGTACACGTCAACATTTCCCTTATACAGTACTTGCTTTCTATGATGGGTTGTATCTGACTATTCGTCATTTTGGAGCCCACCTAGTGGCGAAGATCGTTAAAACGTCAAGCCTATATGGTCTGACACAGTGTTTAACCGGTTCGAGTCCCGTAAGTGCAAAAAAAGTAAACGTTTCCCTTTGCGAAAAGTTAATTATCATGAATATGTTTTTCAATAAATGAAACTCTAATACAGATAACGAACGATGTATTGGCATCATTTCACAGAGATGGGTACAGAGGTTCTTATGTATACAGATCTACAGCCCATGCACACCTCTCAAGATCACTGTTACTTGGTTGTGACGTCACTTCCATTACAAATTTTGTCACGTCACGTCACGTCACGTCACGTCACGACAATTTTTTGATGGCCCCAAAAATTTAACTATCAGAATGTTGGCCGGAAGAGTAGCAGAGGTGTTGGTATACAATCCCTAATGTCTGGATAACGTGCAAAAGCCTGGATCCAATTCCAAACCTCTCCGCAGTATTCAGTTGGAGTGAGGGCATATGGCGCTGCTGATGGTGAATCAGTTATGAGATACGATTACAAAATGTAACTCAAGTGTTGTTTGAGTAGATTGTCAATTTCACTAAAAAATTGATACATTGATATACACATAACTCACCTGACTCTCACCACTGGGTTCAAATACGCGTCACTCCATGTGAGATTTGTGCTGGACAGAGTGGAGGCGGGACAGGTTTTTCTTCGGGTACTCCGGTTTCCCCTATCATAATTCATTCCAGCAACACTCTCCAATATCACTTCATCCTTAATTCATTAATCATTGCCCCACAGGAGTGCGACAGGCTTCGGAAGCACGGCACATTTCCTATCCTCGCCGTAGATGGGGGACTTCATTTATTCATACATTCATTCTATTCCTGACCCGGTCGAATGACTGGAAACGGGCTGTGGATATTTATTCATATACACATTTCTAAACGGGATGCATATCAAAGAGTAACCTAGTTCGTTTTAACGTGGGGAAAACTCTTCTCCCCAAATCCTACAAAATCTCCAAGGCCGAGCAGCTCCCTTGTTATTCGACAGGAGTAGGCTATGTGCCGGCACCGGGTCTCCCCCTCATCCTAACTCAAAATAATTATCATCGTCACACTGCAACCAGACGCTAAGGTCGCTCATAGGCATCAAGTAGAAATACCGGGTAATTGCCTAAATGGTTAGCATGCTGGCCTTTGGTCACAGAGGTCCTGGGTTCGATTCTCGGCAGGGTCGGGAATTTTAACCATCATTAGTTAATTTCGCTCGTACGGGGGCTGGGTGTATGTGTGGTCTTCGTGATCACTTCATCCTCATCACAACGCGCAGGTCGCCGAACTTGTCCTCGAACATTCCCGGCACTAAAAGCCATACGCCATTTCATAACCGGCACCAAGCAAGCCCTACATGTCATGGGACCTCCCGGTACTAATAGTGATTCGCATGATAATAAACATCGTTTGGGAAGATTTTATCGAAATAGGCTCAGTTTCTGAAGTTTAAGACTTCACGTAATTTCCTGGCATGACTCAGTAGGCTACCTCCACATTTCAAAGACTTGCAGGCATTTCGTTGAAAAATCCTTTAGTGTACTTACTTCTACACTGTTAACTAACTCTGATAACTGCTTGCAGAGTACCACGAATTTTTTAAATGTTAATTTTAAGACCAAATTTCTTGCTCACATCGTTGGTGTTGTTCAACGTCTGTCACTGTCGTTTCTGTTATGAATGCCTGCATTTTTCTCTCTTAACAATTCCTAAGATATTGAGTGTATGAAATCTACCGGCTACCTCAGGTGGTAGAGCGCTGGCCTCCTGAGCTCAAAATAGAAGGTTCGTTCCCGACTCAGTCCGGTGGAATTTGTAAGTGCTCAAATACTATATAAGAATTCATGTGGAACAAACATCGGGCATCTCGGTATCTCCAAAAATCGTAAAGTAGTTAGTTGAATGTAAAACCAATAACATTATTTTTATTTTACTTTTATGTTTTTAATGTGACGTGCGACACTCGAAGCAATTTTGAGAATAGTGTACGTGATGATTTTTAAACATCTAAGTAAGAATTGCCGTGAACATTGCAATTGGGACTCATGACCTGCTATGTTCACAATAAATAAATAAATAAATAAATAAATAAATAAATAAATAAATAAATAAATAAATAAATAAATAAATAAATAAATAAATAAATAAATAAATAAATAAATAAATAAATAAATAAATAAATAAATAAATAAATAAATAAATAAATAAATAAATAAATAAATAAATAAATAAATAAATAAATAAATAAATAAATAAATAAATAAATAAATAAATAAATAAATAAATAAATAAATAAATAAATAAATAAATAAATAAATAAATAAATAAATAAATAAATAAATAAATAAATAAATAAATAAATAAATAAATAAATAAATAAATAAATAAATAAATAAATAAATAAATAAATAAATAAATAAATAAATAAATAAATAAATAAATAAATAAATAAATAAATAAATAAATAAATAAATAAATAAATAAATAAATAAATAAATAAATAAATAAATAAATAAATAAATAAATAAATAAATAAATAAATAAATAAATAAATAAATAAATAAATAAATAAATAAATAAATAAATAAATAAATAAATAAATAAATAAATAAATAAATAAATAAATAAATAAATAAATAAATAAATAAATAAATAAATAAATAAATAAATAAATAAATAAATAAATAAATAAATAAATAAATAAATAAATAAATAAATAAATAAATAAATAAATAAATAAATAAATAAATAAATAAATAAATAAATAAATAAATAAATAAATAAATAAATAAATAAATAAATAAATAAATAAATAAATAAATAAATAAATAAATAAATAAATAAATAAATAAATAAATAAATAAATAAATAAATAAATAAATAAATAAATAAATAAATAAATAAATAAATAAATAAATAAATAAATAAATAAATAAATAAATAAATAAATAAATAAATAAATAAATAAATAAATAAATAAATAAATAAATAAATAAATAAATAAATAAATAAATAAATAAATAAATAAATAAATAAATAAATAAATAAATAAATAAATAAATAAATAAATAAATAAATAAATAAATAAATAAATAAATAAATAAATAAATAAATAAATAAATAAATAAATAAATAAATAAATAAATAAATAAATAAATAAATAAATAAATAAATAATCTCCGGACACCTCAAGTAGGTTGCGAGGAGATATTTGTTTGATAATTCATGTAGTATAATTAATTCACCATTCATTTTACACATGTACATGGTAGGCGGAATACAGGCACAAAGTGTTAATTATGAATGAAAGGCAGCCATTTAGCTTCGTGACAAGTGTAAATAATTAAATGTTATGTGTAACAGATAATTGTGAATTTGATAATTAGTTTTTCAAGAATTATATTGCCCGTAATATTGCATTAAAAATAATTTGTGATGTCATGAATACTGAAACAAAACCTAATAATTCTAATACAAAACAATATATGGAATGTTGCCACTGATGCTTTCACGGCCCGTACTTATAGACATGATACTGTACAGGCTTTTGGGCTTGTGCCGTGTCAAGAAAATAACGTGAAATTCTTTACGTTTTGCAGAAAACTGTGCTCTGCGTCATCAGAAGAAAATCACGACTGTTCACGAGAAAGGCTTCTTAAACAATGAATGGGATATATCAGCTTGTTGCTGTTTCTGTTCGTTGAAGTAATTTTGACATGGATATGTAATTTGGCTGGAGGTCATCCCAAAATGTGTGTAACGTGACAGAATGTGCGACTGGAGTGACGTCACATTGGTGGTTACCGCAGGCCTTGATCGGTGAAGATGCTGCGACTGTGGATTTGTATAAATAGTGTGTGTTCAAATAGAAAGTGTACCTTCGTGACGTCATATCAGTCGTTACTGTAGGCGTTGGTCGCCAAAGATGCTACGGCTGAGGATATTACGATAATAATAATAAGTTAATAATAATAATAATAATAATAATAATAATAATAATAATAATAATAATAATAATAATAATAATAATGTTATTTGCTTTACGTCCCACTAACTACTTTCCCGATTTCCGGAGAAGCCGAGGTCCCGAAATTTAGTCACGCAAGAGTTCTTTTACGTGCCAGTAAATCTACCGTCATGAGGCTGACGTATTTGAGCACCTTCAAATACCACCGGACTGAGCCAGGATCGAACCTTCCAAGTTGTGGTCAGAGGGCCAGCACCTCAACCGTCTGAGCCACTCAGCCGGCTATTACTGTAATTAATACAGCAGTCAAAATGACCGCTCCGGCGGTAGTAGGATTGCCCGTTACTAACTCCCGTCCATTGATGCAAAATTAATTATATTTAATATGGATTTTTCTGACCACTAATCGCGGAAAGTCCCTGCAGCTCAATATGCCATATTAAAAACCATAGACAAATTTGAGTTTTGAAAATGTATAGTGGTCATTTTGACCGATCCGGCGGGAACTTAGCTACTCTGAGCAAGAACCCCATGAAATGAATATTCAATGACAGTTTTTGACGAACAAAAACCAATGTTTTTCGTAGGGTACATATTTCTTTTTCCTTTTACAACTTTTAGATCTGCTTCGATTCACGGAAAACGGTAAAATGGGTGAAGTTATTCCTGGCCCGTCACAGGAGCCGCCTGTGAAATGGCATAGAACTGGCTTGGGCGAAAATGAAGCGATCGATAAGTGACTTAATTACTCTCTTTTAACAAGTTTCGCCTTAATCAGAAACTGTTTATGTTGAAAGTGATTCGCTAGGAGCGTCTTGGTGCCGTAGAAATGTCAACAGAACGATGTAACATACAGTAGATGAAGTTTATAAGTGTTTTGTTAGCCAGGAACACAATTTATGGGGATCTTTACTTTTCTCGACACATTAGTCCAATTGTGAGCTAACTTCATATCGGACCCCACACCTCGCTGCAGAGGGTTGCACTACCTTAACTTTACCCACACAAATGACTTTCGACGGGCTGCAGTGGTTAACTTTTACCTATACTGTAACCCACCTGGTAGTTACAGTGGTTAAGCCGTCAAGTCTACGGTGTCTGGCCGGTTTGAGTCCCGTTGATGGAAGAAAAAAACGAGCGAGTTGGCCATGCAGTTACCAGCTGTTATCTTTCATTCGGAAGATAGTGGGTTCGAACCTCACTGCCGGCAGGAATGAAGATGGTTTTCCGTGGTTTCTCGTCTTCATGAAAGGCAAGTGCTGAGAATGTAACTTAATTAAGGCCACGGCCGCTTCCTTCCCATCCTAGCCGTTTTCTATCCCATCGTCGCCATAAGACCTATCCATGTCGGTGTGACGTAAAGCAAAATATAAAAAAAATGGAAAAATCCCCATGTTCACCAACAGGGTTGGAGATGTGGTGGTATGCAATTTATAATCAGTACATACGATTCCAGACCTCGCCCCAAATGTACATATGGAGTCAGGGCTTATGATGCTTGTTCTTTTCCCTAAGTATCAAAGGTTTATGGCGACGGAGGGAGAGGAGGGTGGCCACCGTGGTCGTAATTAAAGTACCACCCCAGGATTTGCCTGGTGTGAAAATGGAAAACCACAGAAAACCATCTTAACGGCTGCCGTTGATGAGATTCTAACCCAACATCTTACGAAAGCATACATCATCATCATTATCATCCCCATCCAGGGACGCAGGTCACCTATGGCGTGAAATAGAAGTACCTGCACCAGGAGAGCCGAATATTACGTTGGACACTCATGGCACTAAAAGCCATTATTATTATTATTATTATTATTATTATTATTATTATTATTATTATTATTATTATCGTTAAATTTACCTCCCTATAGTCTGGCTCCATGGCTAAATGGTTAGCGTGCTGGCCTTCGGTAACGAGGGCACCGGGTTCGATTCCTGGCAGGATAGGGAATTTTAACCATCATTGGTTAATTTCGCTGGCACGAGGGCTGGGGTCATCATGACACGCAGATCGCGTACGGGCCTCAAATCAAATCAGAAGACCTGCACCTGGCGAACCGAACATGTCCTTGGACACTCCCGCCACTAAAAGCCATACGCCAATACATTTACCTCCCACTAAATGCTCTTACGACTACTGGAAACGCCTTAGTGCAGGAAACGTTCTACTGAATGAATTCCTTAACGTGCTGATATATATAGTGACTGATTCTTGCACCTTCAAGTACCACTACTGGACTAAGTCAGGATTGAACCCGTAAATCTGGGCTTATTATTATTATTATTATTATTATTATTATTATTATTATTATTAAATGCTATTAACACTGCATAAAGTTTCTTGACATATGATTGTAGTGTACAATCTGCAATCTCTGAATGTTTTCTATCACGTTAATTATAATCTAGACTGTCATTTTCTCCCAAGGTCGTTAAATAATATTCATCGTTCCAGATCACTTCTACAGCAGTTGAATCACCACCAAAAGTGCCTTTGAGTTTGAAACAATTTTGTTAACTGGATTTATTTGAACAACATATGAGGTAAGTCTCTTGACACGTTACATGATCAAAAGGGATAGGGTCTGCTTTGTTTCTTTGTTCCTTTCTTAATCTGTTTACCCTCCAGGGTTGGTTTTTCCCTCGGACTCAGCGAGGGATCCCACCTCTACCGCCTCAAGGGCAGTATCATGGAGCTTCAGATTCTGGCTCGGGGATACAACTGGGGAGGATGACCAGTACCTCGCCCAGGCGGCCTCACCTGCTATGCGGAACAGGGGCCTTGGTGGGGATGGGAAGATTGGAAGGGATATATAAGGAAGAGGGAAGGAAACGGCCGTGGTCTTAAGTTAGGTACCATCCCGGCATTCCCCTTGAGGAGAAGTGGAAAACCACGGAAAACCGCTTTCAGAATGGCCGAGGTGAGAATCGAACCTCTCTACTCAGTTGACCTCCCGAGGCTGAGTGGACCCGTTCCAGCCCTCGTACAACTTTTAAATTTCCTTGGCAGAGCTGCGAATCGAACCCGGGCCCCCGGGGCTGGCAGCTAATCACATTAACCACTACACCAAAGAAGCGGACGGGTCTAATTTCAAATAGTAAAATGCGAGATTTTAGAAGCGAACATACGTTTTCAGTTTTCCTTAACCAGGAGTAGTACTCAATAATATCATATCCCAGAAACGAATGAAATGGAACACACTAGTCTTATCTGAATTCGGGAATAACGGACCTACCATGTAACCTGACCACCAACGCTGTATTATGGTTGATTGCTGCTTAAAAACACATATATCTAGTAAGAATTACCGTAAGCTTTGAATATATTTCGCCGGGCGATTTGGCCGTACGGTTAAGAGCTCACAGCTGTCATCCTGCATGCGGGAGATAGTGGGTTCAGACCCCACTGTCAGTAGCCCTGAAGATGATTTTCGTTTCCCATTTTCACACGGGCAAATGTTGGGTCTGTACCTTAATTAAAACCACAGCTGAATCCTTCCTACTTCTAGCCCTTTCCTATCCCATCGTCGCCACAAGACCTATCTGTGTCGGTGGGACAAAAACAAATTCTAAAAGAGAATATATATATTTCTTTACGCAAATCTGCAAGATACCATCATATCAAATATAATTCATAATGTAAATATTTAAACACTGAGAGCTCGATAGCTGCAGTCGCTTAAGTGCGGCCAATATCCAGTATTCGGGAGATAGTGGGTTCGAACCCCACTGTCGGCAGCCCTGAAAATGGTTTTCCGTGGTTTCCCCATTTTCACACCAGGCAAATGCTGGGACTGTACCTTAATTAAGGCCACGGCCGATTCTTTCCCACTCCTAGCCCTTTCCTGTCCCATCGTCGCCATATGACCTATCTGTGCCGGTGCGACGTAAAGCCAATAGAAAAAAAAATAAACAAGAGTGTTAATTCCGAGTGTGCATTTTTTCGCTTTTCTTTGGTCACTCTTTTATAGGACCTTTCTATCATTCTGTCCGGAACCCTTGATAAATGGTCAGCGTGCTGGCCTTTGGTCACAGGGGTCCCTGGTTCGATTCCCGGCAGGGTCAGGAAATTTAACCATCAACGGTTAATTTCGCTGACACGGGAGTTTAGTGTATGCGTTCTCTTCATCATCATTTCATCCTCATCACGACGCGCAGATCGCCTACGGGCGTCAAATCAAAGGACCTGCACATTTCCTCGGACACTCCGCGCACTAAAATCAATATGCCGGGTATAGTGCGCATTGGTATCACCCAAATATCACTATAAAATTTGTCACAAATGGAACATAATAATTGCTTTTACACATATCAAGTGAAAAATCTGCGGCAAATTAAGAAATATTTGATTTTTGGAGAATATTATGTATACGTACTTGACCACTTTACAAGTACATTTGGTGTTGCGCTCACAGTGACACACGTATGTCTTTTGTCTTACACTTTCAACGATTTCGTGTGTGATGTCTGTGTTCACTGAAGTTCTTTGCTTTCGTTTCATTGCTTCACTTGTCAATGACATCATTTCATGAATTGTATCGCGATATGCAATATTTAATAGGCGACCAAATGGTATGGCCAATGTACATAAGGAAAATTCAGTGGACTGGTGATTTATTGGTCCAGGGAGCGAGCTACTTTCGTTCGAACAGAAATAAAAATATTTATTGGTCCAGGGATCATGCTATTTTTCTGTTGACCTCCATTTTGCTGTTTGAACTGGCCACTCTAGTCATATGGACAAAGATAATGAGAATATAGAGACATAGCACTCCCATTCCACGGTGCTAGCCCTGGACCTGAAGAAAGTAACAAAAGACGGCACCAGCAGCGCAATACGACATAAACCAGTCCTGTCCACAAGCGTTAAGTATGTTTTCATATTTCTCAAATAACGACGGTATTTCTTAATTTGCCAGAGATTTTTCACTTGATATGTGTAAAAGCAATTGTTATGTTCCATTTGTGACAAATTTTATAGTGATATTTGGGTGATACCTATGCGCATCATACCCCAATATGCCGTTTCATTTCCAGCTTTCTGTACGTATTTTACCTTGTTATCCAATTCCGTTTCTCTTTTGCTCAAATATCTTTAACCATTGTATTTTGTTAATAGCCAAATGTCACAACGGCGAAGACCATAAATTAATGTTTAAAAAAAACATTCCAATACCACAAATACAAATACAATTACTTATATTAACATTAAGGGATATAAGCATTGCATATTTGAAATGCTCAAATACGTCAGTATCGTGTCGTAAAAGAACTCCTACGGGACCAAATTCTGGCACCTCGCGTCTCCAAAAATCGTCAATATTTAGTGGAGCGTAAAAACAATAGCATTATTATTATTATTATTATTATTATTATTATTATTATTATTATTATTATTATTATTATTATTATTCATCGTTCTTACTTTTGCTTATGGTTACCAGGTTATTATTAGGGGCTGCCTGGCCGAGGCGGTAAAGGCATGCTCGGTTCGCCCGGAAGGACGTGGGTTCGAATCAACGTCAGGAAGTCGTAAAACTTAAGAAACGAGATTTGCACTTCCGGAGGTCTATATGGCCCTGAGGTTCACTCAGCCTACGCCAAAAATGAGTACCAGGTTAATTCCTGGGGGCAAAGGCGGCCAGGCGTAGAGCTAACCACTCTACGCCATTACGTGCCGCGGTTAACAATGGTTGAAGCCTTTACCTTCAACTCCTCCAAGGGCCTTCATGGTCTGTACGGAGGTGTCTTTGTCTTTTATAATAATAATAATAATTTTAATAATAATAAATTATCATTATATTATTATTATTATTATTATTATTATTATTATTATTATTATTATTATTCGATTCATTGGCTGAATGGTCGACATTGAGGTCTTGGGTTCAGAGTCTCCTGGGTTCGATTCCCGGCCGGGTCAGTGATTTTAATCGCGTCTGATTAATTCTTCTGGCTCGGAGACTGGGTGTTTTTGTTTGTCGGAATACTTTCCTATTCATATTCAGACAACACTCTACACTACAAGCCACCACATCCCTCAGGAAAGACACCTGTCCGTAAAACAGAGCCAAATCCACATGTGCGATACAGTTCACACCCGCGATCCCACAGGTTTGGCAAAAGCGGTAGATTTTTTTGCTATTTGCTTTACGTCGCACCGACACAGATAGGTCTTACGGCGACGATGGGACAGGACAGGCCTAGGAATGGGAAGGAAGCGGACGTGGCCTGAATTAACGTACAGCCCCAGCATTTGCGTGGTGTGAAAATGGGAAACCACAGAAAACCATCTTCAGGGCTGCCAACAGTGGAGTTCGAACCCACTATCTCCCGGATGCGATCTGCGCGCTCCTAACTGCACGGCCAACTCGCCCGGTAGCGTTAGAAGAAGAATTAGAAGATTATTATTATTATTATTATTATTATTATTATTATTATTATTATTATTATTATTATTATTATTATCAACCTCGACACTAAGAAATATATGTATTGAAAGTATTTGCCTGTTATTTTGAAAATCAAACCAATGAATGTTCATTACGACTGCCACTCACAGTGCCATATTACATGTCTAACATAATATGACCGTTATTGTAGTAAACATTACTACACACAGACAACGATAAAACTGAATATTCTAATTGAAATATTCCTGTATCAATACAAATTAACTATTTGATCTATAAAGGATTTATAATCATGTAAGTCATCGGCCCTTGAGGCGGTTATTTACAGTTTACCCATTGACTTGTGTGAATATGTATTTTAATACACTCATTTGAATTAACCGTTAGGTTCGATCTGCGATGTCCTATCTTTCACCCGCGGTTTTGCTCGGGTTGGATTCGTAATTTGATAAATGTAATCGTTCGTTGGTACTGCCCTAAGAGATAATCTGGAAATTTCTAAATTATAAAAACTCACCGAAAAATCGAGTTTCATCTACCCCAGTTCCTCTCTGTAAACAACGTTTGTTGTATTACCTCCTGGGGCTAAGATTACCGGGCTTCTGACAGAGATAACTTTGGAAAATGCGACAGAGAACTGTTCATGTGAAAAACTGCCCTATCTTAAGTCGAAAACAATAAAATACGTGTTTCATGATTTTTAAAAAAGATTCCAAATACCAACTGCCACGTCTATAACATCTTCAGATTTTGAGACATGTGTATCCCCATAAAAATAAATAAATCCCTCTTACGTAAGTGGAATTTCCGAAAACAAAAAGTACGTGTTTCTTCCATATACCAATGATCACGTCTGTAACATTTTCAGTTTTGGGATATAGGCTAAGTATCCTCATAAAACGAATTCAACACCTTTTAACTTATTTTTACCCCCATATTTGGATTTTCCGAAAAAAAGTGTATATTTCTTTATTTTTAAAGGATAATCTAAATACCAATTTTCACATTTTTAAATTGTTGACGTTTTGAGATATATATACTCATTTTTTTAAAATTTAACCCCATTTACCCTCATAGCAACGGAATATCTAAAAATACTTCCCTAGTGAGCACCTAAACTATGATATAGTATAGAATACTACAGTATAAATGCACCCCCAACTTTTCTTTATGTCCAGTAGTTTTGGCTCGGTGCCGACGAATCAGTCAGTCAGGACAAGTTACTTTATATACAGTATATAGATAAAAGGTTTTTAAAAAGATTGAAAATTATTTATATGCCGTAATCAAACTTATTAAAGCACTAACGTAAAACATATTCATACATTTAATAGTACTTTAACAAGCTCTCTGTAGAAGTGTTCGTTATTAAAATTAATTTTGAGGACAATTTTAACCTTACCAGTTAGACGATGACGAGTCAGAGACATATTCTCCAACACAGCTGATTTAAATGAAATTAAAACACACCTTCTGGAACAAGTATACACAAGCGAAAAAAGCACTGCACTGGATTAAACAACGCAGGTACACACGAAGGGTTTATCAACACAACAGGGGGGGTGAAACGCCCGGTAAGTCACTCACGTACGACTCAAACCGCGGTGCATCCAACACTGGACGGTTAGCCCGCCCCAGTCATCACGTGCAACACGTTGTAGGTGGCCTTGAAACAGTCGAGCGTACTTGCCTAGCTCAAGACGGGTTGCTTAAAATCAATAAATACACCTTTCTGAATTGAAGACACGCATTTACGAAAATAAGAATACAGCTAATAAGATTTCACGGAACGAATATGGAATGTTTTTATATTTAATTTCTGTTCAGTACATACAATATCATATAATATGAGACGAAAAAAATGAACATCGCAGGGCTGGGGAGGGAACCTGTTCTCCATTTCACATGGCGAGTTTGACTTCCTCGTCACAGGAGTGCTGTCATGCAGTGAGGTGCTGTGTTGGAAGTATGTGGTGTCGGAATGGAGCATGCGTGTGTTTAAAGGACAATTCATTCCTTTGACAAACTAACTGGCAATGCAATTGCGAAAATCACGCGCATCTCTTATCCTTCCCTTCCATTTGATTCAAAGGAGTAAGTTGAATGACCTAAGTTATTATTATTGAAATCATTTATAATATCGAATATCATTTTATAATACCTAATTTGGAACGAAAGGAATGCCTATGCTATATGTTATAAACTTGCATTGTTTAAACATCCTATATGGAATTGGCCTCACGGTGTAGAGGTAGTGTGCCTGTCTCTTAACCGGAGGCCCCGGATTCGATTCCCGCCCAGGTCAGGGACTTTTACCTGGATCTGAGGGCCTTCGGGCTGAGCAGCGGTGGCTTGAGAGGCCAAGGCCCTTCAGGGCTGTTGTACAATGGGGTTTGGTTTCGGTTTTACAGACCGGCCTTGGGCATTTGAATTACAGGTATTAATAGAATATGCTTCATCAATGTCCAGACAGCATTATTACCACAAACTATGTATACTAGGGTAGTAACGTCATCTATACGTTGCTATAAGAACGTAAGCTCTATGTTACAGTTTTTTTATTTTTTTTATTTTTACGATTGCTTTACTTCGCACCGATACAGATAGGTTTTATGGTGATGATGGGAGAGGAAAGGGCTAGGAATAGCAAGGTAGCGGCTGTGGTCTTCTTAAGGTACAGCCCCAGCATTCACCTGGTGTGAGAATGGGAAACCACGGAAAGCAATCATCAAAGCTGTCGACAGTGGGATTCGAACCCACTATCATCTAAATTTAAGGTTACTTCTGAGAGCCCCTAACCGCGCTGCCAACTCGCTCGGCGATCTAAAGAAAAGTTGCACGATTTGTTCTGGCTGATTTCCGAAAAAAAATAATAAAAGTAGTATTGCGAAAACCTAACAAACTTTGAACTGGGAAGACTTGCAAGTGGGAATAACTTGGAATAACATTTGCAGACGGGTAAGTGCCCGACTCTGCAGTGTAGTGGTTATTGTGATTCGCTGACACTCCTGGAGGCCCGGGTTCGATTCCTGGCTCTGCCACGAAATTTGAAAAGTGGTACCAGGATTGGAACAGGCTCCACTTAGCTTCGGAATGTAATTTGAGTAGAGGAGTGCTCGATTCCCACCTCAGCCATCCTCGAAGTGCTATTCCTTCGTGCCCCACTTCTTCTCCAGGCAAATAATGACACTTAAGTCCACGGCCGCTTCCTTCCCTCTTCCTTGTCTATCCCTTCTAATCTTTCCAGCTCCCACAAAGCCGCTGTTCGGCATAGCAGATGAGGTCACCTGGGCGAGGTACTGGTACTACTTCCCGACCAAATGTCTCACGATCCAGAACACTGCCGTTGAGCCGGTAGAGAAGGCCTCCTTCACTGAGTCCGAGGGAAACACGAACCCTGGACGGTAAACTAACTTAAGAAAGAGAGACGAGTAAGTTAGAGTAGTAGAGGGGAATCGGGTAATATGGAATAGTCGGGCAATAAGGAATACCACAATATCTTGCCTGTAAGGTACTGCTCTCACGTGAAAACTCGTCGAACTACGGTAAATGTTCTCATGATGCTTTGTATTCAGTTTCGACGTGCTCGTGAGTGCGTGGAGCAAGAATATTTGTTTTTCATATTTGAAAAGTTTTTGCAGGTAATAATTTTAAAGCTTGTATTAATTATCAAAACTGAGTTTAGTCCTGGGAAATCCAATGTTACATATTGTACAAGAGTTGCTTATATTGCTACACCAGTGTAACTTCCTTGTTGTGCAAAGTTTAGGACATGACGAATCCTTTAATTCAAACATGGTGTGTCGGGATATATGGAATACTGTTTTAGTTTCAAAGTAAAATGACGTTTAAAATTAATTAAAATTAATTGCATTAATCCTGGTATATTATAACATGTAACTACCTATAGATCTCAGTTTCTGCATCTGTGACTTTTGTCACTGAATGAACAAGTGACTGTAAAAAGAAAACACTGAATAATTAGTGTATACAGATTATCATTTAAGTTAATTACCAATTTTATTCTTTCGATTTTTAAAATTTCTGTACGTCCACCTGTAAGAATATTCCTTAAATATAACTGAAAGAATTTATTGAAGCTGTATTTTAATTTACATATTATTTACCCTACTATTCCGTATTACCCACCAAGTGCAACTTTTTGAAAGAAATAATTTTGACGTGAAGACATTAACAATTTACAATTTAAAAATATAGAGAGTCTTGGCTAATTATTTGAATTTTCAAACCATATTTATTTATATTTCGTAACTGATTTCGGTAAGAAGTTATACTCCCAAAAGTAAATGGTATTCCATATTATACGACTCTCCTCTATTTTGAAAGTAAGAAAGTTCAAAATACGAAGATAAAGTTGGAACTCAAGAGGACAAATGTGGGAAAATATTCCTCAGTAGGAAGAATAGTGATGGATTGGCATAATTTAGAATACTAATGGAGATGTTCAATAAATTTCCAATTTATTTGAAACTGTTTAAGAAAAGACTAGGCGAACAACTCATAAGCGATCTGCTCTAAATGCAAATCAGTGCCAATTAATTGATTGCAAGATTAAAGTTACGCAATATTTGCTGCGTAGACATCTCGCCCAGTGGCTGATGGTTTCATTTACGTATTGATTCAATCATGTATTCGGTGAATCTCATTATCGTGTTCCTTGTAATTGGAAGTGTCAGAGTGAGTGAGTGGCGAAAAGAATTGAAAAGGGAGAATTACTTTCCGTTACGTCATATTCAGTTTCTACGGAAGCTATTGGAATTTAAGGACGCTTAAATGAAAAAGATGTCCGCCTCTGTGGTGTAGTGGTTAGCGTGCTTAGCTGCCACCCCCGTAGGTCCGGGTTCGATTCCCGGCTCTGCCACGAAATTTGAAAAAGTGGTACGAGGGCTGGAACGGGGTCCACTCAACCTCGGGAGGTCAACTGAGTAGAGGTGGGTTCGAATCCCACCTCAGCCATCCTGGAAGTGGTTTTCCGTGGTTTCCCACTTCTCCTCCAGGCAAAGGCCGGGATGGTACCTAACTTAAGGCTACGGTCGCTTCCTTCCCTCTTCCTTGTCTATCCCTTCCAATCTTCCCCATCCCCCGCAAGGCCACTGTTCAGCATAGCAGGTGAGGCCGCCTGGGCGAGGTACTGGTCATTCTCCCCAGTTGTATCCCACGACCGAGAGTCTGAAGCTCCAGGACACTGCCCTTGGGGCGGTAGAGGTGGGATCCCTCGCTGAGTCCGAGGGAAAAACCGAACCTGGAGGGTAAACAGATGATGATGATGATGAAATGAAAATGATCCGAGTAAATGAATTGTACCGAGGTCGATAGCTGCAGTCGCTTAAGTGCGGCCAGTATCCAGTATTCGGGAGATAGTAGGTTCGAACCCCACTGTAGGCAGCCCTGAAAATGGTTTTCCGTGGTTTACCATTTTCACACCAGGGAAATGCTGGGGCTGTACCGTAATTAAGGCCATGGCCGCTTCCTTCCAACTCCTAGGCCTTTCCTATCCGATCGTCGCCATAAGACCTATCTGTGTCGGTGCGACGTAAAAGCAACTAGCAAAAAAAAAAAAAATTTACTCTGTTTTACAGTAGTTTGCATGATATATGATTTTATTTTAAGGCAATGTCTTATTCTACCATAATCTATCATCTATCATTTGACCGAAAATAAGGCATTGCGAAGTAGATCCACTCATTATTTTAAAATCGCATTCATTGTTCATTATCATTTCTTTTAGATTCAAGTCAATGGATATATTTTAAAGTTTTTATTATCATATCATGTCGTCCATCTCGTACAATCATCATCATCATCATCATCATCATCATCATCATCATCACAATAATAATCATACTATTATCATAGTCCGACTCGTTGGCTGAATGGTCAGGGTACTGGCCTTCGGTTCAGAGGGTCCCGAGTTCGATTCCGGGCCGGGTCCGGGATTTTAACCTTCATTGGTTAATTCCAATGGCCCGGGGGCTGGGTGTTTGTTCTGTCCCCAACATTCCTGCAACTCACACACCACACATAACACTATCCTCCACCACAATAACACGCAGTTATCTACACATGGCAGATACCGCCCGCCCTCATCGGAGGGTCTGCCTCACAAGGACTGCACTCGGCTAGAAATAGCCACACGAAATTAAACTATTATCATTAGTTGCGAAAAAGCCAAATCAGGACAACATAAAGTACTTAGAGACGTTCGTTTGCCTTTCTTTGTTCCTGTCCCTTTCCCACTACTTTGCTGTGAGCCTCTGCCCTCTCTTCGGTCGAAGATGTTCATGGTGACCTTTTCGCTTTGTCTTCTTGGTCATTTTACTATTTAGGGGTTTGCCGCTGAACTGAGTAAAGGCTAGACATAAACCATCTGTGGTTTCCAATTTTCACGCCAAACAAATGTTGGGGCTGTGCCTTATTGTGGCCACGGTCGTTTCCCTCTCACCCCAGCCCTTGCCTATTACATCGCCGCCATAAGAACTGTCTGTGTCGGTGCGATGTAAAGCAAAGCAAACTCTAAACAAAAGGAAAGAGAAACCTACATGTGACACGTGGGGGGTTGAGTCATCAAATATAACATGCCGCTGGCCAACGGCTGGAAGGGGAAGTTCCTGCGCACATACAGGACAGGTGTGGATAAGGCCTAGCCAAGTAAACACACACGTATTAACTGATGAAGAAAGACAAACGGTTATTGGTCTCAAAGAGTAAGTCAGATCTTTTTCTACTCCTGAGAGGATAATAGAACTGGCAGAAACTCATGTTCTTGAACTAATCACTCTAATTCTAATTCTTTTTTTTTTTACAACGTAGTGCCAAAAACGGAAAGTACTGAACTTATTTTTCAGATGTATTTGCTTT
Organism: Anabrus simplex; assembly: GCF_040414725.1. Lineage (NCBI taxonomy): Eukaryota > Metazoa > Arthropoda > Insecta > Orthoptera > Tettigoniidae > Anabrus > Anabrus simplex. Next base: position 35,249,865 of record NC_090278.1, read on the forward strand.
CTTCTCTTTCCACAATCTCTTCATCCTCTCGCTGTGTTTTTTCTTCCGTTCTTCCATCCATGCAGGGGTGCTTTTTCAGCAAAATGAGGTTTGCTCAACAACATTCTCAATTTAGGCGTGTCCCACATAGTTTCACCTGCTATGCTGATTCCTTTGAATGTATTTTTCAATTTTGGTAGGAGGCATAATTAAATATCATGTTAAAGTAAGTCTTCCATTGTCCATTGAACATATAATTTCAGTCGTGTGGGCCTCCGTGGCTCAGGTGGCAGCCCGTCGGCCTCTCATCGCTGGGTTCCGTGGTTCAAATCCCGGTCACTCCGTGTGAGATTTGTGCTGGACAGAGTGGGGGCGGGGAAGGTTTTTCTCCGAGTACTCCAGTTTTCCCTGTCATATTTCATTCCAGCAAAACTCTCCAATACCATTTCGTCTGTCAGTCATTAATCTTTGCCCCAGAGCAGTGCGATAGGCTTCGTCAGCCGGCACAATTCCCATACTCGCCGCTAGATGAAGACTTCATTCATTCCATCCCTGGCCCAGTCACTGACTGGAAAACAGGTTGTAGGTTTTAATTTTCATTTCAATTTCAGTCGTCTTTTTTTTTTTTTTTTTTCTAATAGTGACGGATATGTTCTCAGAAATCTGGTATAATTGAGGAGACCTGCTTTTCATCCACACTCTTTCTATGCATATTAGACCAAAGATGTCCGCCTGCATGGCTAAATGGTTAGCTTGCTTTCCTTTGGTTACAGGGGTCCCGAGTTCGATTCCCGGCAGGGTCGGGAATTTTAACCATAATTGCTTAATTTTCCCGGTACAGGGAATGGGTGTATGTATCACTTTCATGATAATTTCATCCTCCTCATCTCGCCGCGCGGGTCGCCTAAGGGCATCAAATGAAAAGATCTGCAGCAGGCCTCTCTGGAGGCTTCACGGCATTTCATTTCAGGCGATTTTTCATTCTTGTGTTTCTAAAGTTTTAGTCAGTGATCTGCCTCCAGTGATGAAGGTTTCTGATGCTTCAGGCTGAATTACAGCGTATAGTGTTTTAATTTAACGTTCCGAGATATTTTTTTGTTGCATCTGTTCCATATGATTCCATAGGCTTTTTGTACTTTAGAAATTCTCTCTCTGTTTGATTTACGATTTAATCCTGATGATTGGATGATATCCCCTGAGTATTTGATATTATTTACCCGAGGGTTTTTTCCATACTAAGTTACCAGAGATTGTTTTTCTAAGAATAGCACGTAACGGGTTTTCTCAAATGAGATTTGGAGTCCAGTTATAGAAGAAATTGTACAAAGTTTTCCATGGACTGAATTACTTCTTGCTTATTTTTTCATAGAATTGCCAGATCATTCCCTCCTCCCCCATGGAACTAAAGCCCTTGAAGGGCCCTGGCCTACCAAGCGATCGCTGCTCACCCTCAGATCTTCTGCGAAGGCCAAATATTTGATGGGAATTTTATCTTAAACTGCCTTCCCAACATTAATCTTGACCAAAGAACGTAACTTTTGAGGTGGGGTCTGTCGGTGTCCGTCACATCAAATTCCTTGTTTTCCTATCTATTCACTCCAATCCTATACTTCTTTTTATTATTATTCCCTATCCATTTCCTTGTTTATATAGAAGAGGCGGTAAAGTGAAACAAACAGGAATTTGGAAAGGGAATCACCATCCACGGACAGGAAATCAAACTTCTGAGATGTGCCAATGATATTGTTATATTATCAGAGGCTGCAGAAGATGTGGAGAAATTGCTGAATGGTTTGGACAGAGTCTTAGGGAAGGAGTGCAACATAAAAACAAATCAATCCAAAACAAATGTAACAGAGTGCAGTCGCTAAAGGAAATATTAGATTAGCTTAAGAAACTATATGAATATTGTTACTTGGGTAGTAAAATAACTAACGATGGCCGAAGTAAGGAGGACATAACATTCAGAGTGGCAAAAGAAGGGAAGGCCTTTTTAAAATATAGCAATTGGAAAGAAGTCTTTGAAAACTTTCGTCTGGAGCGTGGCAGTGTAAGGAATTGGAACATGCGTGATAACTAGCTCACAAACAAAGAGAATAGAAACTTTTGAAATTGGTGTTACAGAGGAATGCTGAAGGTGAGGTGGGCAGATTGAATCACGAATGAAGAGATACTAAATCGAATGGGTGAGAGGAGATCGATTTATCTAAATTTGACAATAAGAAGATATAAAAAGATAGGACACAACTTAAGACACCCAGGACTTTTTAGTTGGTTTTTGAGCGACGTGTAGACGGTAAGAACGGTAGGGGTAGACCAATGTATGAATATGACAGGCAGATTAAAGCAGATGTAGGACGCAGTAGTTGCGTAGAATTGAAAAGGTTAGCACAGGGTAGGGTGTCATGGAGAACTGCATCAAACCAGTTGATGGACTTATGACCGAAAGAACAACATCAACATTATTATTATTATTATTATTATTATTATTATTATTATTATTATTATTATTATTATTATTATTATTATTATGAAAAAATGAAATGGCGTATGGCTTTTAGTGTCGGGAGTGTCCGAGGACATGTTCGGCTCGCCAGGTGCAGGTCTTTTGATTTGACTCCCGTAGGCGACCTGCGCGTCGTGATGAGGATGAAATGATGATGAAGACGGCACATGCACCCAGTCCTCGTGCCGACCTTGCCGGGAATCGAACCCGGGACCCCTGTGACCAAAGGCCAGCACGCTAACCATTTAGCCATGGAGACGGACATTATTATTAGTATTATTATTATTATTATTATTATTATTATTATTATTATTATTATTATTATTATTATATGAGGCGATAAAACTGAATTTTAGGAGGCAGCTTCCTGTCACGTGTGGTTTATCGAAGTCACAAAGACGACACACGAGATGCTGTCGATTGTACACTGTGTTATTTACAAGTTACATACACATTAATAGTTGCACATTAAATGAACCACCATCTTGAACTCAATCGACTGCCATCCTAGCAGGTCAACCAAGTACGGAACACTTGACAAGATCACAACATAAACACTTCAACGGCAAAACCACAACATGAATTCACATACTTAACTCGACTAACGACTCTCACTAACAACTCGACTAAACAACCCAAGACCGTTCTTTATACACCTTGCCTGGCCAGACTTCTAGAAAAGTATGACACAAATCGCTTTCTCGTATCTTCCAGAGTCTCTGCAAAACTCGAGGGATATCAGGACAAGGTTGTGTTGTTCTAGACTCTTATCCTGTATTGCACAATATTACATCGAATTTATACATCATATTTACAGGTAATAATAAATTATATACTATTAATTACGTGTTCTTACATTAAATATAGTCGTATTAATAAACATACAGCAGAATTATCGTGGCATAACCTCACGATCATACGGGCACGATTTATACCAAATCCATACTGACAACCTGTCGTACACAACTACGTAGTTAATAATAATAATAATAATAATAATAATAATAATAATAATAATAATAGACGTAAACAACTTTATAAATCGAAATAGCCGGGCTGAGTGGCTCAGACGGTTAAGGCGCTGGCCTTCTGGCCCTAAATTGGCAGGTTCGATCCTGGCTCAGTCCGGTGGTATTTGAAGGTGCTCAAATACGACAGCCTCGTGTCAGTAGATTTACTGGCACGTAAAAGAACTACTGCGGGACTAAATTCCGGCACCTCGGCGTCTCCGAAAACCTTAAAGAGTAGTTAGTGGGACGTAAAACAAATAACATTATTATTATTATACATCGAAATACCAGTGTATACAGCCACACCTCACAAGCCATATTATTAATAATAATAATAATAATATTAACACCAAATACTAATTGAGTTATAGCAGTCCATTGCACACTTGCATCAGGGTGACGGCGGTAGAAATCATCCTCGGTAACAGGCTTTATAGCCTGAGTCACTCCGTGTAAAAATAAAGGAATAATAATAATAATAATAATAATAATAATAATAATAATAATAATAATAATAATAATAATAATAATAATAATATATTCGTTTACGGCCATTAGAGACCACGTTAGATAACAATTACATGTTTCTGGAAGCCTTCCTCACAGCCCAGAACTTCAGCATCCTCTCTCTGGCAGCCTGTCTTCTTTCGTCCGTCCACCCACGGTTAAGTTTTGGTTCGTCATGGAATCCCTGAAATCTGTCGATCACTGACCTAAACTTTGTTCGGTTTGGGATGTCTTCCGAATTTAGTCCCACCTGTCTGAGATCCTTTCTCACCTCCCTGAACCATTTGTCCGACACTTTAGGTCTGCTGTCTAGTATTGTGAAAATCCTTTTCGTTAGTCTCTTCTCATCCATTCTAAATACATGCCCATAGAATTTAAGTCTCCGTTTTCTCATGGACTCAGTTAGCCTTTCATTGTCTCGGTAAAGTTCTTCCCTTCCTCGCAACCTATACTGTCCATCCACAATCTTTGGACCCATTATTTTGCGAAGGATAATAATAATAATAATAATAATAATAATAATAATAATAGTGATAATAATAATATCTTCTGCCCTCCTTCTCACTTTCATCTATCATGTCTGACCTCCCCTGGACAACACATGTTCTTTTCCTACCCTGTCAGTAATAGATTTACAAGGCCGAGGGAATCTTTCATTTTCACTACCTTCGTGCCTTTTTCCTTTGTTTTGCCAACACGTTCATGTTTCGATATGTCCGACCTGTTTCGTATTCCCTCTAAATGAAATGGAGTATGTCTTTTAGTGCCGGGACGTGTCCGACGACTGCGGCTGGCCAGGTGCAGGTCTTTTGATTGTACGTCCGTAGGTGGGGATGAAATGATGATGAAGACGACTCATATACCCAGCCCCAGTGCCAGTGAAATTAACCAATGATGGTTAAAATTCCCGACCCTGCCGGGAATCGAACCCGGGGCCCCTGTGACCAAAGGCCAGTACACTAACGATTTATCCATGGAGCCGGACATTTTCCCTCTGATTAGCGTTAATATATTACGCCTGCCCAGTTGTACTTCCCCTTCATACAATAATCACTACCAGTACCACGTCGTAAGTGATGAGCAAAGGTATTTTTGAAAGTATTCTGCACTGTATAGTGCCATTCCCGATAACGCGAGGGTTACACCAACTAATGGTAATTGCAGAGGATATCCTCTGGTTGTCACAATAAGTTAATAAATTTGTTAGTTCATCAATTTATGAGCTGTCATTTAAATTTCATCACGAATAGCCTGTGAAATATTGCTCATCCTTCATTTTGCCCGGACAGATATGGAATATATTGTAGCTACGTTCGGTAGCTTGTGATAAACACTGTAAGAGATCAAAGCCTTCAGCTTTTACTTCCATAATTTTGCGTAAGTTATCAGCTTTTATAATGTCAGGGAGGTTTTCAAAATTCGTTATGGTTTCCTTCTAGTGCACAGGCTCGGCGCTTTCCATACATTTAGTGGTTCAGTGAAACCCCAAAGATAGATACCTTTTAGTTATTGGTTTATCAAGGGTCTAAACCTTTAATTAGCTCTGTATATTCGCGCACTAAACGATAATTTTGACATCAACGCTCGATTGCTCTCCACGACCAGGGAAGAGTTTCAATTTCTGAAGTGAAGGCGCGGGACTGAGGGACGTGTGGAGGGTGCGCTAGGCCCGGGGATATGAGGAGCAAGGAGGGGAGACCAAGAGTATAGTCAACGTATATCGGGCACGAGGGTCAGCGCTAGACACGCGTTACATCGGACAGCACCGAAATTAGCCGAAGTACTGTCTCAAAATGCGTAGTTAAAATTTGCCGTATGAGGTAGGTTTTAAGGGATTTTTTATTTCATTATTTTGCGTTTTGTTTATATTCATTGTATTTTCTCGAGAAGTATATTTTCGATTTTCAAAATAGTTACGGTGCTGAATTTGAAATGTTTTTAGGTTTAAGGCTAGGTTGTGTAAACAATGTAGATCCATTTAAAGAAACAAAGTTAGTACCATTATGTCCGGCTCCATACCTAAATGGTTAGCGTGCTGGCCTTTGGTCACAGGGGTCTCGGGTTCGATTCCCGACAGGGTCGAGAATTTTAACCATCATTGGTTAATTTCACTGGCACTGGGGCTGGGTATATGTGTCGTCTTCATCATCATTTCATCCTCATCACGACGCGCAGGTCGCCTTCGGGTGTCAAATCGAAAGACCTGCACCTGGCGAGCCGAACATGTCCTCGGACACTCCCGGCACTAAAAGTCATACGCCATTTCATTTCAGTACCATTATCTCAGAGGATATTGGCGCAATGGGAATGTATTGCAAGGCTGATTATAAGACCGTTTTTACCATTACTGGAATAAAAAGATAATGTCAATATTTTGATCGGTTCTTGTTTTATCTAAGGTGGACTAAATAGCTGAAAAATCCTGTTTATATATTTCTCTAATAGCATTATTTAACACTTTAATGAAATAAAATGCATATACTGAGTTTTATGCATGACTCGCATAATAATAAAACTCGTTTTATCCACCCCGGATCAAAGTTCAACTAGTGATTTTAGTCAGATCTGAACATGTACAGTCGCTGAAATAAGAATGAGCACAAGGTACGATGTAAGTTCCTCGTAGGTATTCTTCCACAGGGCTTGCATCTTCATGTGAGATAAATTATATTTCGATAATAATTGAAATTAACTCTGATAAAGTATTAAATGAAGGACTCAAAATTTCCTTTGTAAAAAAGTATATGACCAACATCAAAACAGACCCTCATCATTTGAAGTAGGAGAAAGAAAGAGTTGACCGCTTCAAGTACTTCGGAAAAATCGTTCGGTTGAGAAGTAGCTATAGAGAAGCCAACTACACCAGGCGAGAGAAGATGACCACCGCATTTCGCAGGACACATGCTTAATACAAGATGAAAAGTCATCTCAAGGCGATATAAATTAATACAAAAACTTACAATAATCAAACCAGAGTGTCTGTACGCTAGTGAATGCCTCTGAATGACAGGAATGTAGGGACTACGAAAAGCCGAGAAATTTGAGAGTTAGATCCTCCGCAAGGTAATGGGTCCAAAAACCGTGGACGGGCAGTACAGGTTACGAGCAAGGGGAGCAATGTACCAACAAAATGAAGGATTGATTGAGTCAATGAATAAAATATTTACATTTTGTGGACGTCTGTTTAGAACGGACGAGAATAAGCTGACAAAACAGATTTTAGAAACACTTGACAATAGAACTAAAGTTTCCGATAAATGGTTCAGGGAGGTAAGAAAGGATTTTGAACAGATCAGGTTAAGTCGGGAAGACATCCTAAACCGAACAAAGTATAGATCAGTGATTAACAGCTTCAGAGGCTTTCATGACGAAGAGAAAGTGGATAGGTGATGGGCACAGGAAACCAGACAGGTTGCCAGAGAAAGAATGCAAAGAAGGCTTCTGGTAATGTGTGATTGTTGCTTAACGTGGTATCAGATGGCCACAAACGAAACTAATAATACTCAAATGCGATTAACATAAAATATCGTAATTTCATTCCCTATTTTTGAGCCACTCTATAATGTAACGTATCACTACTCACCCATGCTTGAAATATAAGCTTCACTTCAAAACTTACCGTATTCCCACCTACTGGCCCAGCAGAACTCGCATAGTTCATGTATGGCCAATATAGGCCTCCTCTTTCCCGACGCTCATCATATTTGCTGGCGGGAACTGGACACTAAACTTTGTGTTAGTATGATGATAGTCTTCGGCAGTAACAGGTTAGAATGTAAATTGATTTGGATATTAGGAAGTGTCGTTTAGCCCGTTCTTCCGTTATGAAGCAAGAGTAACATAAATTCTAGGGGTTCTAATGGGCTGTACCCCTAAGATTTAGGATGTATCGTCTAGCCCGTTCTCCCGTTTTGAGGCAAGAGTAACATAAATTCCAGGGGTTCTAATGGACCGTAGCCCTAAGTTTTAAGATGTATCGTCTACCACGTTCTTCCGTTATGTAGCAAGAGTAACATGAATTCTAGGGGTTCTAATGGGCCGTAGCCCTAAGATTTAAGATGTATCGTCTACCACGTTCTTCCGTTATGTAGCAAGAGTAACATGAATTCTAGGGGTTCTAATGGGCCGTAGCCCTAAGATTTAAGATGTATCGTCTACCACGTTCTTCCGTTATGTAGCAAGAGTAACATAAATTCCAGGGGTTCTAATGGGTCGTTGCCCTAAGATTTAAGATGTATCGTCTACCACGTTCTCCCGTTATGTAGCAAGAGTAACATAAATTCTAGGGGTTCTGATAGGTTATACCCCTAAGATTTTAGCAAGACTCATAACACAACAGTTGTTCAGGCTAGACTATAATTGTTACCCGCTTCAATACGTTTGCAATCTAACCTATTACTGGTTAACAATCCCGAGTCCAATGATGAAAAAAACACCTAATTGAAAATATTTTATTGTGCTTTTCTCCCTTTCAAATACTAGTTTTGTTAGTTAGTAGCAATATTTTTATCGTTATACTTTGAGTATTCAATAAATAATTCTAATCGAGAAAGAAATATTTCCAAATAAATGTCCAATTTCCAAAACATATTTTATCTATTTTAACAGATCAACATTAGGATTATCCTGCTTTTAAATTCGAAATTGTTATTGAATTTTTGCACAATTATTTATTTTATGATTGGATTTGGTTTGCAGCCAACAGGTAATGTAGAAATAATTAGTCAACTTGTAGAAACGCCAAAATAATTTAATTTTGTATGGCCATTTCTGCCGGCCCCGTGGTGTAGGAGTAGCATGCCTGCCTCTTACCCGGAGGTCCCGGTTCGATACCCGATCAGGTCAGGGATTTTTACCTGGATCTGACGGCTAGGTAGAGGTTACTCAGCCGGAGCTATCTGGTGGTGAGATAGTGGGCTCGGTCTAGAAAGTCAATAATAATGGCCGAGAGGATTCGTCGTGCTGACCACACGACACCTCGTAATATGCAGGCCTTCGGGCTGAGCATCGGTCGCTTGGTAGGCTAAGGCCCTTCAGGGCTGTAGTGCCATGAGGTTTAGGGCTATTGATAGCCGTGCAAGATGGGCAGCATATGCCGTGTAAGGCAAGCTGTGTGTTTTTGTAGTGGAGGGCAGTTTTGTGTTTGGTGTACTCATAGGAGGGAATTTGGGGACAGTTGAAACACCCAGTTCCCGAGCCTGGGGAAGTAACCACATACCTGAGGGCTGTAGAAATAGTAGAGGCTGAGTGGACGCCATTCCAGTCCTCGTACTATTGTTTTTCAAATTTCGTGGCGGGGCCTGGAAGCGAACCCGCGCCTCCCGGGAGGTCACCTAATCAATATAATCACTACAACACAGAGACGGATAAGAATATTATTATTATTATTATTATTATTATTATTATTATTATTATTATTATTATTATTTTGCTATCATTAGAAACAACAATATCCCACACTTGGTGATTTCGTATATATGCATATGTTGCCACCAGTCTTTCTACATCCTTCTGGTATGTGGTTAATTCCGCAGGCTCGGGGATTGGGTATTTGTACTGTCCCCAACTTTTCTGCCATTAATAACATCACACACAACACTATCCGCCACTGCATTGACACACAGGTGCTGCTCACCTCGTTTTACCTCTCAATCCTGAATTAAATCCTTCAACTGGCCGAAGAAACGAACCAAGGGCCTTGGAATAAGAGACAGGCAAGCTGCCACTACGGCCAGGGCTGAATAATAATAATAATAATAATAATAATAATAATAATAATAATAATAATAATAATAATAATAATAATAATAATAATGTATTCGGGAGATAGTAGGTTCGAGCCCCACTGTCGACAGCCCTGAAAATGGTTTTCCGTGGTTTCCCATTTTCACACCAAGCAAATGCTGGGGCTGTATCTTACTTAAGGCCACGGCCGCTTCCTTCCCACTCCTAGCTCTTCCCTGTCCCATCGTCGCCGTAAGACCTGTCTGTGTCGGTGCGACGTAAAGCAAGTAGCAAATAATAATAATAATAATAATAATAATAATAATAATAATAATAATAATAATAATAATAATAATAATAATAGTAATCGTCCTAATATATTCACGAGGTATAGAATATCTTTCAATTTGTCATGATCCATGAGTCTAACCGTTATTTCACTTATTTTATTTGTCTTTAGTAGTGACGAAGTTAGGACTTATAGTCCTCTTAAGCTTAAAGAAACCAAAAACCAAACCCCATGGCACTACATCCCTTGAAGGGCCTTGGCCTACCAAGCGACCGCTGCTCAGCCCGAAGGCCTGCAGATTATGAGGTGTCGTGTGGTTAGCACGACGAATGTTGTCGGCCGTTATTCTTGGCTTTCTAGACCGGGGCCGCTATCTCACCGTCAGATAGCTCCACAATTCTAATCACGTAGGCTAAGTGGAACTCAAACCACCCCTCAGGTCCAGGTAAAAATCCCTGACTTGGCCGGGAATCGAACCCGGTTCCTCCGGGTAAGGTGCAGGCACACTACCCCTACACCACGGGGCCCGGCCTCTTAGATTTAACCGCATCATTGTACAGAAAAATTATGGTGAATATTTAATATTTGAAAGGAAAACTAATTTGTAATATAAGTTCAAAAGAAATGCAACGTTTTAATTACACCAATATGTGCATGTCATGTTTCAAACTGCTAAATGAAATTTAATGTAAAATTAAGTATAAATTAAATTAATGAAAATTAACTGAATTACACACACACACACACACACACACACACACACACACACACACACACACACACACACACACACACACACACCATCATTGACTCGTAAGATTACCTTCATACCTCTTTCGATTTGTTGAAACTCTTTCCCCTGTAAGTTAAGTCAAATGATGCATTACCTGTAGCCCCTGGTTGCCGTAAGAGGCCATTAACATAGGAACGTTCAAAGAATTTTCACTTGCTCTCCCGTCTTTTAAGCCCCAAAACATATCTATGAATTCTTAATTTTCGGACATGCTGTAGCTGCTGTGATGGCACGTTATGAAAGACAATATATTTATGTAAGGTAATACAAGAGGTAAGGACACGCACCGCAGTATGGTGGCTTGTTTCTGCTTGCGAGTAACTCATTCTACTTGCAAGGGCAAGCGACCTGTTGTGACAAACACAACACGTCTGGAGGAAGGTACTATGGTTGTCTGACGAGAAGTCACGTGAGTGCGGGGTAAAGGGTGCGGAGGGAAAGCATGGCTGCTGCGCATGCGTTGATCTCAAGTCTCAACGTCTGACAATAAACATCGGTTATAGTGTAGTTGCACATTTACTGTAATTTCTGCATAATGAACACGCATCTCTTTCAAAGAGCTCGCATTGTTTATCAAGACTAATATTTGTATCTTAGAGTGTAGTATCTGTTACTCATGCCGTAGTTACAAGCTGCCGCGACTTCTCGTGAGACGCAGATAGTAAGGGTAAAGAACGTGGCGTGTGGACCTTTTAGTGCCGGGAGTGTCCGAGGACATATTCAGCTCGCCAGGTGTAGGTCTTTTGATTCGACGCCCGTCAGGATGAGGATGAAATGATGATGAAGACAATATATACACCCAGGCTCCTTGACAGCGAAATTAACCAATGATGGTTAAAATTCCTGAACGTGCCGGGAATCGAACCCGGGACTCCTGTGACCAAAGACCAGCACGCTAAACATTTAGCTATGGAGCCGGACAGATAGTAAGGGTAGCAGAGTGAATCACAAGAAGCACTCGAACTAAGGGGGAAAAACACGAAACTTCTTGTTTACAAACACTAACTCTGCTTCATAGACACCAGCAGCATGGTTGTTTGACGTGTGTTTATAAACATTGGATACTCGTGCGACGTGAAAGAAATTGGAAAACATCGAGCTTTGTCCTTCCGGACAACAGAAGGGAGTTGAGAGCTGCATCATATGGTATCAAATATACAACCTTCAAGATTTGAGGAGAACATTCTTTACATCCTGTATTGAAGCACGAACATTCACAGCCTGTTTCCACTCATTTGAACAGGTCAAGAATGGAAAGAATGAAACCCCATCTAGCGGCGAGGATAGAGATTGTACCGGCTGCCGGAGCCTGTCGCACTCCTGTGGGGCAATGATTAATGACTGAAAAATGAAATGAAATGATATTGGAAAGTGTTTCTGGAATGAAGGATGACAGGGAAAACCGGAGAAACCGGATAAAAACCTGCCCAGCCTCCGCTTTGTCCAGTAAAATTCCCAATGGTGTGACCGGGATTTGAAACACGAAACCCCGCAGTGAGAGGCCGGCGCACTGTCACCTGAACTACGGACTCTCTTTAAATCCTGTTTCAATTATTTATTTATTTATTTATTTACTTATTTATTTATTTACTTATTTATTTATTGAAGCCAACGGCCGTAGCCGTGTTGAAACACCGGATCCCGTGAGATCTCCGAAGTTAAGCAACATTGGGCGTTGTCAGGAGTTGGATGGGTTACCACACGCTGTTGGTGGGGGGGTAAGGGAATGGAGGAGCGGAAAGGAACTGGCCACCCTACCGCACGTAAACTCCGGCTCAGGAACACCTCTGCGGAGGTTCGGACCTGCCTTCGGGCAGAATAACCCTTACCTTACCTATTTATTGAAGGAAATAACATGCGTTCGCCCAACTGCAGGTGTTCACAATATACAAATAAGAATTACACTACTAAACATTAACTGCATGTAAAAAAATAATAGATATACCTATTAAAGTATACAATGGTCTACCCAGTTTAGATCTGAGGATTCCGAATAATAAAAAGTTGGTAATACAATACGAACTATTCAATTGGTGGAACAAATTACTTTTGCAGTGACCGGGCGAGTTGGCCGTGCGCGTAGAGGCGCGCGGCTGTGAGCTTGCATCCGGGAGATAGTAGGTTCGAATCCCACCATCGGCAGCCCTGAAGATGGTTTTCCGTGGGTTCCCATTTTCACACCAGGCAAATGCTGGGGCTGTACCTTAATTAAGGCCACGGCCGCTTCCTTCCAACTCCTAGGCCTTTCCTATCCCATTGGCGCCGTAAGACCTATCTGTGTCGGTGCGACGTAAAGCCCCTAGCAAAAAAAAAAAAAACTTTTGCAGTGTTGCATTATTGAAAGTAACACATTTAGTTATGAAGTTAAAATATACGAACAGTCTTAGAAGACAGAGAGAGCACGAAATAAACATGCCACTGAATGCAAAATAATATTCTGGCAAGAGAAACAATTTTTTACTTATTGGTAATTTAAGGGCTGTGGACTCAAAGAAAGAGGAGAAATTTAACAGTACAATGTAGAGACATGAAGAAAATAACAACTAAAACAGGTTACCGATGTTTCGACGATGTAATGTATCGAGGGAACTGATGTGTCCATTTTCAATCAGAGGAAATATATCTCGCTAGACAGCTAAACTTATCTACCAGGCTGGTTTCTATGTCGTGCACAATATTGCATTACCATCCGCAGGCTCGCACGAGCACTGCGGATATGTTTGAAGCGTGTGTCTAGTGGCACTTGGGCAACGGTCAAATGAGAATTTTCTGTGACTCTTCGGCAACTTGTGAGGGTGATTTGTAAACAAAAAAAAGTACCATGAACGAATCGTGCCAGTTCAGCTGATCCTTTTTTTACACCCTAATGCCACAGGCTGACAATGACCCATTCGTGGAAGTGCTACTAAGGGGTGCACCAGGTGTATGCATAAGTCTTTTCCAGTTTCACTAAGAGATGGCGCCAGCGAACATTACGCAGCGTATAAATTTTACACATATGTCGGTTATTTAGCCTAACGTTACACACAAGCTGAGTCCAACAAACACTAGCGCCCGTGTTGTATCGTTCAGTGATCATGTAGACCATTGTGCCTGAAAAATAACATTTGCTGCGCGCATTACTTTTCTTATTTAATCTAAAGGAAAAGGCTGTGCAAGGTCAACGTTTGCTGGTAGGAACATATGGTGAACACGCTCCGTGTGAGACATGGTTTCGACAGGGGGGACGTTCATGGAAAAACACACTATTTTCAAGTTGCACCAAACCCACAATTTTGAAGGTAGGCAATAAAATTTTGCACCATGCTTTACAGGAAATTAACACATACTCTCTCAAGTCCCTGAATTATATATATATATATATATATATATATATATATATATATATATATCTTCTTCTTAATCGGGTTATCCTCCAGGGTCGGCTTTTACCTCGGACTCGGCGAGGGATCCCACCTCTACCGCCTCAAGGGCAGTGTCCTGGAGCTTTAGACCCTGGGCCGGGGGATACAACTCGGGAGGATGACAAGTACCTCGTCCAGGCGGCCTCACCTGCTGTGCTGAACAGGGGCCTTGCGTGGGGATGGGAAGATTGGAAGGGATAGGCATGGAAGGGGGAAGGAAGCGGCCGTGGCCTTGAATTAGGTACCAACCCAGCATTTGCCTGGAGAAGAAGTGGGGAAACCATGGAAAACCACTTCCAGGATGGCTGAGGTGGGAATCGAACCAGCCTCTACTCAGTTGACCTCCCGAGGCTGAGTGGACCCCGTTCCAGCCCTCGTACCACTTTTCAAATTTCGTGGCAGAGCCGGGAATCGAACCCGGGCCTCCCGGGGTGGCAGCTAATCACACTAACCACTACACCACAGAGGCGGACATGTATATCTATTAACATTTTTAATTTTAACATTTTTGGAGAAATTATATATTTAACTTTTTCTAAAAACTATGCAAGAGATTTCTACAAAATTTTCTCGGTTTAATCTCTTTGCTTATAATAAGATTCTCTCATGAGATTTTTTATTATATCGAATAGTAGAAATTTAATAATTTTTATGTGTAATTTTTAAGACGCCTGTTTTCTATGATTGCCTTTGCTGGTGAGATGTGGTGTTTACAGTGCGCTATGTCTTCTGGTATGGGCTAGAATAAATTTGTTACTTTCATTGATCTGTCTCAGTCTCATCCTTGGCTTTGACAATTTGAAAGTGACCGAGGTATGAGCGATACTAGTAATACCATTTCTTATGCAGCCAGTCCCTGTTATGAATGGTGTGAAAATATCACTCATAGGGTCGGTTAGTGCATGCTTTTCGGTGGGCTTGGCAGACTGGTATGTAATAGCAACTTCTGGCTCGGTGAGGAAAGCAACGGGAAAAGCTACCTCACTCTTCATTTCCCTAGTACGCCTCTACAGTGATGCCTAGTCTATCTATGACAGCTGACGGTGGAACTGTGGAGGATCAAACCAGCCTTCGAGCTGAATACCCAACATACATACACAGTTTTGTGTGTATGATGTAAAAATTCATGCAAAATTCCAAGCACTTTGTTCCATATCCCAGCTTACACTGAGACTTTCACAATGTACTCTTGAGACAACATTTATTACGTTTATGGAAATGAATGTACAAAACTTCATAATTCTACTCTTCACAGAATCTGAGGAAAAGGTAACACTTTCAAGAATGTCATTTTCAGGAAATTCAATTTAAAGTTTTTTCTTTTTTTGCTAGTTGCTTTACGTCGCACCGACACAGATAGGTCTTATGGCGACGATGGGATAGGAAAGGTCTAGGACTGGGAAGGAAGCGGCCGTGGCCTTAATTAAGGTACATCCCCAGCATTTTCCTGGCGTGAAAATGGGAAACCACGGAAAACCATTTTCAGGGCTGCCGACAGTGGGGTTCGAACCTACTATCTTCCGAATACTGGATACTGGCCGCACTTAAGCGACTACAGCTATCGAGCTCGGTAATTTAAAGTTTAACCTACTGTTGATTCTTATATCACCTCTTCAGAAGGCCCCAGATATTTACACAGGGTCCTTATCCACTTCAGGTCTTTTCTTCTGTTTACTTGTTTTCTGCCTTCTTCCCTTTACCAGGTCTTAAACTGACTTTCCAGCTGCAGAGAGGTGCTGTAAATGTATTTTTTTTCTCAAGATGTCTTGAGTGAAAATTCCTACCTTAAAGCCTATTCTCTCTAATATCTTCATCCTACTTACGTCTCCAACAACAAGAACTGCATCATAAGTTGCAATTACTTGTATGACAACTGTAGCAGACAAAAATGTGGTCTTAGGGCATCGTTTCCATATGAGTGAATTTAGAAACTCATTTCGATTCTGGGTTATGCCAACAACAGACAATTCGAGAATTTCAGAATCGGCCAGAAACCTGTAAGTAGGCTTGACAGCATCTAGGATATATTTTAGAAGCCTCCACTTGTGAATGTAGGGGTTATTATCCCTCTGAGCCAGTAGATATTTACACCAACTAATGTGGCCAACATGATTTTGCGGTAAAATAGAAAATATGTAATTCTTACGGAAGTCGCTGCCCTGATTCCGAAAATGATGCTATTTTTTTCCTATCACGTCTAGTTTTGAGGCAATTCGGTGTTTTAGTATCTGCATGAATTCGTAAGATGTAATGTTGAGAGATGTTCTCGCGCAAATTTTTTTAGAATACAATTGTCTAAATTTTCATTTTGTAGTTGGGGATTTCCTGGTAAATTCATAACAAACTCCCCCAGATACGCAATAGACCGCGAGGTATGTAGGATTGAAGATAAGACAGTTGAGAGTTTGTCTTTCATCTTACACCACTTGAATAATCAGACGTGTTAAAAGCCCCAGCTCTTATGCAATGTTTATGGTGGACTGATAAAGCAGTTTCTTTTCAAAGATAACAGTCCAAAAGTATTATACTCAAGAAGATGAACTTGTATTTTGTACGGATGTTTCAAACCTTCTACGTCGATTGGGAGAGAAAGAGTATGATCCTAGTAACTGGCGTGTTTTTATTGACTCTTCCAAAATAAGTTTAAAGGCTGTTTTGATTCATAATACAAATGTTCTGGCATCCGTCCACTTGCATACTCCACAAAAATGTCTGAAACATACGAGACCTTAAAATTGGTGCTTGAAAAATTTAAATATCATGAGCATGGGTGTCAAATTTGCGGTGATTTGAAGATTATTGGATTGTTGCTGGGACAACAAAAAGTCTATACAAAATTTCCCTGTTTCCTATGCGAATGAGATAGCAGGGCACGGGATAAACATTGGGATACAGTGAATTGGACAGAAAGAAACAAACTACAACCAGAATCCAAAAATGTCTTCAATGTAAGTCTTATTGACCGTGAAAAAATTCTACTTCTACCCTTGCACATCAAATTTGGATTGATGAAACTGTATGTCGAGGCATTAGATAAAAGTAGCCTATGCTTCCAATATTTATCCACTAAATTTCCCTTATTATTAGATGCAAAAATCAAAGAAGGCGTATTTGATGGACCACAGATTCGTAAACAGATGAAGGATAAAATTTTCACAGACACAATGACCAAAATCGAGAAAGAGGCATGGAATGCATTCAAAGATGTAGTGACTCAATTCCTTGGCAACATTAAGGACCCTCAATACAAAGAAATTGTAAGGAAAATGTTGGTAACGTTTAAGGAACTCTGTTGTAATATGAACCTTAAGCTTCATTTCTTAGCTTCCATCTGGATTATTTCCCTCTAAATGTAGCCACTGGCTTTTCTTTCATTAACTGATGGTTAATGTTCTGAATAAACAAAAACAATGAATTTCCGTTGAAAATTACACACTTCGCCCAAATTTCAGGTAAGTTATAAATACCATGCCAGAAAAACTGCTTGTCTTTTTGTGACAAACCATTCTTCCAACTATTTTCCAACTTCCTCAAAATTGCTGAAATGCGTTGTATCCTGGCTATCGATATGTTAAAAGGGCCAATGTCTCTGTTAAGTACTAAACGAACAGTTAACGTTTAATTAAATAAGCCCTTGCCAATAGTGTTAGATTACCAATAAAGATTAGAGAGCTGGCAATTTTTAAAGAATACGATAGAAGAAATTAGCGTTTAATAAGGTGACTTCCACAAAGAAAGTATAAAGTTATTTAAAGTTAGTTGTTGAAAAAAATAATTGGAAAACTATAAGCAAAACTTCAAATGCTCATAGCACAAAAACAGGTTTTTTGACATTGGCCCTTTTAGAACCAAACGACAGATTTCTTCTCGGAAAAGAATAGGCCCAGTTATTCGTCTTACACTAACAGCACACCAAACACCAATCTTCTTATCATAATGAATACCATTAAGATTTTCTGCACACCAATAGTGGGAGATCTGACTCTTCACACGACCATTAAGATGAAATCACAACTTTTATCTACTCGTACTAAAATACGGTGTTGCGATGATAACTGTCTCACCACAGGCTGGCGACTCGTGCTTGCCAAGTCGAACACGTGGTCATGAACTATGCACGTGCCTCCTTTCTGCAGCTGCCGTAGACAAAAGTAGGAACACCGTGCGTTCGTTGCACAGCTCGGTGGCTAGAGACACGGTGGCGTGCCAGATGCGACCGTGCCGCATGCGACCCGTGCCACTAGCGACCGCATGATCTGTAACCGTGCCGGATGCGACCCGTGCCACTAGCGACCGCATGATCTGTAACCGTGCCGGATGCGACCGGCGTTGACAAGCAAATTGTCATTTGATAAGTTGTGTCATCACCCAAGATAAGGCAAGCTAAACGAAATGCAATGCCATTTCAATAAGACCTATAAGCAGCTACTGCCCCTACTTTACATAACACTTCTGGGGGAAACTCGTTTTACAACACGAAACATGGTGATGCGTTTACGTCTTTTCCCACCGGGCGAGTTGGCCATGCGGTTAGAGGCGCGCGGCTCTGAGCTTGCAGCCGGGAGATAGTGGGTTCGAATCCCAATGTCGGTAGTCCTGAAGATGGTTTTCCGTGGTTTCCCATTTTCACACCAGGCAAATGCTGGGACTATACTTTAATTAAGACCAGGGCCGCTTCCTTCCCATTCCTAGCCCTTGCCTATCCCATCGTCGCCCTAAGACCTGTCTGTGTCGGTGCGACGTAATGCCACTAGCAAAAAAAAAAAAGATCCTAATTCTCTGAAATTATTTACGACTTAGGCCTACTTACTTATCGTGTCCTATTAGTACCAGGAGTGTCCGAGGACGTGTTCGGCTTGCCTGGTGCAGGGCTATCTACCTGACACCCGTTGGCGGCCTGCGCGTCTGGATGTGGGAGTAGGGAGAGATGTAAGCCGGTTTCGGAACGTAGCCCACTCCTCTCGAATAATACCAAGGGGTCTGCTCGATGCTTTACGTCGCCATCCGACGGCCGAACCACCATCAACAGCATCATATCCCCTCACTCCATTTGAACACTGCGAAAAGGTTTGGATTTGAATCCAGGCTTTTGGCATCCAATCTAGTGATTAGAAACTATCTAACACCAACTTTCCTACCCTGCCGGCCAAAATTCTGATGGTGATTTTTTTTTCAACCAGGCTAAGTGGCTCAGACGGCTCAGGCTGTTGAGATGCTGGTCTTCCGACTTCAACTTGGCAGGTTCGATTCTGGCTCAGTCCGGTGGTATTTGAACGTGCTGAAATACGTCAGCTTTGTGTCGGTGAATTTACTGGCACGTAAAATAAGTCCTGCGGGACTAAATTCCGGCACCTCAGCGTTCCCTTAAATCATAAAAGTAGTTACTGGGACGTAAAGCCAGCAACATTATTATATTTTTCTTTCGACCAACGGCACTCGAACCTGCTAACCACAGTGTCAGACCTTTATTTTAGAAAAGACGAAGTTAGCTACTTATAAACAATCTGCCACTTGGTGACAGCCCTTAATGCAGATCAATTGTAAGTGATTGATGGGTCGCATGCGGCACGATACTTATCAACTCGGTCGCTATTGGCACGATAATGGCCGGGTCGCATCCGGCGCGGTCGCATCTGGCACGTAACCAGAGACACGTCTGTGTCCACCAGTACCATATCCAGGTGGCTTTCAGAGGTGGTACTTTCGTCGTGACATCGCTTAAGACATTACTATTACAACGTGATCATCGCAAGAGCGTTTCACCTTTTGCCACGAACAGGCAGCTGCGGTTTGATGACAAGTGGTGTTGAGCGACGGTATCACGGTTCTGTCTGGATGCAGACGTCCAACGAATTCAAGTCTTGATACGTCGTAGCCAGCGCTTCACTGTAGAGGGGACAGTGCCCCAACGAGAGCCACTTCCAACTTCGTAAATACGTTCTCAACGTGCAAAAATCTTGTTGCCATCATGCAATATAATGTAATTTCAATTTTTTTGGGATTACCAGGGTGTTCAGCTGCTCATGTGATCCTTACGACGAGAAGTACCTGCTTAGGAGGGAGTTTGTTAATGACCTAGTTTGGTGATTATTTCTAGAGGGCAGGTCTGCTCTTGATTTATTGATTTATATATCACTTAAGAATCTTTTTTCTGCATTCAAGGATCTAGCTGTTAATAGTTTAGGTTTCTAATAAAAATTCATGGCTTTTTTTTAACAATGATGCTTTCACGGCCCGTACTTGTAGGCTTATGCCCTGTCAAGAAAACAAGGTGAAATCCTTCACGTTTCGCAGAGAACTTTGCTCCACGTCTCCAGAAGAAAATCTCGACAGTTCACAAGGTAGACTTCTTCAATAATGAGGGTTTGAATTTAAAAATGCTTTACCGTGGGAACTGTAGTGGTACGCTCTTTCGCCACCAGGTGGATCGCTGTATGCTACCACAGCGCTCCAAGCGGGAGTCGACGACAACATTAAGCTCCAATTAAGATGTTCTATCACACCGTGTGTGCGTGAGAAGTATCAGAGAGAACATCAGACGAATCAGGGACGAATGTGGTAGAAGAAATAAATAGAAACAAATAAAATAAGCAAGCTAAGTATGGAAATTAACACCTAATGATTAAATATACAGGATCATAGGAAACACAACCGAAACCATAAGAAAAAGGAAATTGCAATTTTTTGGACATATTTAGAGAATGGATGATTCCAGATTAACAAAAAGGATTGTCAAGTACATTAGGGACAAAACGGAAACAAGTGGCTTTATTCAAGAATAAAGGGACATTTAGAAAGAAATAATATAAAAGAAGAAACTGTGAACAGAGAGATGTTTAGAAATAGGGTAGTAAATATGGAAGGATTCCAAGGAAGATTAGACAAGCAAGTGGTCCAAGGACAGAAAGAAACAGCATTGTGAAAGGACGAAAGAATATTGGAAGGGACGGAAGAGAAAACAACAAAGTATGAAGAATTAAAATGAAATTGGCACATGCAATGAAAGACACCAGGTTAGAACAGAACAGAGCTGAAGAGCAGAAAGAAAGTATGCGGAGTTCCCTGCGAGACGTAAAGTGTTTCACCTTGTTTTCTTTACAAGACATGAGCCCACTAACTCATGATTTGTTTAGGAGGAATATTTACCTAGAGCTGACAATTCTGTATCGTGTGTCTTGATTAGACGGATATGTTCTTTTGATTCTGAAACTAATTTTTTCGGTACACTTAAGGACATCGGAATAATTTTTAATGTCAATTAGTTGAGACTGCAGAATATTTTTCTTCGATATTTTTCTCGCATCATAACACTATCTGACAGGTTCCAGGACGACCTGCTAAGTCTCATAAGAAAAAGCTTAGAGGAAGATTTCCATTTCCTTTAGTTTCATTGTTTGTTGTGCTAGTCTCTTGAGGATAAAGAGCGCTGAGAGAGATCAATAAGAGAAGGAGTTTATGGCTCCTGCCAGCCATTGTATGCTGTGAGACATGCAACCAGTTTGGAGCATCGTAAACGGTAAGCGTCCTCTCAGCCGGTGACCGCGCACACTGTGACAGCAATACCCTGACAGTTTTCTTGTTGTCGTTTGTATATTCCTACAGCACTGGCGATCTACATTGTGACTAGTCTCACAGACCCATGTATATTTTTTAATTACGGTACAACCCCAGTATTTGTCTGGTGTGAAAATGGGAAACCACGGATAACCATCTTCAGGGCTGCCGGCAGTGTGACTCGAACCCAATGCAAGCTCACAGATGCGCGACTCAAACCACGCAGCTACTAGCTTGGTATTATTATTATTATTATTATTATTATTATTATTATTATTATTATTATTATTATTATTATTATTATTATTATTCATTCTTACGATTCAGCCGTCCTAGGACCACATGAAACAATCCCCTGTGGATGGGGGTAGTAGAACAGCTCCCACGGAATCCCCTCCCTGTTATAAGAGGCAACTAAAAAGGGCATGAGGGATTCTTAAATTTTGAACGTGGGTTGGCAATCACGGGGAACTTAGCTTAGAACTGGTAATGATTCCACTTGGCTTTTACAGCCTCCTCACTTTCACCTAACCTATCCCACCTTCCTTGGCCAGCTCTTGTTCTTTTCCGATCCAGAAGCTATTAGGCTGCGAGGTCTAGGGAGTCATTCATTATCACACCCTTCGTGACCCTTGTCTTTCTTTAGCCGATATCTTCTTTTTTCGAAGTGTCGCACGCCTTCCATTTCTTCTCTCTGATTAGTGTTAATAGTGGATTGTTGGCCAGTTGTTCTTCTCTTGAAACAATAATCACCACCATCACCACCACCACCACCACATGAAATAGTTTTCTTCTTCTTGTCTTCCCATAATTTCATCTTTTCTCGGTGTTTTTATTTTCTTTCTACCGTTCATTTGCTGCCTTAAGTCTTCTTGGACTTATTTTATTCTTCTTCTTCGTCTTCTTCTTCTTCGTCTTCGTCTTCTTCTTCTTATGATGATTATTATTATTATTATTATTATATTATTATTATTATTATTATTATTATTATTATTATTATTATTATTATTATTATTATTATTATTATTATTATTGTACCGGGCGGTACACCTCTACACCGTTTATTTAAAAGTTGCGCCAGTTGAAACTCCTCTTCTGGAGGAAGGTTGAACTTTATCTATTCTATTAATTCTCTACTTTCTCAGAAGATGTCACCACATGGAAAATTTTGAGTTTTTGAACTGTGTCACTTTTGATGTGTTTTTGTTTCGCTTGAAGTAAGAAGTGTGAACTTTCTCTTCTAGAGGACACTACTGAAGATCAACAATAGTGCGACCTAGTGCGGAGTCAAAGAACTATTGTGTTGGAGAAATTTTTATTTCAAGAGTTTGTTCTTTGTTAAATTTCCTTCTGTCATTGTTTTAAGTTGGCTGTATACCCCTCTTTTTCCCCTTAGTTTGGATCTAGCCAATCCCGAATTTCTTTAATTAATTTTCCACCAATAATGTGTTTCTTTTTCCTCTATGTAGGGGTTTCTTTTCCCGAACCAATAAAGAGTTTGTGGGAGGGTGTTTTCTTTCCCCTAACGCCTAGAATCTTCCGCGAGAGGATATAAACTGCTGATTTTAGGGTCTCCAGGCCACTTCTGTTCCATCTTTCAGTGTATTAAGTACATAGCAGGAGGCGGGAAGCGCCTCTTTCTTCTTCAGCCGTTCAACACCAGGTAATGGCCTATTAATTACTTCTTTTCTTGCTAGGTCGGCAGTTTAACACTCGCGGCGGGTTCGAAGCATTTCCATCATGTAACCTTTTCCTAAAATGTAATTACTCTTTTCATCTTTTTTGTAAAGCTACATATTGGGATAGAGAGTGCTAACCCTCTCGAGCTCCCACTCACATTTGTTTTGAGGTGAACTTATTTTCTCAAACTATTCTTCGTTTATGTAATGTAAAGTGTTCTTCTCTAAGTCACCTCTGTAGTATGGGATTAGCCCCTGCGTTAGTGGCCCAGAGCCAGAATAGGTTTTAAAAACAAGGTGTATTAGGAGTGCAAGTTCGCCTCCTCTCAAATTGTTATTTTAGAGGTCATGTAATCAACCTTATTTTCATGTAATAGACCTGCGTAGTTTGGGTATTTTACCCCTGTAAATACGTCCTTAGAGGACAGCTTGAAGGTAGAGTTTGGTGTGGCCTTGTGATAGGCTTACCATTTTGAGAGCGGATCGCTCTTTGAAATTTGTTTCTGTATGCCTCGTGCAGACTTTATGTGTAATGTTTGGAGCCAGTGCTCCTGGGCATGAATGGGGTTTTCTGCCCCTTGGCTAAAATTTTCTTTGGGAGTAAGGCGGGGCTGATTGCCCAAGAGTTATGAAGTAAGGGCACTGAGCCCGAACCCAGTAATATTGTACCTACATTTTTGCTACTCTGTACCTGTTATGATTGTTATCTCTTGTTTTTGAAAAGAAATATAACCTAGTTAAATTTTAAATTAATTGTACATTGCACGTAATTTCGTAGCTTGAAACCCATTCACACCCGCACCTTCTTTCACCTCTACCTACCACGGATATCTCCGTAACAAGTGGTAGCAGAGCGTGGTTGAATGGGTCTCAATTTAGCCCCTTTTGACGGCTAAACATTGCTTTGATTCGAACTCTAACAATTTTCTCAGTTGCTGGAATTTTTTGAGTTTTTCAAAATTGTTCTGTCATCATGCCCGGCCCTCGCGATGTTCTCCTCCTTAACTACCTGCGCAAAGAGGAGTTGATATATGAGTTAACTATCAGAAACGTTCAGTCTGGAGGCACGGTTGCAATAGACACTAACAAGCTTAGAGAGTCCCTTGATTTGCCCATTTCCATCCCCAATTTGGGAGAGAAAGAAATTGATGACTCTCTTTCCACGATTGTCGAGAATATTACTGGGCTAGCATCGGTAGTCAGTTTTTTTGATGAAAACGATCCATCTCCTAATCAAATTAAGCGTGTGCAAGGCAGGCTGTATCACTTTGCAAATAGAGTTAATGATCTATTGTCTCTAAAGGTGAATGACGTTCAGAGGAAGCAAGCTAATACGCTCCTTGAAACTATCTCTGAATTGTCTAGTAAGGTCACTCAATTGCTAACCGGCGAAGCTCCTCCCAAAACTGATCAACCCGCCACGGTGAATGTAGGTAACGAGGAAGAGCCTCCTCAGGGAGAAGTCAATAGGATAACCGTTGCTGCTCAAACTATCTCTGCCCCATCGAACAACGAATCTGAACGCCGTGCGTCATTGAGTAACATCCGCTCTGAATTAACTTCTTTGCCCTTGAAACCTTTAACGACTATGTCACCTGGGTTCAGCAGCTTGCCTCATCCATTGGCAATGTTGCTTAGAGGTATCTCTAAGTTTTCCGTCAACACCACCAGTGACGTAATTTCATTTTTAAGATTTCTAGTGGAATTTCAGGATCATGCCCTTGTGTTTTCTCTTTCCCCATGTCAAATTTTGCAAATTATCTATCCTTATGCTATTGGTGTTCTATCTGACAAAATAGTTAGAGCCATTGCCGAGCAATCTTCTATTGAGGATTTCCATGCCCATTTGCTAGCTAACTTCATCCCGGCTAGGGCCAGGTCCTCCCTTATTCAGAAATACTATTATCGGGTACAGCGCTTGGATGAAAACCTGGCAGACTTCATCCAAGATATTAAGTTTTATACTAGGGTGTTTGCTCTCCACTTCCCTGAGGATCAGATCGTGCAAGCTATTGTCGAAGGGATTTCACCACCCTACAGGTCATATTTGTGTTTCGCGGCGTGCCCGCAAACCTTCTCTGAACTGGAAGCATTAGCCGTCTCTGCGGAAGGAGTTAGGTATGCCGATTCCTTGCGGGTGGCGAAAGAACCCCCGCCTTCCTTTAGTAACACTCGGCCTCCACCTCGCCGACCAGTCAATCCCCGTAAATGTTATGCTTGTGGGTCGCCTGACCATCTGCGGAATAAGTGTCCTCTGATCAAGTCAAGTGGGACAAGGAATGGAGCAGGGTCATCACAAGGCTGTTTTAAGGGTGGGGCCTTCTCACATATCGCCAAGAATTGCCCAAACTCAAATAGCACCCCCTCCTGCTCAACTTCTGGTGCAAATTCCAGCTATGCCAATAATAAAAAGTGACTAGTGGCGTCGGCTGAGCCGACTAATCCATATTCCCGAGACTCAGCCCCTAGTAAACAGGTTGTAAATGCAGAGAACGACCAGCCTTCAAATTCATCTTTTGAATGCCCTAAAGAGTGTCTTAGGATTGCGGCGGATACCCCCGCACCTGTTCCTTTTCTTAAGATTGAGTTAAATAACGAGCCTATAACAGCTCTCTTAGATTCAGGCAGTGTTTGTTCCATTATTTCGGCTGATTGGTATTCTAAATTGAAATCTGTTTGTAAACTCCCTGACTATGTCTCTTCTCCTGTTCAATGTGTTTCTGCTAATACATCTCCATTAGAAATTCTAGGTTCCTTACTGGTCAAAATTCGTATTTTTAAATTTACATGGAAAATTAAATTGTTTGTGGCCAAGCAATTGTCTTGCCCCATTATATTGGGAGCTGACTTTATTTCTCACACTGGTCTTGTGCTCGATCTCCAGTCTAGGTCGTGCACATTCAAATTTGCTTCTAGTTGTAAAATTCCACTATTAAAGTGTAATTCTGTGTCATGTTCTTCTGTTTCGCCTACCCAGGATGAGATGTTGTTAGACCTTAGACATCTACCTGAGGAGCAGGCTGATAGTATTCGCAAACTGTGTCAGTCGTTTCCCGAGGTATTCTCTGATACTCTTGGCGTTACTGACCTGATCGAATACAAAATTGAGGTCACGGATTCGATTCCTGTCCGTTTTCCACCGTATAGGCTATCTCCACCTAAAATGAAGGCTCTGAAAGAAATC
The DNA here is from genome assembly GCF_040414725.1 of Anabrus simplex. NCBI lineage: Eukaryota > Metazoa > Arthropoda > Insecta > Orthoptera > Tettigoniidae > Anabrus > Anabrus simplex. The sequence continues at coordinate 35,276,494 of NC_090278.1, forward strand.
ATCGATCAGATGTTGAAGGATGGTATTATTAGGCCCTCTAAGTCAGCGTATTCTTCGCCTATTTTTCTAGTCCCGAAACCCCAAGGGGGCTTCAGGCCTGTAATTGACTACAGGGCTCTCAATCGGAAGGTGGTGTTACAATCTGTGCCCCTTCCCGACCTTCATTCTTGCTTTTCATGGTTTCGTAAGGCCAAGTTCTTTACTATCTTGGACTTGAATCAGGCCTATAATCAAATTCCCCTTGCTGAAGAGTCTAAACACCTTACAGCGTTTGCCACGGACTGGAATTTATATGAATACAACCGCGTGCCTTTCGGGCTCCCCACGGGGGCAGCTGTGCTCACTAGGCTACTAGATAGGGTCTTCTCCGACATCAAATTCGAGTACTTATATCACTACTTGGATGATGTCGTCGTATTTTCCGAGACTTTTGAAGAACATCTAGATCATCTGCGAGAAGTTCTGAATCGCCTTCGTAAGGCTGGGTTAACTGTCAAGTTGTCCAAGGTTGCCTTTGCTAAGCCCTCTATGTCATTCCTAGGGCATATTGTGTCACCCGATGGGGTAGCTGTCGATCATTCTAGAACACAGGCCATCCGTGATTTTAAACCTCCTAAGGACATCAAAGGTATCGCTAGATTCATTGGTATGGTGAATTTCTTCAGGAAGTTTATTCCTAACTTCGCTAATAGAGCGGCGCCCTTAAACCTTCTTCGTAGGAAAGGCATCAAATTCGAGTGGGGACCTTCTCAACAAGCCGCTTTCGAAGATCTTAAATTAGCTCTCTGTAATGCCCCTGTACTTGCTATGCCTGATTTCTCGAAGAAATTCATCGTCCAAACGGACGCGTCATCGTCAGCTGTAGCTGCAGTCCTTCTTCAAGAGACTGAACTAGGGAGGCGTCCCATCGCCTATGCATCTAGGACTCTATCGGTTCAAGAAGCCAAGTATTCCATCTATGAGCTCGAAGGGTTGGCAGTCTTATTCGCCTTAGAAAAGTTCCGTCTCTATCTGGAACATGTCAAATTCGACCTGGAGACAGATAATCAAGCCTTAAGCTGGGTCTTAGGTAGGCCGCGTCGTACTGGTCGTATAGCCCGTTGGGCCATCCGTATTTCTGCCTTCCAATTTGATGTACGACATATCAGAGGTACCGAAAGTGCTGTTGCTGATGGACTCAGCCGTATGTTTCATAACGACGTCGAAACCCACGAACCGGTCGATAGTTCATCACCTTCCGAGTCCATACTATCTGGTGTTAATGCCATCTTAACAGATGCTCCCATGCTTTTTAGGGATATTGAGAAATACCAACGTGAAGATCCGACGCTGGCTCCGATAATGGAAACCCTTTCTTCTGGGGAACATGTTGTCCCTTATGTTCTGAGGAATGGAGTTCTATGTTGCCCTTCGAGGCATGATAAGATGATGAAAGTTGTTGTTCCAGCGGTTCTTGTACCTATGATCTTCAAGTATTATCATGAGACCCCATTAGGAGGGCATCTTGGTATCTTTAAAACTCGTGAAAAGATTCGTGAAATGTTCATCTGGAAAGGTATGGACGGTGAAATTCGGGAACTCGTAAAAGCTTGTAAATCTTGTTTGATCAGTAAACCCACCATGTCCACTAAAGTAGGCCTTTTGTCTTCTCATCAAGCGTCGCGCCCCATGGAACGCCTGTATATTGATTATGTGGGACCCTTCCCCCAGTCAAAGGGGAATGCCAACAAGTTCATCTTTGTATGTGTAGATGGTTTTACTAGATTTTCCTGGTTATTTCCGACTAAGCTGGCTACCGCTCAGTCCACCATTTCTTGTCTTAATACTATCTGTGCTTCTTTTGGTCCTTGTCAATACATAGTTTCCGATAATGCTAAGGCTTTTACATCTAATTTATTTCGTAAATTCTGTTTTGACTTATCCATCTCTCATGTCACTACTTCTGCTTATTACCCTCAACCATCTCTGGCTGAACGGGTTAACCGTAATCTCAGGTCCGCACTCATTGCCTATCATCATGAAGATCCTTCCAGGTGGGACACGTCCCTGCATTGGATAGCTTTTGCTTTGAATTCAGCGGTTCATGAATCTCACAAGTTCACTCCAGCTTCTTTAATGTTCAAGTTTGTTCCCAACTCGCCGCTCTCTAACCTCTGGTCTCTGAATGACATTCTACCCGAGATAATAGATCCGGACAACATTAAAGATCTTTGGAAGAAGGCTAAAGCCAATCTTAAAGTGTCTCATGAAAAGGTTAGGGAAAGGTATGATCGTGGACGGAGACCCACCCCTTTGAAGGTAGGTGACCAGGTTATGGTCAAAAATTTTGTTCCCGCGGGCAAGCTTGCCCCCAGATTTCATGGGCCTTGTATCATTCTCGATTTTCTTACGCCGGTTACCTTATTGTTAAGTAATCCAGCCACCGAGAGGATATTTAGGGTTCACCTGTCCCAGGTGAAACCGGTGTAATTTTGTGTTAACTTGCTTCATATTATTTTGAAAGGATATGAAGGTTATATTTTTTTGAGTTTCACTTTTATGGCATTCTGCCCCTTCTATAATATTTTGGTTTTAGATGTAAGCCTTTTGTAAAACCCGCCCCGATCCGTTTAACTGCCATCCTGTTCTTGCCACGGCCATTACCACGCTCCCGTCTCCTGCTCCACCTTACACTGTGGCTTAATAAGATTAAATGCCACGGATATCTACACGCCGCTGGCCCCTCAACCTCTCCATAATGCCTGTGCCTTCAAAAAGACGATGGTCCAACACAATTCTGCCGCCTAGCCTTAATGTTTCAGTGCCCCCGCAGCCGCGCAGCGCCGTGCAGCAACTGGGGAGGGGGATGGGCCCCCTCCTCTCCAGCGAGGACGACATGTGCACGGCGAGCCGGAGCTCTCCTTCCGGCCAAGGCTGATGTGCGGCGCACGACCTGCTACTGGCCCGCAGCCTGTATATGTTCACCGCGGGCGCGGCGTACTTCAACACCTCTGCTCCCCTCATAGTGCGGGCGAGCGGTATCTCAGGGTACTTAAGGGGTCCGAGCGGCCTCCGTTGGACGCAAGCTGCAACGGCCGGTCTGGCCATCCGACTCAATCTACATCAACTACATGGACAGTTACTATAAGAGATAACTACATTTGGGAATTTAACAACAATATTTGGTGGACATTGCAAAACTTTTCTTCACTTTTAAGCATTAAAGGTTTATCTTCAGAAATTCAACTACTACAACAGAAAAACTTTACTGCACCTGCAACAACAAAATTTTGAAATTGCAACCAACCAAATTACTAAAATCTTATAAATGCTTCCGCAATTAATCTTAATATCAACATCAAAACTTGGACCTTATTTTGGAAACAAAGCTTATGTTCTTCTGTGTTACCCCTTGGAGGAACTTTTGGGGGGGGGAGGTCTGTACCGGGCGGTACACCTCTACACCGTTTATTTAAAAGTTGCGCCAGTTGAAACTCCTCTTCTGGAGGAAGGTTGAACTTTATCTATTCTATTAATTCTCTACTTTCTCAGAAGATGTCACCACATGGAAAATTTTGAGTTTTTGAACTGTGTCACTTTTGATGTGTTTTTGTTTCGCTTGAAGTAAGAAGTGTGAACTTTCTCTTCTAGAGGACACTACTGAAGATCAACAATAGTGCGACCTAGTGCGGAGTCAAAGAACTATTGTGTTGGAGAAATTTTTATTTCAAGAGTTTGTTCTTTGTTAAATTTCCTTCTGTCATTGTTTAAGTTGGCTGTATACCCCTCTTTTTCCCCTTAGTTTGGATCTAGCCAATCCCGAATTTCTTTAATTAATTTTCCACCAATAATGTGTTTCTTTTTCCTCTATGTAGGGGTTTCTTTTCCCGAACCAATAAAGATTTTGTGGGAGGGTGTTTTCTTTCCCCTAACGCCTAGAATCTTCCGCGAGAGGATATAAACTGCTGATTTTAGGGTCTCCAGGCCACTTCTGTTCCATCTTTCAGTGTATTAAGTACATAGCAGGAGGCGGGAAGCGCCTCTTTCTTCTTCAGCCGTTCAACACCAGGTAATGGCCTATTAATTACTTCTTTTCTTGCTAGGTCGGCAGTTTAACACTCGCGGCGGGTTCGAAGCATTTCCATCATGTAACCTTTTCCTAAAATGTAATTACTCTTTTCATCTTTTTTGTAAAGCTACATATTGGGATAGAGAGTGCTAACCCTCTCGAGCTCCCACTCACATTTGTTTTGAGGTGAACTTATTTTCTCAAACTATTCTTCGTTTATGTAATGTAAAGTGTTCTTCTCTAAGTCACCTCTGTAGTATGGGATTAGCCCCTGCGTTAGTGGCCCAGAGCCAGAATAGGTTTTAAAAACAAGGTGTATTAGGAGTGCAAGTTCGCCTCCTCTCAAATTGTTATTTTAGAGGTCATGTAATCAACCTTATTTTCATGTAATAGACCTCCGTAGTTTGGGTATTTTACCCCTGTAAATACGTCCTTAGAGGACAGCTTGAAGGTAGAGTTTGGTGTGGCCTTGTGATAGGCTTACCATTTTGAGAGCGGATCGCTCTTTGAAATTTGTTTCTGTATGCCTCGTGCAGACTTTATGTGTAATGTTTGGAGCCAGTGCTCCTGGGCATGAATGGGGTTTTCTGCCCCTTGGCTAAAATTTTCTTTGTGAGTAAGGCGGGGCTGATTGCCCAAGAGTTATGAAGTAAGGGCACTGAGCCCGAACCCAGTAATATTGTACCTACATTTTTGCTACTCTGTACCTGTTATGATTGTTATCTCTTGTTTTTGAAAAGAAATATAACCTAGTTAAATTTTAAATTAATTGTACATTGCACGTAATTTCGTAGCTTGAAACCCATTCACACCCGCACCTTCTTTCACCTCTACCTACCACGGATATCTCCGTAACAATTATTATTATTATTACCCAGTTCCCGTGGCTCAGAGAGGTATAGGAAGTGCCTGGGTTGATTGGGAAGACAAACAATATTCAAAGTATAAGTTAAACTAACAAAATTCAAGAATGTTTTCTCTAATAGACTTTGGTTTCATCACAACAAGTTAATAATACTTAGACGAGCTAGGCTGCTCGATAAACCCTTACAATTTTGAAACAATACTGGAGCTCGTAAGTTCGAGAAAACAAAATAAGAACTAAAAGGCTCTGACAATGGTACAACATGAACCTATTGGTTCCAAACAGATACAATTAAGAAGGGATTGATCTTCCATGAACATGACCAGGATAAGGTCGAGCTGATTCATTCTAAATTCAAATAAAGGCTAGCCTTACAATTTGATAAGAGACCACGTCTTCATTATCACACTTCAGAACATGGGTTACAACCCATTTCAAAATCGTTTTATCGTGGGATTTTCAATTTACATTAGTGATGACGAATTCATCTATTAGGTTGAGGAACAAAGATCTAGCTTACCTACAAAGGTTACACTTCAAGAGACTTATATACAGAAGCCAAAGGCCTATACTACTTGGCCACAGCAAAACGTATTTAGAAAAGGAAATCTTTACAATATACCGATAACTGAATTTGAAATGAGGCAGACATGAAGCACTCCAAAATGAAGGGATTTGAACCCTAAGTGGGCTGATGGCCCGAAGAAGCGGAAGCTAATCCCATACTACGCTGTAAGTGGAGAAGCATTTAAAGCCGAGAAACGTAAGTTCAATTTTAGAGTTACAAAAACTTAGTCATCCAGTTTAATTTCAATGGGAGAATTACGAGGGTAATCACTCGTGCTCCCTTACATTCAACCCATTTCCAATAAGGGAGGCCACCCTACATTACGATGAGAAAAGGAAGTCCCGACGGTTACATTTTAAATGAAAGTTGCGAACATCTTCCCTACACTTCACACGCAGTTAAGTAAACTTAGATAACTTCATTCCGCCGTACCTTATTACTTCATTAGCTGGGACTTCCTTCAGGCTGAATCCCCGCCCCTCTTTCACGACGAGAACACAATCACAACAGCAATGCAAGGCACTGAGGGTAAAAATGCCTCAGCTTTTTTGGAGAGAGAGCCCAAAAAGTCTGGATGTTTACAATCCAAGGATCGGATTGGATGGCTTCCTTTAAACAACAGAGACCCGGATTGGTCAGAAATATTACATTCTAGCTTAAGACAGGTGGATTGAATTAGAGGAGATGGTAGAGGACTATGTGCAACTTCGAAACAAACAATAATGACAACAGAAAGCTATCACGTTTACAAACATAGAGATACACACTTTCTTTCAGGATTGATTAGGGTTTTGCCCTCAAGAGGTCTCTTATATATCGATGACAGAGCCATCCTGACATTGAAGAAGAAAACTGTTACACTATTTCTAAGTTCAAATAGAGAACAACTCATGCAGTACTCAATGAGACACACTGTAATCCCCGTAAAATTATTATTATTATTATTATTATTATTATTATTATTATTATTATTATTATTATTATTATTATTATTATTATGTGTGAATGGTCCCTTTCGGAACACATGAAGCTTTATTTATGATTTCATTTGCGTAGGATCCGGGATACTTTCATCTGTTCACTAGAGAGCCTCTTCGTTTCTTCTGTCCACTTGGTACCTGCTCTTTTTGGTACTTCATTCTCTGGAGTAACTTCCCCCTTGTTAATTTATTATCATTATTATTATATAATATAATTATAAAAATTTAGGACCGATAGTAGATAGTGAAAGATTTTGAAGCAGGTTAAGGCAGAAAGGACCTGTCGTTACCGAGATCGATAGCTTCAGTCGCTTAAGTGCGAGCAGTATCCAGTATTCGGGAGATAGTGGGTTCGAACCCCACTGTTGGCAGCCATGAAGATAGTTTTCCGTGGTTTCCCATTTTCATACCATCGTCGCCATAAGCCCCATCTGCGTCGGTGCGACGTACAGCAAATTATTAAACCGTCGTGTCCTATTTATAGAAAGAAATGGAGAGAATTCGAGAGACTCTTCATTTATGGCGACGGCTCCAAAATTCCAGGAACTCGTCTCTCCGTGAAAGAGTTTATTTTCTCATCTTAGGAAGGAGGGAAGGGGGGAAAATTACACGGAATATGATATATTTGTAAGTCATGAAGGAAAACTATTGAGGTAGAGGGTTGAGTAAATATGGTTTAGAATTCTTCGAAAGGCTACAAAGAACTTCCGCTCAAATTACATACGCTCACTCTAAAGCGGACATAATTCCAGAAGCTGGTTCTCTTCCGATGCACTAATATAATCCATGACTAGAAATACAATCTGACGTTAAGCCCATATAGTGTGAAAACCTCATCGCACGTTAAGCCGCAAGAAGTCGGAGTAACTCACATTAAACTGGAGGTTTCCGGTATCCTCGCGGGAATAAATCCTCCCTAGACTTCATCACGGGCAAACATATATTATAGAAAATCGATCACAAACCATTTGGAGCAGACCGCTTTTATTGCTAACCAATAGTCACCTCGCAAAGGAGATATTGGAGGCTGTATAATAGAATAATGTCTATATTAGTGCTGACGGTGCGACGATTATGAAAACAGTATTCGCTCTCCCGCCTGGTACGTGACTGTGTTAGCAGTGTTGAGGCCAGCAAGATTTAATATTCGAGTCCTGTTTAGTCAATTAGTATTGTAGAGGATGGCAATGTTACAGTGTTCTAGTTCAGATCTAGGCTTCACTCAATAATTTTTGACGCTCTCCACGAAACCATACCTTAAGTTAGAAAATCGCTCTTTTGGTTTACTTTCAATTTTGATATTAGATAAATTTGCGATCATTTTCGGGAAAGCCAGAAGTCTCTAGCTTATGAACTGATCACTTTATGTAACTTTGAACTTGTAAAACAGAATTTATTGAATTTTGAGAAAATCGATTTGAAAATTGGGTATAGTACTCCGATAAAATATTAAGGATTTAATGAAATCTGACTGTTTCGCTGGATAAAGGAATATCAGCTTTCCGTATTGAAATAATTTTTATAAATATTTAGGAGTTTTATTCTCCAGAATTTAAAATAGAAAATTTGAAAAATGAGAAAAAGGAAGTTATTAGTCTTGCGGCACTCATATACGCAGAATTTCTGTTTTAAGGTGTACACATAAGATAAGGATACGGTCTATATATGAAAGGAGTTTACTGTTACTAAAAACAGCTTTGGCAAATCAGTCCGTCCCTTCTACTGGACGGGATTTGCTTCTTTTTTGTTTTATTCTCTCCGTAATTAAATGCCTGTGAATTATGTGACATTGATAGGTCTGTAAGTTCAGCCAACTTTAAGTAATCATAAAATAAAATCATTAAGAGATCACTCCAATAATTGCAGGCGGAAGCTTACTCTAACCCGCAATACGGTCTGTGCTTAGCGCGTTGCTAAGCAACCAACTTTTTCATTAATATTCTGACACGTGTGATTTTCATCCTTGGTAATAATATTTAATATTAAACATAATGTGTAGATACAACTTTTTTTTCCTTACTATGACCTTTTTCAAAATTTCGAAACCCTAACTTTTTAGAAATGGTCGTGTATGTTTCTGGTTGTATGCGCAGAAATAATGTTAGTGTATGATATTTGATGATGATCTATTCCATTGTAAGCCAGAAATATATGTCAAGAGCAATTTTAAGACCGTGTTTTACATCTGTTGCTCTTAACATGTGACATCAGTGCAGTCGTTGATAACAGATAATTACTGTATTGTTACGTCTTGTTTTAAAAAAGCAGTAGTAATCGTGATACTGATATTCGTAGGCAATAAGATAATCGCTTTGTGAAAGTGTCGCATTCGCAGTGAAAACATTAGGTTGTCCTGAATAGGTTTGACTAATCTTTGGCCGTGAAGGATTATGGCAGCTGAAAGAAGACTGAAGGTCATCAGTGGCCATTTGCAGTGGCGAAGACAACCTAGATTTTGTAAATCATCAGCTACTTTATCTGAGTGCAGGTGCACTGTGTACAATTCTCACCTCTCATGGGAGCAGGGGAAGTTTTTTGAGTACAATGGCGACATTGTGATCCCACGACTAGTGCATTTGGAGCTCCTGAATGAGTGTTACCAGATATTTCTTGACATCTGCAATGGTTGTGCACCAAAAAATCAAATGACTCTTATGAAATATATCTCGCTCGCCAGAATGGGTATCCTGGGAGAGCAGGTATACTACAAATTACAAGATATGGTGTGGGATGATATTTTATCCAAGTACATCCTTTATCATCTGATTCTGGACTATGTGGAGTGCTTCACAGGCCCCAGAATCATGGCCGTGCACACAATGCTGATCAGTAAGCCTCCACACTCTGGGAATATGACTTCTGTATATCCTCTGCATCAGGACTTGCATTACTGATCATATTGTTGCATCATGGACTGCCATGGAGAAAGTTACTGTGAGTAATGGTTATCCGATTGTCATCCCGGGGAGTCAGAAAGGAGAATTATACCCTCATGAATATCCCGATCTGGAGAATGGTGTGAGCAAAGCAATTCATAGAATGATAGGATTCGATCATGTGGCAAAATTCAGTCTCGAGATGGAGAAAGGAGATACAGTGTTCTTCCATCAACTTGTAAATTATGGCTCCGGAGTCAACAGACCAGAGGGATTCCGTAAGGCAATCTCATGTCATTATGCTGCCTCTTAATGTGAATATATCGATGTTCAAGGAACTACACAAGAGAATACTTTCAAGGAGGTAGAGGAAATGGCAAAACTCAAAGGTTTTGAGGGGCTAGACTTTAAGGATGCCTGGAAGTATAGAAGTCGTATTGCTCGAGGTGTTCTGATAAACCTGTGAAGAGGTGTACTGCATTCATTCCATAATGCTACTATGTTATTTCAATCTGTAAATTTGTATTTTTATGAGATAGATTATGTACATATTTTATATATAAAGCCCGTTGACTCACTCACTGACATAAATGTTTACCCACTTCGGTATGAGCTAGAAACTTGAAATTTGGCATTGTGATAGCTATTAGCCTGCAACCTACAAAATAATTTTTAATGTTTACCACTTTCCGCCAAATAGAATGGCGGACGCAATTTCCGGGTGCACCGGAAAGGTGAAATCTGGCGAAATTATATTTGTTACCCTGTAACTTTTAACATTATACTTCTGAAAAATAAAGAAATATTCAGGCAAATTTCATTCCGTTGCAGACCTTCGTTTCGAAGTACTTTCTGCTTAAACAGTAATTCCAATAAAAACTGGATAGCACTTTCTGTCCCTGAAACGAAGAGAGCTATAAATTTGGTCCCATGAAAGTTTCTCAACTTGTGAAATTTGCCTCAGATCGAAAAGTTTACTGCTATATATAAAATACATCGCCAATATACGAGAAAATATATTAGCACCAAACATGCAGGCCAGTAAGAAGTCCGTCCGTTGACACAGTCCGTTTGTCGATGCGACATACCGTTTCGCCACAGTCTATTTCGAAATGTCCATTTGTAATGTAGAGTACCCAGGGGTTTGTGGGCGGAGCCCCCAACCAGCAAAAGCGAGTTTGTATTATATATGAGTGTAATTTTATGTGGTTGGTATGTAAACTTTTAATTTTGAAAATGAGGTGCTCGCTTCTGTAATGTATACACATATTTCAGATCACTCTCTAATCATCCTTAGTAATGTGATTGCATGCAGCCATGTTTGATTACTACCTGTAAGGGCAGAGTGTACACTTCCAGTAATAATGGAACAACATTATTCTCTGCTAGATACTCTGATTCTCTGACCTTGCCCAACTTCTAAATATACTGAACACGTGGCAGAACGTTGCTAATAACTTAGATGCTGCTAATAGAAAAAAGTTGACGAACGCACAGATGGGAAGGCCTCAAATCGACTAGACTTCTGTGTGACCGTTAATGAAGCGCAGGGACAGAATTCATTGAAAAAGTGTGTTTCTACTTACCCGATGCAGTATTTCGTGACTGCCAGATGTAGGTTGCACTACCTCGGACAAGATCATTTGAAAATGTTAAGATCCAAATACCCCTGAATGATCGAAACTGAGTGAACATTGTATGGAAAGAAGTGTTACAAACTATCCGGCATTAATTGTTCATAAAACTATTGAAAAGGGAAGGCAAAGCAAAATTACTACGACAGGCATATCAAGACGAGTGCTATCTATTTATAATGAATGTTGTGGAGCAGTACGGGTGTACAAATAATTATAATAATACTAGTCCATATCCAATTGACGAATCATGATTTACATCACTAAGCTATCTTGTATTCTGTACTAACAACACTGAATTGTTTGCTCGTTTTTCTGGAATGTTCTTTTGCGAACACAATCCGTCTCGCTACTTGGCGCAGGTACACCTAGCAGTTGGCACAACGAATCCGCCGTTTCTACTGTGTGTTTCTCTCGAATGTTGTCGAACAGATATTTCGTCCTTTCTGAAGTCATGCCTCTTACTTTCAACTTCTTAGGTAGGATCTGAGAAAAATTATCTGCTGCGCAAATTTTCACAATTATAGTTGGACATTTCTATTTTTGTTGGCACGTAATGATTCCGGGTATATCCTTTCCCACAGTAAAATTACTGAAATATATGATCTAAGGAACTCTTTTCCAATCATGTTGCTAGTCGTACATATTTATTAACAGCTCACCAGTTTCTTTTCAGATGATAACAGCTTAGTTAAGTTTTCACTTATCGGTGCTATCTTGAATGACCAAGACAATGTCTGTCACCAGCAACGTCCTTTTCATGATACGAAAGTCCAGTGACTAATACAAAGAATGTCGTCAAACCTCACCGACAAGGATTAGTATGTTGTGTTTGATAGTGGACTGATCAGTTTTCAAGAAGGAGCTCCTGTCCGGAAATGCACAGTTTGGGCGCTGGAGACCGTCCAAGCCTAAGAACGGTTGTGATAATCTGTTCCGATTTGGTATCTTAGTACGGAAGGTATGCAACCCTATAGCCATCTGTGTACGGCGGATGGACGACTTCAGTCCGATAAAATTCCTGGGCATGCGCTACATTCCTCCACACAGTCCTTGATGTGCATCCTACTTGTGTTACTTGTGTACTGTAGTCTGCCGGTGCAGTAACGTTGTTAACAGCAATGCGACATGTACCAGTTCACAGCTGTGGAAATGACCGACATGGTGCGCGCATACGGCAAAGCGGATTGCAGTGGTAGAGCTGCTGCAGACCGCATGCGGAGCGTTTTCCAAACAGACCTACCCCACATCATTCCACGTTCGTGTCCATCGAGAGACGACTAAGAGAATTCCGACAGTTCCACGTAGGTAGTATGAAGAGTATGGTTTATAACACTCCCGTAACGTCAGCTGAGGAACATACTGCTTGAATCCACGGAGCGACTTAAATTCTTCAGAGACAACCGCACGTATTGGATGATGGGCGTGGGGCTAAGCACCGCAGATGTAGGCCCTGCAATGACGTAGGAGGTACACAGATCGAACCCCGTTTGTAATGAGCCCGATGTGCTACTCTTTTTGGGTTTATTGACGGCATGTGGAACGCACACCCATCTCATACTTCGAATCCCTACAGCGCCCACGCCGTGCGTTTCTGGATATGGCTTCCTTCGTGAAAAGGGATCAGTTTGCCTTCTCGCACAACACTAAGCGTTGTCGGTGTTTTCTTGGGACACCCTGTAAATATCGAATGACCCACTGGAAGAAAGGAAATCGTTATTACATAATGTAAACCTGACATAACTCTCCAGATGGTGATGTTTTTATTTTGTGCGACGCTCTTGTCGGCATGAAGAAACCAATCACAGCACCTACGACCGCGCTCCGTAACCTCAGTTAAAATTACCAGTTATAAAATATGCAGTTAATTGAATGTATATAATTCTAACTATGCATTATCTTGATGCACAAGCTGGTTACCTCATATTTCGGTACAGGAAGACAATTCAAGAACTTCATTTAGGAAACCATACCTGAAGTCGCCAATGTTAAATTCCCATTGCGACGTAAGGTATGGTTTTGTTAGACTACTCAGCTTGTTTCCATGGCAAGTTTGAAGACTTTTCCGAACGGTCACATTACTGTCACTACTTTCATCACTTAGTTCAAGAATCAGGCTGCTAGATGGCGCTAAAATCTAAAAATTGATTATTATTTTTGCTATTTGCTTTACGTCGCACCGACACAGATATGTCTTATGGCGATGATGGGATGGTAAAGGCCTGGGAATGGGAAGGAAGCGGCCGTGGCCTTAATTAAGGTACAGCCTTGTGTGAAAATGGGCAACCACGGAAAACCATCTTCAGGGCTGCCGACAGTGGGATTCGAACCCACTATCTCCCGATGATTGGATACTGGCCGCACTTAAGTGACTGCAGCTATGGAATTGATATTTCTCACCCTTCCCAACTTCTTTCCTCGTGTCCCAAAATTTTGCCACGCGACTTAATGTATGGTTTTCTGGAGAGTGTCACTATTATAGTCGACGTAAAATGTGAAACTGGTTCGGCTTTGTCAATTTTTTTTAAGGAAATCATTTCAGGTTGACGCAAATGATATTCAATGCAGTGATAATTTCTACGGAGAAAAGTGCATTTGGTGGGTGTGATAAAGAGACAACGTACCAGCCATATTGTTGGAAAATTTTGGGTAACCTCTCGAGACGAGAAGATTTCGCATTGGACAGATATTTTGGTACTTAATTTAAACTTACAGCATTCTCATCCGAATTACAACAACATTTATTGTAGTACAAAAGTGAAATTACAAATAAATATTACGCCATATTACCTAGCTTAACGTAATTATACCTAATCTTAACAAATATAATTAATATAATCCAATCTATTATGGGCTTGGGCTTACAAGGCGTTGTCCCAATATCGTTTATTACGCTGTATCATAATTTTTATCTGTTAATGCTTGCCGTGAATACTTTAAAAAATGTTTTCATGTTTGTACTGAAATCAAGAGCAGTATTTTACCGAGATGCACAGTTATAGATACTGCACAATCCGTGAAGAGGTCAAGTACGATGGGCAGATGATGTAAATTTTTTTATTTGAAAATTGGTGAATGAAATCTCGAATTTGGGGACGACATACTGAGGTACATAGATATTGGTTGTGTCATAGTGTTCTAGTCTTACCCTAGGAATAACTGGCAGTATTGTGTAGAGAATGGTAATGTTACAGTGTTCCACTCCTGGTCTAGACATGACTGTGTTAGCATTATAGAGGTTGGTAATGTTAGAGTGCTTCAGTCCTGGTCTAGACATGACTGTGTTAGCATTGCAGGGGATGGTAATGTTACAGTGTTCTAGTCCTGGCCTAGACCTGACTGTGTTAGTATAGTAGAGGATGGAAATGTTACAGTGTTCCAGTCCTGGTCTAGACATGACTGTGTTAGTATTATAGAGGTTGGTAATGTTAGAATCCTCCAGTCCTGGTCTAGACAAGACTGTGTTAGCATTGCAGGGCATGTAATGTTACAGTGTTCTAGTCCTGGCCTAGACATGACTGTGTTAGTATAGTAGAGGATGGTAATATTACAGTGTTCCACTCCTGGTCTAGACATGACTGTGTTAGTATTGTAGAGGATGGTAATGTTACAGTGTTCTAGTCCTGGCCTAGACATGACTGTGTTAGCATTGCAGGGGATGGTAATGCTACAGTGTTCTAGTCCTGGTCTAGACATGACTGTGTTAACATTGCAGGGGATGGTAATGTTACAGTGTTCTAGTCCTGGTATAGACATGACTGTATTTGTATTGTAGAGGATCGTAATGTTACAGTGTCGTCTGCACATGTGTGTTCTTGTATGGACTTGAAAATATGTGTGTGCGATAACATGAATACGTACTTGTCTATAGCGACTCTGACGCTATTGTGGTATGCGACGCTCGCTTTACGCCGCTTTTACTAGTATGTCAGTATGCTGGCACATGGACGCTCGGCGTCCATTAGAGCGTCTCTCATGAGATGCAATAATCAATATGTACCGAGGTCCCTAGAGGCTGGCGGACAGCGGGTGGTTGGTAGTAATGGATGAGCCACCCCCACCCACCGTTCCTACATTATCGTAATGTGACTGGTATTGATGTTAATATTTAACTAAATAGAAAATTAGGTCACTAAGTGAAAGTAATTTCCCAATTGTGGACGTGAACTCTCAACTATTTGGCACAACAAAATTGTGTTACATGATTTTTACAATGGGGTATTTAAATCAAATCACGGTGGGAAAGTGTTTATGTTATTTTCGTTCATTAGGTTGGTAGGTTCTCACTAGGGAGTTGATGTATAAGCAATAAGAGGTGAGAATTACATTCATATTTATCTGATTCTCAGTGTCTTCTGGGATGATTGCCTCAGTCAGTAGATCACTGGCTTTGTGACTAGATGTTTGCCGGATCGATCGGGTTTCAGTTCGGTGGTATTTTTGAAGGTGCTCAAATACAGCAGCTTCATGTCTGTAAATTTATAAAACGAAGCGTGTTGGCTGCGCGGTTTGGGTCACGGAGGTCTCAGTTAGCGTTAGGGAGGTGGTGGGTTCGACACCAATCTCTGCAGCTCTGAAGATGGATTTCCTTGTTTCATTATTATTGTTTATTTTTCATGCGATGGAAGTGAAGATGCTACGGTGGTCCATTGCCTTGACTCGACTAAACTATATCAGGAAGGACGTTGTCCGGAAGAAATTCAAGCTTGAATTTTTGTAACAGTGAAACCTCACTTGCTAAGACAGCCTTTCAACTGAACGTGTTTCCCCCTGTGGGTGGGGGCGGTAGAATAACGCCCACGGTATCCCCTGCCTGTCGTAAGAGGCGTCTAAAAGGGGCCCCAAGGGCTCTGAACTTTGGAGCGTAGGTTGGCGACCACGGGGCCCTTAGCTGATTCCTGGCATTGCTTCCACTTACTTGTGCCAGGCTCCTCACTTTCACCTATCCTATCCGACCTCTCTTGGTCAACTCTTGTTCTTTTCCGACCCCGACGCTATTAGGTTTGCGAGGGCTAGGGAGTCTTTCATTTTCACGCCCTTCGTGGCCCTTGTCTTTCTTTGACCGATATCTTCATTTTTCGAAGTGTCGGATCCCTTCCACCTTTCCCTCTGATTAGTGTTATATAGAGGATAGTTGCCTAGTTGTACTTCCTCTTAAAACAATAATCACCACCACCACCACTCAACTGAACGTGGAGGGTCGCCGACCTCGAAGGCGACCTCAAACACGCTGGCTGGACAGAGCGAGAGATGACATGCGGATCATAGCTCAGCCACCGGGACGCTATGGATTGACTGAAGTGGATGAAACACTTCAAGAAGGCAGACCACACATAACTGGGAAAATGCAAAAAGAAGATTCTTTTTTGGCTAGTTGCTTTACGTCGCACGGACACAGATAGGTCTTACGGCGACGATGGGATAGGAAAGGCCTAGGAGTTGGAAGGAAGCGGCCGTGGCCTTAATTAAGGTACAGCCCCAGCATTTGCCTGGTGTGAAAATGGGAAACCACGGAAAACCATCTTCAGGGCTGCCGATAGTGGGATTCGAACCTACTATCTCCCGGATGCAAGCTCACAGCCGCGCGCCTCTACGCGCACGGCCAACTCGCCCGGTAAAGAAGATGTTGATGATCATTATCACATATTCCGCCTCCATAGCGTACTCAGTGTTGCCAACTTATATTTTCAAGATCCGCTAAATACTACTACAATTCCGCTAAGAAATCCGATCTATAATAATAATAATAATAATAATAATAATAATAATAATAATAATGAAATGGCGTATGGCGTTTAGTGCCGGGAGCGTTCCAGGAAGCGTTCGGCTCGCCAGGGGCAGTTTATTTTGATTTGACACCCGTAGGCGACCTTCGCGTCGTGATGAAGATGAAATTATGATGACGACGACACATACACCCAGCCCCCGTGTCAGTGAAATTAACCAATGATGGTTAAAATCCCCGACCATGCCGGGAATTGAACCCGGGACCCCTGTGACCAAAGGCCAACACGCTAACCATTTAGGCATGGAGCCGGAAATAATAATAATAATAATAATAATAATAATAATAATAATAATAATAATAATAATAATAATAATAATAATAATAAAAGTAAATGTTTTGCACTCATCTGATCTGTGAGTTTCACTGGGATTAACCCCCTGCCTGCGAGCCGGCGAGATAAAACTTGTAGGCGTTTTACTGTCGGGTGCAAACTAGGTGAATCCCCTACCTCAAGGGCGACACACAGAACAGGCCAGTTCATTAAACGGACTTCCATCATAGCATAAATATAAATGCTACTCTCACAGTTTCATAATCTGTCGTCATTCGTCAACTAAGAGATAAGTACCCTTTCCCCACGCATTACAAATTTATAATACGATGATCTCATAACATCAAATCCAAATAACATGTTTTCCTCATGTGACTGTTAGCTCCTGACTAGAAATACGGAATAGCACGGAGACAGTCTGGAGTACAAATTTTTTTAAAAACGTAAAATAGATAAAACGCTAAATTCCGCTATTAAAAATCTAGAATTCAGCCAAAAACTCCGCTGTCCGCTAAATGATATATTTCTCCGCCGACGGTGTTCTAATTCCGCCAAATTTAGCGGAAAATCCGCTAAGTTGGCAACACTGGTAACGGTTAGTGCTATTTGCTAGGATTGTCAGAACTCTGAGTTTGATTCCCGGTACTGCCAGAGATTTGAGAATGGTAGGACAACTGGTATGTGGTTCGAATTGTACATGCACCTCATCTCCATTGGAGATGTGCTTGATGAGAGCTGCCCCACCTCAGTATGAAGACATGAATTAACTTTATCATGTAAATATTGGGGTTATACCTTAATTATGGGCACGGTCGCTTCCTTCCGCGTCCAAAGCCATCGTCCCTATACGAGATGCTTCAGAAAGTGCGACATAAGGCATACAACAAAGATTTACCGGCAAGTAAAATAACTCTTGGGGGACAAAATTCCGGCACCACAGCTACTCCATAAAACAGTGAACGTAGTCAGCCGAACGTAAATACAAAGGTGTTATCTGATCCTAAAATAGTTAAGCGGCGGGTGGGTTCCACAGGGCAGTTTTATTGACCTTTATATTTTCGTATTTACAAATAGGTAATATGAGTAAGGAATTTAAATTACTTATAAGGATATTTGTGGATAATGTTATAATGTATACTGTAGTAAATAAGTTACAGGATTGTGATTGATTGCAGTGGGACCTAAACAATGTTGTGAGGCGGACAGCGGGCAATGATCTGATGGTAAGTGGAATGAAAAGTCAGGTTGTAATTTTCACCCAGAGCTGGAGTCCTCTTATTTTTAATTACTGTGCTGATGGGGTGAAGGAACCTCACAGGGAACACGTAAGTACTTAGATGCTAATATAAGGAAAGGTCTTCATTGGGGTAATCACATTAATGAGGTGGTGAATAAAGGTGACAGAACTCATCACATGGTTATGAGGGTATTTAGAGGTTGTAGTAAGGATGTAAACGAGAGACCGGATGTACCTCTAGTAAGACCGCATTTACAGTATGGTTCCAGTGTATGAGACCCTCACCAGCATTACTTAATACTTCAATATTCACTTTGCTTCGCACGCTCAAGTCGCTACACACAGCAGTTGCATGCAGACAGGTTCGAACGTACGAAGTTCGGCGACTTTTTCTTCGCTCGACTGCATATGAGTCCGATAATTCACAGAGTCAGTTAAATCAACTCACACAGTGAAATACTCAACACATATCACTAAACAACGACAATAATGCTAACCAGTACACATCTCCAACACTACTCCAACATGAACCCCCCAACAGTGACAGCACTATTGCTTTCCAACTCCAACTCCCTTGTCCGCAGCTGGACTGCTGATGAAGTACTAGAACATTCGTCCGACTCGTTGGCTAAATGCTCAGCGTACTGCCTTTCGGTTGAGAGGGTCCCGGGTTCGATTCCGGTCCTGGTCGGGGATTTTGATCACTTTTCATTATTTCTTCTGGCTCGGGGACTGGGTGTACGTGTCCGTTCCAACACTCTCTTCTTCGTATTCAGACAACATACCAAACTATCAATCACCACAGGCCATACTCAACAGTGATTACATCCCTCCATATAGGGTTGGCGCCAGGAAGGGCATCCGCCCGTAAAACAGGGCCACATCCATATGTGCGACACAGTTAGTACCCGCGATCTCACAGGTGTGGGAAAACGTGTACGAAAAGAAAGAAAGAAAGAAATAAGTACTGGAATATTCGCTATGCTGCTAGTCAGGGAATATTGTCGTTCCGTTTCAAATATCACAAAATCAGGTACAATTTGTCCGTTGTTGGCAGTCGGGAAGTTGACGGTTTCATAAATTTTATTTCACCTTATAAGGAAACAAGTGAATATAACAACGATATTGTGAAAGTGATACTGAAATGAAAATCCACAGCTTGTTTCCAGTCACTCGACCGGGTTCGGAATGGAAAGACTGAAGCTCCCACCTAGCAGTGAGGATAGGACCTGTGCCGGCTGCCGAAGTTTGGGGCAAGGATTAATGAATGACAAATGAAATTATATTGCAGAGTGTTGCTAGAATTAAAGATGGCAGGGAATACTGGAGTACCCGGAGAAAAACTGTCCCGCCTCCGATTTTCCCAGCATAAACCTCACACGGATCGGCCGATATTTCAACCACGGAACCCAGTGGCGAGAGGTCGGCGCGCTGCCGCCTGAGCTACGGAAGCTTAACACGAAAGTGATAATACGGACACGATACTACTGCGGTGATGGTTGGTTGGTTGGTTGGTTGGTTGGTTGGTTGGTTGGTTGGTGGGTGGGTGGGTGGGTGGGTGGGTTGGTTGGTTGGTTGGTTGGTTGGTTGGTTGGTTGGTTGGTCGATTGGTCGGTCGGTCGGTCGGTCGGTCGGTCGGTCGGTTGGTTGGTCGGTTGGTTGGTTGGTTGGTTGGTTGGTTGGTTGGTTGTTTGGTTGGTTGGTCGGTCGGTCGGTCGGTCGGTTGGTTGGTTGGTTGGTTGGTTGGTTGGTTGGTTGGTTGGTTGGTTGGTTGGTTGGTTGGTTTAAATTCCTGATATTGTTAAGCTGGATTGGTCACAGTAGCCATAAACAACATAGTCGGTATAATATTTTTGTATTATCTGTCCTAATGATGTGTAGCACGAGGTTACTTGGAATTCCAGCGGTTGAAGACCCTATTGATGGATGAGGTGAACTTAAATTTCATCATATAGACATCGTTTACTCTGTCCGTTATGTTAGAGGAACCACGTAATGACTGGTCGTGTTTGCTCTGCGGTCAGAGTGTAAGCAATCATAACGAGCGTACACTGTTTCATCACGCAATTCCAATTCCATCATGGAATAGGGAAGGAAATTTCTCTCTTGCAATCTCATTCAATGTGCCTTAATCATTGTACCCAAACATACACACACAAATAGAGTGACAAGTGCGTGCGTCAGGCAGTCGCTCCGTGTATCCGATCTCATTGAGAGGCAATCAATCTAGCTATAGCTGCTGTCCGTTTGTTTTATCCACACATCTCTTTCTGTCTGATGATTGGTGAATCTATTGACGCGAAGCTTCCTCTTTCGATAACTACCTGTGTGCAGCTAACAAATGCTGTAATAATTATATCAGGTGGTCCTCCAACCCCGCACGTTCCACTTACAAGTGTTCCGCATGCAATAGTGATGGATGGGTTGCCTAGTCGCTGATTTACAAAGGAGCACTATAACGTGCTGCATTTTACGGATGTGAAAAAATAACAGTCAGTTTACTACGCACATTCTGAAACAGAGTGCTTTCTTAAACATACCAAAGATACAGAAAATAAAGTGTAATAATTAATTTACACTATGCATAGTGTTGCATCGAGACAACATGCCACTTTTGACCTATGTAAGTGAATGCAGATTGTGGATGGAGGTATTCCACGGCACACCTTCAACTGTACAGTCAATCAAACGTATACGCCAGTGATGCCTGTTTTTACATAATAGTCGTACAACCAAAAGAAATTTCACCCCGTCAACATCCTCGCGTACTAGCCACCGATTATTTTACGTGGGACCTCCCAATCATATTAGCACAGGCTTCAGGCTTCTGGCTCAAATTCAAAAACATTACCGATCTACGGTCGTGCAAGTATACTTGCGCTTTGCTTGGCCAGTATCAGTAATGATCGGTATTTGAACGTTACTACCATTAAAACTTGCTTATTCCATGTCTGAAGACGGTAACGCCAACTCTCAGACCAAGGACGTTGGGCGTCCGTGGCCTAAACTAGGAACTGCAGCGGCATTCGCCTTATTGCAAGAGAATGGCAAACCGCAGGAAGTCACTTTCAGGACAGCCCCTCTCCGCCTCCCGAATACAGAAGCGTAGAGCTATGACAGAGTCGCGTCCACCGCTCCTCTGCTCGGTTTGCCAGTTTGAGTGCCGTCGAACCACGAACCAGCCGTGGCCACCCGTAAGCCGAATCCCACTCTGCATTCTCTGAATTAGAGACGACTGAAAAATAACGTAGCAGTTACTTTGTCATAGTTACATGCTTGTCACTGTTACAAATGTAACGAGGACAAAAATAACCGGTTATCGAGTAACGACAACATGAATGACGTACTAGTGAAAACAGTAACTGGGATGTGGTAACTGTCACTAGTAGCAGCTTACAGACACAGAATGGGACCTTATGAACTCAGATAGTACGCACGTCTTCCAAGTGAGAGCGCTTTCGTGGGAGACTGCTTTAAAGTGTAAAACTGAAGTGTAAACTGTTATGACATATTCAACTCCTCAGGGGTAATCGGTGACTCAGACATCACGCAGAGCAACCTACATTATAATATTATTATTAGTTTCACGCGTATAATTTTTCTTATACCATAAAAAATAAATTAGTATGGTATGCTAACGTTCCATATTTTATTATTTATTTACTCGTGTCAGAAGCATATTTAATCATACAGTTAAAATAAAGTGATAGTTAGACTATTTACATAACTTACAAAAATGGATAAATAAAGGAAAATTGATCAAATTTACTATACATCTAGATGGTGTTTTTCCAAAACTGAGCCACACCTATGGCATTGTCATCATCAAGCATTAAATCTTGCTCTGAACATGAAAATGGGCAGAGAGGACATTTATACATGTGGATTACTGTTTGTTCTTCACCGCAGTCACACTTGTTGTCCTCTGATGTGAAGCCCCATAACTTAAGTGAGGACTTATCCCTGCCGACACCAGTTCTTAATCGGTTAAGGGACCTCCAAACACTCCAGTCTACATTGTAGCCAGCCGGAAGTCGTTCACGCGGCTCCATCCATTCTTGCTGCTTAGATTTCCACAAGGAAAGTCTTGCCTTATCTGGTAGTCCTTTCAAGGGCTTTGATGTCTGGAGGAAACTTTCCCTGGATTTCAGCCTAGATTGAGATTGATGATGACCAAACAGCGGGTGAGCTTCAACATTCTCAACCTTCAGTCGTTCTTGATCAGCAGCGATTTCTCGACGAATACTTGGAGGTGCAATGCCAGCAAGACAGTGTAGCTATTCAACAGGGGTAGGTTTCAGGCATCCTGTGATTAATCTACAAGCTTCATTCAAGACAGGGTCCACAGTCTTGGCGTGGGATGATCTATACCACACAAGGGATGGGTATTCTGCAGCAGAGTAACACAGAGCCAATGCAGTGGTTCTAAGAACTTGTGGCTTTGCCCCCCAGTTTGTACTTCTCAGCTTCCTCAGGATGTTGTTTCTGGCACTGACTTTGTGTTTGATGTTGGAACAGTATTTTCTGAAAGTAAGAGAGCGGTCCAGCGTTACCCCTAGGTACTTTGGAGTGAAAGAATGTTCCAAGAGAGTTCCATTCCAGGAGACATGTAATTTCCTTGATGCCTCTCTGTTTTTGAGGTGGAAAGCACAAAGCAGAGATTTTGACGGATTCGGCTTTAGGTGGTTAGCTTTGTAATATGTGCCTAAGCCCTTCAGAGCGCCGTCAAGAGTGAGTTTTACCTCTTCAAAAGTTGCACATTGGCAGGCTAGTGTAAGGTCCTCTGCATATATGAAACTTCTTGTTTTGTTAGGGAGTGCTTGGTCATTGGTATAAATATTAAATAGCAATGGAGCCAGTACGCTTCCTTGGGGCAATCCATTTTTCTGTGATCTCCATCTGCTTCTTTGTCCTTGAAAGTCAACAAAAAACCTGCGGTTCTGCAACAAGGTTGACATCAATCTGGTAAGTTTTGAATCTTTCGTGGGTGTAAAGATCTTCTGAAGCAGTATACGGTGGTTCACTGTATCATATGCAGCACTGAGGTCAATGAAAGCTACCCGCGTAATTAGTCGATTTTCAAAACCATCCTCAATGTACTGCGTGAGGTTGAAAACTTGTGCAACAGCATTCTTGCCTGGTCTAAAGCCTGCCTGTTTATTTATTTATTTATTTATTTATTTTTTTATTTATTTATTTATTTATTTATTTATTTATTTATTTATTTATTTATTTATTTATTTATTTATTTATTTATTTATTTATTTATTTATTTATTTATTGTCTTGTTTTATATGGTGGGACTCAGGCTATGAAGCCTGCTATTCTGTCCGACCATACATATACCTACATGAAGAGTTAAATATACGGTACAAAAAATTATCTACAGTTTAATATCTTAAGGTATCAATTAAATGTTTTAATTAATCTAATACTTAGCTATGATCTAATCCTACTATGTTATAAGAAATCATTATTATTCATTAACCAGGTTTGACAAAGTTTCTTAAAGCGGGTGTGGTTTGACACGCTCCTAATTTCAGCGGGTAGGGAATTCCAAATTCGGCTGGCGGCGACTATAAATGATCTGCTGTAGCCAGCTGAGCGGTGAATGGGAATGCTTAGTACTGCGGTGGATGATGATCTGGTAGAAATACTAGAAGGTGATGCTAGGTAATGGAATTGTGTGGCAAGGTATTCAGGTGTGTTAAGGTTCAGTATACGATGTAACAGGGAAAGAGTGTGTAAATTTCGCCGCTCTCTTAAGCGTAGCCATGAAAGCCTACCAAATGCGGGAGAAATATGGGTAAACCTTGGTATATCTGATATAAATCGAACGCATGCGTTATGTGCCTTTTGGAGCTTGATGGAAAGTGAGACATTCAGGTTACCGTATACTACGTCACAGTAGTCGAATATTGGCATTACCATACTTTGGATAAGCAGTTCTCTCACATTTTGGGGGAGTAATTCTCTGAGATTTTAAGGGAATGTAAGGAATAAAACACTCGCTGACATTTACCTGTTACATGATCGTTCCAACTAAGGTTGTGGAATGAGGTTTTTGTTGACAGTGTGGATGAGTCTGTTGAGTATCAACCTTTCGAAAATCATATAGGTGGCATAGAAGAGATATTGGTCTGTAGTTCCTGGGGTCTCTGCTGTCCCTTCCAGGCTTTAGAACAGCAATTACACGTGCTTTGCTCCACAATTTTTGGAATCTTGGACATCTGCAGGCAGTTATTATAAAACTGTAGCAACCATTCTTTGATATTATAGACAACACGTTATAGATAATATAACATTACTTCAATTTACTTAAATGATACTCTTGTAGCGGTTTGAGAGAGATCATCATGTTTTCTTGTCTTTTATCTTTGATCAGGACATCGTCAAACTCATTCCTCTAGATTTAAGAAAAGACGCTGTGTTGTCTTCTCATTTCATCCGTTGTCTGCCTCTCGTTAATTTTATAGCAAATAGGAATGCGTGTTTTGCTGCACCGACTTTCAACAGTGTAGTGATGCGTGGGCGCATATGCGAGTGAATGAACGGGACTTCACAACACAGCTGGGGTGTGACCAATAACAGGTGAGTAACGTTAACTGTTACTTTTCACAGTTACTTTATTGTAACAGTGACAGATGTAGCAGTTACACAAAAATTACCGTTCGTCCCACCTCTACTTTGAATGTTATATAAATCGTATATTATACTCTATTATGGCAAACCACATCACATACGAGTGTTACAGTATTAGCTCCAGTTAAGAATTGTTCGTAAATCTAAGACATAAAGTTTGAAAATTTCGGCACCAAACGCAAACGAAAAACAATCATAATTCATTCCACTCTCACGAAAAATTTGCATGCGATTGGCATGTGCCTTGAGCGATCCATTAGCTATTAATTGCAACTCTGTTTGGTGAAATATATATACAGAAGGAAGGCAGATATTTGGAAACTCCTGTGCATACCGTCTGCGAACTTGGGTTGCATTCCGACATGATTCTCCATAGATTGAAATGATGCCTGTGCATTTGTCTTTGCTGGGCACACCAACCATTGTCAATATAAGGACAGCAACGGTAATGCTACGCTACCTAATACCAGCCTGCTAATATGCGTTCGAAAACGAGGCTTACTAACGCAAGGGGCCGCATTTGACGGGCCGTCTGGTTGTCACCTCTTCAGATTCTGAAGTAAATAACCTGCAGGCAGTAATACCCGTCTAAAAATCTGTTATTAGACACTCCATTCATCACTAGTGCATGCAATCTCCTCGTATGCTGTTGTTTTGTTCATTTTATTGTGACTCTCTGCGGAGTCCTCAGAATATAGGCAGGGATATGGCTCATACTTAGCAGTTAATACACACACAAGAAAGATGGTCAAGGACGAAGCCATTTTTGTTGTTTTGATTCTCATCCCGGCAATCCTAGAATGCCTAGCGGCATAGCACACATCGTTAATACTCGAAATCCATTGGTCAATTCTGACCTTTGGTCGGTTAAAACGTGTTCTAATTCACTTTCAATACTTTTGAAGACTTATTAAGACTTCTCAAGTATTGCAAACGATTTGACAAGTAAACTTGAGAAGTATTATGAAGTCTTGAATTTGACAAACGTCTGACAAACGTTGGACAATAACTCCAATTTTATTATCATGTTCTGTTTAAATATTTGGTCAGTTTTGATAGTCGTCTCGTATACATTTTCTAGCTGGTAGTATTTCTGTTCATTGGTATGTTTTCCCTAGTGTATTACCTTCAAATCAGGTTTGTTGATTTGTTTCGGCTGTAATATGTAGGCTATATGCCTAATTGCCAATAAACTGAATAATCTCCCCTGGGTTTCGGCCGATCCGATGCTTTGTTAGGGGACTATCCTATTCTAATTGAAATCACGTAGGCTTAGTGAACTTCGAATCAGCCCTCAGATCAAAATAAAATTTCCTGACCTGGCCTGGAATGGAACGATGACCTCCGAGTGAAACGCACGCACTCTTACCGCTATACCGTTGCGCGGGATAAATTATATGATACTCATGTCAATATAGGATCTAACCATGGGAACACGATATATGTTAGGTCAAGGAAATGAACACGTCCGCCTATGTGGTGTAGTGGTTAGCGTGATTAACTGCCAACCCCGGAGGCCGGGTTGGATTTCCGGCTCTGCCATGAAATTGTAAAAGTGTTTCGAGGGCTGGAACGGTATCCACTCAGATTCGGGAGTTCAACTAAGTAGAGGAGGGTTCGATTCCCACCTCGGCCATTCTCGAGGTGTTTTTCCGTGGCTTCCCACCTCTCGTCCAGGAAAATGTCGGGATGGTACCTAACTTAAGACCACAGTCGCTTCCTTCCCTCTTCCTTGTCTATCCCTCTCAATCTTCCCATCCCCCAACAAGGCCCCTGTTCAGCATAGCAGATGAGGCCGCCCGGGTGAGATACTGGTCCTCATTTCCAGTCGTATCCCACGCTCCAGGACAGTACCCTTGAGGCGGTAGAGCTGAGATGCCTCGCTGAGTCCGAGGGGAAAACCAACCCTGGAGGGTAAAGAGATTAAGAAAGAAGGAAAGAAAGAAAGAAAGAAAGAAACAAACAAACAAAGATGCGTACGAACACGCTTGAACGCAGAGTCAAAGTGCGTTTAGTCATTTCTATTGATTACATTCATCAAGTTGGTGATATTTTCATGTTTTTTATTTTTTGCTGTGTGAAGGTGTTTTATATTTCGAACCCGGTCTTTAAGACCGTGGAAGTCTCCGTGGCTCAGGCGGCAGCGCACTGGCCTCTCACTGCTGGCTCACCCCATGTGAGACTTGTGCTGGACAAACCCAACGCGGAGCAGGTTTTATCCGGTACTCCGGCTTTAACTATCAACTTTCATTCCAACAGTACTCTCCACTATCATCTCATTTCATCTCTCAGTCATTAGTCATTGCTTCTGCAGCCGGAAAAATTCCTGTCATCCCTCTAGATTGGGGCTTCATTCATCCATTCCTGAGCCGGTAGAATGACTGGAAATAGCCTGGAGATTTTCTTTAAGGCTGTGCGCGAATAATTAAGGGTTAAAACAAACTAATAAACTAGAGCCCGGAATTTTTTAGGTTCTGATAGGTTAGACTGCAAACTTATTTAAGCCAATAAGAAGTGTACCCTACCGTGTACATCTGTTATGCTATGAGGTTTGCATAGACATTAGGAGTACGGTCTTTAGAACTCCTAGAATTTATGTTACTCTTGCTACAGTATGGAAGAGCGCGTTGCGCGACACTTCCTATTAACCAAATCAGTTTGCATTCTAACCTATTAGCATCTAAAAATTCTGAAGTCTACGTAATAACGTACTGACATATTATTATTGTATCTATAAAGGCGCGGAATTGTTGCTTAAAACGTCTAACGAGTGAAGAAAGGAATTTCTGAAATCGTGTTCCACAATGTGATCTTTAAGGCGTCTAGTCTATAAGGTATGACACCGCGGTTAGCCGGTTTGAGTCCCGTTAGTCGCAAAATTGTTCGCCATCAGGATATTGGCCGTCAAGGGAGGAGAGTTCCGCCTCTGTGGAGTAGTGGTTAGTGTAATTAGCTGCCACCCCCGGAGGCCCAGAATCAATTCCCGTCTGTACCACGAAATTTGAAAAGTGGTATGAGGACTGGAACGGGGTCCACTCAGCCTCGCCAGTCAACTGAGGAGAGCGGGGTTCGATTTCCATCAGAGTCATCCTCGAACTGGTTTTTCGTGGTTTCCCACTTCTCCTCCAAACAAATCTCGGGTTGGTACCTAACTTAAGGCCACGGCCGCTTCCTTCCCTCTTCCTTGCCTATCCCCTCCAATCTTCTCATCCCGCCACAAAGCCCCTGTTTAGCATAGCAGATGAGGCCGCCTGGGAGGAGTACTTGTCCTCCTTTTCCGTTGTATCCCCGACCAAGTGCTTTACGCTTCATAACACTCTCGTTGAGGCGAGAGAGGTAAAGAAAGAAACATGTCATTCTTCGTATAATGCAGTCCGTCTCTGTGGTGCAGTGATTAGTGTGATTACCTGCCATCTCCGGAGTTCCGGTTCCGATTCCCTGCTCGGCAACGACATTTGAAAAATGATACGACGGCTGGAACGTGGTCCGCTCAAGCTTCGGGCGGTCAACTTTGAAGAGGGGGTTCGATTCCCATCTCAGCTATCCCCCACTTCTTCTCCAGGCAAATGCCCGGATGGTACCTAACTTAAGTCCACGACCTCTTCCTTCCATCTTCCTTATCCCTTCCAGAGGTGAGGCCGCCTGTGCGAGGTACTGGTCTTCCTTACCAGTTGTATCTCCGAACAAATATCTCACGCTCTAGGACTCTGCCCTTGAGGCGGTAGAGGTGGGATCCCTCGCTGAGTCCAGGGGATAACCTAACCAGGGAGGTTAAAAGGACTAAATAATTATAATGATTTTCCATCAAGGTAATCAGCTGAAGCTTATGGGGAGATCAGCCGTAGTCGATCTCAAAATTACAACGAAGGTTTTGTGCCTTAGGAAACGAAAACCTACTACCTGTTCTCCAGTCATTGAACGAGGATATGATTTGTGCCGGCTGCCGAGTTGTGCCTTAGACATTACCTCAATATGTATTCTGGCTGTTATTTGGTTTTGGCAGTAAATATTACGACCAGATGCCCTTCCTGACGTCAACCCTCCACCTCTATCCGGGCTTGAGACCCGCAACAACTGTTAATGAGCTACTCAATTCACGCATTAAGTGCTGCTGGAACTACTATAATTGGTATCAAATAGCCGATAAATATGATCGTATAACAATAAAAACTTATCTTCAGAAAAATTTTAGGATCAAAATGCGAAAATGGAATTTGAAAAAGAAATAACTTGAAATCCATCAAATTACAGAAAAATCACAGGTAAAATCGGGAAACGAACTTCACGATTTTAAGGTCACTTATACAGAATGGATTACACCAGGCTCACAAAGAAAATTTTAAACTTAGCATTTTCAATGAAAAATCACAACAATTGGCTAAAAGAAATCAGTGAATACCTAAATAAAATTGGCATTAATGAAAAAAAAGATATAACAAACATTCATCACCTTAATTCACAAACACGAATTTTCTGTAAAGCCCACGCGTGTAAATACAGGCTGGACTGAACAGCATAAAATGAACATAGGGAGAGGATGAAGAGAAGAAGAAAAACAAAGAATTGCTAATAAGTTCAAACGCGCTCTTTATTTGGGCATGTTGTTGTTTGAGTCATCAGTCCACAGACTGGCTTGATGCAGCCCTCCATGCCACCTTATCCTGTGCTAACCTTTTCATTTCTACGTAACTATTGCATCCTACATCTGCTCTAATCTGCTTGTCATATTCATACCTTGGTCTACCCCTACCGTTCTTACCACCTGCACTTCCTTCAAAAACCAACTGAACAAGTCCTGGGTGTCTTAAGATGTGTCCTATCATTCTATCTCTTCTTCTCGTCAAATCTAGCCAAATCGATCTCCTCTCGCCAATTCGATTCAGTATCTCTTCATTCGTGATTCGATCTATCCATCTCACCTTCAGCATTCTTCTGTAACACCACATTTCAAAAGCTTCTATTCTCTTTCTTTCTGAGGTAGTTATCGTCCGTGTTTCACTTCCATACAATGCGACGCTCCACACGAAAGTCTTCAAAAACATCTTTCTAATTCCTATATCAATGTTTGATGTGAGCAAATTTCTTTTCTTAAGAAAGCTCTTCCTTGTTTGTGCTAATCTGCATTTTGTGTTTTCAATATTAAAATAATTTCCTAGTTCCTTTCTCCTTCAACAGATTCCATCGAAATCTGCGAACAAGCGGAAAATCCAACTTGTGGCCTCTGTGTAAAATACAGATACGCTGCCCCCAGTGCCTGAGGGTTGGGTCCAAAATTCATAGCGATCTCTCTTTGCGATCCAACTCATGTTTAAATTGCCATCTACTTGTTTCCACCTGCGGTACATTCTCCGATGATCTGCCAGCGACCCCGTGTGCTATCAAACGGATAACCTTTGAACTTTGAACCGTAGCGATGGATGTAAATTAAATGAACCCTAGGCTTTTATCGCGGTACGCCTCACATCATTTGACAAATAATATAATGACGTAATCCAAATTAATTTGTTAGATGAGCTCAAGTAAAGATTCATGGTTTAGGATCTGAAATAAATTCTCAGAATAAAATGAAAAGAAAACTAAAATATATATTTGACGCATTCAGACTTATAAGGTGGAAATCAGTCGCCCATTTGCAGAAGAGGACAAGTCCAAATATCCACATTTTTAGGTCTTTGGACCATCATGTTCGTCTACCCAAAATGTTCTGAAGGATCACAATGCTTTAAATCACAGTTAGTGCAGCTTTAAATTAAATTCACTTAGAGATTTACAAAAAATTGCAGAATGGGGCAAGTCCAATATCAATTCTGATGAAGCTCCTAGGATGCACCACAGATCAACGTAGCAGATGATCAATTTGAGGAATTTACTGAAGATAAGCCTAGTGGAATTCTTTAATTCTCCATTCACCGTGTTATAATAGGTTTACTGCAGCTAACAGCCATTAATAAAAAACTCAGTTATAATGAAAATGAAAGATTATTCACTACGTAAGTGATAAGAAATTACTGCCACCTATTACATGATGTCGTTCACAGTTTTTTACTATTTGATTTACGTCGCACCGACACAGATTGGTCTTATGGCGAAGATAGGATAGGAACGGTCTAGGAATTGGAAGAAAGCGGACGTGGCCTTAATCAAGATACAGGCCCCAGCACTTGCCTGGTGTGAAAATGGGAAACCCAGAAAACCACGTTCACAATCCTGTCCTCATTGTTCACAGATGAACTCTAAAGGGGCCCATTCACAGTCGAGCGGGTTGGCGAGCCCGTTCGTGACCTTGGTCGCACTGACCGGCTCGAAGGTGTATGGGGGGTTGTTGAGGGTTTGGCTCGAGGTTGGGTCCGTGTTGGCGGTTCGACTGCTAAACCAGCGAACCCGACCGGTTCGGCAACCCGTCAGTGTGTGTATGGCCACTACCTGACCGGCTCACTGTGGTTTCGTCTGTAGCTTTATTTGGTTTCTGTGTGAGTTAA
Source organism: Anabrus simplex (assembly GCF_040414725.1). Classification (NCBI taxonomy): domain Eukaryota; kingdom Metazoa; phylum Arthropoda; class Insecta; order Orthoptera; family Tettigoniidae; genus Anabrus; species Anabrus simplex. Next base: position 35,307,882 of record NC_090278.1, read on the forward strand.
TTAGGCCTACCTCAAATAACAATCACTTTTGAGAAGAATAAGCAGTTCCGGAAAGAATTTATTGAAATGTACCGGGCGAGTCCTGTAGCTTTCCCATCCTTGCGTCACGCAATGCCTTCCATGTGTTAGTGCGACATTCGAACGCTAATAATAATAACAATAACAACAACAATAATAATAGTAATAATAGTAATTTGAAGAAGAAGAATCCATGGTCTCCCGATACTCTCGTACAAATATTATTAGCCTATAGACCATTGTGCTATGACATATATGACTCTCGCGCCTCTGCACTTAACTGTAAGTAGGCTATGCATCATACATTACTACAGTAGTGGAATTTTCTGTATGTCATAAGTAGTAGTGAATAACATTTCTAAGTAGTAGTGAATAACATTTCCCAAACTAATCACTTTCAAAATAATATTATGTTTGTTTTATAAAAACTATCTTATAATACATCACAATCAAAATTGTGTAGGCCCACTTACGTGCAAATATTCCAACTGCAACGTATCGAAGATTGCCCAACACGTCTCAGGAATGATTTTTCCAAGTAGCTGAGGAGATATTACACTGCTAAATTTCAGGTCTTCATAACTTTTCCCTGTCGCTAGAAATCGCAATGACCGAGCTCGATAGCTGCAGTCGCTTAAGTGCGGCCAGTATCCAGTATTCGGGAGATAGTAGGTTCAAACCCCACTGTCGGCAGCCCTGAAGATGGTTTTCCGTGGTTTCCCATTTTCACACCAGGCAAATGCTGGGGCTGTACCTTAATTAAGGCCACGACCGCTTCCTTCCCACTCCCAGCCCTTCCCTGTCCCACCGTCGCCATAAGACCTATCTGGGTCGGTGCGACGTAAACCAACTAGCAAAAAAAAAAAAAAAAAAAAAAAGAAATCGCAATGTTACAATTAACCTCTCTTCAGCACAGATGGTATCTGTCATGTGTGTCTCCTGTTTCTCTATGTTTGGCCGAATCAACTCCAACAATTTTTCGCAAAAACTGTCGCTATCCATACGCAGAAAGTTCTTATAATCTGCAGGTTCTTGTACGCACAGAGTTCTTAATAGGCTAACGTGTGAAAATCCTAGTTTATCTCTCAACCATTCCTTCATTCACACACGTTTCTTCTTCTTTACTTCATCATTGCACAAATTCTGTAACAGCTACAGCCACTTTGGAATGTTTTCGTTGGGCCATAACAAAAACATTTTTTTGCTAGTGGTTTTACGTCGCACCGACACAGATAGGTCTTATGGCGATGATAGGATAGGAAAGGCCTAGGAGTTGGAAGGAAGCGGCCGTGGCCTTAATTAAGGTACAGTCCCAGCATTTGCCTCGTATGAAAATGGAAAACCAAGGGAAAACCATCTTCAGGGCTGCCGACAGTGGGATTCGAACCCACTTTCTCTATAAGAAAAACTAGGCAATGCACGTACTATTTGCAATACAGACTGGCGGACTGGTCCGCCAACGGGTTCGCCAGTGTATGGTCACCGTCGAGCCAGTCGGGTTCGGGGTGTGGATTTTATACATGGACGGGCTCGCCAACCGGCTCGACTGTGAATGGGCCCCTTAAGGCTGGCTCGTGGAAGGCTTTGGTTTCACACAATAGCAGGTGGAATCCACCGCGCCGTGCACTGAGAAACGAGTTATCATATGTCGAAGATCATAGTCGGGTGCTTTCCAGTCTGAAGATGTCATGGCTTCGGTTGCGTACAACTCAGACCATATTTCTTTCTTCTTGGCTAGTAGCTGATTTAGCAGGTCTTGCTGGGCGGCTGTAGTCTTATATCCTCTATATAAAACGATTCCTTGGATAATTCGCAAACGACAAACACAAAATCGTCTTTAAAAAAAGCTCCCTTTGTTCTCCCAATTTCTTTAAAGTTGTTTTTGGTGAAATAGGAAAAAATGTAACGCATAGCAGGCGACGGGGCTTATTTTACTAAAGATCTCCATAGCCCTGTCAATTGATATTTTTCGTAGAACTTCGATATCTCACATCGCAATTACAGCTGCTGTCGCGTGAAGGAAGTTCTGGAGGTCTACAAGGTTACTCCGAGATATTTGAAATCATTTACGATATTTAGGGAGACTTGTCCTTTGAATAGTAATCATAAAATAAAATCATAAAATGATCACTCCAATAATTGCAGGCGAAGCCTTACTCTAACCCGCAATACATTCTGTACTTAGCAGGTTGCTAAGCAACTAATATATATGTATATATTTGCTAGTTGCTTTACGTCGCATCGACACAGATAGGTCTTATGGCGACGATGGGACAGGAAAGGGCTAGGAGTGGGAAGGAAGCGGCCGTGGTCTTAATTAAGGTACAGCCCCAGCATTTGCCTGGTGTGAAAATTGGAAACCACGGAAAACCATCTTCAGGCCTGCTGACAGTGGGGTTCGAACCCATTATCTCCCGAATACTGGATACTGGCCGCACTTAAGCGGCTGCAGCTATCGAGCTCGGTCAACTAATATTTTCATTAATATTCTGATATAGGAGGGCTGATCAACGAATTTATTTTCCAGATGTTTATCACTCCATTTCATTGTTTACATGATCTCTTTCAAGGTAGTCCTCTTCTACTTCAATGTACTTTTTATTGCGTCTCTGCCAGTCCGTGAACACATGCTGCAGACCATTCTTTGTCAGTTCCTTGAGAATCGCCTCACTTTTCTTGAGCAGTACTTCAGAGTTCTCAAATCGAATGCCCCTAAGCTTTGCCTTTAGTGACGGGAATAAAAATAATCACAGGGTGCAAGATCATGGCTATAAAGTGAATGCGGTACACAGGTAATGTTGAATCGAACCAGAAGCTGCATGACGTGATCTGCGACGTGAATCCGTGTATTATCATGATGAAGTCGCCACCCAGTCTGAGAAGGCTCTGGTCGTTTTTTTTTTTTTTGCAATGTCCTTCCTCAGTGTAGCCAATACTGACGTGTAGTAACATTAGGGTGAGGGGGAACTGCCTGCTGCAGTGCTCAAGAAAAGTGAGGCGATTTTCAAGGACCTGACGAAGAATGCTCTTCAGCATGTGTTCAAGGACGCTATCAAAAGTGCATTGAAGTAGGAGGGAATTACTTTGAAAAATATCATGTAAACATTTAAGGGAGTACTAAACATCTGTGATAAAAATCTGTCTCAGTCTTTGTTCATCAGCCTACGCTATTTTTAATCACAAGGGAGAGTACATTTCTCTGACATTATATAAATAGGATAGGGTAGATGCTCACGCATAGTGTAAAGCAAAGTTTTAGATTCGAAAGCAACAACAACAACTAACCAGCGAAATTATAAGGTTACTGAACTCAAATATTTAATTTAACATTTATGCATTTGTAAAAGAACATGTAACACGAATTGTATATGGGAAGTACAGTAACGATTGGATGAAATTTTATTATTATTATTATTATTATTATTATTATTATTATTATTATTATTATTATTAATTTGGGATACATGTTTCAGGCAGCTGAGGTTTCTGTCTTTGCACAGAGAACAAAATTTTTCATCCTCGGGATGTCTTTGTATGCAGCCATGTTTGTTTACTACCTGTCAATCGAGAGAGTACGCACTTCGTCTGATGATGCAAGAATACTACTCTCTGCAACCTACTTTTATTCTCTGATTTTCTGCTGCTTGTGAATATATTCAACAGATGGCAGAGCATACCTAATAACTTACATGCTGCTAAGAGATAAATGTCCTACGTCAAACAGACCCCATCATGATATACCTATCGAAGGATAACCTAGCTGCACTAGAAAGAATAAAGGCAATGTATCTTAAAAATGTTCTTTGTCTGGCAAAAGTACGTTCCTTCGATTGAGTGGCCAAAATCCATGGGAAGACACTGGATGTAATTTTAATAACGAGGCACATAACTCTACAACTTGTTGGAATCGTTCTGGAGCGATCTGAATCCACGCATCTTGCACAATTGGTCTTGTATAGTTGGCGCGGGGTTCGAAGAGCGTACATCAGCATCGACATCATTCCATAAATGCTCGATTGGATTAAGGTCCGGGGATCTGGAGGGCCAATCCATCGTTGTAACTTCACTGGAGTGCTCCCTCCAACCATCTGCGTGCCACCATAGAGCGGAGACATGGCGCAACATCCTGTTGAAATATGGCATCTCCATCAGGGTGCTCTAGGGCCATAAAGGGATGCAATGGTCTGAAAGAATGTCCACAAAACATGCATCTGTCAGCGCTCCCTGTAGCCGGAAAATGGGCAATATTTGCGATAATGAGTACGCCGCCCAGACAAGAACTGAACCACCTCCCGCCTCAAGAAAATTTTGTTGACACGCAGTATCTTTAGATTTATGGGGCATACGCCACACTCTCACGCGCCCATCAGCTCGATACAGCTGGAACCGAGATTCATCGAACCATTCCACACGCCGCCACTGTTCTATGGTCCATTGCCCATGCACGTCGTTGAGCTCTGTGTCGAGGTGTCAGCGAAGGGACACGAGTTGGTCGTCGGTTGGTGAAGCCTATGCAGTGCAGTTGCGTCTTTACTGTCCTGGTAGAAATTGGTTCCTGACTCCCAGCATTCAACTGGGCGGTGATCTCACTCAGAGTAGCCCGTCGAACGCCCTGTTTGGTTCTGTGGAGGCGACGTGAGGTCCGTTCGTTAAACACCAGTGTTCTTCCAGTGCGACGATATTGGAGATCCACCCTCGACATTGTTGACCACGGAAACCCGAATTTGCGTGTAATCTCAGCAGTATTATGACCCATACGCCGTGCGCCTACGATCATTCCACGTTCAAAGTCTGTTAACTCGCGATGTGTTGCTATCTTCACTTCTTTTCTTTATTTTGACCTTCGTCCACAGGACATTTGGCCATCAATAATGTACAATGATAAAAATTGTTACAGAAAGGAGAAATAAAAAGGGACAACAAGTTAAGACATACAAAATAACAGAAATGACCTAGAACAGAGCAAAAAAGGAAGCAAAACACACTTGAAATAAAGACACTTGCTCTTTAGATATTAACACCAGTTTTTGTGAAGTATGTTGCAATTGCACTGTACGCACGTAAGTCTCCAGTTGCCAGTAATAGCTGAATATGTCTGGGTAAGGGAACCCGAAGGTGCACAAGGGTAACGAAAGGATACAGTTCTACTGCACTCGAAGATAATGTGGTTCACATCTCCCGCGTTTCTTGCGCTACACGGACATTGTGCTGATTGGAGAACTCCAATCCTGTTGAGGTGAGCGGGGAATGAAGCATGGTTGAACCTCATCCGAATGATGGTAGTTACTTGACCTCGGGCCCATCTGACGTCTTCATACCATGGTTTGTGGGAGATAGCTGGTTGAATGCAGGCATAGTATCGTCCTTTGTGTTGAGTAGTCCTGTTCCACAGAGCTGTCCATTCAACATACGTTTTACTTCTGATAGTTACACAAAAATCAATACAGGGGAGGCGTAATAAAAGGAATAAGCCAGTACGTGCACCTTGTTTGGCCAGACTGTCAACCAGATCATTGTATGGAAGTCATGAGTGTCCCTTCATCCATAAAAATGACACACATTTTCCACATGATTTCATGACAGACGATAATTCTAATTTTTCACAGATGTAGGAGTGTGTTCGTATGTTTCGTCGAGGATGTCCCAATTTCCTAATAGCACTTTGAGAATGCCATCTTCACGACCCTGGTGTCTCTGACAGACTGCTCAGCTACACCACAGCTAGCCGCAACGCTCAGGGGTAATACACAGCATATTTTCTTATGAGGCACCCCTTCTCGTGACTTATGGCCACTCAGTGTAAAAGAATTGGGATTAAAAATGTCATAGCTTTCTACGAAACAATACGAAGCTTTACATCAAGAAATGCAGGATAAAATAAGCGAATATATTGGATTGATTTTTACCAAACAGATGGCATGATTGTGTCAGAATGGACGAATTATGACTACGAACTGCGCTTCTTGTTAAATGTTCATACAACCATTGAAAAGGGCAGGCAAACAATAAGACTACGACAGACGAGTTATCTGAGCACTCCGGAGCAGCACGAGTCCTCTAATTTAATTACAATGCTTTTTCTAGTTCCAAGTGAAGGTAAACGTTCAAGTTTTCATGCTAAATTTAGTCAATTAACACGGTCGAGAAAACAGCAGATGTAGCTCTGCGATAATTGAAAAATATGGGTAATTAGTACAGTGCATTGCCATGGTAACCGTGAGTCACACGAACTGAAGAGTGTCGTCTTCTTTGATTTCTTATGTAAATGAGACGAGAGATCGTTGCTTTCTAGAGTTGAACTCTCTTTTCCCTGCTTATGTTGATGAGTGCGAGGAAGAAGGAGGAATGGATACTGTGCAATGATATCGGCTCTTGCTGCACGTGTCTCTTACGGTAAGGTAGGAGAAACTGCTCCCCCAACACTCATCCAATCAGAGATCTTCTCGAGGACACTCTGCGCTGGCATGGTGTAGACCTTCCTGTGTCATTATTATGTCACCTCCTCAGGGTTGGTTTGGCTCTTAACGAGCACTCCACCCTATCTCTTTACATGCGAGGTGAAGTCATAGCTTCCGGTAGATATCAGGCTGATAAAACGGGTTATTTTATCCAGGATTGCAGTTGGCCTGCGGCTGAATTCAAGTATATAATAAGACCATGGACTCCATTCCCATAAAAAGAAAGAGGTTGGTAGAATGAGCAGTGTTGAGGGCAGATTCCATAAAGAACAGGTAGACAATGTTTTAACAATGGCGATAAATAAATAAATAAATAAATAAATAAATAAATAAATAAATAAATAAATAAATAAAAGCAAGTACATTTAAGACATTTTATTAGTCAAATTTTTAAATAGAATTGTGAAATCAATTAGTGAGTAGACACAATGTCATCATATGGGTGTTTAGAAGAGTATTTTACCGCAGACATGTTCTGGGTTCCATTCACGACTTTGTCACGAATTAAAAGGTTCTAACCCACGCCCGAAATAACTCGGAAGTTAATACTGTCGTCGACTGACCCAACCACGAGTTAACTCCTTAGTCAACATAGATCTTCCACTTTCTCAACCACGAGTTAGCTCAGAAGTCAAAATCGTGTTATACTCAACACATGTCTTCAACTTTCTCACCACGAGTTAATTTAGAAGTCAACATAGGTCTTCCACTTTCACAACCATGAGTTAACTCAGAAATCAACATAGGTCTTCCACTTTCCCAAACACGAGTTAACTCAGAAATCATCATAAGTCTTCCACTTTCTCAATCACGAGTTAACTCAGAAATTAACATAGGTCTTCCACTTCCTCATCTCGAGTTAACACAGAAGTCAATAATTGTGTTCTACTTTCTCAGCCACGAGTTAACTCAGAAGTCAATAAGTGTGTTCTACTTTCTCAGTATCGAGTTAACTCAGAAGTCAATAAGTGTGTTCTACTTTCTCAGCCACGAGTTAACTCCTTAGTCAACACAGATCTTCCACTTTCTCAATCACGAGTTAACTAAGAAATCAACATAGGTCTTCCACTTCCTCATCTCGAGTTAACACAGAAGTCAATAATTGTGTTCTACTTTCTCAGCCACGAGTTAACTCAGAAGTAAATAAGTGTGTTCTACTTTCTCAGCCACAAGTTAACTCAGAAGTCAATAAGTGTGTTCTACTTTCTCAGTATCGAGTTAACTCAGAAGTCAATAAGTGTGTTCTACTTTCTCAACCATGAGTTAACTCCTTAGTCAACACAGATCTTCCACTTTCTCAGCCACGAGTTAACTCAGAAGTCAACATAGGTCTTCCACTTTCCCAAACACGAGTTAATTCAGAAATTAACATAGGTCTTCCACTTCCTCATCTCGAGTTAACACAGAAGTCAATAATTGTGTTCTACTTTCTCAGCCACGAGTTAGCTCAGAAGTCAATAAGTGTGTTCTACTTTCTCAACCACGAGTTAACTCCTTAGTCAACACAGATCTTCCACTTTATCAATCACGAGTTAACTCAGAAATCAACATAGGTCTTCCACTTCCTCACCTCGAGTTATCTCAGAAGTCAATAATTGTGTTCTACTTTCTCAGCCACGAGTTATCTCAGAAGTCAATAAGTGTGTTCTACTTTCTCAGCCACGAGTTAACACAGAAGTCAATAAGTGTGTTCTACTTTCTCAGCCACGAGTTAACACAGAAGTCAATAAGTGTGTTCTACTTTCTCAGCCACGAGTTAACACAGAAGTCAATAAGTGTGTTCTACTTTCTCAACCACGAGTTAACACAGAAGTCAATAATTGTGTTCTACTTTCTCAGCCACGAGTTATCTCAGAAGTCAATAAGTGTGTTCTACTTTCTCAGCCACGAGTTATCTCAGAAGTCAATAATTGTGTTCTACTTTCTCAGCCACGAGTTATCTCAGAAGTCAATAAGTGTGTTCTACTTTCTCAGCCACGAGTTATCTCAGAAGTCAATAAGTGTGTTCTACTTTCTCAGCCACGAGTTAACACAGAAGTCAATAAGTGTGTTCTACTTTCTCAGCCACGAGTTAACACAGAAGTCAATAAGTGTGTTCTACTTTCTCAACCACGAGTTAAGTCAGAAGTCAACACTGGTTTTCAACTGTCTGGAACACGAGTTAACTTGGAAACCAACATCGGTCTTCCGCGGTCCCAACCACCAGTCAACTCGGTTTTCAAACACTCCTAGTCCTATGTTTGGTCTGACGACGCAGTTCTGCTATTCAACACGAGGTGGTATCTTCAGAAGGTGCCCCATTTACTTATTTAATTATTTACTTATTTATTTATTTATTTAATAACGATAATTTTATTTTCTTTCGTCCCACTAACTAATTTTACGATTTTCTGAGACACCGAGGTTCCGAAATTTAGTCCCGCAGGAGTTATTTTCGGTGCCAGTAAATCTAACGACACGAGGCTGACGTATTTGAGCACCTTCAAATACAACCGGACTGAGCCTGGATCGAACCTGTCAAGTTGGGGTCAGAAGGCCAGCGCCTCAACCATGTAGCCACTCAGCCCGGAATTTATTTATTTATTTATTTATTTATTTATTTATTTATTTATTTATTTATTTATTTGTTTATTTATTTATTTATTTATTTATTTTTTGTTTCGGCCGTCTAAGGACCACGTTCAACAAACTTTGCAGTGTTTTTAGCCTTTCTCCCTTCACTCTCCGCCTGTACCTTTTCATCCTTTCTCCCACTTCCTTATTCTGCTCTTCAGTATACGACATCCCTTTCCTCACTAGCGTTTCCCCAGTCTCCTGGAAACCGCGGCACATTTTGACGAGTTGTCTAAATTGATTTCTGTCCATGTTATAATATTCCTGAACTCCCATCTTCGTCAAGTCCAACCTCACATCTCGAAACCATTTCAGCTCTCTCTTCCTCTTCCCGAAACCATATCAGCTCTCTCTTCCTCTTCCCGAAACCATGTCTGCTCTCTCTTCCTCTTCCCGAAGAATTCAAAGATTCTCTTCGTTAGTCTGTTGTACATCCTCAACAAGTGTCCGTAGAAATGTAACCTCCCTTTCTCATCAGTTCAACCAATCCTTCTGTACTTTCATGTAATTCTTTGTTACATTTGAGTCTCTTCTGCCCCTTTTTCTTACATGTGAGCCCAGAATTTTTCTTAGCATTTTTCTTTCTCTCTTCCGGATATCTTTAGGTCCGCCTCTTCCAGTCATGTCCAATGTTTCCGCTGAATAAAGGCACTTAGGTTTAAGAAAGGTATCGAGATCACGATGCCTCTGCTTAGCCCCATAAGATAAAACCTTTTTGTTGTAGGTGTTCCTTGTCAGTTGAAATGCAACTTCCATTTTTCTCGCCCGCTTCTTAATGGCGTTCTTTTTCGACCCATTCTCTTCTAATGCTTCTCCCAAATACATAAAGCTATTTATTTGTTTATTTATTTATTTATTTATTTATTTATTTATTTATTTTATTTATTTATTTACTTATTTAATATTCATAATCGATTTTGGCCACCGAGCTGGACAGCTGCAGTCGCTTAAGTGCCGCCTGTATCCAGTATTCGAGAGATAGTGAGTTCGAACCCCACTGTCGGCAGGCCTGAAGATAGTTTTCCGTGGTTTCCCATTTTCACACCAGGGAAATTCTGGGGCTGTACGTTAATTAAGGCCATGGCCTCTTCCTTCCCAGTCCTTCTCCTTTCCTGTCCCATTGTCGCCATAAGACCTATCTATGTCGGTGCTACGTAAAAGCCAATAGCAAAAAAAAAAAGTAGCGATTTTGGCCAACTATAGAGCACGTAAATAACTCTTCCTGACTTCAATTTTCTTTGCTGTCAGTCTTCCTTCTTTCTCTTGCTTACAGCTTCTTCCTTTTCAGCCGTCCAATGTTGTTTCTAGTTTGTCGCTGTTTCTGACTCTAGGAACGCCTCAAATGTGTGTATCCTGTTTCTGAAAGTGGTTCTGTTGTGGATGTCTTGATCCATGATGTTCATTTCTTGCAAATCGTTCTTGGTGTTAGCAAACCATTTGTCACTAGAGTTGCCTTTCCTACTGATCTTGGTGAGTAAGTCGTGGGGCATTCCGTATTGTGTCTGAAATCCTACTGCACATTTCATTTACTTTTTTGTTATTGCATAATCTGTATGTGTCAGCACATTTCTTTAGTCCGAGAATTCTTAAAATACTTCTCTCCTTCTTCTCAATTTCTCCAATAACTTCTGGTTGTTAGTCCTAGGCATTCTGAAGCATAAAGGCACTCTGGTTGGGTTAAGTTCTATTCGTGCCGTAGTATAGTCCTAATATAAATTGGCCGGGCTGAGTGGCCTTCTGACCCCAACGTGGCAGGTTCGATCCTGGCTCAGTCCGGTGGTATTTGAGGGTGCTCAAATACGTCATCCTCGTGTCAGTAGATTTACTTGCACGTAAAAGAACTCCCGCGGGACTAAATTCCGGCACCTCGGCGTCTCCGAAGACCGAAAAAGTAGTTAGTGGGACGTAAAGCAAATAACATTATTATTATTAATATAAATTGCTTTCTTGTTTTGTGTGATTTTCGTAAGGTAGAATGCAAGATCCATTTTTCTGGCTCTCTCGCAGTTTCCTTCTTTATCGAACCCGTTAGGATGTAGTATCTCACCAAGATACTTGAATTTAACAGCTTTATTTATCTTATTCTCTTTTGTTGTTATTAAGTATCTCGGGGCTTCTTTAATGTTGGTCATGAATCGGGCCTTTTCGAGCAATATCTCCAGGCCGGCTTTTCACTGCTATCTCTTCCAAAGTGTGAACTAGCATTTTAGCTGATTCGATGTTCTCTGACGGCAGCACAAGGTCATCAGCGAATGCTAAGCAATAAATTGCGATGTTTTCTTTCTTCTACCCAGTCCTTACTTGGTCTTTAATGCCTTTTATTTATTTATTTATTTATTTATTTATTTATTTATTTATTTATTTATTTATTTATTTATTTATTTATTTATTTGCTAGTTGTTTTACGTCACACCGACACAGATAGGTCTTATGGCGACGGTTGGATAGGAAAGGCCTAGGAGTTGGAAGGAAGCGGCCGTGGCCTTAATTAAGGTACAACCCCAGCATTTGCCTGGTCTGAAAATGGGAAAACACGGAAAGCCATCTTCAGGGCTGCCGACAGTGTGATTCGAACCCACTATCTCCCGGATGGAAGCTCATAGCCACGCACCTTTAACTGCACGGTCTACTCGCCCGGTATTTATTTATTTATTTATTTATTTATTTATTTATTTATTTATTTATTTATTTATTTATTTATTTATTTATTTATTTATTTATTGTACGACTTTCAGTGTTGGGAGTGCCCGATGAAGATAATAGGCAATTCAATATATCGCTGGGTACCGTATTTTTGCGATAATTCTGTGCCTCGCGTTTTGCTTTGCCAACTATCTCCAACAAGGCTACGTCCATGTAGTGCCTAGTTCACACCATGCCAGTTGATGAGACAATTGTCAGAAGACAGTAGACTGACTTACAATTATTGACTACGTGTGAACACATCGGTCCAGTTGTCTAGACATTTGACCTCACAATTGCCCAGCAGTCTATTGTCTACAGGAGTAGTCTGAAGACAAGCAACAGGGCCCAGCTGCAACGCCCACCACCCGGAGCTCAGTACTGTCGGGACAGTTGGCACCGGGTGAACGTGACAGGAGAGTGCCAGTTCGCTTGTGTCAACCGAGAGGGGGTCTTGATAAATTAATTACTTTAATTTTAAATTTTTGTAATCTGTTCTCATAATTGTGGCTTCAAACTAGGGTGACAATTCTAACGTAAAATTCGTTGAGGTGTATGTTTTTGAGACCAGCTCAAAGACCTGTACAAAGATTTTAAAAAAATGCTCATCAAGTGGCTTTTCTGAGATTACCAATAAAAGGAACATTCAAGGATTCGGTGTGATTGAGGTAAAGACTAGGCATGATTCAGCAATGAATTTCAGGATCATAAAATTACAAAGTAAATTGAATTCCTCACGGGATGCTAATTTTCAATTTACTACACACGCTGCGCACTAATCCATTTCTCGACATCTACTGCGTGGCAATAGCTTCCTCGTGAGAACGGGTTCTCTTTCAAGTGGACTGGTCAGCGATTGTCCCTAGATAATTAGAAGACAACTGTCGCCAACAATTGTCTTATCAACTGACATCGTGTAAAATAGGCACAAAATGAATTTACGGCAACTAGAATGATACGGTAGGTGTCACGAGGCAGATGCGCATTAGACTGGCGTGGTCGTGACGTCAGTGGACTCTCCCTCCTATTACGTCACGCATTGTTTTGCGCGTTAATATGAGTCTATACTCTATAGTGTCATTGTTTTCATTCTAAGCAGTAATAATCGGTACATTGTTGTTCGTCTACGATCTGCACATTGTTTCTTTAATTATTTAATTACTGTCGATATTTGCGGATGTTCTAAAAGTCGTGAACTCGTGCGTATCGTTCGTGAGTGAAGTTAATTTCAGAGTATATGTCATGTTTGTGCTGTTAAAATTCCGTTCTGTACGGTTGCAGGCTGTACAAATTATCCCAACAATGTAAATAAACGTAAGTTGTCCTTTCATAGTTTCCAAAGACCCAACTCCGCGCAAACAACGGGTACAATTTTTGTAAAAGAAAATATGGTTTCAAAGTAAAAAAATCGAACGTATATGCTCCGAACGTTTTCTGCCCTCTGATTTTGAAAGAAATTTACTATCTTTACTGTTAGGCACTTATTGATAACAAGGGAACAGTTCCTTCCCAAAACATTACCACACGTTCTGCATCAACAGAAAATTTAGAGAAATGCACGTGCAGAATGTAGTTATTTTATATTCTTTCAAGTAACTGGGAGTTGTGAATACTAAAATTTTCGGTATATTGGAACACTTAAAAAGGTATTTAAACATATTACCAAAAGGTTTCGCTATTCTGGTTTTCAAAGTAGATCTGCAATATTTATAAAAAGACACAAATCTTACAAATAAAGTTGTTCGTGTTTGTTTGTTTGTTTGTTTGTTTGTTCAACCATCACGTCGAAACGGCTGGATAGATCTCAACCAAACTTCATATTTAGAGTATGCTCACCCCGGAGAAGGTTTTAAAATCTTTGAAAAGACGGGGGTTTTGTAGGAAAACCGTTTTTCTCTTATACTATTATAGGCAAAATATCGAATTTGTCGTATAAGGACGAGACAAAGCTCAATTTAATCCTCTTGACGCAAAGAACAAAACTCCGTAAGCCCTACGGGCCCTAAAACCAACCGTTACGGAGATATTGGCACCATACTACCCCTGCTCTAGGAATCGGATAAAGAAATGAACTGTCGTAACCATGGCAACGTTAGCTCCAGGATTCTAGAGCAGTGAGATTATGTATGTACGTTTGGGCATAGCTGCCAACCAAAATTGGTACAAATACGACTTAATATCTGGAAAAAATATACTGTTGTGTAAGGCACTCATAGGACTCCTTTGGGCGGGGATGGAAAGGGGGTAAAGTACGAGTATAAAAATCTTACTATACATAGGAATGGAAGTGTGTGTGTAAATGACACATCTCCAACTAAACCACTGGAGGAATTTCAACCAAACTTGGTACACGTATTACTTACTATCGGGAGACGAGTACTGTGGGGGGTAAGCCATCCCTAGCGCCCTTAAGGGAGGGGGTCAAGGGGGGATAGTTACAATAATAATCGAGAATAGTGTCGAATTCATAGTTTTCGGGGTCGCTGAGTTGAAAAGTAATACTCTAGAATTTTTTAAAGTCCAGCCCCCTTTTAGGTGGGGAGCAAAGGGGGGGGGGTGAGATGTAGAAATAATTAAAAACAGTTTCGAATCCATAGATTTCAGGGTCTCTGAGATGAATAGTATTACTCCGGATTTTTGGCAAGTCCAAGTGGGGAGCGAAGGGGGTGAGATATAAAATTAATCGAAAACTACATATAAAATATTATCTTCTTCTTCTTACTATATATAAAAATTGATGTATGTGTGTGCGTGGGTGTGTGGGTGTGTGTGTGTAAATGACACATCTCCTCCTTAACCACTGGAGCAATTTCACCAAACTTGGTACAATTATCAATTAGTATCAGGAGACAAACCGCGTGAGGGTAAGACACCCCTAGCACCCTTATGGACAGGGGGTGAGGGGGTGGTATAAAAATAATCTAGAATATTATTGAATCCATAGTTTTCGTGGTAGCTGAAATAATTAGTGACACTCAGAATTTTTTAAAATTCATTTTCAGCCTCCTTTGGGGTGTGGGTGAGGCGGAGTGAGATATAAAAATAATCGAAAACAGTGTCGAATCTACAGTTTTCTGAGTCACTGAGATGAATGGTGACAATCCAGATTATATATCTCTTAGTGGTGGAGGGCGGGAGGGGGACAGTCTCATTGACAGTTGAAATCCTGTACATCGTATCTATAGTGCGACGGCTAAATACATATAGTTATCACTTATTAATTTTTGACAGGATCAAATACTTCCCAGTCGATTCGAGCTTCCATAAGGACGAAGTTTTACTCGAAAATTAAATAATCTAAAACTTGAAATCAAACACATCTAAATAATTTTAAAACTACATAATAGATCATAACATATTAATCTGCAAGTCAAAAAGGAATTCTATAAAAATTCACATCACACATAACTAACTGGTAATGCAAATCTTAAAGGTAAATATTCAGAAACTATCCGGGCAACGCCGGGTACTGCAGCTAGTAAAGTAATAAAACGAATAGTTTTGTGTAATATCTCAGTGGTTTTCATGTGAAAATATTGTATTTCAACATAAACGAGCGGGGCGCTCGGCACAATGATTTTCAGTAAGTTACAACGCCTGGCAAACTGGAGTCCACTGACGTCATATGCTCCTAGCCGGCAGCGCGTGACACCTACCGTCTCTCTTCCAGATACAGTGAAATGTACTTTTGTGTCCCCGTCCCGAGCAGGTGCAGCTCTTTTCAGGTGAACTGCATATTCATTCCTCACATTTAATATTTCATTAGGCTTAATTTTAATTACTATCGAAATATTATTCACCTCCCATGTGTACATACTCTCAATAAACGTTATATTTATAAATATAATTACCATACCAGTAACATAATAATTTAGGACATTTTGATGTGACATTACTACACGTGTCCCTCCATACATTTCACCACAGAACGGCAATATTTGTGGACATTGCGTTAATAGAGCAACAAAATAATATTAAACTGGATTTATTTTGTATAGATACACGTTGTTCATAATGTGCATTACAGTTTTGAGTGCCAGATGGAAATTCGTTCAGTCCATTGGCATTGAACTCTGAAAGCGTTTTTCTGCGCCATTTTAACCCTAGAACTAGCAATCTTGAATCTTGTGGTGGCAGCCATATTTGGCAACTTTTATTTTTCTAAATGAAATACAAAATATCCCCAATATATGAAATAAATCTATCAAGTTTTATATATCTACGTAAAGCGAAAACACTGAGGATTGTCCTGGTTAATGTTTTGATTAGAAAAATGTGTATTTTCTAAATTGAAAATAAAAAACATTAGATCACATGCACACAAACTGGAACATGTTAAAAAGTGAGATATATAGATTGCAAATAATGAATCTGTAATGCACTAGCAACATTTTTGTCACTATGAGAGGTATATTCTTAAAAAAATTTGAGAAAATGTATTGGCATGCAATTATTTGGAGGCTGACCTTACACCTCGTTGTTATGATAGGTTACTTTATTTGAGGCTAGTCATCACTAGGGCCCGGATGTTTATGCAGTAATAGGTTAGAATGCAAACTTACTGAAGCGGGTAACAAGTATAGATTACCCTTCACAACAGGTATGCTATGAGGTTTCTATAAATATTAGGGGTGCGGACGATCACCATGTAATATCATATTCAATAACCTCTCACACCACCATCACCCATACGTGGTTGTAGTCACCCTAAC
Source organism: Anabrus simplex (assembly GCF_040414725.1). Classification (NCBI taxonomy): domain Eukaryota; kingdom Metazoa; phylum Arthropoda; class Insecta; order Orthoptera; family Tettigoniidae; genus Anabrus; species Anabrus simplex. Next base: position 35,324,365 of record NC_090278.1, read on the forward strand.
ATAAAGAATTACTTGTACCCTTCGGAGAAGTTTAAGTAGGGGGTTCATCATGAGTAGCTCTCGGATTTTTATATAATATCAAAGTGCGAAATACGTAGCCTACATGAAACTCTTGTAAATATTAATGGCATATGTATCATTCACAAAATATGGAATTATGGACCCCGGATTCTTATGCAATAATAGGTTGGAATGCAAACTAATTTGGTTAATAGGAAGTATACCGGGCCCACTCTTCCGTAATCTAGTGAGAGTTACATAAATTCCAGGAATTTTGATGGTCCGTACCCCTAATATTTATGCGAACCTCACAGCATAACTGTTGTGCAGGATAGTCTGTACTTGTTAACCTCTTCAGTAAGTTTACATTCTAACCTATTACTGCATAAAGATCCGGGCCCTAGTCATTACTTTCACTTTACGATATTTGACGCAAGAAATAGCCGATGAACTTTCCAGATCTGATTCTGAATCTGTCGGTTCATTCTCAATATCCTCAAAGTCAGATGCGTCACTTTCATCTTCCAACACATTTCTCAGTACTTCATTACTCGTTTCTCGTAATGAAGTGAAGATGCCACATTTAGAAATGTAGAAATATGTATAAAAAATCAAACAGTATATATTTAGAAGTTATCAACTACTACTACTATTGAATGTTTTCATTATTTCCCTGAAGGGGGAGGCGGGCCTCCTAGACGGTGACGCCGTCTCTCTGGCCAGGAGATTTGTACAGAGAAGGATATGTTCGGTGAAGGTGAGGGGGTTGGCGACAAAGGCCTGTACGAGGAACTGTCCTGGCATTCGCCTTAGTACAGGAGAATTGTCTAGTTTCTTGCTATTTCAGGAGTACAAATATGAATGTAATATTCAACCTTTCTACCTATCTATATCTTCATCTTGTCCCAGTTATTTCCCAGCCTCCCAGGCTCAGTTTGGTTTTGACCGGGGGTTTAAGACCGGATGCCCTTCCTGACGCCACGTGATCTTTGAGATTTAAATCGAAACCCAGGATCGACCGGGATTCAAACCTCGGTCATCTGGGTGGGAAGTTAAGCCACTGAGCTAATCACGACCCCCGAAGATAATATTCAACTGATAATACAGAACTGCTTTTAATTATTCTACATACTGAAACATTCTCTGAAAATTTCTGGTGAATTCGATAAGAAATCTGCCGCGAGGAGCGTTTTATATATGGCAATGAGTTAAAAATATGTTAAGATGGATAAAAAGGTAAGGTAAGGGTTATACTGCCCGAAGGCAGGTCCGAAACTCCGCAGAGGTGTTCCTGAGCCGGAGTTTACGTACGGTAGTGTGGCCAGTTCCTTTCCGCTCCTCCATTCCCTTACCCCCCACCAACAGCGCGTGGCAACCCATCCAACTTCTGACCACGCCCAATGTTGCTTAACTTCGGTGTTTCAACACGGCTACGGCTGTTGGCTTAAGATGGATAAATGCAATTCAAAATTTTAAGACACACACTTCCTTCCTTAATCTGTTTACCCTCCAGGGTTGGTTTTCCCTCGGACTCAGCAAGGAATCCCACATCTACTGCCTCAAGGGCAGTGTCCTGGAGCTTCAGACTTTGGGTCGGAGGGTTAAAATTGGAAAGGAGGACATGTACCTCGCCTTGTGGGGGATGGGAAGTTTGGAAGGGATAGACACGGAAGAGGAAAGGAAGCGGCCGTTGGTACTGGGTGGAGATGAGAAGAATGCAAGCATGAGGAATGTGGCCTGCAAGCACGAACTTCCTGTTCTGTCCAGACAGATCGACTCTTATCTGCTCTTATCTGCTGCATGAAAACATTGACTCACATTTTGCAGTTTGCTGGATTACAACTGACAAGGGCGAATAGCTGCCAGTAGAAAATAATATAATGTCGCCTGGGTAGTAGTCGAGTTGCTATGGTAACCATTGCGTCACTGACTCTTCTGGTGAAAATCCCTTCGCCCCGTGCCTCACCAGGCATGTGCATTCTTCTGATCTCCCAACAATATTGAACCGTTCCCATCCAACAATGTAAATATGCAAGGCTAAGTCGGTGAGCTAGCGGTACGTTCGGTCAAAAATGGGCGTTTAAACTAAAGCTAACTTCCTAAGAAGTAAATTTCAATGGTATATAAACGGGAAACAGCGTCATTTAGTGTGAATAAGAAGCAAATCCGGGGGTAAAATAGATTTATTTCACTAAGCTCATGATAAAATTATCCATACTAAACGAAAATCAAATGATAAAAATAGAGCGAACTTGACTCAAACTGACAACCAAATAGCAAAAATGTGCCAAGAACATCGGAAAATAATAACAAGAAAATACAGACAACGTTAGTCGCCTTAAGTTAGGTACCATCCCAGCATTTACCTGGATGAGAGGTGGAAAAACAAGGAAAATCACTTCCAGGATGGCTGAGGAGGGAATCGAAACCCCTTCCACTCAGTTCACCTCCCGATGCTGAGTGGACCACGTTCCAGCCCTCGTACCACTTATCAAATTTCGTGATAGAGCTCGGAATCGAACCCGGGCCTCCAGGGGTGGCAGCTAATCACACTAACCACTACACCACAAAGGCGGTCCTAAGAGATATACTTGCTTTAAAACTGCCCCGAACTGTAAATTACTCCTTCAGATGTCTTTCTCCTCTTACGCACAGCGCAGGCTTACTACGAGGTAAATATATTTCAGCGGGAATATTGTAATGGTAGTCCGTAATAACGTTGAACATAATGTTGTCTAACAGTGCGAGAGAAATGAGCGTGGGTTTGCTCTATCCTTTAAATCCGGCATTTTGTGCTTTCAAAATGGCGTTAGGGAAAAAAATTGATAACAGGATTTGAAAGAGGAAGAATGGAGAGACTCTTAACATAAATACTGATAAATCGTTATTTTGGTAAAAAAAAAAAAAAAAAAAATTAAATGCAGTAATTCAAAATGATTGCTCCCAAGCAAAATTTGCATGTTACTTTTGCGTTTTCATTATTCTAAGGATAACTAATTCAAAATATTTTTCAAATAGGGGAATGCCTTAACCCCTTCACCGTCAGATATTTGTTCCGGCTCATTTCTCGAACACGTAACCCTGTGGGTTGGGGTGGTATCAAATATATACGGCATTCCCTGTCTGTCGTTAGAGGCGACCAAACGGCAGACCAAGGACTGTCAACTAGGGAGCGTGGGATGACGCTCAGTGAGTCTGGCGTTGCCTCCTCAGTGTCCTCGGTCAACTACTGTTTTTTCTCGACCTCTACGGTATTGGGTTTCTTGAGGCCTAGGAAGTCTTTCATTTTAATGCCCTTCGTGGACATTACCATTTTTGCCGATACCTTCATTTTTTCGAAGTGTCGGACTCCCTCCATTTCCCTTCTGATTAGTGTCAATACAGGATGGTCGAACCAGTTGTACTTCCTCTTAAAACAATAATCACCACCACCACCATAATTATCATCATCTCTATCACGTACTAAATCTCAACCAGTAACCTCTGCAGCTTGCAAGTAAATGGAGGAGTGAGTGTGCTATCCTGGATTTATTTATTTATTTATTTATTTATTTATTTATTTATTTATTTATTTATTTATTTATTTATTTATTTATTTATTTATTTATTTATTTATTTATTTATTTATTTGTGGCGAAGTTAGGGCTCTTGGCCCTCTCTTACACGTAACCACATTATGCGACTTAATACTGAATGCAAACTTAATATTCAAACTTAACACACTGTATATAATATTATAATAATAATCATATAACATAATATAGACTAAAACTAAAAGATTATATCCTAAGTCTAAAATTAGAAAAATACATTCAATAACTACTCTAGTTGGAATTCTTATAATATAACAGTAATTTATGTAAACTTTTGGGAACTATTTGCTCCAGACATTCACTCATACATTCACACATAACTACATGATATAGCCTACGTATTCAAGAGGAAATCTTTAAACTGTCTTTTGAAGGTAATTAATGAGGAACAATTTCTAATTTCAGGGGGTAAAGCATTCCATATTCTAGCGCCCGACACAAGGAAAGAATTACTGAAGGCAGATGTATGATGTGGAGGTATTGCAATTGTTGACCCAGATCGCGTGTCACGGTCATGAAAGGAAGATAGAAAACGGAAATTACTGGAGAGATATTCAGGTATATTTTCAGCCAAGAGTCGATAGATAAGGGTTGATACATGGTGATTTCTCTGCTGCTCTACTGTTAACCAAGGAAGTTGTGCATAAAAAGGGGATCCATGCGAGGCAAAATTCAATGAAAAAATAAATCTAATGCAGGAGTATAAAGCTCTCGGCAATTTCCTATTTCGTTCACTGGTAGCATCCAGCAACACAACATCACAATAGTTAAAAGTTGGAAGTATCAATGTTTGAACCAGTTTTATTTTTTAAGTTGAGAGGTAATACGATCTGGTGAATCTTAAGGGGATGAACTGATGAATGACTTTCCTGCATACGTTAGTGACATACTCATCCCAGTTTAAAGTTTCATTTATAGTGACTCCAAGGCTTTTTACTGATTGACAGATTGGGATAGCAACGCCATTTAGTTGAATGACTGGAATTTGTAGACTGTAAATGGGCAAGCAGTTTTCTCTGCCCTAATACGATTGCTTGTGTTTTCGTTGGGTTGATGGAGAGAGAATTCTCAGCTGCATAACAGCTGATCTGCTCTAAGTTTCGGTTCATATTTTCAATAGCTGCATTTATGTCATTCACTTTTGTGTGGCAGTAAATTTGAAGGTCGTCGGCATAGAGATGGTAGTCGCAGTTTTTCAACTTAGAAGATATGTCATTCAAATATAAAATAAATAACAGGGGGCCGAGTATAGAATTATGCCCTTGGCTCGGCGTCCTGCGAGTTCTGGGGCTCCAAAGTTGCCAAGCTCTCGGTATGATGAACATGGTTTCCCAGGAGGAAACGTCGATAATCAGAGATATGACATGAACAGCCATTTGAAGCAAAAAAACTTCATATGAACATATGCCCTATTCGGAATCGTTTCCGCGATAGAGCACATTTAATGTAGATTTGTTGCTGGGCTAGTGGCACGCTCGTATGTGTCTTATCCACCCAACCTCTTTGACGTTTTGGTACAAGTTTTCCTCATGTTATGTTCGCCATACACGTGTTGGGACATTAATACGTGAATAAAATGGCCGAGTATTGTTACACTGGTCCGCCTCTGTGGTGTAGTGGTTAGTGTGATTAGCTGCCACCCCCGGAGGCCCGGGTTCGATTCCCGGCTCTGCCACGAAATTTGAAAAGTGGTACGAGGGCTGGAACGGTGTCCACTCAGCCTCGGGAGGTCAACTGAGTAGAAGTGGGTTCGATTCCCACCTCAGCCATCCTGGAAGTGGTTTTCCGTGGTTTCCCACTTCTCCTCCAGGCAAATGCCGGGATGGTACCTAACTTAAGGCCACGACCGCTTCCTTCCCTCTTCCTTGTCTATCCCTTCCAATCTTCCCATCCCTCCGCAAGGCCCCTGTTCAACATAGCAGGTGAGGCCACCTGGGCGAGGTACTGGTCATTCTCCCCAGTTGTATCCCCCGACCAAGAGTCTGAAGCTCCAGGACACTGCCCTTGAGGCGGTAGAGGTGGGAGGGTAAGCAGCTTAAGAAAGAAAGAAAATTGTTACAATGAGTTTCTCTTATCGGTTGGCCGGCAGGTACACCCTGCTTATCTGTCTCCCGTTGACTCATCACTCCCCGCTTCGCGGCTTAGCAACAAGGACAACGCTTCACTCATTTTATCCGCGCATGACATGAGATAACAATTAAAGTTAAGAAAAATAGTAATTAAGAATTAAAAAATAAGGTCGTATCTTATGACGGGATATGAAGGAAATATTCTTCTACTGCGTCCACACATTTCTGGTAACATCTTAGGAAACTCCGATTTTCACGCATAAGTTCGTCTTCCGTAATTGAGTGTAGTGGTTAGTGTGATTAGTTGCCACCCCCGGGAGCCCGGGTTCGATTCCCGGCTCTGCCACGAAATTTGAAAAGTGGTACGAGGGCTGGAACGGCGTCCACTCAGCCTCGGGAGGTCAACTGAGTAGAAGTGGGTTCGATTCCCACCTCAGCCATCCTGGAAGTGGTCGCCGTGGTTTCCCACTTCTCCTCCAGACAAATGCCTGCCAGGCACTGGTAATTCTCCCCAGTTGTATCCCCCGACCCAATGCCTCACGCTCCAGGACACTGCCCTTGAGGCGGTAGACGTGGGAACAAACCCTGGAATTAAACAGATTAAGAAAGAAAGAATGTTTTGTGTGCTGTAGGTGCTGCCATCATTCTGAAATGTCGCTGTAAACGCAATCCCCGCGCCACAGGGCAAATAGTACACAGAGAAGGAGACAGCGGTGGTGTTCTATCTCCGAAACCAAATGATCACTCCTGTCCAATCACTGAATATTGACCATTCCTCCTTGGGCAGCCTGTATGTCGATTACAGTTTTATGTTCAGAAGTAAATTACGAGTAAAACTACATTTTTTTCCAAAGTAACGGTTACAAGTAACAGTTACTAAAGAAGTAATCGTTGCAAGTAATTAATTTACTTTTACTCAGTTACTTACAAATTCTAGAAGCAGCATATACCCACATTTAATTATTCAACAGATTCAAAATATCAAAGAGGAGAAAATACAAACTTCATCAGCATAGAGACAGCCAAAAATGGCAAAGCATACGCGAACTGGTAGAATCTCAACTCAGAACCAACCGTACAGAAAGGAGGAATCGAACTTCCTGCGAATTTGTGAGTAGATCACAACGTTTGTGCTCTCTGCGTCTACAAGATCATTCTATTTTGTTAATATCCACAGACAATTAAGGAACAAACTTTGTTTGAGTTTGGAACTTTCTCAAATTGAAGAAAAACACACGACAATCCGACTTTTTCAGGAATTTTGGCGTCCGGATCCATGGCTAAATGGTTAGCATCGAACAACTGAACTCTAACGCCCTTGTTTGATATCACGTCTCTCAGTCATGGCTATCCATCAGTACTCCACATCACAGCCTGCAACGGTTGCTAGGTAACATCACGTCACACATTTTGTATTACTAATTTCAGACGAACCCCAGCCATAAAACATATTTATGTCAGAAATAAAACAAAACAAAGAGGAAGAACACCCCAAAATATAACCGAAAACAAAACGAGAATCAACTGAACATGGCGAGTTATGGGAAGACCGAAAAGGAAAGAAAAATCAGAAAACCTAACAAAACGCATAAAGAGTACATAACAGGCGAAAGCTACACTAAGGGAGGAACATGATATTGATATTTGTTCAACTTTATTTCAGACACTGTAGAGTTTAAGTGTCATCGAGTTTTCAGAATTTTGTCCCGCAAGTGTTCCGTAAGTTGCTGGAAACCAACGACACGCAGTGCTAGTTGCTTTACGTCGCACCGACACAGATAGTTCTTATGGCGACGATAGGACAGGGAAAGGCTAGGAGTAGGAAGGAAGCGGCCGTGGTCTTAATTAAGGTACAGCCCCAGCATTTGCCTGGTGTGAAAATGGGAAACCACGGAAAACCATCTTCAGGGCTGCCGACAGTGGGGTTCGAACCTACTATCTCCCGAATACTGGATACTGGCCGCACTTAAGCGACTGCAGCTATCGAGCTCGGTGACACGCAGTGTTTGTCATTAACTTGTGATGAGATGGTAAGGAAGACCATATGTAAACGACTCTGCTACTTGAGATTAGCTTAAACTCAAGACCAAAAGAAACCACTTGTGCCTTTGGGAAAATCAAATGATCATATACATGTCCCCGGTCATGGCCATCCATCACCGTCTGCTAATTTCAGATGACCACCAGCCAAAAGGCATTGTCTCACCATCCATCCATACCTTACATCACAGCCTCCACGGTTGCCAGGGAACATTGTCTGACCATCCATCCATACCTTACATCACAGCCTCCACGGTTGCCAGGCAACATTGTCTCACCATCCATCCATACCTTACATCACAGCCTCCACGGTTGCCAGGCAACATTGTCTCACCATCCATCCATACCTTACGTCACAGCCTCCACGGTTGCCAGGCAACATTGTCTCCCCATACATACATCCATACATTACATCACAGCCTCCACCGTTGCCAGGCAACATTGTCTCCCCATACATACATCCATACATTACATCACAGCCTCCACCGTTGCCAGGCAACATTGTCTCACCATCCATACATACTTTACGTCACAGCCTCCACGGTTGCCAGGCAACATTGTCTCACCATCCATACATACCTTACATTACAGTCTCCACGGTTGCCAGGCAACATTGTGTCACCATCCATCCATACCTTACATCACAGCCTGCACGGTTGCCAGGCAACATTGTGTCACCATCCATCCATACCTTACGTCACAGCCTCCACGGTTGCCAGGCAACATTGTGTCACCATCCATACATACCTTACACCACAGCCTGCACGGTTGCCAGGCAACATTGTCTCACCATCCATACATACCTTACATCACAGCCTCCACGGTTGCCAGGCAACATTGTCTCACCATCCATACATACCTTATATCACAGCCTCCACGGTTGCCAGGCAACATTGTCTCACCATACATACCTTACATTACAGTTTCCACGGTTGCCAGGCAACATTGTCTCACCATCCATCCATACCATACATCACAGCCTCCACGGTTGCCAGGCAATATTGTCTCACCATCCATTCATACCTTACATCAGAGCCTCCACGGTTGTCAGGCAACATTGTCTCACCATCCATTCATACCTTACATCAGAGCCTCCACGGTTGCCAGGCAACATTGTCTCACCATCCATACATACCTTACGTCACAGCCTCCACGGTTGCCAGGCAACATTGTCTCACCATCCATACATACCTTACGTCACAGCCTGCACGGTTGCCAGGCAACATTGTCTCACAATCCATCTATATCTGACATCACAGCCTCCACGGTTGCCAGGCAACATTGTCTCACCATCCATCCATACCTTACATCACAGCTTCCACGGTTGCCAGGCAACATTGTCTGACCATCCATCCATACCTTACATCACAGCCTCCACGGTTGCCAGACAACATTGTCTCACCATCCACACATACCTTACATCACAGCCTCCACGGTTGCCAGGCAACATTGTCTCACCATCCATCCATACCTTACATCACAGCCTGCACGGTTGCCAGGCAACATTGTCTCACCATCCATACATAGCTTACATCACAGCCTCCACGGTTGCCAGGCAACATTGTCTCACCATCCATCCATACCTTACGTCAGAGCCTCCACGGTTGCCAGGCAACATTGTCTCACCATCCAACCATACCTTACATCACAGCCTGCACGGTTGCCAGGCAACATTGTCTCACCATCCATACATACCTTACGTCACAGCCTGCACGGTTGCTAAGTTTACGTTTCCGACACACATTTTGTAGCGTCACGTTGCACATATTTTCGAGTGTCCCCCAGCCATAAGACATACCGTATTTAAGACGAAAAAAAAAACCCTCACATAAAGAAGGCAGACTTCACCTATTACATTGTACTGACCCATCTGATTCTGCCCGTCACCATTATCTGAGGACTCCACCATGACTACTGTTTGTGTTCAGAAACAACACTTGTAGTGGAATATCTGGACAAAGGCCGCGAAGAGAGAATTGAGTGTAGCTCCCTGTATTTGAGGTAAACAACAGGAGGAGGAAGCAGTATTAAGATCAAGTGAGCCCCACTTCAACCAGTTTAAATCACTGCTGGCCATTGGCGCTTCTGTGCTGAGTAAATACTAGAGAGAACAATGGCCGAGTACACTGCAGCCAGCGCCAGGAAATGCAAACATGATATAGTTCAGAACAAGTTGGAAATCGAAAGTGGATTCGTCTCAGATTGTATAGACGATCATCATGCTCGAGATGATGATGATGACTAAGGGATGGAGTTCTATGACTTTTCAGTTCACCATTATTTAACCTTTTAAATATAAACATATTTCTTTGCATTTTGATCAATGTTTAATGTTGAAAACATTCCTTAGCAAAGCAGGGATCCTCAATACTATGAAAAACCTAAAATTAAGAAATTTCCTCAAATGTGCCAAAAGATGAAGGATTAAATGATCCGGAAATATTTCGAATTGTGAATCCTAGATAATTCTATGAAAATATAAAACCAAATTTCGAAAATCACTTCCAGCCTAAGTGCAGTTCCGTAAAAACTGGGTAAAATTCCGTCTTTCTTTGCTGGTTTTCATTTTTTGTCAAATTCTAGCAAAATTAACCTATTTACATCATTCTTTCTGTAATCTGTTCCTTGGCTCAATACCCTCACGCGTTTTTCTTATTGTTTGAAAATATTCACACCGAATGTAGTTATAAGGGCTTGAGTGAAAATATGCATTGACTCACAATAGCGCTCGTAGTGGTGATTAAATGAAACAATGCATTGACTCGCATTAGCGCTCGTAGTGGTGCTTAAATGAAACAATGCATTGACTCGCATTAGCGCTCGTAGTGGTGATTAAATGAAACAATGCATTGACTCGCATTAGCGCTTGTAGTGGTGATTAAATGAAACAATGCATTGACTCGCATTAGCGCTTGTAGTGGTGATTAAATGAAACAATGTATTGACTCGCATTAGCGCTTGTAGTGGTGATTAAATGAAACAATGCATTGACTCGCATTAGCGCTTGTAGTGGTGATTAAATGAAACAATGCATTGACTCGCATTAGCACTTGTAGTGGTGATTAAATGAAACAATGTATTGACTCGCATTAGCGCTTGTAGTGGTGATTAAATGAAACAATGCATTGACTCGCATTAGCGCTTGTAGTGGTGATTAAATGAAACAATGCACTGACTCGCATTAGCGCTCGTAGTGGTGATTAAATGAAACAATGCATTGACTCACATTAGCACTTGTCGTGGTGATTAAATGAAACAATGCATTGACTCGCATTAGCACTTGTAGTGGTGATTAAATGAAACAATGTATTGACTCGCATTAGCGCTTGTAGTGGTGATTAAATGAAACAATGCATTGACTCGCATTAGCGCTTGTAGTGGTGATTAAATGAAACAATGCACTGACTCGCATTAGCGCTCGTAGTGGTGATTAAATGAAACAATGCATTGACTCACATTAGCGCTCGTAGTGGTGATTAAATGAAACAATGCATTGACTCGCATTAGCGCTCGTAGTGGTGATTAAATGAAACAATGCACTGACTCGCATTAGCGCTCGTAGTGGTGATTAAATGAAACAATGCATTGACTCGCATTAGCGCTCGTAGTGGTGATTAAATGAAACAATGCATTGACTCGCATTAGCGCTTATAGTGGTAGAAAAAGGCAAACTACGAATCTAATCACGGCCGACTTGATGCGTCGCTCTAGCTAGCTGGAGCGCAGCGAGGGATCCAGTCAGCCGTGATCTAATCGACCGGATAACAATGTGTGTCTGTGGATCCTCACAAACAGTGGACCATCTAATGTTTGAATGTGCTGCATTTGAAGGAAGGAGGCATGACTTGAACTCTCATTTGAATTATTGCAACATTGCATTATCAAAACCCCTGTATCATTTGTTTAAGAAGCCGTTCTGTTACAAATATTTTATTAACTTCATCCACTTAAGTTTCCGCCGATTAGACACATGAATTCATTTTCATTTTAAAATTGAATATGTATAGGTATTTTACTACAATCCTAGTATACTATGTAAAATAGGGTTCCAAGCTGCTTTGGATATTCGATATATAAAGTATTGGCTTCCACTTCTACTTTCAGCTTCAAGTTCTCCTCTTCTAATCGTCCTATTTTTTCCCTTAATGTTACAACTTCTTCGGTGTTATGTCTCACTTGTGCAGTTATATATTCCGTTTTTTCTCTTAATCATACCTCCATTTTTCCTAACTCCCTGGTTTGTTCTTTAATCATATTTTTAATTTGCTCAAAACGGGCAACTTCTTCCACCACCTCTTTTACGGCTCTTTTGAATGCGTTCATATTTTCCCTTTCGTCATTTCTACTAGAGGTCGGGCCTGGGTTCAGCTCGACCCCCCCCCCCCCAATGCATAGCAAAATTATAATCACCGCCGCTGATAGCAATAGTTTACCTTTTCTCTCCAAGTCCATTTTACACCCTCCTAATTTCATTTTTTCTTTCTTCATTCTTCCTTGCCATCTTCCTACCGTCGCCCTGTACTGCTCTACACCAATCATTGTCGGCACACTTCTCCACAACCTTCCTGCTCTCGGCACTTTCACCCACACCTCCCACTCGCGGGACCCTCCACTCAATGCGACCTCACTCGTCCGTGGCTTAGGCAAGATTGGCTTTGGATATTCAATAATAATAATAATAATAATAATAATAATAATAATAATAATAATAATAATAATAATAATAATAATAATAATAATCATCATCATCATCATCATCATCATTAACTGACGTTGCCATCATGCTAGTAAGTTGAAGATAATGGGGAGATTGATCTTTGTCAATCTCATAGTTACAACTAAGGTATTGAGCCTCAGAGGTTGCCTCAAGATGTTTTCTGGCTGTGCCTGTTTTTGGTCCGCGAGAGGTATTTTATTTCCCTCAAGCCCTCCGGACAAGTCCGGCGAGCCCCCCGATCCGCCACCTGGGACGCCCCCGATAAGGGAAGAGGCAAAAAAAAAAAAAAAAAAACCAACGGACACCTACACAGAATGGATAACAACAGGTTGACAAAGAAAATTCTAAATCTAGCTCTAACCCTAAAAATCCGCAACAGTTAGCAGAAATTCATGAAGATCTACAAGAAATGGGTATTGAGGACGAAACCATTCAAGATAGAATGAAATTTAGAAGCTTAGTAAACAAACATAAATTTGCAGAGAAACCAACAAGGAAAAAATACAGCCTGGATAGAAACACGCAGAAAGGAACACAGTCAAAAAATGAAGAGATATTGGGAAGAAAAGAACAAGAAAACATTGTGCAAAATAAGTTCAAACGCGCTCCACAGTTGGGCACAACGAATCAAAATAATAATAATAATAATAATAATAATAATAATAATAATAATAATAATAATAAAGGAAAGGTTTGTCATTTTCATAAATAAATAAACAATGTATTCTCATACTTTCGTATATTTTATTTACCTACAGTTAGTGGCTCATATTCCTAGGATGTTTTCAGTATTGAGTTGCTTGTCCGAATTTCAGAATTTGCTTTACGTCGCACAGATACGGACAGGTCTTATGGTGACGATGAGAAAAGACTGGGAAGGAAGCGGCCATGGCCGTAATTAAGGTACAGTCCCAGCATTTGCTTAGTGTGAAAATGGAAAACACTGAAAACCATCCTCTGGACTGCCGACAGTGGTGTTCGAACCCACTATCGCCCGTATACAAACTCACAGCTGCGACCCCTAACCGCGTGGCCAACTCGCCCGGTAGCATTTTGATCAAGGTTAAGTGGTTTGAAATGGAAATATAGACTACCTTCGTGGTGTAACGGTTAGCGCTGTCAGCTGCCGTCTTTGGAGGCTCGGGTTAGATTTCCAGTGCTGCCAGAATTCTAAGATTGACAACAGGCCTATTATGTGGATAAAACTGTACATCGCATTCGGGTGGGCCTGAAACAGCTGCAAAAACATATTAATGCATATTATAAGATTTTAACGTTGTATATTAGATGTAGCCTGCCTCTGTGGTGTAGTGGTTAGTGTGATTAGCTGTCACAACTTCCGTAGGCCCGGCTTCTATTTCCGGCTCTGCCGCGGAATTCGAAAAGTGGTACGAGGGCTGTAACGGGATCCACTCAGCCTCAGGACGTCAACTAAGTAGAGGGTTTTGAAACCCGCCGTTGCCATCCTCGAAGTGGTTTTCCATGGTTTCCTACTTCTCCTCCAGGCAAATGCCAGCCGCTTCCTTTCCCGTTCCTTCCCCATCCCTTTCAATATTCCCATCCCCCATAAGGCCCCTGTTCAGCATAGCAGGCGAGGCCGCCTGGCGAGGTACTTGTCGTCCTCCCCAGTCGTATACCCAGCCCCAAAATCTCACACTCCAGTACACAGCCCTTGAGGCGGCAGAGGCGGAATCCTTCTCTGAGTTCGAAGCAAAAGCCAACCCTGGACGGTAAACAGATGAAAGAAGGAAAGAAAGAAATAATTTATGTAGGGTAAAGGGAGGCGTGTTAGTGATACAGGTAAGTTCGTGATAAATCTTTGAGTAGGCATCATGTGTCCGCTTGAGTGATGAAGACAAGTAGCTAGAGACATGCTTTGACAACTCAGGGAACTTTTAATAATGTTGAAATGCTTAGTCTGCAATAGGGAGTTCCATTATACTTATTCAAAGACTTATCACGAACTTACCTGTATCACGAATATACATCCCTTTACCCTATCGCCAAATCACAATACAGCGTCATATTTGAGGTTTTCCATTATAATTTCCATAATGAACCACGTTTAAGGGAAATGGAAGTTTTACGGATATTTTAAAATACTTATATTCTGGAAATCCTTATGCAGACTTCTTTTAATGGAATGTGGTGTTTCGAGTAGCTGATGTAATTTACCCTGAGCTCTCCACGCTGAAGAATTTTTAGAACATAAGATAATTTTGGTAAGCGTGGAGAATTATTTCGCTGACTGTACTTACTTATCTTTATCCTTTTCCTACTGTATTTTCTTCCATTGGTTACATTTACATATATCCGCCCCGCGGTGTAGGGGTAGCGTGTTCGCCTCTTACCCGGAGGCCCCGGGTTGGATTTCCGCCCAGGTCAGAATGTCTTACATGGTTTTAGGGTTGATTCGAGGTCCACTCAGCCTACGTGATTAGAATTGGGGAGCTGTCTGTCTGAGCTGTGGTCCCGGTCTATACAGCCAAGAATAACGGCCGAGAGGATTCGTCGTGCCGACCGCACGACACTTTTTAATACGCCGGACTACGGGCTGAGCAGCGGTCGCTTTGTAGGCCAAGACCGTGTGGACCTCTTGTGCCGTGGGTCTTGGTTTGGTTTTGGTTATATTTTCAAATGTCTTCATATTCATATTTTCTAACTTGAGGCTACAGAAGTCGCCTTTCATAATAATTATTATTACTATTCTTCTTCTTAATATCATTAACTTATTTTACGGTGTTTGGAGAAGCCGAAGTGCCGGAATTTCATCTTGAATGAGTTCTTTTACGTGCTATTAAATCTGTCGTTTCAGAGCATCTTCAAATACCACCGGTCTGAGGTGGTATCAAATCCACCACCTAAACTACTTTATTATTATTTCGACAAGCACATAATGCTTAAAACAACTCCTGTTACTCTGTTTCAATCTTGTACGTTCTAAGTTAGAAATGCTGGAACTATCTAGAACTTAAGATGTGGTCAAGTATATATAGTTTCCAGGGTGAACGAATATGCTGCATTTTGACCGTATGTCAGGGAGTCGGGAAGTATATGTATAAAATGTCTTAAATTTAAAATAATACGTAGGTTTTGTCCCCACTCATCTTTGATTTCTGAAACACGTTTCTCGTTGTAAAATGGCCGTCCCAGACACAAATACATTCAAAATACTAAAAGTATAGATATCTCGAAATCGATATATGTGATCTACCTCAAGGGCCACACACAGAAAAGGCCAGTTCATTAAACGGTCTTCCTTCATAGCATAAATATAAATGCTACTCCCTCACAGTTTCATTATCTGTCGTCATTCGTCAACTAAGAGATAAGTACCCACTCCTCACGAATTACAAATTTATGATACCACGATCTCATAACATCAAATCCAAATAACATGTTTTCCTCATGTGACTGTTAGCTCCTGACAAGAAATACGGAATAGCTCAAGAGACAGACTGGAGTACATTTTTAAAATAGTATAATGGATAAAACGCTAAATTCCGCTTAATAAATCTAGAATTCCGCCAAAATATCCGCTGTCCGCTAAATGGTATATTTCTCCGCCGACAGTCTTCTAATTCCGCCAAATTAGCGGAGAATCCGCTAAGTTGGCAACACTGCTCATAAACACCATTAGGATTTTCTGCACACCAATAGCCAGAGTTATGACTGTTCACGCGACCATTAAGATGAAACCAGAACTTTTACGTACGAAAGTACGGTGTTGCAATGATTACTCTCTCACCATGTAAACAGCTGAGATTCAGAGTGGCGACTGATGCTTGCCAGGTCGAACACGTGCAGGCTGTTTGAAAGCGCGCCTCCCATACTGCAGCTTACTCATCGCAGAGATAAACGCCGCTTCGACGCTCCTAGTTTATATGAGAGACCCTGTAAGAGCTGGGTTCCAGCGCGCGGGTGGCCTGTAATCAAACGGAATGGCGAGGATATAGCTGTGTCAACTGTGTAGAGAGCCGGACGTGTTCCAGTGAGGGCGGCTCCTTGTTTTCCTCACCAGGAGGGGACGGAACGGCCGGTCAGTAAGGTAGTTATAAGAGTGGCGCTCACCTGTGGACAGGTTTCTCGCCAATGTGAGCGTCCACATGGTAGATTTAGTTTATTTTCATGTTTTAAGGGTGGCGCTTGCTTGTGGCTCGGTTTTCCGCCCATGTGAGAGTCCACATTGTAGAATTAGTTTGTATTTATTTTGCGTCCACATTGTAGATTTAGTTCATATTTTTATTTATTTTTTCTGTTTGTTACGGGAACATGTATTTGGGCCGAAAGCCTGTAATGTTCTTCAATAAATATCAAATATATGAGAGACCCTGTACATTGTATATCACCACCTCTCCTACCGTGCCGGCCAAAATTCTAATGAATGTTTTCGACGAGTGGAACTCGAACCGGCTAACTACGGTGTCAGACCTTACAGAGCTTAGCGATCATGGCCATCTGGACGCTCATAATACGTAACAATGAATGTGTAGAGCGATGTACGGAATCCGGACTAAGAGAATAAAGAAGGCTGAAAGTCGACGAATAGACGCATTCGAACTATGGTTCGTTCCGTGAACCTCAAAGAGATTTATTAAGTAGATATTACAAGAAATCAACCCGGGATGCTCATTGGAAGGACGAATACTGGAATAAAAACTGAAGTACCGTACTTTGATCTTATTATGATTTGATAGAAAATACCTTTATGTAGGGCATGACCGATGGTAAAAGGAGAAGAGGACGACGCCGGATGAATTGAATTGATGGCATCAGTTAAATCATGGATCTCAATTTAAAAAGTCTCCGTGAAATAGTGTAGGTCAGAAAGAAATGGCGCACGGTGTTCTATAGGGTTATGGTGAGTCGAAACCGTCTAAACGACTAACATCAATTCATGCCCACCTTGGTCAGCATATTTTCGAGGTTTCTTACATACATACATTATCATTATAGACTGTTATGCCTTTCAGCGTTCAGTCTGCAAGCCTCTGATAATTTACTAAACGTCGCCACAAACCTCGATTTGTAACTAGTGTTGTGGCCTCGTTTAGTTCTATACCACTTATCTTTAAATAGTTAGAAACCGAGTCTAACCTTCGTCGTCTTGGTCCATTATTCTCCTAGGTAACCTATCCTCCTCCATTCGCCTCACATAACCCCAACACCGAAGCCGGTTTATGCGTACAGCTTCATCCATCGAGTTCATTCCTAAATTAGCCTTTATCTCCTCATTCCGAGTACCCTCCTGCCATTGTTCCCACCTGTTTGTACCAACAATCATTCTTGCTACTTTCATGTCTGTTGCTTCTAACTTATGAATAAGTATCCTGAGTCCACCTAGCTTTCGCTCCCGTAAAACAAAGTTGATCTGAAAACAGACCGATGTAAAGACAGTTTCGTGTGGGAGCTGACTTCCTTCTTACAGAATACTGTTGATCCCAACTGCGAGCTCACTGCATTAGCTTTACGACACCTTCATTCAATCTCACTTACTATATTACCATCCTGGGAGAACACACAACCTAAATACTTGAAATTATCGACCTGTTGTATCACCAATCTGACATTCAATTCTGTTGAATTTCTTACCTACTGACATCAATTTAGTCTTCGAGAGGCTAATTTTCATACCATACTCATTTCACCTAATTTCAAGTACCAAGACGACTGCAGGCTTTCTGCACAATCTGCCATTAAGACCAAGTCGTCAGCGTAGGCCAGACTGCTTGTTACATTTCCACCAAACTGAATCCCTCTCTGCCATTTTATACCTTTCAGCAGATGATCCATGTAAACTACGAACAGCAAAGGTGAAAGATTACAGCCTTGTCTAACCCCTGTAAGTACACTGAACCAAAAACTCATTCTACCATCAATTCTCACTGAAGCCCAATTGTCAACATAAATGCCTTTGATTGATTTTAATAATCTACCTTTAATTCTATAGTCCCCCAGTATAGTGAACATATTTTCCCTCGGTACCCTGTCATATGCTTTCTCTAGATCTATGAAACATAAACACAAGTGCCTATTCCTCTCGTAGCATTTTTCAATTACCTGGCGCATACTGAAAATCTGATCTGTGGTCTGAAACCACACTGGTTTTCATCCAACTTCCTCTCAACGACTGATCGCACCCTCCCTTCCAAGATGCCAGTGAATACTTTGCCTGGTATACTAATCAATGAGATACCTCGATAGTTGTTGCAATCCTTCCTGTTCCCTTGCTTATAGATGGGTGCAATTACTGCTTCTGTCCAATCTGAAGGTACCTTACCAACACTCCACGCTAATTTTACTACTCTATGAAGCCATTTCATCCCTGCCTTCCCACTATACTTCACCATTTCAGGTCTAATTTCATCTATTCCTGCTACTTTATGACAATGAAGTTTATTTACTATCCTTTCCACTTCCTACGGCAAATTAATTAATAATTGGAAAACGTTCAGCCGAACACGGCCACAAGTCCTTGTGTACCAATATCCTCACGTCAAATGTTTGTTACACACAGTTAACCCGTGAACTTTAGAGGCATCGTATTCTACTGTCAAACATCTTGACGGTTCAACATGACTGCATTGGAAAAGTAAGGAACTCTTAAACGTCGGCTAATTTGCATACGAATGATTGAAGAGCGTATAAACATCGAGAAGAAAGTTTTCTCCGTTCTCATAAAGGACTATTTAATGTTGAAATAAAAGTTTCACTACTTCTCAACTCCTGAAGGAATCTAATATTCAATTCCGACGGTCTGTCATGAGAGATTCAACTCTAAATGACTGCGAATTCAATATTCTGCTGCTGTGTACGGTAGATATACTTACAATAGTTAAATTAATTGCATTTGTAATGTGGGATTATTACCGTAGTTGAGTTCCTTCTTCTTCACTTCGAATCACCCATCTTTGGGGTACGTCAGATCAATCACTTCTTAGATGCTTGAGCTCTTTTCTTCTCCCAATAATTCTTCATTCTCACTGATCTCCTCCTCCTTTTCCCCTCTGATATATGAATCGGTTTTGTGGGGTTGATCATAACTTGAAACCATTTAGTTTTGTCTTTGGTCGCGGTTTGGCTGTACCATTCTTTAACATGAGTTCGGTAATCTTAAGATCTCTCAGATCCTTTTCCACTTCCTGAAACCAGTTGGGTTTAGCCTTCTTTTTGTAAAAGAAATGAAAGATCTGTTTAGTTCATCTGTCAGGATTCATTCGGAATATGTGTCCATAGAAATCAATCCTCCTTTTCCTCATGGTATCCGAGAATCTCTCCGACTTTACGTAGAAGGATTCGTTTCTATAGAAAACTTGTTTGTTATTTTGGAATTTGGGACCAAGGATCTTTCTCAAAATTTTACTCTCCTTCATTTCTAATTTCTCTATTTGCCCTTTCCTCCCCCAGGACTTGTGTCTCTGCTGCATAGAGTACTTCGTAGTTGAGTTTATTACTATTATTATTTTGGAAATATGTCTGACTTCTTGGATAAATGGTCAGCGTTGAGGCCTTCATTTCAGAGGGTCCCCGGTTCGACTCACTGCTGGGTCGGGGATTTTCATCGCGTGTCATTAATTCTTCTGGCTCGGGAACTGGGTGTTTTGTTTGTCCCAAAATTCTCCTCTTCATATTCAGACAACACACCACACTACCAAACATCACAGAAACGCGCAATAGTCATAACATCCCAACACATAGGTTGACGTCAGGAAGAGCATCCGACCTTCAAACAGGGCCAAATCTACATGTGCGACACGGTTGGCCCCCGCGACTCCACAGGATGTGGGAAGAGAGGTAGAAGAATTATTTTGGAAACGTATATTGTGAGTTTGCCTTTGTGATGCAGTGATTAGCTGCCACCCCAAAGACCCAGCTTCAATTCTCGGCTCTGCCACGAAATGGAGTCCACCCAGCGTCGGGAGGTCAACTGAGTAGAGGGGGAATCCATTTCCTCCTCAGCCATCCTCAAAGTGATTTTTCATCATGGTTTCCTACTTTTCCTCCAGGCAAATGCCGGAATGGTACCTCACTCACGGCCATGGCCGCTTCCTTCCCTCTTCCTTGTCCATTCCTTCCAATGTTCCCATCCCCCCACAAGGCCCCTGTTCAGCATAGCAGGTGAGGCAACCTTGGTGAGGTACTGGTCCTCCTCCCCAACTGTTTCCCAGGCCAAATGTTTCACGCTCCAGGACACTGTCCTTGAGGTGGTAGAGGTGGGATGCACCGCTGAGTCCGGGGGAGAATCAATGGAAAACCACGGAAAAGCATCTTCAGGACTGCCAACAATGAGATTCGAACCCACCGTCTCCCGAATGTAAATTTACAGATACGCGACCCTAATCGCACGGCCAACTCGATCGGTGGAAATAACTCTCCAGTATCAAAAATGTCCCCTCTCCATCGAGGTTCGAAGCCAATTCTGGCTACTCACACAAAAATGGCTTCATAACCAATTCCATTACTGTGGTTTCTGATCTGTGGCCGTGAAAGCCTTAGTTAGGATACGGCGAGTTTTGGGTCAGACAATTCTACCTTGATCTGAGGGCTGGTGAGGCCCACGTGATGACGTGAGGAGGGAGTGAGATGGCGGCCCCTCTTTGGAAAGGTAAGAATAGTGATGGAGAAGATTCTTCGCGCTGACGACGCGTCGCCTCGTAATCTGCAGGCCTTCGGGCTGAGCAGTGGTCCCTTGTTATTCCAAGGTTCATCAGGGCCAATGGCCGCACATTATATATATATTCATTGGTTCAGTGAACCCCCTAGAAATAGATATCTTAGTAAAATGGTTCATCAAGAGCCGATTCCTAATTATCTCTATAAATTCGCGGACATAGCGATAATTTGGCATC
This sequence comes from Anabrus simplex, assembly GCF_040414725.1. Classification (NCBI taxonomy): domain Eukaryota; kingdom Metazoa; phylum Arthropoda; class Insecta; order Orthoptera; family Tettigoniidae; genus Anabrus; species Anabrus simplex. Next base: position 35,345,633 of record NC_090278.1, read on the forward strand.
AACACTCGGCTGTTCTCTGCAACCACCGTAGAGGTTCAGTTTCAGGACTGAGGACATCGGGCCGTGAAACTTTGGATCGTGAGCATGGCGAGGGGTTAAGAGGAGCGGGGAAAATATAGCCCAAGTATCGCTGCCAAGTGGACCAGCGCTAGACACGGGTTAAATCGAGCGGTACCGAAATTAGCTGAAGCACTATCAGATCGCGCGGATAAAATTTGCCGTATGTTTTGAAGTGATCTTTTAACGATTTTGCGATTCTGCCCGACTCTGTGGTGTAGTGGTTAGCCTGATTAGCTGCCACCAGCCGGAGGCCCGGGTTCGATACCCGGCTTTGCCATGAAATTTGAAAAGTGGTACAAGGCCTGGAACGGGGTCCACTCAGCCTCGGGAGGTCAACTGAGTAAACTGGGGTTCGACAAAAGAGTAGCGTTACACAAATGTTGCATGTTTGTTCTGGGAAGACTTGGGAGAACGGAGACGAGTTGCTCGACTAAGTGGTATGTTCCGAGCTGTCAGTGGAGAAATGGCGTGGAATGACGTTGAGCGGTGTCCTTAAAAGTAGGAAAGATCACAATATAAACATAAAGTTGGAATTTAAGAGGACAAATTGGGGCAAATATTCGTTTATAGGAAGGGGAGTTAGGGATTGGAATAAGTTACCAAGGGGGATGTTCAATAAATTTCCAATGTCTTTGAAATCATTTAGGAAAAGGCTAGGAAAACAACAGCTAGGGTTTCTGCCACCTCGGCGACTGCCCTAAATATAGTTCAGTAGTGACTGTGATGGTATTTTACATCTATGTGAACATTAAGTAACAGTACATCTGAACGCGTTATTTAGCACAGCAATAAATTTCCAGAAGTTTTCTTCACGGGCCGCCACTGATCAGAGCTGTAGCATCATGGGGTTCGTTTTCTTGGTTCATTGTTTATTAACACAAAGTGTTTGCATCCAAGTTACGGTAATTGTCCGCCACTACAGCTGATAAATTGCGTCCTGGAGAAGCAGGTAATCCGGAGCAATGGCCTGACGATGCATGTTTTGAACAATAGAAACATGTCAGTATTGGTCGTGTACCAGATCTAGAAACACTTGTAATGACAGTGATGGATGTGTGTCAACAAGCTGCCTAGCCATTAACAACAGGTGGCTTGTCAGAACCGGGAGTCAAACCAATGTCCCCTCTCTTACCTCCAGTATGGCCCTGACAGCCCATCCGTCACAACTTGCTGCGCTAGCCCGGGGCTCGCTTGACTTCAAGACAAAGACACTCCGCGAGGCAAGCTGGGGATCGTTAAATGTGACTGAGGGTAACAGCAAGACTATTGGCTGGAGTACACTGGGAGTTATACGTCTAGTTTTGTTATATGTAATCTGTTCACTCTTTCCAGACATTGTTATTTAATTTGTTGTATCCTAATGGATATATTACCAGTAATTAATTTCGAAATCCATTTCCAATTATCATGGAAGTTTTTGAAGTTCCAAATATTCTATATCCGTAGTTTCTGGACTTTTATGTCAAGTTCCTCTCCTGGAATATAAACATTTCTTCTGCCCCTTCAGTCATTCTTCCGTTCCTTCACACAATATGTATTTTTCAAAAACAACCTACACATATGATGTTCTGCCTGGCCCTATATAATTAATAATAATAATAATGATAAAAATAATGCATGAGCTAGAGGAACTGCAGATCCCATTAGGGACCACACAGAACTGATCTCAGTACTGACAGGCCATCGTACAGGCAGTCTTCCCACTGTCCCTCACAAAGAGTACAGGGACCACCAGACCTAAGTGGACAGATGGAAGGAAGCAGGCACACAGCCAGCAAATGAAAGCGTCCTGGGCCAAGAAAAAGCAAAAGACCATAGCTTATAGTTAAGACGAGCCCCGTGGTATCTAGTAGTCCAAAACGATAAAATAACCAACTGCATGATCCTTCTGTCTATTCAGATCAGTGCCGATGATGTAATACGTCTCCAGAAACCATCGAGCACATAACCATAGGTTATTGATTAATGGCAAATAGAGACTACAAGTACACAATAACCAAATTGCAAACATTATTTATCAGAAATTAGCACAAAAAAATAACCTAATCCATTGTCCTATACCACATTCGAAGTACAAACCCCAATCAGTCTTGGAAAGTGAAAATTAAAAAATGTACTGGGGTATAAGCATCATCACGGTGAGAAGTTCCTCACTCGCTGACTATCTTTTAAAACATATAATACTGCATTTATATTGAAAAATTTGGAAATTAATATTCATTAAATAAAATATTCAATCGTCGAACCTTGTACTCACACTTACTTCTTACCTGCTTACTTACACATACGTTATTTGATGGGCGCCAGCTACCACTCAGTGCAGCAATAATAAAATGAGAATCTTGACTATCTCTAGGGTGTGGGGTAATAAGCTTCCTTTTGACAACATACCATATAAGTTCTGGGAAAAGGAGATTGGCGTTCGGTTTCCCCATTAAATTTGAGGTTAAGAAATTTTACTGTATAAATGAAATGAAAGATTAATTTGATAGAACAAAATATATTATTTAAATTGTATGTAAAAAATAGTAAGTCTTGTTGCGATAAAACAGATGAGAATATGAAATTATGACATTGCAACTGAAAGAAACTAGGCAAGAATTTGAATTCTTCTTGATCGGACATTTAATAATTTATACGAAATATATCCCTCACTTGTTGACATGACTGTACCTTCAACACTTTGAGTGTAATTACGACGTATTCCTTAGATCTGGTGTTTACTGTAGATGTGTCACGCCTAATTTGGTGATGTATCTATGTGACTGCTTCTTCTCCATATCATATGATTTCTTGGTAAATCTGTATGGTATTCAACTAAGTGACCGACCAACTTTGGCCTCACTCTCTCAATGACCACTGAGTCTTCTCCTTCTCGTTCCCTTAATGACCAACTGTGGTCTCTGCTTCCAGTAGATGAAATGAAATGTCGTATGGCTTTTAGTGCCGGGATATCCCAGGACGGGTTCGGCTCGCCAGGTGCAGATCTTTTCATTTGACTCCCGTAGGCGACATGCGCGTCGTGATGAGGATGAAATGATGAAGACGACACATATACCCAGCCCCCGTGCCAGCGAAATTAATCAATGATGATTAAAATTCCCGACCCTGCCGGGAATCGAACCCGGCACCCCTGTGACCAAAGGCCAGCACGCTAACCATTTAGCCACGGATCGGGACATAATAATAATAATAATAATAATAATAATAATAATAATAATAATAATAATAATAATAATAATAATAATAATAATAATCGAACGGGTAAGAAAGTTCAAATATCTAGATGATGGGTCACGGATACAACTGGGAAGAGGTGCGAGTATCTCGCCCAGTTGACCTCACCTGTTGTGCTCAACAGGCGCATTGTGGGGGATGGGAAGATTGCAAGGGATACACAAGTGGGAAGGAAGCTGCCGTGGCCTTAAGTTAGATAACATTCCCGCATTTGCCTGGAGGAGAATTGGAAAATCACTGAAAACCACTTCGAGGATGACTGAGTTGGGAATCGACACCTTCTATTCCGTTTATCATCCGACGCTGAGTGGACCTCGTAGCAATCTTCGTACCACTTTTCAAATTTCGTGGCAGAGCCTGGAATCGAACCTGGATCTCCGGGGGTGGCACCTTATTACACTAACCGCTACACCACAGAGGTGGACTCCGACACTAACTTTTAAACGCAAATTTAGCAAAGTTGGAGTTTCTTTCCTGGCGGGAGGCAGAGTACCGCCTCTCTGTCAGATAGATTTTTCCCCCACCTTTGCAGAAAACATAGGTTTTTCCGACTCGTCAGATGTTCTCGGAACGAGATGAGTAAAAGGGCGTAGTTTTTGTCCTAGGACTCTTATTTACTTGCCCTCAGCAACAAAACAAAGATCGCATCCGGGTGACAGTGGATTCGAATCCCACTGTTGGCAGCCCTGACGATGGTTTTCCGTGGTTTCCCGTTTTCACACCAGTCAAATGCTGGGGCTGTACCTTAATTAACGCCACGGCCGCTTCCTTCCAATTCCTCGGCCTTTCCTATCCCATCGTCACCATAAGACCTATCTGTGTCGGTGCGACGTAAAGCCACTAGCAAAAAAAAAAAAGAAAAAAGAAAAAAATCAAGACGTTGTAATGGTGCAGAAGCTTCCATGGCTCAGGCGGCAGCGCGCTGGCCTCTTACCGCAGGATACTGTTGTTCAAATCCCGGTCACTCGATGTGAGATTTGTGGTGTACAAAGCGGAGGCAGGGCAGGTTTTTCTCCGGGTACTCCGGTTTTCCCTGTCATCTTTCATTCCAGCAACACTCTCCAACATTATTTCATTTCATTAATCATTCATTAATCATTGCCCAGAGAAGTGCGACAGGCTTCGGCAGCCGGCACAATTTCTATCCTTACCGCTAGATGGGGCTTCAATCATTTCATTCCTGACCCAGTCGAATGAATGGAAACTGGCTGTGGATTTTCAATAATGGTGCCGGATAACTTCATCCAAGATGAGAAGGCAGAAAGTCCTCTCTACAATCCTGTGAAACAGAAAATACTACAATTCCTTAGCTACATTATGAGGAGGAATGATGACAAGCTAGACAAATCAAATGTTGAAGGAAAATTTAATGATACAAATTTACGAGGACGAGGCATAGAAATATAAGTCGACATGATTTGCGACGTTACCTAATTCACATGGAATTTTGCCATTTGGTCCGCTTCTGAGATGTAGTGGTTAGTGCGGATAGATGCCATCCGCGGAGATCCATGTTCGATTCTCGGCTCTCACACGAAATTAGAAAAGTGGTACGAGAAGTGGAGATCAGCTCAGTAGAGTCATCCTCGAAATGGTTTTTCGTGGTCCCCCCCCCACTTCTTCTCCAGGCAAATGCTGAGATGGTACCTAACTTAAGGCTACGGCCGCTTCCCTCCCTCATCCTTGTCTACTCCTCCCAATTTTCCCATTCCTCACAGGGCCCCTTTTCAGCATAGCAGGTGAAACTGCCTGGGCGATGTACTTGTCCTCCGCTCCAATTTTATTCCCCTCCCGACCAAATGTCTCACGCTCCAGGACTCTGCCCTTGGGGTGGTACAGGTTGTATTTCGGGCTGAGTTTGTGGGGGGGGGGGTGGCAACCCTGGAGTGAAAACGGATTAAGAAAGAAATAATTTTAATGATCCACTGATATTGGAACTAAGATTCTAAAAATCAGTTTTGAATCAAAATGTTTTAATGTGTGCTGATATGGACTGTTAAGTTAATGGTATAAACTTACGGGGACGAGGCACAGAACTATAAGTCGACGTGATTCGTGACATTACTTAATTTCCATGGAAAATAACCATTTGGAAAACAGAAGATCGTCAGACAGAGAGAGAAAGAGAGAGAGTATGGTATTTAAATACCAGATTCGTTTCGGATATTTTCTTTCTCCATTATTCACGGTTACTGAATCCTTCATATTCCACCCTCTACTCCCATTTTTAATCAGCTTCTCACTATGCAGGAGGTAACTGAATCAGTCAGTTCTGAATCACATTACATGTTGAAGAACATTAGTTACCGGTATTACTGCAATTTTATTGACACCTTAGGACAGGGCCTCTCAGGGTGCATGCGCGTGGTGCATGCACTGTGCACGGTGCAAGCGACGACTTGGCTTGGTCGAACAGAGTGCAGACCCCCCACTCCTCGATTTGGAGCAATAGCGCTTACTCTCTCTTTACTCAAGCCTGTCTCGCTCGCTCCGCCTGTCTCCCTGTGCCCCACTTGCGCCGTAACGCTCCAAATCCAGGCTGACTTGAGCCGAGCAGAGGCGAGTTGAGCCGAGCTTAGCCGAGTAGCCCAGAGACGAAGCGTTGATCCGAGCCATGCCGAGCGGCAGCGATGCACAGTGCACGGAGCTCTTGCGCCTCTATCTGCACGCGTGAGATTTTGGGCGTTTGAGAGGCCCTGCCTTAGGAGAATGAAGAACAACAGGCCAACGAAGAGGATTTATATCCAAATTAAAATACACCACAGGCTAGCTTGAAGAGACAGTATGGTATCTTCAAAAGGTGAAGATCACAGGTGATTAGATTAGATTTAAGACTTTTCAGGTGTTTGCTCTATAAAGCTGCGTTTCGTCTTAAGTCTGACACTACACTCATAAGAGTGAGATGTGTCAGACCCTACTCGCTGACCCTTAGGTGTATATAGGTGCTTTTTTGTTGTTGCAAGTTTCCATTCTCTACCCTGAAGGGGTGGGGTGGGCCAACTAGACGGTGTCGACCTTTCCTTGGTCAGGGGATTGGACGGCGTTATTGGGGTTGGAGGAACAGGGTAATGGTAATAATAATAATCGTGTGGTCTCAGCTACCGTGTGCAGACATTTCAATTTGACGCCATCTGGCTGTCTGCTCGTCATTTCGACGTTCCGTTTTACTCTAGGTCCACTAGATGGCAGACCGAGTAAACCGAAACTCTCTTGGGCGTCTATGGCTGAGATTTAATGAATTTTGTCGGGTAAACACCAAATGTGTCACCAGAGATCTTTTACATGCCGACATCGTACGACACGGAGTGTCGAATGGAATTTTTTCCGCCCTTCAAAAATCCGACTACCTCTGCCGGGTTTGAACCCGCTATCTTGGGATTCGGAGGCCGACACCCTACCGCTGATCCACACAGGCAGTAGACAGTAGATGATTTAGTATAATAAAATAAAAATATAAGTAATATTCTCTGTTTTGTCTGGATTTCTTGTCATTTTCGAAGGAAAAATATGAAGTTTAAATTATTTAATTCTTGTTAACTAAATATATCTGTGTACTCGGATTATAATTAAACATGGGATGTATTGGTTTTAAAATTAATATAGTGATATAATTTCTTTTAGGTAGGCTATGATTTTGAATTTTGTGAATAATATGGATATGTGAATATAATTTGAAATAAAAATAACAATCCAAATTTACTGAAAAATATTTAATACCATGTTTCAAACTTCAACTAACGCACACTACATATTGTGTTAGAACACTAAATTTGTTATTTTGGATAGTTGTTAAAACAACTTGAGCTACAAAAATTTAAAAAGTCCACAGTTATGGTCCTCCAGGCAAACAACTCACTGTTGAAAACATTCTAGAGATACGAGCTACGCATTTTAGGTAAATAAAATATGAGAATATAATTTTTATGTATTTCTAAAAATACAGTCCTTTCGTTAATTATCGTTATCTGGTCGATTGGATTAGCAGTTCGCCTTCGGTGTGAACATTTTTCAAAACAATTAAAAATGCCTTAGGGTATTGAACCATGGAACACATTGCAGAAAGAATCATGTAAATGCGTTAATTTGACTAGGATTTTGTAAGGTTGTTACCTAAAGTTTAATCTCCTTGAACCTCGTCCTCCTTTTGATGTCAGCAGAGGTATACATACCATTGTATGTGTATTTATGTATTGTTTCACCCCCCCCCCCCTCGCTCCCTATTACTAGCGAGAACGCCGGGGCCTTGACCTGTGTTGGGGAAGCCATCTTGCTGTTTTACTCCTGTCTTTGTACCAGACAGACGTGTCATGTAAGAGATTACATTTTTCCAGGATTTAGCCTGGTTTTCCACCCCTTTTGGGTGGGAATTTTGGTAGGTTCGGTCCTTTTATTTTTACTTGTATCTGTTAACGTAAATTGAGCTTGTATTATTATTATTCAGAATTCTCTTCCTGACCTGGGATCTCGCTAGTAACTGGAACTCATTTGATCATTAGTCCATAACTGACTTCCTTCCTAAAACACATTTTCTACCTGTTCTCGTATTAATTTTTGAATGGTCAGTTATGTTAATCTAGACCTTCCGTTATGGAAGGTATCAAACTTGTGTTTTAAAACTATGTAGTTCTGCATCATTTTAAGACTTGGCAATAGCTAAATGTGCCTAACCGTTCTGTAAGGTTAATCTTCATTGCCAACCACTCTGAATGGTAAATTGTTATTAATTGTTTTAAAAGGAGCTCAGAAAAATGAATACCAATACGGTGTTTTGTCACTCGTTGACTGTCTGTTTTTAATTTTAATTTGCGGTCGTCTTGGCGACTATTCTTGTTAATGATATTAATTGAGATTGTTGATTTTTTTAAAAATTAATTTATTGGCTTTAGGTGCCAGACCAAACAGCCAGCTAGAAATACATTAGATAACAAAGCATATACATTAAATATACACTGAGAATACATATACATCTATGAATCTTAGTATTATACTGGTATTACGTTCCTAGCCCGTACAGAATGCGCGCACACACATACGAAGAGAAAAAAGAACAAATTGGGACACTGCAACTCTAGTATGTTTACGCAGTTTTTCTGAAGTAGTATCACGTCAAACTTTATAATCTTAAATCGGTCTCTTTTAAGAATATGGCGATTGCATTGGGATGATAAAATGCACTGGATGTTGAGTGGTAGTTGGAAGTTCAATGAAAGTAAAGTTGTTATAAATTTTTCCTGCTGAACATTATAAAGATGGCACGAGAAGAAGATGTGGTTGAGGTCAGCGATTGCTTGGCGGTCACAGGAACAGTAGGGCGAGTTTAGGACTCCTATCCGATAGAGATGATTTGCAAAACTGCCGTGATTGATCCTCATGCGAATAAGAGAAGTGATGTATCGACGACAAGCACCAAGGTGAGTGAGGGGGTATGGTTGGACTGCAGCGTATTGTTTTCCCCGTTGCCTTTTTGTAATACATCATTCTTCTTCAATTTGCGTCCAGGAACGTAGTCTCGAATAGACACTGGTGAATCTAGCCGTTCGCCCAAATGTTGCTCATACTCGTTGTGTTTGATACCTTTATGACTAGGTATCCAAAGAAAGTGAATCTGAATTTGATGAACCGTTAGTTTGTATGTAGCAGGTGATTTTACGCGACGACTGGTGAGTTGGTTGGAGACTGGCACGGATTACGGTTGGATTTGGTTGTTCTGAGCTTGACTTGGAATTTTGGGGAATTATTATTATTATTATTATTATTATTATTATTATTATTATTATTATTATTATTATCATTATTTATTATTATTATTAGCGTATTCTCCCAATAATGGAAGACGTTAAGCACACAACTCAATCAAGCTTTCTTTGGGTTCTTCTTGTTCTTCCAATAGGCTTTCATTCTCTCTGAGAAGGCTTGTTACGTTCTTCCGACCATTTCGGTCTGCACTGTTTTTGCTTTGGTTGCTCTCATGTAACTTCCCACTTGTTGACTTTGTGTCTGAAGGTGTCTCTTTCTAAAATGTCTGTTGCACATATGTTTGCGTTTTTGAGGTCCTTTCGAAGTTTGTCCAGCCAAGGTGTTGAATTATTATTATTATTATTATTGGTTTATTATTCCTCCCCCGGTATCTGATTGTTTATTGGGGGAATCCGTGTTATCTCCCCCGGTGATTTCTGTGCGTGAAATATTGAATTCGGCAGTAACTTGTGCGTTCCAGGAAAGCCCTTGCTGAGTTGATGTGGACTTTTACGGCAGTTATTTCTCAGTATTTGTGAAGTCATTCTGGATTTTTGGCCCACGATTTTATGCATGGAATATTATATTTAGCAGAAATATCTGCTTGCTCTGTTACGCTCCTGAAGTGTTGTGATTGTATTGCCGAATTACCCCTTTCCTGCACTCCATCCCCTTGGTGGTGTGATTGATGGGATTTCCTGCGATTTATTTCCTAATTCAGAATTTAGCTGTTTCTTCGTGCCAACCTATTTGGTATTGTACCTGGCCGGAACCGGTATTTGTGAATTTCCATTTGATTTGCGTTTTTGGTGTTTGCTGGAATTCCGAGCCCTGTTTATTAATGCAGGTTGTTCTAGAATAACACCGTGCTAAAGAGTTGGTTTCATTTCTCTCCTTGGTGGCTGCGATTTAAAGTACTTAATTATCTATTTGCTCCATCCTTTGATCTTTGATTTCAAAAACCACTGACTTATTCTTCTTTTGTTTAATGTCGTGTAATGTTCATTTTGCATTTTTATTAAATTCCGATATTCTAAAATCCTCGGCTTATCCTTTCTTGATAAAGGTCACGATTGCAACGATACTAAGGCACCTTCCATATTCTCACCTTTGAGGTAAGTTGTCTTGCCTTTTACTTGTATCTACTTATTGCATTAACTGCTTCTGTGTGGTTACTCTATTTGGTAATTTATTTGGATTTACTGGGTGCACAATCTTGCATAATCGTTGTGCACTGGGTTTCTTACTGTCATGTGTCTTGAGTCTTACTGTGTCATTATATCTAGATTCTCTTCTGGTGCCACCGTTACTTTGGTACAGTTTTTTAAAAGAGTGTATGTTGATTGTTTTGCTTGGGCACCCCTCTACGCTAAAAGGATTATTAACTAGGGAGTTCCTCTGAGTTTCATGTGGTATGTTTTCTAACGTGGCACCTTACAGTGTTGAAACATGTTAAAGTTTGATCATTAACCTAACTAGTGCTGGTGGAATCCTAACCGTCACAGTGCCTCTTGTTGGCCGTCACTGTGTGTTTATATTAACCTAACCGTAGCAGTGTATCACTGTATATCGTAACTATCTCTAACTGAATCTAACTGTATCAAAATATAACCGTCGGTCACTGTGTATCATTATCCTAATCTAACCGTAACGGTAAACTATAGCACCAGCCGTTACAATTTGTATTTAAAAAAGAAAACTAGTAAAGAAACTAGCAATTTTTTTCAGTTATCCAAGACACAATTTTGAAAACGTTCCGGGCCCTTTAGCCCTTTAACTTCTGGCAAAATTGAGGAAATTGCTTAAATTTTACGCGTTTAGCAGTATGGGGACTCCTATTTTGTCTACATTAAAAAAAAGGATGATGTGAAATTAGATATTTTAAATATAGTGTCTTATAGCGAAATATGCTAGTTTATGGTTCCCTCGTAAATATTTCTCAAATTTCTATGACTCATGAGGTTTTAAAAAACGACCGATTTAATTGTGGTTACAACTAGGGTTGCCAACTTCCCCATATTATATGAGAACTGCCACATTCTTCGAATTTCTAAGCAGTAACTAGACTTAACTTTGTAGTTTATCTACGAGGTTGCACTTCACGTTTTCTAGAGGATAAGGTCTCCTTTCTGGGAGATAATTGTACCAACCGTTGAGTATTCTAAGTTTCTTGGTACCAACCATCGATAATGCGATCTAATAACGAAAACGATACGAGGTAAGGTAACAATACTGCTTCTACTTGACTCTCCAATTGCCCAGTCCCTGATTTTGTTTGTAATTTGATTTTGTTAACATGTAGATGTTGGTAAATGTCGTGTTGTTACCTGCTTTAATTGAAGTCATGAAGAATACATAGGCACAAAACTCCTCCTAAAGAGAAACGAAATAATAATCATAGGAGCCGTTGCAATGTAAATCTGATGAAAGCTGAGCTAAAATATGAGTTATTTTAATTGGAAGTGCACATATACAAGACAGAAGTTGTAAATATGTAAAGAGTAATCATTAATTTCCGACTGCTACCAAAATTGTAAACAAATATTTTAAGCAAGACCTTTATATTTAGTTTCTTCATTTTTGTCTCTTTGTGTGATTTTTATTTATTACACACTACAGGGACCTTTACCCCACTTACAGTGCGTCGCTCTTATCTTATGTCATTACATTAATGCCAATAATACGCTATATGTACTATAATACTATTCTAAATTCACAATACTAAAATATTGCATTCATGCTAATTATATACTATACCGGTAATACTAATTAAACTAGTAGCTAGTGGATCCGTGCTACTCCGTAGTATTCCTGAAGAATAGTTCAGATAACTCGTCTTGGTATGCCTATCGCAGTCACATTGTTTTTCCTGCCCTTTTCAATAGGTTTATGCACATTTAATAACGGTAATATAGTTCATAACACTGAACCCTCCGTAGCTCAGGCGGCAGCGCGCCGGACTCTCACCGCTGGATACCGTGGTTCAAATCCCGGACACTCCATGTGAGATTTGTGGTGGGCAAATCGGAGGCAGGACAGGTTTTTATCCGATTTTCCCTGTCACCATTCATTACAGCAACGCTCTCCATTAACATTTTATCTGTCAATCATTAATCATCATCTCAGAGGAGTGCGACAGGCTTCGGCAGCCGGCACAATTCCTATCCTCGCCGCTAGATTGGAGCTTCATTCATTGCATTCGTGACCCGGTCTAATGACTGGGAACATGCTGTGGATTTACATTCTCTGTACTTCGACCATTCAGCCGTAATGGATGTTAATATTTTCAAACGATCTTCCTCGAGAGACTACAACATACATTTGGCGGTGGCTGAATAATGGTTCGGGTGAGTAGAGACCCACGTCTCTGTGTTTTAGTAATGGTCATACAGAAGACTAGTTGACTTCATACTGCTGGCTCTTCAGAAATGTGTGCGCGTGCGTTTTGTATTCAGGAATCATTCAAGGCGAATATTTTCGCACTGCAAGATGTGTGGTTAAGGTTATTTTTAATATGTATAACTTTTGCTTTCTCAACGATTCATTTGTTTCTATATTCGTCCCTGTTTTTATCTCCTCGTAATATGTGTATTGTTTAATGTAACGCCTTGTGTAAAAAATTGGGTTAAATGAAGAAGTTATATCATGTTCAAGATCATGCTTTCACGTCTCTGCACAATATTTAAAATGCAATTTACCGTTGGTCTTTATAGCTATTGTTGAGAGTGAAGGAGAATTTCCTGTTGTGTATGTTTATCAGGAACTCAAAGGAGACTTCATTAGTTAGTCGGAACATAGAAAAAATGATGAACTCTTCTCAGAAGAACTCTTAAGGTTTCACTTTACTTTTTCCTGCCTGCTGGCTCTTCAGAAATGTGTGCGCGTGCGTTTTGTATTCAAGAATCATTCAAGGCGAATATTTTCGCACTGCAAGATGTGTGGTTAAGGTTATTTTTAATATTTATAACTTTTGCTTTCTCAACGATTCATTTGTTTCTATATTCGTCCCTGTTTTTATCTCCTCGTAAGATGTGTATTGTTTAATGTAACGCCTTGTGTAATATAAATGTCTACATGCTAGCCTATTTCCCACATTTTGGCTGAAGATGACGCCAAACAGCGTCGAAACTAGTTCCAAGTGTAAATATATGTTGTAAATAAACTATAATATTTTTGTATTGAAAAGGTGGACCCTTTTAAGTTTCCTATCTTCCATTCTCAGTTCAATACGGACAAAAATGAAATTCTTAGATTTAAATTGATACTTTCCAGTCTATCGCTATATACTGCCTGCTCTGTGCCACGAGAATTGCGTTGATAGTGACATTGCAGATGGCAGTACGTACCCCACCCAGAAGCACATGCTGGTTTAAAAAAATGAGAGTTCTTCCGTAACACCAATAATATAAAATGAAAAACAGTCGTTAAGGTGGTACTCATTGAGAAACTAACATTTCACATTTGAACTGGGTTTAAGATATAGAAACATAAAGTATATAAAATCTTACCAGTTACAGTAGATATAAAAGGATCATCCCACTGCTGCATGGCACATAAAAATGTCAGCATTTTCTCGACACGAATAACTGAGCACCTTTTCTTACCGTTATTTACCAGCTATTATATTTTTCTATCACTATTTCGTTGACCCTTTGTTCATGACCAGATTCGAGGATACGTGTTATAGCACTTACTGCAGTGCGTGCGTCCGTCATGTCATTATATCCACCAGCCAATCTCACTGCAGTAAATAGAGCTTACATTGCTTCTCCAGAAAATCATCTAATGAGAACATGAAAAGAACCCATTTTGTAACAGGTAAGACACACATTTCACAATAGCGAGAGAGCATCTGCCGTCCCTTTAGTTATAAACTTCCCTTTTGCACGTTTTGATTCCAACTGAATTAATTTAACGTACTTGATCAAATCATCATTCAACCATTGTAGTATTCTATCTGCTGGTGAATAGAAATGCACACAATCTGGATTGTTTTGCGGAATATGCTGAGTTCTGTCAATGACGACGTGGAATGTGAAAAATTTGTAAATAATTTCCTTGATGAGCACCGTCGATTCCGCGTGTGAAAAGTCTAAATATGTGTTTAAAAACGGGCATGGTTTTCTTTCCTGAAGCGCATAGCAGCAGTAACCACTGGGGAAGTATTTGTACAGCAGAACATTCATATTTTCCGGATTCCTCTGTTTTTTGGTAATACCTTAAACATATTTGGAGGTGATGATGCCATCATTGTCATTTCTCTGTCCAGAAACCTGGGATCTGAATTTTTTAAATCAAATGGTAATGGCCAAAACTGAAAAGAAGTTTACGACTGGGATCACCTGGATCAGTCACACAGGTTCTCACTTTTCTTTCTCCAAAATAGACACATTGGTTCTATGGTTAATCATTTCTCAGCTAAGAGGAATAGATCGGAGTCTTCTAAGCCTTTAACGAGGAAGTAGGCAGCAGAATTGGGGAACTTTCTTGAAAGTCCGTTTACAACAAAACACAACCGTTTATTCGCGAGAACAGGAGATTTTTCAATATATGTGCCTTAAGCATTGGCTACGTAAACGAACTTGCCACTGGTTCACTCGTAGAGCAGCCGTACCTAATTAGCCGTTTACTCGGAAATTACTATTATAATCCTCTCTATTGGTTGGAGAGTTTTGCATTCAGCTCTATGTCTTTCCTTCACCAATTGGGAAATTCCGACACCACTCTCAACATTTCCCATTTATAGCTCATTCCAAGTTAAGAAAACAGTATTGCTCTTATGACAGCAGGGTTGCCATATCGAATGGCTCTACTCAACACCATGACGGGAAAACGCCGGCACAGAAATTTATGAAATCAGCATTTGAGGTCAAGACAAAATGCGGAAAACACCAAGCTAAAAATTATTTTTATGAACTAAAGAGAACGGGAGTTATGCAGGGACTATTTTTGCTTTGTACAGAATCAGAGGTAAACTAAGGCACATGAAAAACCTCTGCACTGAAGTGTAAGGCAAACTGGGGGAAAAATAGACAAATAGTGTTTATCGGCTCGAGGGTTGCATTTAATTGCATTTAATACATTTCTCCAGGCAATAAACGCTAGAAAACCGCCGCAACAAATAAATACTGTAGATGATTTCACTACAGAAGTGAGCTGCCGGCGGTTCATATTGAGAGACTACGCGAGGCGTGTACCAGAGCGACATAGAAGGAAAATGAAGGAAGGCAACGAAGCGATGGCTGTTCCCGCCATTGTGCCTCCTCCCTACAAATGTATTTATGAAATAGAAAATATTATGCAGCTATTTTAATAACTCACGGGCAAAAATGCCTTATACTTTTTATCTATCTTTCGCAATACTTCACAAAGTACAGTAAAATATCCCGTAATCACGAGGAATTATGGGTGTCTCACAGAGGGTGTGTTTACCCCTTGGAGGTCCATTAGAGCAATACAGTTTTCTGAACGTGGAATGAGCTAAAGGCTACCTGTCTAGAGTATTTCGTGATGGAGCTGACACTACACCAGGCGTCCTCCCGAATTCGTAACCGTGTTTGGGATACTGTTCTCCAAGACGCAGAGTACGGTGTGACTTTTTCTGACCACGCGGATTTTGTCTTGCAAAAATTATGGATTTGATCTAAAAGATAAACGGTCTTTTGTCCATTACTTTAACTGCTTGATTTAATTAATCCAGACGATCAATTTCTGAGCTGTCTTCAAATTTCCTCCTACTATAGATTTCCGATTCATTGTGGTTGGTCATCAGCTTTTAAGACAGTCTCAGAATTCTCGATCGGAGCCTCTAAAAATGAAAATCTACAGCCTGTTTCCAGTCATTCGACCGGTTCAGGAATGGAATGAATGAATCTAGCGGCGGGGATAGGAATTGTGCAGGCTGCCGAAGCCTGTCGCACTCCTCTGGGGCATTGATTAATGAATGATAAATGAAATGAAATGATATTGTAGAGCGTTGCTGGAATGAAACCTGACAGAGAAAACCTGAGTACACGGCGAAAGACCTGTCCCGCCTCCCCTTTGTCCAGCACAAATCTCACATGGAGTGACCGGGATTTGAACCACGGAACCCAGCGGTTAGAGGCCGGCGCGCTGCCGCCTGAGCCACGGAGGCTATCGATACTTTACCCCCGAAGGAGTCCTATGAGTGTCTCACATAACAGTACATGTTTTCCAGATAGTACTTCATATGTGCACCAATTTTGGTTACCAGCTAAGCCCAAACGTGCATGCATAATCTCGCTGCTTTAGAATCCTGGAGCTGTCATTGCTATGGTTACGGCCAGTTTATTTCTTTATCCGATTCCTAGAGCAGGGGTAGTGTGGTGCCAATATCTCCGTAACGGTTGGTTTTAGAGACTTTAAGCTTGGTTTACGGACCTGTAGTGCTTACCGAATTTTGTTCTTTGGGTCAAGGGGCTTAAAATGAGCTTTGTTTCTTCCTTGTACGACAAATTTGATATTTCACTTATATTGGCCTATTATTTTTATATCTCGCCTCCCCCTCGAATTGTTTTGAAAATAAAATACAGCCCATGCCCCTCAAGGATAATGCATATTTACATTAGTATAAGAATTTTTAGAATCGGTCCAGTGGTTCCTGAGATTAGTCATTACATACAAACAAACTTTACTTCTTTATATATCTATACTTCTCTACTAATATTATAAAGAGGAAAAATTTGTTTGTTTGTAACGAACAGGTTCAAAAACTACTGAACCGATTTCAAAAATTACTTCACCTATAGAAAGCTACATTGTGAGTGAGTAACATGGGCTGTATTTTATTTTTAATTCACCACCACCACCACTTACAAGAGAACAAATAAACATTTATAATTCTTCATTATGGACTGTAATACCTGTCAGGAATCAGTCTGCAAGCCTCTGTGAACTGACTGGGTTTCTCCAAAATCCTCTATTTCCTAGTAGCTTTGTGACCCCTTTAAGTAGTTAAAAACTGAGTCAACCGTCCTCGCATTTCACTGCCTCTACTTCTCTTACCCTTCACTGAAGAAACCATTATTCGCCTGGGTAACCTACACTCCTTAATTCGCCTCTCATAGCCCCACTATCCAAGCCGGTTTATAGATAGAGCATCATCCATCAAGTTCATTCCTAACTTAGTCTTTTTCTCCTAATTCCGACCACCCTCCTGCCACATTTGTACCACGAATCATTTCCGCTAATTTCATGTCCGTTACTTCCAACTCAAGAAGAAGATATCCTGATCCCACCCAGTTTTTACTCCCGTATAGCAAAAGCGGTTTGAATTTCAAGAAAAAATAAATTCACTATAAAACTAAGATATTTCAGGAACACTTACCAATGCTGAATATCAAATTCGGGCATGACATCCTTACCTGAAAAGGAAAATAAATACATTAATTATGTAGACATAATGCAGACATTTCTTTTATCATTTTAAAGTACAAGTCAAGACAGGTGTATCTTGCATAGTAGCTGCACTACATACGGCCGTGTACCAACTTCTCCACAGTTGTCTTAATGACTTACAAGAGACATCGTTAGCTTTCCCACGGGATACTGCTAACTGTACTACGAGATATTTTTCTGATACTGTCAACTCCGCCACACATGAGAATGAAAATCCACAGCGTTTTTCTAGTTTCAACCGCGTCATGAAGGGATTGAATGACGCCCCATCTAGCGGCGAGGATAGAAATTTTGCCGGCTGCCGCAGCCGTTTCCAAAAACAAAACAAGTGCTAAGACATCCAAAAAATTAAAACTTTCTGTTAAAACACCCAGAAGGAAAGAAAAGTAGAGGCAGCCGTGGGAGAGTATAGACAGTATAGGAAGAGGCTCTGTCCTGATCAAACATGTGCAGAACGGGCTTACTTCTAATAATACGTTCCTATTTGATATTATCCCTATTATTGAACGCATTATACTGAATTATAGTGTATCGGGGTGAATATCAGTGCCGTACGGTTTTCCGATACAGAATACGGTTTATTTTGAATTTCAGTATGGTTTTTCAATTTTTGGAGGTTGGCAACGCTGCTCACCGTAGACGTTGTAAATTTGAGAGGCCAAGATGCAGCCTTGTCTGACACCATGGGACATTACAGAAAGATTGCATGAAAACGGCTTGTGAGAAAAGAGTTGAGCCAATATTTTCAAAATGTTATTTCCAAAGTCGTGTTACTCAATATTTCATTTCAAACTGTTGGTCATCTTGACGGAGAAAGGCAAGGTGTAAACATCTGCTCTGTTGTTCTGAAAACAGCTGTATTAAGTTAATCCGTTCATGTTTATAAGTAAAGTGTATAACTGACATTCCTCCGTTAGTGTTCTGAGGAGTTTTGCAAGTGAAGATCATAAATCATCGAGGTGACACATCTACTCTTAGCCTGCGCAATGGAACAAGTTAACGTTGGTGGCAAGCAAGAAACGACCGAAGAATGTCGCTGACGTGATGCAGAATGAAATAACTTACACTTCCGTTTAAATTGATTTATGATTGCTGGGGTTTACCTGATAAACGTTAGGGTGCTGGAGATATTTCATGAACAATATGTAAAAGGTATGCTTAGATATTAAAATAAGCAAGAGAATAGCATCGAAATCTTTGCTCAGCTTATTACAGATATTAGTTATTTATTTATTTATTTATTTATTTATTTATTTATTTATTTATTTATTTATTTATTTATTTATTTATTTATTTATTTATTTATTTATTTATTTATTTATTTATTTATTTATTTATTTATTTATTTATTTATTTATTTAAAGTGTTGGAACTTGAAAATAGGTGCAATGAGTATGGTATGAAAATTAGCCTCTCGAAGACTAAATTGATGTCAGTAGGTAAGAAATCCAACAGAATTGATTGTCAGATTGGTGATACAAAGCCAGAACAGGTCTATAATTTCAAGTATTTAGGTTGTGTGTTCTCCCAGGATGGTAACATAGTAAGTGAGATTGAATCAAGGTGTAGTAAAGCTAATGCAGTGAGCTCGCAGTTGCGATCAACAATATTCTGTAAGAAGGAAGTCAGCTCCCAGACGAAACTATCTTTACATCGGTCTGTTTTCAGACCAACTTTGCTTTACGGGAGCGAAACCTGGGTGGACTCAGGATATCTTATTCATAAGTTAGAAGTAACAGACATGAAAGTAGCAAGAATGATTGCTGGTACAAACAGCTGGGAACAATGGCAGGAGGGTACTCGGAATGAGGAGATAAGGGCTAATTTAGGAATGAACTCGATGGATGAAGCTGTACGCATAAACCGGCTTCGGTGGTGGGGTCATGTGAGGCGAATGGAGGAGGATAGGTTACCTAGGAGAATAATGGACTCTGCTATGGAGGGTAAGAGAAGTAGAGAAAGACCAAGACGACGATGGTTAGACTCGGTTTCTAACGATTTAAAGGTAAGAGGTATAGAACTAAATGAGGCCACAACACTAGTTGCAAATCGAGGATTGTGGCGACGTTTAGTAAATTCTCAGAGGCTTGCAGACTGAACGCTGAAAGGCATAACAGTCTATAATGATAATGTATGTATGTTATTTATTTATTTACTTATTTATTTTTCACTAATACGCCATCTAGTTACCACGATATGTTTCATTATGCATTCTGACGTTTACTTAGTTTTCGATTGATCCGCTAAGTTTTCATGAGCTCTTTGTGTCGAGCACGGCGTTCATCCGACCACTTTGCACCAGCTGTCCACTTCACATCCCAGAAAGACCCAAAAGCCACAATGATTGTTCTGAAAAGGTTTCGTTTGTACGTATCATCTGCTCGTACGCCCGAGGTCTTTCTTGACGTTAAGGTACCAGGGAATTTTTGTTTTTGGTTATGAGCCAAACCAAACCAAACCAAACCAAACCAAACCAAACCAAACCAAACCAAACCAAACCAAACCAAACCAAACCAAACCAAACCAAACCAAACCAAACCAAACCAAACCAAACCAAACCAAACCAAACCAAACCAAACCAAACCAAACCAAACCAAACCAAACCAAACCAAACCAAACCAAACCAAACCAAACCAAACCAAACCAAACCAAACCAAACCAAACCAAACCAAACCAAACCAAACCAAACCAAACCAAACCAAACCAAACCAAACCAAACCAAACCAAACCAAACCAAACCAAACCAAACCAAACCAAACCAAACCAAACCAAACCAAACCAAACCAAACCAAACCAAACCAAACCAAACCAAACCAAACCAAACCAAACCAAACCAAACCAAACCAAACCCCATGGTGCTACAACCATACCAAGCGACCGCTGCTCAGCCCGAAGGCCTGCATATTACGAGGTGTCGTGTGGTCAGCACGACGAGTCCTCACGTTCGTTATTCTTGGCTTTCTAGACCGGGGCCACTATCTCACCGTCAGATAGCTCCTCAATTCTAATCACGTAGGCTGGGTGGACCTCGAACCAGCCCTCAGGTCCAGGTAAAAATTCCTGACCTGGAGCAGGAATCTAACCCGGGGCCTCCGGGTAAGAGGCAGGCACGCTGCCCCTACACCACGAGTATTCCCCAATACCAACTTAAAAAGATGTATGAGCATGAATCTGAATCTCCATACAGAACTTCAGAGAGTACTACTGCAAGTGTGGTATCTTACCAACCACTAGCGTTTATCTCAGATTACTTTAGAGGGGGGCGCAGAATTAGAACGTGTGAGTGGCAGGGAGAAGTGTTAAGGAAGGGACAGATTCTAACTTCTCGCCAAACAAGCCAGGCGAGCGGCGGGGGAGATTCAATTATTGGTAATTAACTTGCTTGTCGCGTGCACCAGAATACAGACCGGGCCCCGTAATGCAGGGGCCAAGACTGAGCAGAATATCAATGTTATTAATTGTTCTAGAGAAAACACAGCTGTGACATTATTGGGACAGGAGGTTCTAGTCTTGTTCTAGATGTGACTGTGTTAGTATTGTAGAGGATGGTAATGTCACTGTGTTCTAGTCCTGATCCAGACATGTCTGTGTTAAGGCCGGTATTATAATAGAGGTTTAAACTGTTGGTTCAGTTTAAATTTTGGATTATTTGTTAGTCGTGTATTATAAAACTTAATCTTAAGTTTACCTAGAGATTAGTTTTACTGCCACTCATCTACCGTTTAAACTGAAGTTTAAGAATACATAACCTTACAACATGGCAGAACAAATGGATCTCGAAGATATTTTTGAGGTATTTGAAGAAATACTAAGCGATGATGAAGAAGTGGTTCAAATTATTGAACGACCACGGGCACCACGAGTTTTTCAAGCAAGGCACGTCACTTTCACGTATGGAACGCAACAGAGTTTTTAAATAGGTTTAGGCTTACAAAACAGACTGTCGTAACCCTATTTCAGCAAATTGATGCTGGTGCTGGAATAAAACATACAACGAAAAGTTAAGAATGTAAAAATGACTTTTTGAACTGTTTGAATGTCAAAAGTGTAAGTTTTAGAAAATAATGTAACTTCCTTTCATTTCAGAAATCATGCTGTAGAACCCCTCAGTCAGGTACTAATAGTATTGCGGTTTTATTCCTCCGGTAGTATGTTTATTACAATGGGAGATTTCGGGGGAATTCATAAGGCCACTGTTTTACGGACTGTATAAATATTTCTGTACTATTTCCTTACAAGTAAAATTAGGATAACGTTTATCGTTTTTAATCCGCTATTTTAGCTACAAGAAGTAAAGAAAACATTATCGATAGTCATCTTTTCTCGCAAGTCACTGCTACCAAGATCGTACATTTCCTTCTTTACCTCAGTTTAACTTAGGCCGGCCATTATGAGACTATAAGCGTTACATCTAATTTCTGAAATTTTTTATTGGTGGAAAATTTCTAAGTCTTCCATATGCCAGTATCAAAGTATGTGTTTTGTTATGGGCTTTTGATAAATTAATCTGCACATCTCCTTCACTGTATTGCATTTCCCTGGCATGAGAGGCGGCGTCACCATCTAGGAGGAGCAACGTCCCCTTCAAGGAGGGAATGAAAACGTTGTAGTTTGTAGTATTCATCTGAGTCGGTCTATTTAGAAAATGTCAGGTTTTACATGTAGGCAATTTTTCTATGCCTATGTGTTTTGTTCCCTGACCCTTCTTACCCGATTACCTTATCGCCATATCTGGTCTGGCAGCATGCTGAGCATGGAAATAGATTTCCTTTGTAATAAATTTCCCAATCTGCCCTTCTGTCTTTTCTTCTTAGAACTAGTGGCATGTCGGAGGCGATGAATATTAGAGTCGATCACCATGCGGGGGTGCGGGCTTCGCGGACCTTCCGCGTGAAAAACATAATTTTGGTCAGTGTATGCAGAGTAGGTTGCAGCCTACAAGTGGCCACGGCTGGTACGCCGTCCGACAGTTCTTCACTCCGACCGACTAACGGAGCAGAAGATGGATGGCAGCGGCTCTACGCCTCTGTGTTTGGGAGACGCAGAGAGGCTGGTCCCCACCGTTGGCTGTCCTGAGAATATTTTTTCGTTGTTTTCTATTCTCCTGCACTAAGGCGGAAAATATTTTTCAGTGTTAATTCATCTGCATACACCCCAGTGTCAGTGGGTAGGGCCTGACACATCTCACTCTGATGAGTTTCGTGTCAGGACTAAAACGAAATGCTGGTTTATAGGGCAAACGCCTTGCATCTAATCTAACTTCCCTTCATCCATCATTGTACCTGTACGTTTCATCTGGGCACAAAAACAAATTGTACGTAACCACGGGTAAAAACTAGTATTATAGATATGTTCTGTCGAAATATTCTAATATTGTTTTCCGTGTGATGGCTATAAATAGATCTTTTGATATAATTTTCCCTATAGCAGCTCAAAGTATGACAATACACCACAGCTCCATTTACAGCAGTCTATCGTACAGTATCTGTTTCACAGACGTTACTGGTGCACAGTGTTTTTCTCTTGATTTATCCGGGACATTAATAGACCACGAATGTCTAATGAAGGATAGAGTGGTTGGGAATTAATTCCCCCCATTAGCGCTGCTACGTTCGTAGCCCCATTACCGTAGCGAGGGTGAACAAACGACAGCTGAATAAAGGGGAACCACGTTTCGATATCTGCTCTTAACGAGGAGTGGTGCAGAGGAGATGAAATGACCGCACAGAAATGCTCGGTCAACAGCTTAACGGATGAAATTCCATACTAAGTTGGAAATTCATCTAATGATTGAAAGGGAGAGGTGTGATTTCATTGCTCGTACATCATCAAATACTCTAATGGACGCTGAGGTCGTCCTGAAATGAAATGGCTTATGGCTTTTAGTGCCGGAAGCGTCCGAGGAAATGTTCGGCTCGCCAAGTGCAGGTTTTTCGATTTGATTCCCGTAGGCGACCTGCGCGTCGTGATGAGGATGAAATGATGATGAAGACGACACATACACCCAGCCCCCATGCTAATGAACTTAACCAATGATGGTAAAAATTCCCGACACTGGCGGGAATCGAACCCGGGACCCCTGTGGCCAAAGGCCAGCACGCTAACCATTTAGCCATGGAGCCGAACAGCATTTTATTAATTGTTTTCAATAAACATGGACATTTATTGAACATTTTAACATTCCCGCAAAGTACTCTCAATATTTAACAAAATTACCTTTACTTCGCCGCCTGCATTGCTAGCTTTTAGTCGTCCTGAATCATCTTACGATACCTGTGTTCGTGAACTTTGTACACTCGCCCTATAAAAGATCAGCCCTCCGCTTCTAGAAATCAGTTCACTTCTGACAGAGGTGTGCTTCTGGAGGGCTGGTTCCTGTTTTCGGTGTATTTGTACACCGACTTAACATCTTCGCTATCTGGACTCTTGTTCAACACAACATAGGTGAGCAAAGATTTGAAAGTTATACATTGGTGTGAAGATTATATTATCACAGGCCATCAGCCTTTTTAAAGTACGGCTTGTTTACATTCATTTTGGCAGCTCTGTTAGCCAATCATCTATGAGCGTTTATTATGCTACCTTCACATTTATGAACTTTAAGAACTTTCCCAAGAAGAATAGTGATGAAAGGTGGTTAACGAGCTTTTGCATTATTTTGGTTACCTAACTTCGTGTGGACATGTGAACTATTTCCCTTAACCTTATGCTATTTTCAACTTCACGGGACGGTTGCTTTGATTCATGTATCTGCCCTGAGCTCCCTCTTTCCTTTCCCGTTCCGGGTTCTTTTCCTTTTTAATATGGTTCGCTACTTCTTCTTGTTGTTAATAGAACTTTGTATCTGATATTTGGTAACAAGATTGTTCTTAAAACTGTTGTTATCTTTCCGATCATTCAACTAATATGTGGCTGATACACTGCACCTTGGTCAGTGATTCGTTTTGTTAATGTTATTCCGTGTTGTTCTCTTAACTTGGTCCTTTTAATTATGTATTTAATTCTTGGCATAAATACATGTTATATGCTAAGTTGTTTGAAGTATTTTTTATTATCTTTCGTCAACAATATACTTACCTCGGGAAAGCTCTGGTTGCGCAAATGTTTCCCTTCCACGATCTTAATTAGTTCCTATTATTTACGCAATCATTGCTTTTTTTGGGTTGATTATTAGAGTTTTATTGATGTTCAGGATTATTATTATTATTATTATTATTATTATTATTATTATTATTATTATTATTATTATTATTATTATTATTATGACCAAGTAGCTTGGGCTAAGTCAACTACCACAGTCTATTAAATATTTGATACCTAACCTAACGCATAAAAACATTTCCCTTGATACATTATTCCAATCCCATGCTCCTGATCCTATAAATGAATATTTGCCCCAATTTGATCCCTTGAATTCTAGCATTATTTTCATAAGGTGGTCTTTCCTATTTTTCGAAAACACCACTCAAACTTCCGCTACTAATGTCTTTCCACGCCAACTCTCCACTGACAACTCGGAACATACCACTTAGCCGAGTATCTCGTCTCCTTATTCTCAAGTCCTCCCAGCCCGAAGTTTGCATCATTTTCGTTGCAGTACCATTTTGTCGGATATCAACCAGAACAAATCGTGCTGATTCCCTTTGAGTATTTTCCAGTTCTCGTATCTAGTATTCCTGCTGTGGTTCCGATCCATTGGAACCATACTCTAACTGGGATCCTACCAGTGACTTATAAGCCCTTTACATCCTTACTTACTACAACCCACTTGTGTGGATCCGGGCTTGATATTTGTGTCACGGTAGTGTACCTTAGTTATAATAATACCGAGGTCGATAGCTGCAGTCGCTTAAGTGCGGCCAGTATCCAGTAATCGGGAGATAGTGGGTTCGAACCCAACTGTCGGCAGCCCTGAAGATGGTTTTCCGTGGTTTCCCATTTTCACACCAGTTCCTAGGCCTTTCCTATCCCATCGTCGCCAAAAACCTATCTGTGTCGGTGCGACGTCAAACAAATAGCAAAAAGAAAAGTTATAATAATGTTATTTGCTTTACGACCCACTAACTACATTGAAGGTTTTTGGAGACGCCGAGGTGCCGAAATTTAGTCCCGCAAGAGTTATTTTACGTGCCATTGAATCTGCCGACACGAGGCTGGCGTATTTGAGCACCTTCAAATACCACCGGACTGAGCCAGGATCGAACCTGCTAAGTTGGGGTCAGAAGGCTAGCGCCTTAACCGTCTGAGCCACTCAGCCCGGCGTACCTTAGTTCAACAGTTCACCGCTATGCGCGGTGCAAACAGTGAGCCTAAATAACAGGCCATCAGGAAAAGTAGAGAACTCCATTGCTTTTAAAAAAAATACTAAAATGTGTAGTGTAATGTATGATCCAGGAAGGATGCGTTGTAAACAATAACTTTTAACGTCTCACTGTCTTCTCACTCTCTTCCGAATTAATTTGCATGCAGTTTTGATTGTTTCTCTTCCCACTCGTCTTAAGTCCCATTGCAGAATTCTTCTGCTTGCAGTACTGCCTCATCCCCAAAATAATAGAATAGTTTATAAAGATTGTTATCAACTGTTGAACATTATTTGGCACGAAAACATAACTTTCCCATCCGTTTTTTGAAGACAACTTGTTCGATCTTACTGCTATACTAGCGTTGGTAGGACTGCATTCATAAAATGAACGTCTCTTCTTTTTCCTCAGGCAATATTAGGCTCAGACGACGTAACAGTTGAGTTCTAAGAGGGAGACGGACAATGCAATAATCAAGGAAGTCCTCGTCGTGAGAGAAGAGCAGGAATAAGCTGCCTCATATATGGTGTAGGTTGAAGAGAACCTACAAGCACTTCTCAAATGATGATTGGATGACAAGCAGCGACATAGCATGTCCGGGTTCATCATCCTCAAGAGCATATCACAGCCTAGGTCCAAATAGAATGGCCGTCTTAAACACACCAGACCTTCCGCTCAATTACGGACAAATTGTTGTCGAGACTCTCAAGACAAGTTAAGATTGAGCCCTGTATTTTGACCAAGGAAATCGCATCCCCCACGACTATCACTAAATTATATTATTTTAACGATCAATTATTAAATCGCCTTGGTCATTTCAAACTTCATGCAGTGTTCTGGTTTGCTGTTATTAACATATCCCCGAGTATAAAGGGATTTGTCGATGTCATACTTATCAAATCACGTTTTAGGAGAATTGAAGTTTCTTAGACAGATTTTCTACGTCCCCTTAAGATACATAATTTACAAGGCATTCAAAGCATCCGATTTCTCCCTGATTATAAAATGATCTGTCACACAATACGAATATTTGTTGAACTGGGCACAACATAAATCTTATTTAAAAAAAACCCACAGTCTACTTCCAGTCATTTGGCCGGGTCAGGAATGGAATGAATGAAGCCGTCATCAACAGCGAAGATAGGAATTGTGCCGACTGCCGAAGCCTGTCGCACACATCTGGGGCAATGATTAATGACTGAGCGATGAAATGATATTGGAGAGCGTTGCTGGAATGAAAATTGACAGGGAATACCGGAGTACCCGAAGGAAAACCTGTCCTACCTCCGCTTTGTCCAGCACAAATCTCTCATGGAGTGACAGGGATTTGAACCACGGAACCCAGCGGTGAGTGACCGGCGTACTGCGACGTGAGCCATGGAGGCTCCGCACACATCTTATACAATGTGATATTTAATTTAACTTCTTATTCCTGGTATTTTAGCAACGCTGTAAGTTTGACCGGCAATTTGTTTTGATTAAGCGCATTTTTTCAGCTTTTGGCACCCAATCTAGTGATCAGGAATTGTATACCACCACCTCCCCTTCCGTTTCGCCCAATATTCTGATGGCGAAAGTTTTTTCTAACTTTGTTTGAACTATAGGAATATTGCTTCGTTTGCATTTATCTTCCAAGATTGTGACATAGTTTTCTTGTTATTTGTATAAGGTAAGAATTATCTTCTGGTTTATCTTTCATTCTGACCCAGTCTCTAATAGCAAAAGTCCCTACATTGAAATTCGTCGCCACAGTTCACAAAAATTCTTCATTATCAATTTCGTGACTGCATCCAGTTCGTATTCAGTCGTTATGACAACCGAAAGAGTAATTGGCTTTTACAACAGAGTGAAGTTGCGAATAACGATCTAAATGCCAGAGTGAAGTTGCGAATAACGATCTAAGTGCCCAAATTTCTTTTTTACTTTCCTCCTTGAACTGATCTATAGCGGCGCTGTATGATAAGCGTGGACCTGTTTGCCCAGAGCACGGCCGACTTGATCCCTCACTCCGGTCCTTATAATGGCCTTGAAAATCGCTTATAAAGCCCAGTATAAGGTGGTGGTGGTGGTGGTGGTGGTGGTGGTGGTAGCGATTATTGTTTTAAGAGGAAGAACAACTAGGCAACCATCCTATATATAACACTAATCAGAGGGAAAAATGGAAGGGGTCCGACACTTTGAAAAATGAATATATCGGTCAAAGAAAGACAAGGGCCACGAAGGGCGTGAAAATGAAAGACTCCCTAGCCCTAGCAAACCTAATAGCGTCGGGGTTGGAAAAGAAGAAGAGTTGACCAAAAGAGGTCAGACAGGATAGATGAAAGTGAGGAGCCTGGCACAAGTAAGTGGAAGCAATGCCAAGACTCAGCTGAGGGCCCCGTGGTCACCAACCCACACTCCAAAGTTCAGAGCCCTGAGGCCCCTTTTAGTCGACTCTTAAGACAGGCAGGGGATACCGTGGGTGTTATTCTACCGCCCCCACCCAGCATAATGCTGTAATTGAAAAGTTTCACCATAATGCCGCTGGAGCGCTGGCCTCCTAAGTCACTGACAGGAAGCTCTATTACGCAAATTTCCGCACTTTCAGTGTTATTTATATTGTTTTGCTGTTGTGAGTGTTGGTAATGTGTTCGCAATGAGGTGTTTGTTGGCTTGTTGTTGAGAGTTGATAGTTATGCTCTAATTAGTTTATTTTTAATATGTAGTGTGATTTGATTTTTAAATTGTGTTTAAAAATCTTGCAATATGTGATATTGTTGCCGTCCATTTATAAGTGACAACTGCCGAAGCCACAGGGACGCAGAGTATTGTCTTAAACCCGGACCGGCTGACCACGGTGTCATATCATATAGACGATCACGGCCAGTAGCTGGACTTCCTCTTTCCCTTATGACTAACTAGCTGACATACGCGTGCTTCGCTACGGAATTCTACATTGTATACAGAATTCTAGATGAAGTCGTGTACACGTTGTGAATAGTCTAATAAAATAGGTATTTCAAAAATTAAATTTTAGGTACCTTCCCCTAAACTACCATTTCATCCTGCGTGAATAAATTTATTTATAGCCTATACTCTATTTATTTATTCCCCGACTTTACATAACGATTTTCATTATATTATGTTGACCCATTTTCTCGTGATTTGACACTGACGTGGATTTAGCAACAAGAAAATCGAAATTCATGAATATCACTGTCATCATCGCCGGTGCGGTAAAATGTATAAGACATAAATTATCGGAAATTTAATTCTATACGACTTTAGTTATGTGGTATTTATTGATAAAACCACTAATAACATAACTGAGAATTGAATGTTAAGCCTCCCCTAAACTACTATTTCACTCAAAGTGAATAAAAATATTTATAGCTCAGATTGTAGTGCCTTTTTCTTCGACTCTACTTTGCCGATTTTCATTAAATTCTCTTCAGCCATTTTCTCGTCATGCTCGTACATACATACATACATACATACATACAAACAGGTAGACAGACAGACAGGCAGATAGACAGAAATGACGGAAAATTAAAAAGTGCTTTTCCTTGTTTCTGAGAACACGGCCGATACAGAAATATCTTCCTTTCTAAATTCTGAGCAATGCACAGACAAAACTCTTACTTTATATAATACTCGTGTTTGTACACACACACACAGACACACACACATATATATATACTAGAAACCCGCTTAACCGAACTTCGCTTGACCGAAACCCGGCTTACACGAAAGGTTCTGGCAAAATTGTATATTTTTAAATATTTTGTTTTTACCTTCTCGTTCTTAGCCGTCGATATTAGTAACCCTCTTGCTATATGTGCTGAGAGCTACTAGGGAAACCCTATTTTTATATTATAACTTATGTCAGAATGCACGTGTAGCATAAAACAAAACAGTTCCTTACCCTCTAGTTCGTTCCATGATACACTTTTCTCGAACAAGCAGGAATTATTCATACTGTATTATTATTATTATTATTATTATTATTATTATTATTATTATTATTACTGTATTATTCGTCACGAATATTATGCAGACGACTTCAACTTTGACAACAGTAGTTCTGAGAATCGAGTTGCAGCAGATGGTGGATTTAATACATTGGAGGTAAGATTGATTTCGAATATTTTATTAAAATACTGTGCCACACGCTTTAATTAGACAGTTAACGATTATCTCTGTTAACATAGAAGGCATTACACCAGCCAAAGAAGAACTGCTACAAGAACTATGCAGGAAGCACCAGTGCCACATACTGTGCATACAGGAGACACATAGAGGTTGTGATATTCGCAGGCCAAAAATAGATGGAATGCGTCTCGCCATTGAAAGACCTCATGATAAATATGGAAGTGCTATTTTTGTTCATCCAGATTTCCAGATTTCATCCACAGCATTCACAGAGGAAAACAACATTGAAATCCTTACTGTAGAAACAGCTAATTGCACCATTTCATCCCTTTATAAACCACCTGGTGCTCAATTCACTGTAAACCTACCATCCAATTTCGGAAACAAGCATGTGCAAATTGTGATCGGTGATTTCAACAGCCATAGTCCTCTCTGGGGCTATGACCATGAAGATGAGAATGGGACAGCAGTACAAGAATGGGCAGAAATAAGCCAGCTGACTTTAATCCATGATGCAAAACTACCTGGATCCTTTAACAGTGGCAGGTGGAGAAGAGCTTACAATCCTGACCTCATATTTGGCAGCAGCAATATCAACCAACAATGTGTAAAATCTGTCTGTTCCCCAATACCCAATACACAGCATAGACCAATAATGTGCCAAGTATTTGCTGCTATAAGACCTCAGATGGTATCCTTTCGGAGGAGGTTTAATTTTAAGAAGGCAGACTGGTCAAGATTTGCGGAATTACTGGACGCTGAAATATCTGCTATAGAACCAGTACCCAGTTACTATGACACCTTCACCACAGCTGTAAAGAGATGCTCAAGGATGTCTATCCCCCGCGGCTGTCGAACATCTTATATCCCCGGGCTTACTTCAGATCAAGCCACACTACTTGCAGAATACAAAAACTTATTTGAAGAAAATCCTTTCAATGAAGTAACTGTGGAAGCAGGGAACAAGCTTATTTCCTCTATTAGAGAGACCAAAAGGGATCAGTGGATACAAACTATTGAAAACTTGGACCTGAAAAGAGACAGTCATAAAGCTTGGAGACTTCTGAGACGTCTAAGCAATGATCCAACCAAGACCACCGCACATCATAATATCACTGCTAACCAAATAGCACATCAGTTACTGCTGAACGGGAAGGCAAACCACAAATCACAAAAACCGAAACTGCAAAGAGAAGAGCATGAAGAGAGCGACGACCTAACATCATCACTCAGCATGGAAGAATTAGAGAAGGCTATCAAACAGAGTAAAAATGGAAAATCAGCTGGCTTGGATGATATACGAACTGAGCAAATTAAACACTTTGGCTTAATGACAAAGAAATGGATTCTCCAACTCTTCAATAACTGTTTGAGCAGAAACCAAATTCCAAAGATATGGCGGAAGAGCCGAGTGATTGCCTTGCTGAAACCTGGTAAAGAAGGGAATGATCCAAAGAATTTTAGACCAATTGCGCTACTATGTCACCTTTACAAACTGCTGGAAAGATTGATCTTAAATCGCCTATTACCTGTAATTGACCCATTACTTATACCTCAGCAATCTGGATTTCGTCCTGGTAAAAGCTGTACTGGACAGTTATTAAACCTTACACAGTTTATAGAAGATGGGTTTGAGGCTCGTAAGGTGACAGGAGTGGTATTTGTTGACTTATCAGCAGCGTATGACACTGTCAACCACCAGCTACTATTAGTGAAGGTCTACAATCTAACCAAGGACTTTAACCTAACAAGACTCATCGCCACTCTTTTGCAGAATCGCAGGTTCTTTGTTGATTTCCAAGAACAGCGTAGTCGATGGAGACTACAGAAAAACGGTCTTCCGCAAGGAAGTGTGCTGGCTCCAATTCTGTTCAATATATACACAAACGACCAACCCATAGCCCCCAATTGCAGTAGCTTCTTGTATGCTGATGACCTCGCCCTAGCCACTCAGAGAAGAGATTTTGAAACAGTGGAGATCACCCTCACGGATGCCCTTAATGATCTTTCTAGATATTACAGCACAAACCAGCTTAAACCGAACCCCTCAAAGACACAAGTGTGTGCTTTTCATCTGAGAAACAGGGAAGCCACTCGCAAGTTAAAGATAGTATGGTCAGGAGTCGAACTGGAACACTGCGAGTCTCCAAAATATCTAGGAGTGACACTTGATAGATCTCTTACTTTCAAGAAGCACTGCATGAACTGCAAATCAAAAGTCTCCACCAGGAACAATCTTTTACGGAAACTGGCCGGATCACAGTGGGGTAGCCAACCTGAAACCATCCGAACTTCTGCAATGGCACTATGCTATTCTGCAGCAGAGTATGCGTGTCCTGTCTGGTATAATTCAACATATGCCAAACAGGTGGATATAGCTCTCAATGAAACTTGCAGAATTATAACAGGTTGTTTGAAATCCACTCCAGTTGAATGGCTCTACCACCTTGCAGGAATAGCACCTCCTTCTGTTCGAAGAGAAATAGCTGCGAACAAGGAAAGAAAGACAGTGGAACAGGAAAGGACCCACCCTCTATATGGGCATGCACCGCATCTGCAACGTTTAAAGTCAAGGAAGAGTTTTCTCAGAACTTCAAAGGAACTTAGAACCACTACTGAAAAAGCCAGGTTGCAATTATGGAGGGCTACATCCTACCTTCCTCCTGGCTGGATAAGATTTTCTGAAACTCTACCTCCTGGCTACAATGAAGAATGGATGACCTGGAAGTCCCTGAATAGACTGAGATCTGGAGTTGGCAGATCCAAAGTTAATTTGGCAAGATGGGGCTATATAGATCAAGAAAAAATCCAATGTGACTGCGGAGAAGACCAGACAGTCCAACATATGCTCCAGTGTCGTCTATGTCCAGCCTCCTGCACAGAAGATGAACTATATCAAGCATCAAAAAATGCTTTGGAAGTGGCCAAGTTTTGGGCAAATGTAATATAGTAATTATAACTGTGTACAACATGTATGTTTCTGATACGAGAATAATAATAATAGTATGCCATTCAGAAGTAACAAAAAAAATGTTTCATCATTTCAGATTGCTTTGCGCTTTGTTGAATGAAGCAATGAATGTACACCAGCTGAGCTGATGTATTGTTGATTAAACGGTGGCGCGATGTAGCTGCACCTAGAAAATTCACAAGAAAATCACGGTTTTTATACGAGTGACATTATGTAAACATTTTTGATGTTAATGTACAGTATGTACCTTTGCTTAACAGAGTTTATGCATTTGTATTTCGACATTTAACTTCCGAATATATTTGCCATATGTCATCCGAAAAAACAACGCGTCAACCGAAGTGGTTCCGCCCCCTTTATTTCGGTTAAACGGGGTTCTACTGTATATAGATGTTAATAGAGGAAGAACAATTATCACAACAACCACCCCAACCTTCTACTCTATAATTATGCAGCTCTTCTTACTGTACTTACTTACCCTTAGAATAAAACAGACACGAATGCAATCTCTCCGTTTACTGCATAGAAATCCTGTCGCTTATTATAACAGAGCGATCTCTCATTTTCTGACAATTCAACTAATCGTTCCCACATGACTAATTACTCCTTAACGTTTAACCCTTGCTTCCTTTTAAGCTATGCAGAAGAGCAAAAATGCTTGATAAGGTTAAATTATGTGGACTGCATTATGCTGGCACCAATCTGAAAGCGTGTTTCCTGTTCTGTTCTGCTCCCTGTTTGTACGAGTGCGACGCGGGGTTAAAATGTGGAAACTGAACGTAGTGAACGCTTGTTTGAACCTTGATGTTCTCTTTCTGTTACCATTAACTGCCGGTCCAAAGGCTCTCCTCTCACTCGTAATTTAATGGTTTCCCGTCCACCTCACTGGTTCACTGGTACCTTGATAGAACACCAATGTAATGACGATGAAGCTTGATAATTGAACATGGTTATAATGGTCATTGTTTTAAAGGGAAGTACGACGTACAAAACATACCCCTCTCACACGGCCCACCCAGGGAGGGAAGTACAAACCCCCTCCAAACTAAAAATGAACTTGACAAATTTAAACAGCCTACAATAAATTAAAAATATTATAAAAATAAACATTTGCGAAGTAAACATGTGAATTTAACCAATACAATCTGTGATGGAGAAACTGGAAGTCAGAATGAGGGGAATTCTCAGGAAGATCTGAGGTCCTGTAAAGGAAGATAAAGAATTCCGTAGACGGCACAATTCCGAGCTGTACGAACATGTAGAGAGGCTCTATGATTGTGCTAGGAAAAGGAGAGTGGATATCTATGGCCATGCAGTAAGAGTGACTCCCAAAAGATTGACTAATCGCCTGTTCATCTCCGCACCACTTGGCTGACAAAAACTGAGGAGGACAATGAAGAACTGGAATATCAGGTCTTCAAGGTAGACGGTCTGTACGACATACACTTAAAGAAGTCCATGGATTTCAGGAAAAACCGTGGACGAAAGGTACTCCCTCGACCGATGAAACAAAGCAGTTAAAAAGGCAGAAAATGCGACAATATTGAGCAAAGATCGAAGCCGAACAGTTGAACAAACGTGGTCCAAAGTAGCCCCATTTGAACGTTGAAGACAAGAAGAAAATTTGTACCATCTTCAAATGTTTCCCACCGGGCGAGTTGGCCGTGCGGTTAGGGGCGCGCAGCTGTGAGCTTGCATCCGGAAGATAGTGGGTTCAATCCCCACTGTCGGCAGCCTTGAAGATGGTTTTTCATGGTTTCCTATTTTCACACCAGGCAAGTGCGGGGGCTGTACCTTAATTAAAGCCATGGACGCCTCCTTCCCACCCCTGTCCCATCGTCGCCATGAGATCTATCTGTGTCGGTGCGGCGTAAAGGTAATTATTGTAAAAGAAAAAGTTTCTTATGAATATAGTTATCAAATATACTGGAAACATAAATGGAAACTTTAATTTTGGTTAGGTATACGTATTGTTTTATGCGTGTGTGTGTGTGTGTGTTCTTAATTCAATGTGCACCATACAAACCGATTTCAATAAACGTACAGTATGTTCATGTTATAGAACCCCTAGAAGATTTTTAAAAAGTAGTTAAAGCTCTGTCCGCCTCTGTGGTGTAGTGGTTAGTGTGATTAGCAGCCACCCCTGGAGGCCCGGGTTCGATTTCCGGCTCTGCCACGGAATTTGAAAAGTGGAGAACGGGGTCCGCTCAGCCTCGGGAGGTCAACTGAGTAGAGGTGGGTTCGATTCCCACCTCAGCCATCCTGGAAGTGGTTTTCCGTGGTTTCCCACTTCTCCTCTAGGCAAATGCCGGGATGGTACCTAACTTAAGGCCACGTCCACTTCCTTCCCTCTTCCCTGCCTATCCCTTCCAACCTTCTCATCCTTCCGCAAGGCCCCTGTTCCGCATAACAGGTGCGGCCGCCAGGGCGAGGTACTGGTCATCGTCCCCGGTTGTATACCCCAACCCAGACCCTGAAGCTCCAGGACACTGCCCTTGAGGCGGTAGAGGTGGGATCCCTCGCTGAGTCCGAGGGAAAAACCGACCCTGGAGGGTAAAATATGAAGACGAAGAATTAAACCTCGATTTTTTGTAATACATTTTATTTATTTATATCGTGCCAGAAGCATACACAAGTTCTAAATTAAATGTGAGGAAATAACATAAAACCTAATATAAATTCTTCCATGATGAAGAGCCACATTAAACTGTGTGAGCCCAAAACCTTGCGACATCAAGTGCATTTGGCTTCGCTTTAACCAGGTCTTGTGTTGTGCAACTGAATGGGTATGAACTACATTTCAGCAAATGGGCTGTGGTCCGCTCTTCACCACATACACACAAGGTACTGTCCACTTCGAAACCCCATTTCTTCTGGTTACCCTGCACCGTGTAACACCAGAGCGCAGTCTATTCAGTGCTCTCCGATTCACTCAAACTGTAACTTGGCCAGGAGGAAGTTCCTCTTTTGGGGTCATCCATTGACTGATACTCGTATATTGATTTGTGGCGCACCACTCTTGAATTCTTGCTTGCTGCGCTGTTCCTGCAAGTGTTTCGGTTACTCACAAGAAGCTTTTCCTAGACTTAAGGTGCTGGCGTGGTGGCTCATATCCAAACAAAGGGTGGGTTTCAGATGTCAACGTCTTTCTCCTTTCTTTCTTGGCTGCCACTTCACGGCGGATATCGAGAGGTGCTATCCCTGCAAGGCAATACACTTTTTCCAAAGGTGTAGGTCTCAAACATCCAGTAATAATGCGGCAGGTCTCGTTGAGTGCTACATCAAATGCTTTGGCATGGCAAGATTTGTACCACACCGGGCATGCGTATTCAGCTGCCGAATAGCAGAGCGAAAGGGCAGATGTTCTCACTGTGTCTGGTTGTGCTCCCCAAGATGTTCCAGTTAGCTTCCGCATAATATTGTTTCTAGCAGCCACTTTCTGCTTCATGTTCAAGCAATGTTTTCTGTATGTTAATGCACGATCCAGAGTGAATCCGAGGTCTTCGGGTTGGACAGTGTTGTAATGCTATGCCTTGCCAAGTGACCTTCGGAGTTCGGAAAGCTTCTCTGTTGTTTAGATGGAAAACACAGGTTTGCGTCTTAGTTGGGTTTGGTGTTAGTTGATTCTTCTTGCAATAGCCAGCGAGAGTGTCTAGAGCCTTGGACATGTTTGTTCAATTGTCTCCAAGTTATCCCCCTGAGAAGTGATGACACAATCATCAGCATAGATGAAACTATTCGTCCGGGCGGGAAGAGGCTGATCATTGGTGTAAATATTGAAAAGCATTTGTGCCCAGTGTTGCCAACTTATATTTTCAAAATCCGCTAAATACTACAAAAAATCCGCTAAAATTCCGCTAAGAAATCCGATCTCAAATAATGAGCAATAAAAATGAGCAATAATAATAATAATAATAATAATAATAATAATAATAATAATAATAATAATGAAATGAAATGGCGTACGGCTTTTAGTGCCGGAAGTGTCCGAGGACATGTTCGGCTCGCCAGATGCAGGTCTTTTGATTTGACACCCGTAGGCGATCTGCGCGTCGTGATAATAAAATAATGATGAAGACGACACATACACCCAGCCCCCGTGCCAGCGAAATGAACCAATGATGGTTAAAATTCCCGACCCTGCCGGGAATCGAACCCGGGATCCCTGTGACCAAAGGCCATCACGCTAACCATTTAGCCATGGAGCCAGATAATAATAATAATAATAATAATAATAATAATAATAATAATAATAATAATAATAATAATAATAATAATAATAATAATCGTATGACCACAGCTACTGTGTGCAAGCACACTGTCTGGTGTTCCGTTTTAACCTATGCCTACTAGATGACAAAGTAAATCGAATTCCTGTTAGGCGGCTATGACTGAATTTTAATGTGTTTTGTTGGGTAAACACCTAATGTGTCATTAGACATCTTTTACATCCCAACATTGTACGACGTGAAGTTTCGATTGGACTTTATTCCCGCCCTTGAAATGTCCGGTTATCTCTGCCGGGTTCGAACCCACTATCTTTGGATCCACAGGCTGACACGCTACCACTGATTCACAGAGGCAGCCATCAACCATCAATGATCTGCATTTTATGCTGTCCCCCAGGTGGCAGATTCCCTATTAGTTTTCAGAGAACTTGGAAATTTATTGAATATTTCCCTTGATGAATTATTCCAATCCAATACCTCTCGTCCTATGAAAGAGTATTTGCACCAATTTCTCCTCATGAATTCCAATCTTATTTTCATATTATGATCTTTCCTAGTTTTAAAAGCTCCACGCAGGCTTAACCGTCTACTAATATCATTCTACGCCATCTCTCCACTGACAGCTCGGAACATACCACTTAGTCGATCAGCTCATCTCCTTTCTCCCAAGTCTTAAAATGTTCGTAACACTACCATTTTGTCGGAAATCGCCAAGAACAAGTCGTGTTCCTCTCCTGTGGATCTTTTCTAGTTCTCGTATCACGTAACCCTGGTGCGGTTTCTAACCCTCACGTATTCAGCGGGATAGGTAATGGCAATTATGTTTACGGCGCCTATACATCGGCTCTGCCGTACTTAGGTGTCTTGGTCTTTTATGTTGCTGTTAGGTGACAAAAGATGGTCCTGACTGAAACTTAAGACATTAATTTTCATGTTACTCAACAGATCGATCCACCAGTCCTACAAAATATTTTCTTATTGACAAAAGAATCCATTTGATTGTGAATGTCATAGTATGAGGTTGTTATTGCATGGATCTCTAGTTATTTGGCTTACCAATGCATTAATTTGATCTATTTATCAGTTTAATAAAAGTTTATTTTATATCGTTGATATTTCATACGCTCGCTTTTCTTTCCCGAACTTAATTATACTTATTTAGACGAGTCGTTAGGGAATGGAATGAAAAGTTTTGCAATCTGTTAGGATCAGAAGATGTAGTTAGGTAATATTTCATAAACGTAGCCTGAATTCTTAATGTTGACATCTTTGAGGATCCAATCATTGCTTGGACAGATAGTGAGGGTGAATGGCTGGATCACCTGCCGCATTGGTTTTTTTTTTTTGGCTAGTTGCTTTACGTCGCACCGACACAGATAGGTCTTATGGCGACGATGGGACAAAGAAGGGCTAGGAGTGGAAAGGGAGCGGCCGTGGCCTTAATTAAGGTACAGCCCCAGCATTTGCCTGGTGTGAAAATGGGAAACCACGGAAAACCATTTCCAGGGCTGCCGATAGTGGGGTTCGAACCTACTATCTCCCGAATACTGGACACTGACCGCACTTAAGCGACTGCAGCTATCGAGCTCGGTCCGCATTGGTGAAATCCGAGACATCATTGAGGAATGGTTCAACACTAACCACGGAAGTTTTGTTTTGTTCCTGGTGGTTAAACGTCGCAGTAACACCAAAATATTGTCAGCGACACTCGGATTGGAAGAGTAGCGACACATGCCATTAATTTGCCTGGTGTGAAAATGGGAAATTATGGATGACCATTTTCAGATCTACTGATAGTTGCGTTCGAACGTATGCAACTTGATTGAGACGGGTAGGGGCGACAGAAGTACCGGCCTGTTGTAAGGAAGAAAGGACTAAACTAATAATATTGTAAATTTAGTTTCTCTTACTTCCCACATCTTTCACCATGTTTCAGAAACATTTTGTCCGGCTCCATGGCTAAATGTTAAGCGTTCTGGTCTTTAGTCTAGGGAGTCTTAGGTTCGAATGTCGGTCTGGTCGGCGATATTAACCGTAATTCGTTAATTCGTATTGTTTGGGGACTGGGTGTTTGTGCCTTCTGCATCATAAGAAAACATCTTAGGTAAGTCCCCGTCTTCACAGACATCCAGGTCACCTATAGACTGTCTACTAGAAGAAGACCTGCACTAGGCTTTTCCGGAGGCCATACGCCATTATTATTAAGAATTTGTTAACTGATAAAATGAAATTGCGTATGGCTTTTGGTGGTGGGAGTGTCCGAGGCTATGTCCGGCTCGCCAGTTGCAGATCTTTTGATTTGACACCCGCAGGCGACCTGCGCTTCGTGATGAGGGTGAAATGATGATGAAAACATCCAGCCCCCGTGCGAGCGAAATTAACCAATGGTGGTTAAAATTTCCGACCCTACAGGCAATCGAATCGGGACTCCTGTGACCAAAGGCCAGCACGCTAACCATTTAGCCATGGAACAGGACTTGACAATTGATAAAAATAGTGTAAATGAAAATGTAAACAAATAAATAAAACTATATGAAAATTGCAACTATTAATTGCTTCTAATTGCAATACACGTAATACTTTTCACGTAAATAAATGTGAATTATGGTGAAAACCAAGTGAACGTTACGAATTTGAGCAAGGCGGAGAGTGACATCCCAACATACA
This sequence comes from Anabrus simplex, assembly GCF_040414725.1. Taxonomy (NCBI): domain Eukaryota; kingdom Metazoa; phylum Arthropoda; class Insecta; order Orthoptera; family Tettigoniidae; genus Anabrus; species Anabrus simplex. The sequence continues at coordinate 35,385,382 of NC_090278.1, forward strand.
AAAAAATCTTATAAGCAGTGAATATAATTAACGTTTTACGAGATTAAATATTATTTAAAATTAATGAAAATTCTATTTTGGACTTTAGCCAATTTAGGAAATGGAAGTAAACTACGAAGGTGCCTCTGCATTTTATCATTGCAGAGTTTCTACTTGGTTCAACTCTTTAAAGTAATTTTATTATTACTTTATTTACAAGTATTTACTTCCCAGTAAGAAACTGAAACGAAAGTTATCTGCATCTGGCGCAGACATACAATTTTGCAAAAAGGAGTCTGCAACATCTTACTACATTTTCTCAAGAAAAAAGTAATAACTTCACTATTGATTGTAAAGTTCTCTAACGTTATTTTCAGATATTTTTTGTAATGTTGTATTATTCTTTTCGTAATTGCATTGCGGTGAAAATTTGAAATAAGGGACAAGTGGGTGCTTCGGGTGGCTAAAAGTGTTAGTGAGGAGGCAATTTTCTAAAAATTGCAAAATGACTTATTGTAAGCTTTCCTCAGGAATCAAGGTGCTACAACCCTGAATTGCTTGGCCTACCAAGCGACCGATACGCAGCCTGAAGGCCTGCAGATTAGGAGGTGACATCTGGTCAGCGTGCCGGATCATCTCGGCCGTTATTCATGGCTTTCTAGACCGATAACAATAATTGTTGTCAACATTTTTCCAGTTATATTCATGCCATTTTTATAACTTAATAAAGTTTTCTTAATTGTATTACGGCGGTAGTAAGTGGTTGTGATATAAATAAGAAACGAAGAAACTAAGTGGGTGGATCGGTTGGCTAAAATTGATGATGTGGAGACTATTTCGTAAACCTTACATATTCAGTACAGTATGTTACTTTTTGGTTACTTAAATATGTTAACCGAGCTCGATAGCTGCAGTCGCTTAAGTGCGGCCAGTATCCAGTAATCGGGAGATAGTGGGTTCGAAACCCACCGCTTCCTTCCTATCCCTAGGCCTTTCTTATCCCATCGTCGCCGTAAGACATATCTGTGTTGGTGCGACGTAAAGCAAATAGCAAAAAATAAAATAAAAAATAAATTAATTAAATATGTTACATTTTCAACTTTGTGGTTCCAAATCAATCAATCATCATCAACAACAATAATAATAAGTACAAGCATTACGAACCATTGTTTAAACCAGAAGTACTCAACATGAATTTCAAAGGCCAGATGGAGAAACTCGAGCTACAAGAAAGGAAAATTTTAAGAGACCTTATAGGACCAATATTTCAGGATGATAATAAACATCAAGAATGAAACACTCGACAACTAAACTGAAAAGCTCTCAGATATCATGCGGAAAGTAAGGATACATATTTACGGTCATATTCTCAGAATGAACTGCGATAGATTAACCAAACGAATCTTTGACTTCTTCCGTAACTGCAAAACATAACCCTACTGGTTTTAAGGAACTAAAAAGAAACCTATTAGAATTAAAAATTACGGAAAATTTACCATTCGATGAACAGCTAAATTAATCATTTATAGACAAAAATATAAGGTTCAAAGACAAAACTCCATTAAAACCAAACCTATTATCTCGGAAGACAAGATGAAACGAAGATCAGAAAGAATGAAGTAATACTGGGCTCTGTGAAAGAACAGCACACAGAGAAATGATTGAATGAATGTACCTGAAAAAGGGTGAAACGAAATAATAATAATAATAATAATAATAATAATAATAATAATAATAATAATAATAATAATAATAATAATATTAATAATAATAATAATAAAATAATATGGCCTCAGCTACCGTGTACAGATATTTCAATTTGACGGCATCTGGCTATCTGCTTGTCAATTTCGACGTTCCGTTTTAAGCTAAGCCTACTATATGGTAAGGTACATCGTCTATGTCTGAGTTTTAATGCATTTTGTTCAGTAAACTCGGAATGTGTCACCAGGGTACGACATGATGTGTCGAATGGACTTTTCTTCCGCCCATCATAAATCCGGCTACCTCTTCCGGTTTCGAAGCCGGTATCTTGGGATCCAGAGGCCGACACGCTAGCACTGATCCACGATGCAGCCATCAGTGATCTGCATTTAGTGCTTTCGCCCAGGTGGCATATTCCCTATCAATTGTTTGCCTACGCATTTCTTAAATGTTTATAATGAACTTGGAAATTTATCGTCCGTAGATAAATTATTCCAGTCCTTTATTTATACAAATAAGTACTTACACCAATTTGTCTCTTGAATTCCAACTTTATCTCCATATTATGATCTTTCCTAGTTTTAAAAGCTCCACTCAAATTTGCTCGTCTACTAATATCATTCCATGCCATCTCTCTACTGACAGCTCGGAACATACCACTTAGTCTACCAGCTCGTCCCTTACTTCCAATTCTTTCCATCAAAATCTTCTTCTTTTGCTACCGCTTTTCGCACACCTGTGGAGTCGCGGGTGCGAACTGTGTCACAATGTGGAATTGGCCCTGTTTTACGGCCGGATGCCCTTCCTGACGCCAACCCTATATGGACGGATGTAATCACTATTGCGATTTCTGTGGTGGTTGGTAGTGGAGTGTGTTGTGTGAATATGAAGAGGAAAGTGTTGGTACAAATACAAATACCCAGTCCCCGAGCCAGAAGAATTAATTAGAGGCGATAGAAATCCCCGACCCGGCCGGGAATCGAACCCGAGACCCTCTGAACTGAAAGCCTCAACGCTGACCATTCAGCCAATGAGTCGGACAATTCTTCTCATCACAATGTTTACAACATTTCCGTAACATTACTCCTTTGTCGGAAATCACCCAGAACAAGTTGTGTTGCTCTCCAGTGGATCTCATGAGCTCAGAGCGCACCAGTCTATCGGTGCGAGAGGTGATGGACGAAAAGCATTACATCGCCTACGCATCGGTCCTGCCGTACTTAAGTGTTTTGGTCATTTAGGTTGCTACTAGGTGATAACAGATGAACATGACGGTAACGCGGTAACCTAAAACATTAATGTTCATTTTACTCAACAGATCGAACCACCAGTCCTACAAAATATTTTTGTTATCAATAAAAGAAAACAGTTGACTGTGAGTGTAGTGGTGGAATGTTGTTACTGCGTGGATCTTTTATTAATTGTCTTACGAATATGTTAATTTAATTTGTTTATCAGTTTAACTGAAAGTTATTTTGTTTCGTTGATATTCCGTGAGCTCGCTTTACTTCCCCAACCATATTAATACATATTTTCATTAGTCTTCAGAGTACGGAATGATGAACACATTCATTCGCATTCATTCATTCGACACCGCAAGAGAGCCAAGGACCAAGCGAGCCAGCACCCTGTACTAGCGAACTCGCAGCCGCCAAACCTCTCGCCAAGCTCCCGCACTGACTGCCAGCCAATCAGAGAGCAGCACCACGACTGCCAGCCAATACCAGCCACCAGCCTGCCAAATCTTGTGCGGGCCCACGAGCAATTTGTCTAGTACTCAGTGTGGTCATTAGTTCGTGTCCTGTCTTGGCGTAATCCAATCTAAAACTATACCTGACACGACTGGTGCCCACTGAGTACGCCAAGTAAGACGCCGGTCCTCGAATAGAGTTTGACCGTTTCCAGTGCTTTACCGCACCCCTGACAACCAAGCCACAGTACCTAACCCGCGCCGGGATAATTCTGGTGGATTGAGTAGCCAGAACCCCGGCCCTTCCCGTTTCCATCATGAGCTCCGATTCCTTTGATTACAGTAACTGGTCCTGGAAGTCACCCACACCCATCCCCGATGAAGAAGAAGAAGACTACGAAACCCCCTTCCATTATGTCCGTTTCGACTCACCTTTCCCTACATCAGAGAAATGTGACGTCCTCATCATCCCTCTACAGACATCCGGCCCTATCCCACTTACCAGAAAAACCGTTATTCAGTCCATCAGACCCATCCTGGAAAATCTCATCGCCGTTGCAGAGGAAACCCAAAACAGCCTACTCCTAATCACCCCGATCAAGAACAAATTCACACCAGCCATTATTGAAGTCATCCAGCAAGCAGGACTCCCAAAACCTATCCTGATCAACCCCCTCCACCTCACCTCAGACCCCACCTACAAGCCTCCACCATACCCAGAAACACAAGACACCAGCACACTTACAGATCCAATACCAACTGTACACACTGATTCCAAACCATCACCACCCGTCCCACCACCTACCCAATCCACAGACACCGTCCCACCACCTACCCAATCCACAGACACCCAGACCAACCCACCGCCAACACTCACCGACACTCAAACGCAAACAAAGAGCAGGCGTAAAAAACCTGCTCACCCTACACCACCCCAGCACAGAACCCAGACTCTGTCACGCACAACCCTCATCACACAGTGCTTTAATTGCCTGGAACTAAACCACGTAGCCAGTTCCTGCTCTAAAGCTACCCGCTGCAATAGGTGTGGCGGTTCTCACCGCCACACAGATTGTAAGGTGCCAAAGACCCAGGCGAGGTGTGCCAACTGCCAAGGTAGTCATGCCGCCTCATTCCCTGGCTGCCCGTTCATCAAGAGCGCAATTAAAGCACACTACAGACAATCCAGACACCTACAGACACGCACACAACCACCACCACTGCTCAGCCTACCTATCCACCCACCCACGCAACCGAACCCAGGACCTCCGACTCCCTACCACAATACACAAATCCCAGACACAGCCACACTAATACAGCTCCTCCTACTCAACCTACTGTCTACCCAACCCAGACCACCACCAATACCAACGCCGCAAAACCATCCCACCCCCCAATAACCGCCCCCAACAAGCAACCGCCCCCACCAAGCCCAGAGCAAGAATCCCGAAATGATCTCACTTCCTTATAAAACTATCTCAGCACATCCTCCACCAGCAAATATCAAAACCAAAATTTAGTACGAACAACCTCAAAAGCACTGGAAACATCACCGACGCCGAGGCGGGTATTCATTAATAGCTGCAACCACAAATGCTGTACTTTTCTAAATTCAATGTATCAAACACAACAGATACACAGGAATATAAATATATTCCTGAGGACAATCCAGCGGCAAGGCCCGGTCAACCAAGCAACACCGGGCGTGGTCAGGGTTTGGATGGGTGACCATCCAAATTTCACCCTTGCCGCTGGCTCAAGACAAAAATTTAGACATTTTACTAACATCCAGCCATGGCACGCACAGAATAAGGTTGAATTACTCCATAATACCACAAAACCGCACACACAATACAGTTAAACTTTCACCATTTTATTATTATTATTATTATTATTATTATCACCCAAATATATTTTATTCTTTTTATACTTATTTTCTACAACAGGCCAGGTGAGGAGCGCGGCATAGCGCACCGGTACTGGCACCGCAAAACGGCACTCCCATAAGGGGTGTCCAAACTGAAAATATGGAAAATATGGAGTACGGAATGAGAATCTTTCTAGTACTTCGATCGAGGATTTGCAATTTTAAGGCTGAATTACTCCGATATAATGTTTAGATAGTCGTAGTGATAGGGTTGGAGGAAATCATCTAAATACCGATATATTGATATTGCAATTAGGGATGGCAGTTTTTAAAAAAATACCGATATATCGATATTTCGATATATTGAAAACTTATTTTCGATAATCGATATTTATTGCACATAATATATCGGTATATTCAAGCGATATCGATATATCGTAACCCAAGAGTAACTACAATATCATCACCAGATCTCAATGCATATATATCAATATTGGTTTATTCTGCCTGTGCACGCGACTGGTTGGTTGAGTTTATCTTGCTACTGGAATTCGCGGTTTAATTATCCATCAACGGCTGCTAATTTCAGATGACCACTAGCCTGCACGGTTGCTAGGGTTATACTTCCATAACACAAATTTTCATTCACCCGCAGCCACAAGACAGCAGTCGAGGCATAGATCCTGAATAAATAGCTTTTTTAGAGTGAAAGAAGTAGTGTCAGTAATGCTTGATGTTCATATAAACTTCGTAAATTAGTAGAAATGGCTGAAAATAGTTAAGAATATGATGCAGCATCTACCGTGCAAGTATTTATGGTTTTATCATTGCATTGATAGGATAAATAAGGAAGAGGAAAGGAAGCGGCCGTGGCCTTAAGTTAGGTACCATTCCGGCATTCGACTGAAGGAGAAGTGGGAAACCACGGAAAACCACTTCGAGGATGGCTGAGGTGGGAATCGAACCCACATCTACTCATTTGACCTCCCGAGGCTGAGTGGACCCCGTTCCAGCCCTCGTACCACTTTTGAAATTTCGTGGCAGAGCCGGGAATCGAACCCGGGCCTCCGGGGGTGGCAGCTAACCACACTAACCACTACACTACAGAGGTCCTACCACGCTTACGTCTCTTGGTTAACTGTTTGTTGAAACATTCAAATTTACGTGCAAAGCAGATTCAGAATGACATAAAATCAAATGAAATTTTCCAATCATTTAATAATACATAGAAGCAGATTCGAACAAATCAAAACATTGTTGATGGCTTCAAGCATGCTGCACATTTTAACGGACTTAAATTCTTAGCTGCCGCCTTACCTTATAAAGTAAGGAATCAATCAAATTCGGAATTATATACAAACAAATTAAAATTTTTAATCATTCAGTATTATGTACAGATAGATACAAACAAATTAAATATTTCTTGATGGCTTCAAACAAGTTGCATATTGTTAATAGATCCCCGATTTATAGAACTTCAATATAATTTCAAATCCTTGTATTTTGGAAAAGAAATAATTTTATATCGAGTTATATCGCTATTTTGTTTTGATAGTAGGATAATATCGGCATGTCGATATCGAATGAAATATCGATATTTATTATATCGGAACGTCCCTAGGTGTTATAGATGCCTACGAGATAAGTAAAGGCCTCAGCATGCACGGTCTCTTCAAGTACTAAATTGACAAAGTAGCAGCAGTTCAAATATCGCCGCTGGATGTGAGGTTTTCCCTCCATTCTTCAGCACGATTCCAATTGGCATTACGATAATAACTTGCACATAAAAGCACATTACAAATATAAAACATTGCGTTTTGAGTAGGAAAGTGATATTTCTATGACCTTTAATGAAGAAAAATAAATGTATCACCGAGTAATTCAAGATGAGCTCATACGAATCAGGTAGTATAATTGCAACCGGAAAGTACACATCCTAATAAAAATGAAAATATTTCATAGAATATTTTAAAACACTGCAGTATTCACAGAGCCTTCGTCGATGAATGCAGAGTGGGTCTCGGCCCACAAGTGGCCACGGCTGGTCCGTGGTCCAACAGCTCTGCACTCCGACCGGCCAACCGAGCAGAGGAAGGGTGGCTCTTCGTCTCTGTATTCGGGAGACTGGACAGGGCTGGACCTCACGGCTGGTCTCCACTGTCGGTTTTCCTGAGAATGGTTTCACGTGGTTTTCCATTCTCCTGCAATAAGGCAAATGCTGGGAGGGTTCCTAGTATAGGCCACGGCCGCCAACCCCCTCACCATCTCCGAGCATCTCCTTCGCCGTAACAAATCTCCCGGCCTCACAGACGGCGTCACCATCTAAGAGGCCCGCCTCCTCCTTCAGGGGAGGAATTAAAACATTTTAGTATTAGTACGTAACCTAGTCTTGCCATGCAAATACCCTGAAAAAAAGTGTTGGCATTGATTGCGACTAGTTTTAGTAGAAATGATAAAACACGTGCTTTCAAAATGTTCACTACATACTACAGACTTCGAGGAAGGTTGCCACATGCTATTTTTCTCGTCACCGCGACATGACATAATTAAGACCCATTTTTCTCGTAGTTCCACATTTGCTCGAGGAAATAAATGCCACTACCTTTCTGAAGTTTACTTTTGCAGAATGGTGCACAGCAATAAACCATTGTTTATCACGCGCAATAAACATCTTGTGAATAGAATGTTTACAATAAATACTCTCTCGGCTCTTGTATATTTATCAATATGTACAAAACATTTTCTTAATGTAAATCCACAGCCTGTTTAGAGTCATTTGACCGGGTCAGCAATGGAACGAGAATAGGAAATTTCCCGGCTGCCGAAGCCTGTCGCATTCCTCTGGGGCAATGATTAATGACTGACAAATGAAATGATATTTGAGAGTGTTGCTGGAATGAAAGATGGCAGGGAAAACAGGAGTACCCGGAGAAAAACCGGTCCAGCACAAATCTCATATGGAGTGACCGGGTTTTGAACCACGAAACCCAGCGGTGAGAAGTTGGCGCGCTGCCACCTGACTCGCGGAGGCTTCTATTTTCATAACTTTACGTTTAAATATAAACCATATACTCATCACAAGCTGAATACACAAATCAACGCCTTTTATAATGAATTTTAAGACTTATCTCACCTAAACTTACCTTTTTCCTGCACAGTTTCCATATAGTCTGTGTTGTTAAATGGTGGAGGGCTAACACGAAGTCTAGCGGTGACTCTGGAACTAGAACGTATTTCGCGCTGTGTAAACTGCCATGCGGAGGCAACTGTGTTACATATTCCACCGTTTGTATTCGAATTATAGTCCGGCCTACCAGAGGCTCAGAGCAAGGTATTGATTAGATTGGATATTTCCAGGTTGCAATTCCACCTTCACTAGCACCATCTCTTGCAGAATTATCGGCGTTCTCTAGTGCGGATGTTGTTAATAAAAATAATAATTCAAAGAAAAACGATATATTAATGGAAAAACCGATATATTATTCGATAAATCGAATCAAAATTTCGATATCGATATATCGATAAATCGAAAGGAAAATATCGGTATTTCATAAAAACCGATAAATCGTTGCCATCCCTATATAGTATGCATAATATGTCGATATCATTGAAGTGGTATCGATATATCGCAAACGATAAGCAATCTTTTAAGTTGCCGACAAGACGAATACATTTCTATTCGTCAATATACCATACTAGAAGAGACCATCCTACTGAAATCAAAATATGTTGTAGGTGAGGTGAGCTTAAAAAAATATATATAATGGAAAGTTACTCGTAGTTAAACTCCGCATGGACCTGTTTTAGGGTATTGCTTCAGTAAAAGAGTCCAGAGATTTTAATGTGATTTAAAATTCAATCTAGGAAACAAATATAATGTTCTTTTCTACCTGACATGTTTAAACGTAAGGAAATTTAGAATGTTGCAAGTTTTAACATTTTCACACCGATTTGGTACACGTACGTATTTAAGAACAACTTATCCTACACAGCCTATCACTTTCAAAAATCTCTGCAGCATATGGAATGTAGAGTCCAAACCTGTTTTTACATTTAGAATGGGTTTCAACGACGTCCCATCAGAAATGCCTGAATTTCGTTGCAATTTCCGGAGAATATTACTTGAATTTACATGTCGTTTAAACCAGGACACTAAATCCCTACTTTTGAAAATACCTCTTTAACGCCTTCTGAATTTCGTAGGGAACTTTCGCGTATCAGATTCAAGGTATGTGCAAAACATGGTTGCCCTATACGGTTGTTTAACTATAGCTTTAACCATATTTTCACCATTGTCTGTAACGGCAGCAGTTAGTTTTCTTTAGGAACTCCATAGTTATTCATAACTTCAACCAGTTTCAAACCTATATTATTCCGATGTGCGTGACTCACTCATTTCATATACCCTACTATTTACTGAATTTAATTCCTGCTCTTTTGTAAAGTGCAGAGTCACCACCAAAAACATTTTCATCTGAATGTCCATCCATATTTCCATTGTTAATGCAACATGATTTAAACATGTTACTTAAGTATTAAACTGGAATGCATAAGCTTCATATTTTTTATCTATTAGCTCTTTAGTTGTATTTCTTGAAGGAACTATATAATGAGAGGCAACGACTGTCATCTGCTTCTTAAATCCACTCCCCTCCAGAGTGTGAAAATGTTAAAACTTGCAGCATTCTAAATTTCCTTACGTTTAAACATGTCAGGTAGAAAAGAACATTATATGCCTGAATTTCGTTGCAATTTCCGGAGAATATTACTTGAATTTACATGTCGTTTGGTACCCGTATCAAGGAACATGAACATAATATTCGTCTCAACCAGCCAGACAAATCAACAATAGCTGAGCACGCTCTACCGACGGGTCATGATATCATGTTACAAGATGTTCGATCTATTACCCACACTAGACACTACAGGTCCAGGATTATACGGGAAGCTGTGGAAATACGTAGAAATCCTAACAATTTCAACAGGGACACTCGCTATCGATTAAGTAATATCTGGTTGCCAGCCTTTAAGAATTTACGTAGGTAGTTCCCTTCCCTGCCCCTTCACTATTGTTATTTCGTCTCGGTGTTTTCCACATTTGTACGTTCCTCGTCGCCAGATGCTTCATTCCAGGCTTGTGTCAATGTCATATGTTACGTACACATGTTATGTGAACCTCTTAGACTGATTCTGATGGTTCGGTCAGCTGCCGCTTCGAGCTCTAGCGCTTTGCCACGTCCGGGGAGCCATCTGGTGACGAATGAACGTTCCATTTCCACTTTTTTATAACATCTAAATTTCAGTCATTGTTTAAGAAGCCTTTCTTGTGGACAGTCGACATTTTTTTCTGATGACGCAGAGCATATTTCTCTGCGAAACGTAAAGAATTTCAACTTATTTTCTTGACACGGCATAAGCCCAATAGCCTATAGAGTATCATGTCTATAAGTACGGGCCGTGAAAGCATCAATGACAACGTTATTTTTATTATTATTATAAATGGAGAGTTACCTAACAACAAATAGGTACGTAAATTTGTAACAGGAATAATCTAGATAATTTAAGCAATGAATAACGAAGCGAAGTTATGGGGAGAGAGTTTATAAAATTAATCGTTATATCTTAGTGGTTCCATCTGGACCTTTTGTTCATCGGTCTCACATAGATCAAGATGTGTTACAATTTATGGACCCCCATTATATACTGCCCTAGCCTTCCTACAAACAAAACGGGACTCACCTCTAATCCATTGCGGTCCGAAAAAAAAAACGAGAGCTCTGTTCAATACTTGATCTTGGCCGCAACGAGCTGATAGGGAAGGTATGAATAACAATTAATTTTTGGACACTCACGCGGACAGTAGAAGCGGAGAAAATAGAACACTCACACCAGAGAATGGAGTGGTTAAAATTTATCTTTGATTTAATGGCTGCAAATAAAGGAGAGAATATGAATAGTGGTAGTAGGAGAAATGATTAACATCTGTATAGAATATGGACCAGAAATTGAGAGAAGGCAGAGAAGGGAGGGAAAGTGCATAAATATGGATAAAGAGAGCCATCGATTGAAAAACGTTAAATACATACTCTGGATTGGATGTATGTTCATGATTAATAGGAAGGAGCAAGCAAATTATTCTGCTTAAAAACTTCACCATACATCATCTTGTCAATACCTCATATTTCAGTTGCAATCACCAGGGAGATTGTATAATAGAAACTGTGTAATGATTTCTCCGAAATTAATTACCCCAACATCGTATATTATGAAGAAACGTACCATATGTTTAAAATGGCTTATCGTAGATATTAATCGTACTCGTAACATGCAAAATTACACATTATTTCAAATATTGGTCTCTGTAAATCATGACTCATTTTGAATACATTTAACCCTTAAAAAATGGCGCAGAATAATTTTGCGACATTGTTTAAAAAGTGATTTGTGTGCCTCTGGAGGGAATTTGGTGAACGAGTGCATGCTTTCTATATTGTCTGTGAGCGTGACAGGATATATTTGACATTGGTTGAACAGTGGTTGTCTTTACTAAGAATTTACAGTGGTAGCAACTGACGTTGCATTGTATTCAAGTTTGGAATTTGTTTTATTTCACTAAAAGCTACTTTAAGAATACTCATACTTTAGATGATGACTGGTCGAAGTGGAAAACACTTTTTCGTTTTTTACAGTCTGCTATACCTCGCACCGACACAGATAGGTCTTCCGGTTGCTTACTTGTTGTATGGCTTTTAGAGAATGGAGTTTCCGAAAACACGTTCATCACTTCCTCGCCCCTTCTAGTCATCTCTTACGACAGACAGGGAATACCGTATTTAGGCATGGGCTTTATGGGGCCGTGACGAGGGTGGAAAATATATTGGGCGTCAAAAATGAACAGGTCAAATCGTGTGAAAACGAGTTTTTGGAGTGTGCGCACTTTCGTAGTACCGCGAAAGCTCCCGACATGAATAATGGAATTTCCGTTCTGCTCATGTCAAACCTGTCGGTGAAATAATATTACAAGTACCAGCACAATGAAGAAACACAGCATCTCGGTTCTGCGTACGGGTAACAAGATGACTTCGGACGGCCGATCAACGCCACATAGAGGCAACCGCGTAATGTTGAGTGAATCGAGAAGGCCGTTATTTTTCCCATAATATCAAGAAGTCCGTGAAAGCCATTTTTATTCGTTTTATGAGAGTTTTATTAAGTATTTTTCATTTACGACCACTAGAGAAAAGAGGCGAGGAAAATGAACTTTGTCTCAAACACCAAAATTAGACTTTTTTTCCCACAGAAACAAACACCTTCCTCTCAAACAATAAAAATGATGGTATCGGCACAGGAAAATTTTGATGATTGTGCGCCCGCTTTACGTTGCATTTCTATTGGTCTGCTGTTGGAGCTGTAAGTGAAAACCATGAAGACGATCTACTACCAAGAGAAGGTAATTTTAAACCAAACCCTTATGTTTGGCTTATGAATAATATTGCTAGATACTACTTTGCTAAACGTGCAGTGAAACAGAATCATGCATTTTTTTGTAATACTATGCGGATGTATCCGGATAATTAGCGACTTCTGAAAAAAGTGTTGTTTGAAAGAAAACCTTTTAATGGTGACATGAGTATCTCTGGTTTATTTCTGCTGACAACGAGCTGTTTTTGTCCTCTTTGACACTTTTTTCGGAGGGACATCCCAATTGCAACAACTTGCTTCAATGATTGGAAGCACGGAGAGTAGTATAAGTGGATGGTTCTGCGGCCGCCACCACCACAGGCCCTCTGCAGAGGCTTCCTCCGCATTGACTGCCCTGGCTATGACTGCATGCTTAACCTCACATCCACCATCTTGGAGGGGCTTAACCTTATTTTTATGCGTAAGAGAGCAAGCCTAAACTCAGGGAGGGCCCTAACCTCAGTTTTACGGCTAGTTGTCCTTCCTGGCGCCTAAGAGAGGTAGCTTAACCTCACAGACGCTATCTTGGAGGGGCTTAACCTTACTTTTTACGCGCAAGACAGCAAGCCTAACCTCAGTTTTACGGCTGGATGCCCTTCCCTACTCCAATTGGACAAGATGGCGGCTATACACAGCTCCTTATGAGACGGTTTAAGGGCGCTTGCGCAAGATGGCTGCTGTTCTTAGGAGACGCCCTTGGAAGGCTTGCGCGAGATGGCGGCTATACATGGGTTCTTATGAGACGTCTTAAGGGCGCTTGCGTAAGATGGCGGCCGCAAGACGGTGGCTATACACGGCTTCTTATGGAGAATGAAGACGGCTCTGGGTGGAGCAGTTTAGATATTTGACTTATATCTAGTTCTTTCATATGCGATTTTAAGTCCTATTTTTTCTGCCGCTTCTTCCAGTATATCAATCTTTCTCTGTGCATCAGAGATGTGTTTGATAATTGCTGCCATATCATCAGCAAACGCTAGCCAGTCTATATCAATACCCTTAATTTTTGGTCCTGGTCGGTGACATAGTGCAATTTTGTCTTGTCAAGTTTAAAAAAGGGAGGCAGAAAATGATTTGGTCCCAGAGTCGTTGGAATAGCTATATTCGGCCCTGCGTGGGTGTAATTCTCATCTGCGCACCGCACAAAAATGTGAACAAATATCGTATTTCGTAAAAATATGACAAAATTTTAACTGTAGTTAATGAATAAACAATTATGTATTTACATAAACATTCCGACCAGCCCTGTTCATCAACAACTGTTCTCATTGTGTCTGTTGTATCTTCTGTTGCCACTCATCTCAGCTAGATGGCAATAACAACCCGTGAACTGCAGATATAGCAACTGGTGATCAATATTTTCATGTTTAGCCACGGTCCGCAATGAAAGCGTGTCAAGAATCTTTTTGAGTGGAATTGAAATGTCTCGTCCTTAATAGGCTATTTCAAATTATCCGAGGGGCAGCTGTACCTGGCAAAACCCGGTCGAGTTACTGCCAACCACGGTCCTGGAGTGTCACTGACGAGATTTACTACGACTTGTTATAGCGCAGAGAACGAAGCCAAAACTAATTTCATCTCAAACTTCGTGAACAAAACTTTTTACATCCTTTCTGGAACGCAAGATAAGAGTTCCTTATGATTCACACACGCAGATATTAGAGAAGAACGAAATTAAAGATATAAATTCCAATGCTGCAACTCGGCTGGAACATTAAGTTGCAGAAACAATACTAGACATTAGCTTTCTCTGCTCCCCAGTGGATATTTATGGCCGCGGCACTGAACTCAGAATCACGCTAGAACAAGATTCAAGTTTGTTTTCTTCTTTTCATTCTTATTGTGCCACTTTGTCCTCTCCTTGCTCATTTTTCTGGCCGAATGCCCTTCCTGACACAAACACTTTGTGGAGGAATACACTCATATTTATGCCGAAGTGAATACTTTCCCCTGGTGACAAAGAGGACCCGGAATTTTGTCCCACACGAGTTCCTTCACTTGTCCAGCTCATTTCTTGAATGGCCAGCGTAGTCGCGTTCGGTTCAGAGGGCCTTGGATACGATTCACGGCCGCATCGGAGATTTTAACTGAACAATCAAACATCAACGAGCTGCATTTTGAGCTGCCGCTAAGATGAGAGACTCCCTATCAATTGTTTTCACAGTTACGTCTTCAAAGAACTTTTCTTTCTTTTCTTTTCTTTTTCATCTGTTTACCCTCCAGGGTTGGTTTTTCCCTCGAACTCAGCGAGGGATCCCACCTCTACCGCCTCAAGGGCAGTGTCCAGGAGCGTGAGACATTGGGTCGTGGGATACAAATGGGGAGAATGACCAGTAACTCCCCCAGGCGGCCTCACCTGCTATGCTGAACAGGGGCCTTGGTGGGGGATGGGAATATTTGAATGGATGGACAAGGAAGAAGGAAGGAAGCGGCCTTGGCCTTAAGTTAGGTACCATCCCGGCATTTTCCTGGAAGAGAAGTGGGAAACCACGGAAAACCATTTCCAGGATGGCTAAGGTGGGAATCGAACCCACTTCTACTCAGTTGACCTCCCGAGGCTGAGTGGACCCCGTGTCAGCCCTCGTACCACTTTTCAAATTTCGTGGCAGAGCCGGGAATCGAACCCCAGCCTCCGGGGGTGGCACCTAATCACACTAACCACTACACCACAGAGGTGGACACTGGGACATCAATCAGTCACTTACTCCTCGACATTCAGATATATATTTTCCCCAATCTGTCCTCTTAAATTCCAACGTTATCTTCAGTACTGCTATCTTTCCAACTTTTAGGCTTATTCGTCTACTAATATCATTCCATGCCATATGCCAACGGCCGTAGCCGTGTTGAAACACCGGATCCCGTGAGATCTCTGAAGTTAAGCAACATTGGGTGTGGTCAAGATTTGGATGGGTTGCCACGCGCTGTTGGTGGAGGCTAAGGGCATGGGGGAGCAGAAAGGAACTGGCCACCCTACCGCACGTAAACTCCGGCTCAGGCACAACTCTGCGCAGGTTCGGACCTGCCTTCGGGCAGAATACACCCTTACGTTACTTACCTTACCATGCCATATCTCCATTGACAGCTCGAAACATACCACTTAGTCCACTAGCTCATCTCCTTACTCCCAAGTCGTCCCAGACCATATTTTGCAACACTTTCGTAACACTACACTTTTCTCGAGAAAAAAAAAAAAAACACGAAATGAAATGGTTTCTAGTGTCGGGAGTGTCCGGGGAAAAATTCGGCTCGCCAGATACAGGTCTTTTGGTTTGACTACCGTAGGCGACCTGCGCGTCATGATGAGGATGAAATGGTGAAGAAGACGACACGAACACCCAGACCTCGTGCCAGCGGAATTAACCAATTATGGTTAAAATTCCCGATCCTGCCGGGAATCGAACACGGTACCCCTGTGACCTAACGCCAGCACGCTAACCTTTTAGCCATGGAGCCGGTCCTTTGTTGGAAATCAGCAAGTATATATCGTGCTGCTTTTCTTTGGATTTTTTCCAGTTCTTGAATCAAGTAATGCTGTTGAGGGTCCAATACACTGGGGTCTGGTGGTGGTGGTGATTATTGTTTTAAGAGGAAGTACAACTAGGCAACCATCCTCTATATAACACTAATCAGAGAGAACAAATGGAAGGGGTCCGACACTTCGAAAAATGAAGGTATCGGCCAAAGGAAGACAATGGCCACGAAGGGCATGAAAATGAAAGACTCCATACGTAATACCGTCGGGGTCGGAAAAGAACAAGAGTTGACCAAGGGAGGTCGGACAGGATAGATGAAAGTGAGGAGCCGGGCACAAGTAAGTTGAAGCAATGCGAGGACTCAGCTAAGGGCCCCGTGGCCGCCAACCCACGCTCCATAGTTCAGAGCCCCTAGGGTCCCCTTTAGTCGCCTCTTACGACAGGCAGGGCATACCGTGAGTGTTATTCTACCGCCCCCAAATACCATAACTATGTGCGGAGATCGGTACCCCTTATTTACAATCCATTTTTATATGATTACCCCTATGAATATCTTTCCTTATATTAACACCTAGGTACTATAACCTTCCAATGAATGTTGGATTAGAGTCACTGGAGACATTGGAAGTTTATGGTAAAGGTAAAATAAAAGTAAATGAAATCGTACGTCCATTTATTACACGTCCGAGTATGTCAGAAACTCAAATAACTCGCTCAACTACGTAAATAACAGGCAACGAATTGAAATAATTTCAAAACTCCGTGGTATCTCGTTAAGTTACGGTTGATGATAGTATGTCGTAGCACGAAATACAGAATTAAATAAACATCGTAGTTTCTTCAAGCAGAAGATTAATAAATGTAAATAAATGGCGAGAAATATCAATGACAGAAATGGTCGGAGGCCATGGAATGAGTTGGATCAAATGGGCCAAGTTCAATCTACATATTAGGGCCATATCTTGCCTATCTAGTACGATATGATTCGAGAATCGAGACTTGTGATGAAATAGTCGATTGGTAAACCAAAATATCACGTGAAGGATTGTGAAATGAATTCCTTTGCCCATGTTAATGATTGTGTAGGAGTACTCTGTATCAAGAACTTAGGTGTTTAACGTCAAAAAATTATGGGAAGCTACGGAACATGGGAGAGTCTGTAAAACCAAACCGACTTTTATTATTGTAGCCTAGTATTAGATTTTGTTTCTAAATAAGAGAAGAATAGAAAGATTCTAAAGGATTAGAAGGGCTGCACACGTTCCGGAAGGGAATAAGACGAGAAGTTGGATTCTAATACGATATTAGCATTTGTAATAAGAATAATCTTTGTAAGGAGGCGAGATACGTATCTGGTTCTCTCAAAATATTAAGGCAAGTGTTGTATAATAATATTGTAAATGATATTCATGTGTGTAGCGTTATACTAATAGCATGTTACAAGTTTCAGGTGTCATGATGTCGAGTACCAATGAAGATGTTTATAAGATGTTCGTAAATCTCAGCAAGTTTTGCTAAATATTGAAGCGGTCTCAACACATCTGAGGAGTACTGAGATGGATACTAACGGATAAAGTACCAATACAGGAGGATGAGATGTGTCTTTTTCCTGAAGCCAACGACCGATAAGTACTCAGAGTCAATGTCTTATTGTACCACTATGTAATTGATTAAAGTAGAATAGTATATTTTACGATTTCAAAAATGCAACCGTTTAGTCGTCAATCATTACCTTACGATGAGTAGGAATGTTGTAAGTCGTGACGTGAATGATCCTGAATTATGATATATTGTACGCTGTATTATGAGAATCTAAGCGGTCACTAGTAAGTGTTATGCAGGTAAAATTTAGGCACGGATAACGTATGTGTTAAGATAGTGTCATTATGAAGAAATCTCAATTTAACTTATGGTTCAAATATATGTTTGAAGGAATCGTAAATTAATATATGTTCGTGATTTAGAGTCATCTACGACCATATTTTACGTTAAGCATAGTATTCCCGAGTGTGATTGTGATATTGTCGCGATGATATTGTGTTGATAATTGCGTTAAATTGAATAGACTTTGTAATATGAAGTGCCTGAGTATGTTTAAATGAAATGGAAATTCGTTGAGCATGACATGTGTATGAAATGATGAGAGGTTTATTGCAATAGAGTCGTCGAATAATGTGAGTAATAATTGTTATATGGATCGTCAAGGAACGTTTCATTGTGATTAAGCATGTAATGGAATAATGCGATGTAGAGGTCCTGGTGAGATTTGTCGCAGTGAAGACTGATTTCGACATGCGTATAAGTTTGATTTGCAGTAATGATTGGTGATTACTTCGACCTAAAGGTGATATTTGCGATGATGTTTCGAGACGTATTGAAGACACTCGTAGGATGATCATCAAAGATGCCTTAATTAAATACATTATAGATAATTGCGCACAATATTGGAGGATGATATAATATCTTCGGTAGTTAATGACACTATGTAGTTGAGAGCCATGTCACAAATTGAATGTGTAACTCTCACTGATGTGTAGTGTATAGATTGATTTTCATGCTAGCTGAATTTCTTCGTATAGATCACTGAATTGACGCTTAGAGCTGAAGTAGTTTTTCCAGGTTTATTTCACGGAGGACACCAGAGCTGCAGAATCATCGTAGATTTTGAACCATTGTAGTTGGTGATGATTGTATTTTCAGATATTATTGTTGAAGTGCAGATGCCGATGGAGCCCAGTCGATATTAATTTCATTTTCATTGCCCAGTGTTAATGTTTTGAAGGATGATAATGTAGTCCTATGTTTCTTTGTTCATTTTAAATCTGAACGGTAGTAATATGCATAGGTTATCAGTGCGTTCAAGTTGTTTAGATAGATTTTCGATGAATTAAGCGATGATTCAGAAATAATAACGGGATGTTAAGACGTATTTTGAGATCAGTGAATAGGTGTGCCAAATCAACAAGATTTTATAATTTTAACCATCCGTTAGAATACAGATGTGACGAATTTTTAAATTTAATCCTTCAGCAATGTGAGGTTGTTTTCCTTTTGATTTTCTGGTTAATTTTAAAGATTGTTATTTTATGTTGCGACCAACCTGTCATAATAAGAACATGATGATGTGAAATGCAATCTTAACAAGAGTCAGATATTAAGATTGTTTTTCTTTGATCAATTTCATATTCAGTCACTACTAATGTCCATTTGTGTTGCGTTTATTTATTAGTATTGTAGTTCTTATATTAAATATTTTAGACATTAAACGGAACATCCTTCCATGAAAAGTAATATTTTGGGTTTTCTCATTTAATAGATTAAGGTATATTATGATGGTCTAGGTTAATATATTAATGAACAAACGTCCTCATACGTCAGTCAGATTTAAGTAGAGCCGAGGACGCGATTCTGTGACCCAATTCGATGAACTTTCACGACCCTAGAGTGGAATCTTTTGCATTTCCGCATGACACCAGCCGAGGCATGACTTTTCCAACAAGAATCCAGAATTTAGAGATGCGTGGAAGGTTACAATACTTACAATAATCCCAAAAAGGAACGTTCACCCCATCCATGCAGAAATTAAAACTGAGAAGACTTTTCCTATTCTTGAAACTCACAATTTGACTTTTAACCCCGTCAGTCATCATGCCATTGCCCACTGTCCACCTCACAACATTTTTGAGGTCATCTTGCAGTTGCTCACCATCTTGTAATCGCTCTATACACAGTAACACCATCCATAAAAAGCCTTATCTCTGATTTCTTATGTTGTGTAAATGTTACTGATTACAAGGCGAATCCGTTTTAGATTGAAATTCTGTGTTCAGTGTCTTAACTCTTAATAAATGTGGAAATGATTTTTGAACTCATCTCATTGCTTTCACCTATCGTATCTCCTCTCCTGTCAGGTTTCAAACCTGGACGCCAGACGATTTTCATGATACCGAGCGAGTTGGCAGTGCGGTTAGGGTCGCATAGATGTGAGCTTGCATTGCGGGGATAGTGGTTTCGAATCCCACTGTCGGCAGCCCGAAGATGTTTTCGGTGCATTCCTATTTTCACACCAGGCAAATGCTGGTGAATGTCTTGAGAACTGAACATCTTCCATGATTCTCTATCCTGAGCATCTTGCTTCAGTTGTTCATAGCTTCTCCCTTGTGTGACATCTGTTAACATTCGAAACCTTCTTCTTCCTCTTCCTTTTATTCCATCTATATTTCCCTTCCATCACCCTCTGTTGAAGACAATTTCTATGGAGTATGTGACCAAACCTTCTCTTCTACTTTCCTTAGCAGTTCACCATTTCTCACTTTATCTGTCCACCTCACTGTCTCCATTTTTCCCCACAACCATATTTCAAAAATTTTCAGATACTTTGTTTCTTTCTTTCTTAATGTCCATCTTTCAGCTCCATGTGACACTACACCCCACACAAAACACTTTGCGAGCCTTTTTCTTAAATCAATAGGGACTGCCTTAAATATCGAAAGCCCTCTCACCTTTCCAAAAAGCTTCTTTTCCCAGAGATATTCTGCTTCTTTTTCCTTCAGTTTAACTTCCATTTCATGTTAACAAACTTCCTAAATATCTGAATGATTTTATATGTTGCAATTTATTTCCATCCAGTGTTATATTAACAGCAAT
This sequence comes from Anabrus simplex, assembly GCF_040414725.1. Classification (NCBI taxonomy): domain Eukaryota; kingdom Metazoa; phylum Arthropoda; class Insecta; order Orthoptera; family Tettigoniidae; genus Anabrus; species Anabrus simplex. Next base: position 35,406,203 of record NC_090278.1, read on the forward strand.
CTCCTCCTAAGAAATTAACGCCACGGTTGCTTCCTTCCTACTCGTAGGACTTTCCTATCTCATCGTCGCCATATGGCCTTTCTGTGTCGGTGCGACGTAAATCATTTAACTCATTTTATTTTTTTGGCTTCATAGTCTGGCTGAGAACTTTTGTTGAAAATTATATTTTAACTACGTGGAAATTTAACAAAAGATTTTAATATACAAGGTGTAGGGAAACAACTTGGACCGGATATAATATCAGCATTAGACAGTTGGTCACCGTTGCTAAACCCGTACGTTGCTTTAAGGGGACTGATGGCTGAAATTCCGTGATTTCCTTATTAAAAAAAAATATCTGTTTTCGGAATTTTTGTTAAAATATCACACCGATCTTTCTATTATGAGGAAATAGCAGAATGTTTCAAGTTCCGCCATTTTTAAGGTCGTACGGACATTTTAATGGGCTGTCATGTGGGTGTCTCTGCCACGCCTATCTCACAATGTTGGCACGTTATCGCATTGATTAGTCTGAAAATGGGAAACGACGGAAAACATATTCAGGGCTGCCGACAGTGGGGTTCGAACTCACTATCTCCCGGGTGCAAGCTCACAGCTGCACGGCTCTAATCGAACGGCCAACTCGCCCGGTACTGCACACAATCAAGTCAGGTGGAAAAGGGCGAAAGTTCCGAAATAAGAAATATGTGCTTTTTGTTTGTAATAAGGCATGTATCAGCCATGGCGCATATGATGATAACTTGTGCATGTGCCTGAGGTTGGTAGTTGGTGGGAAGTTCAACAGGTAGAGCCACAGTCCAATGTGCCCAGCTGAGTTTGTTGGAGAAGGTTGAATGTGCCAGCGTCTCGTGCTGCAATTCTTCCCTGGAGTCCGTTTTGTCATTATGCTATCACTCATGTTTTTTCTCATTTCCGAGCACTTAATTAAAGAAATTAAATTTATAGAAGCTAAATATTGTTGTATAATTATATAAAATGTATTGGGTGTAATATAAGCTACTTCCACTTCAAAATCCGTAAGTAATCATTAACTCTTTGTCTCCTTCAGTAGAGAAGGGTGAAAATACCATTGTACACGGGAGCTTTATTATTGGAGTTTTTTTTCGAAAACATGTCTCTGGAACTTTCACCGTTTTCCACCTTTGTTCCTCAATTATCTCCCAAACGACTAGTTTGCCGACCCGTATTTACTAAAATATTTTTGCTTCTTGTATCGTGTACTAACGGCTGTTTCAATTTGCGCTATTAATTATGACACACCCATTATGTATCAGTTAATTCAATCAAAGTATTATAATAAATAGAGAGACAATATCCTGAGAGATGTTGATTACTAAGTTTTACTTGGTATTGGGGAATGGGAGACATTATTTCTGTGTCAGCTAACACAGATGGAAATATGGCAAATCCCAGTGCTGGAAGCTATTTTCTGGAATCTTCTGCTTGAATAAGGAAGCCGAGAGCTGATGTATTAAGGCGGGCTGAAACCAAAACCATTTCTTTACAAGATTCTCTCGTCGCTAGAGATAAGAAGTAAAGGGATAAACTGCTCGGGATAATGTTACAGAATCTTAGTCGTCTTGTTTTGTGGCCTACTCTAGTTTCGTCGTTCTCGGAGCATAATAGAGAGAGAATCCTTGCACGGAAAGGGAAGAAGATTGGGTTTTTGAAATTGTGTTACACAAGATAGTTATCAGCATTGTGTGCGAGGTTAACATGGGATACAGTGTTGGTGTCCATTCATCAGCTGAAAGAAGTAGTTCTCCCGCTGCTGAGCTGCCTTAAGGAGGGATTCTAACCATGTCGTTCTTACTTCACGTAGAGTTGGGAAAACTGAATCTGACTTAGTATCGGCAAAACTATGAAGCTGTCAGAAGTAAGAATAACATAATAATTATGGCGGCGCTAATGGACTCTGTCATTGGTTGAAAATATGGCCAATGTAACGCCACTCCCATAATTCAACACAACGAGATGTTATGGCCAACTGTAGGAGAATAAAATGTCCTAAAGCAATCAGCCAGTATGGTGGACATAAAATTCATCATTTTAGACGGGAGAAAGATTTAAAGGAATCAGCGTATGAGCAGCAGGTAATAAACGTTCTCAACACTGTTAAGGATAGACTGCGCGGCTCTCATATTTCTTTACGGGGGAAATAATAAAAAGTATAATAATATGAATTATTATACATACACAGATAAAGTGTTCTTACTTAAATAATGAAGAAAAATTAAACACTGTACAGCATAGCACATTTGCGATGGCTTTCCTCGCGCGGATATTAACCTGTAGTCTTGTACCTTTAATCAATTAAATACGAGGGTCGAGTCATAAGTCATGGCAACTATTTTTTCTCGCGAACAGGAGACAACACGGACAATCTATGATATGCATTTGGAAATATAGGGCATGTACTTATGCATAGTGCCTGAAGACAATTTCTGACTTCAGGTGATTCTCGTAAGAAAGTGACAGAACACAGGCCTTTGGTAAACATTGTTTTATTATGGTACAGACAGAAAATTCACAAGACTACGTACAAAGGACAGGTCTCCACAGGATACAGACCTTCGAAATAATCACCCAGGGTTTCCACTGTGCGTTGCCAGCGGTGGGGCAGGCGCTGAATACCATTCGCTGCATGTGTATCGCTAACGTGTGACACCGAAATGCTGTTACGATGTCCTCTTTGTTAGCAAACCGTTGTCCACCTAATGCTTGCCGCAGCTCCGCATGGTATTGGCGTGCTGTTTTAATATACGATCGTTGCTCCTGCTTGTTGACTTCCATTTTGTGACGCTCTCACTCACACACTGAACTTGGGGGCATGCTTACACCCACACTGTTGTGTACATTCACCATCTAGTGGCATCATACGCAAGTACATACCGTACGTTTCCAAATGCATATCTTAGATTTTCCGTGTTGTCTCCTGTTCGCGAGAAAAAAAAAAATAGTTGCCATGACTTATGACACGACCTACGTATGTTACCTCGACACAGGTATTGCCAAAATTTATGTATCCTACATTCCTTATTTCATGATGTTTGGATACTTTTTCCGCCTGTGTAATAATAATAATAATAATAATAATAATAATAATAATAATAATAATAATAATAATAATAATAATAATAATAATAATAATAATAATTGCCTTTGGAAGGACCAAAATAATAACCAACATTAAGAATCCTCCAAAATATTTGAAAGTGGGGGAACAAAAAATAGAGATCGTCACGGATTTCAAATACCATGTTGAATTGATCAGTTGGAATGGTCTTGAGAAGAAAGCAATGGAATCTCGACGAACCAAAATAGAAACAGCCTTCCAGCTTACGAAAGACACCTATAACAAAAAATCCCTCTCGTGGAATTCCAAGATCAGACATTATAATACAGTAGTCATGCCTGAAGCGCTTTATGCTGCAGAAACTCTGTCTATAAGTCCACATGGTCCAAGGGAAAAGTTGGAGATAAAAGAACGGAAAATACTACGAAAAATTCTAGGCTCCAAATTCCATAATAACGAACTTTCACACAGCAGAAATGAAACACTGTGTAGGAAATCAGAAAGGATTTCCGACACAATAAGGAAAAGGAGAATTGACTTCTATGGGCACATCCTAAGAATGGATCCGAAAAGGATAACTAAAAGAATCTTCGACTATTTCCGTGATAAGAAAACCAAGCCGAACTGGTTTAAGGAAACTGAGAAGGACCTACGAGAATTCCAAATTACAGAAGAGATGCTTGTAGATGGATCTGCAAAGAAAATAACCAAAGATAAAATAAGGTGGTTTCAGGGCAGGGTGAAGCCCAGACGACGATACAGAATATCTGAAGAAGAGAGGAAGGAAGTACTGGGAGGACAGAAAAACACGACTCAGTAAGCATTGATAGATCTATCTTACCCCAAAGAGGGTGAAACGGACAAGAAATAATAATAATAATAATAATAATAATAATAATAATAATAATAATAATAATAATAATAATGTTACACAATATAGGTTTCAAATCCGAAAGATTTAAAATAATATATTTATATTGTACGAACACCCACACACCCTCCTCCCACACCCACACAGCAGGAAATGCATATTCCTATTTATAGTAACCAAAACACGCCGATCGTCACAATATTAAGAAATAATCACGTTCCTAGGACTAAATAATGTACTACTATTTACAAATCAACCATCCGTCTTAGGCCTGCTTAGCCACACTGACTGCCCAGATTTATAAACAGGCTCGAAACTTCAGTATTTAGAGTTTAGATAAGGAGAATGTCTTTGTTGTCGCATCTTCGCTGACAACTGTGTTCTCAGAACTGGCTAATTACTTGAAAAGTCTGGTTGTGAGTGGCAGCAAGGGATGGTTATTTTTGGAACAGGTTGGGAAACTCACATTCTTTCGAAATAACTACCGTGCTACTATTGACGGAAGAAGCTCTGTGCTACGACGGCCTAAGTTTGGAATGACCCCTTGTTATATAGATAATACTGTGCTGTGTGCTGCATCGTTATCAATGTGTAAAAATCACTCTTCAGCTACTGAATTAAGAAGCAGCCACGGGGCCCTCACAAGCCTTGGGCCCTCCCGTCTCGTGAGGTCTGCGGGTCCTTATCTATTACTTACCATTTCAAAAATATTGTATGATAATAACTGTACATTTTTATTGCATTACGAATTTTCTATTAATAATAATATTATTAACGCACGTCCCACTAAATACTTTTACGGGTTTTGGAGACGCCTAGGTGCCAGAATTTCGTCCCACAGGAGTTCTTTTACGTGCCTGTAAATATACCGACATGATGCTGACGTATTTGAGCACCTTCAAATACAATCGGACTGAGTCAGGATCGAAGTTCCTAAGTTGGGGCCAGAAGGCCAGCGCTTCAACCGTCTGAGCTACTCACCCCGGTATACTAACTTCCTCTAGTTTGGAATCCTCAAATTTAAATTGTGTAGTTCATTGTATTCTTCAATTTGCGTTATTATTTTTTTGTATTCGGTTAATGTTTAGTAGTTTAATTCTTATTTGTGTATTGTAAACTTTGTAATTGGGTGAAAATCTGTTACGTTCATCATTCAATAAATAAATAAATAAATAAATAAATAAATAAATAAATAAATAAATAAATAAATAAATAAATAAATAAATAAATAAATAAATAAATAAATAAAGAAATAAATAAATAAATAAATAAATAAATAAACAAATAAATACATAAATAAATGAGACGCGTGTTCCTCTATTTCACCTTGCAGCCACAAATACCCATCGCAGACCACTGGTGTTTGTGTGTGGTAGTAGCCTCGAGTTCATGTTAAGAATTATATTGATCTCAAATGATTTGTCATTTTCTTACGATTACAATCTCTAGTGAGATTAGCTTATAGTATGACTTCCAATAAGGCTAGGGGTCCATTTGAAGTTAATTTCAAGGATTTCTGTCTCTCAGGAGGTCAGCTCTACGTTGCTGTCTCACGTGTCGGACAAGCAGTAACTCTGTGCATGCACCAGGCAACAAGACATCAAATTTAGTGTATAAGAATGTATTTTTATGAAATTATTAGTATGGAAGATACTTTTGTGCCCAAAAAAAGAATAAAGGAAGGAACAGAATAAGAGTGGTCTTTTAATGCACGTCTTCTGTATTACATAAAATGAAATGGCATATGGCTTTTAGTGCCGGGAGTGTCCGAGGACAAGTTCGGCTGGCCAGATGCAGGTCTTTCGATTTGACTCCCGTAGGCGACCTGCGAGTCGTGATGAGGATGAAATGATGATGAAGACGACACATACACCCAGCCCCCGTGCCAGCGAAATTAACCAATTATGGTTAAAATTCCCGACCCTGCCGGGAATCGAACCCGGGACTGCCGGGAATCGAACCCGGGACCCCTGTGACCAAAGGCCAGCACGCTAACCATTTAGCCATGGAGCCGGACTGTATTGCATAGAGAAAACCGCACAGATGTATAAAAGAACCCAAAGTAGCGGGTTGTCTTCGGCTAATAAATAAATAAATAAGTAAATAAATAAATAAATAAATAAATAAATAAATAAATAAATAAATAAATAAATAAATAAATAAATAAATAAATAAATAAATAAATAAATAAGCGTCCGCGTCTGTGGTGAAGTGGTTAGTGTGATTAGCTGCCAGCCCCGCAGACCCGGGTTCGATTCCCGGCTCTGGCACGAAATTTGAAAAGTGGTACGAGGGCTGGAACGGGGTTCACTCAGCCTAGGGAGGTTACCTGAGTAGAGATGGGTTCGATTCTCAACTAAGCCATCCTGAAAGTGGTTTTCCGTGGTTTCCCACTCCAGGCAAATGCCGGGATGGTACCTAACTTAAGGTCACGGCCGCTTCTTTCCCTCTTCCTTGTCTATCCCTTCCAATCTTCCCATCCCCCACCAAGACCCCTGTGCAAGTGAGGCCGCCTGGTCGAGGTATTGGTCATTCTACCCAGTTTCATCCCCCGACCCAATGTCTCACGCTCCAGGACACTGCCCTTGAGGCGGTAGAGTTGGGATCCCTCGCTGAGTCCGAGGGAAAAACCAACCCTGGAGGGTAAGCAGATTAAGAAAGAAAGAAACAAAAGGAAGAAATAAAAAAAGAAATAAGCTATGTGTGTCACTGCGATGTAAAGAAATATGAAAAAGTATTTATATATATCTTTTCTTGCTAGTGGCTTTACGCCGCAGCGACACAGATAGGTTTTATGGCGACGATGGGATAGGGAAGGCCTAGGAGTTGGAAGGAAGTGACCGTGGCCTCAATTAAGGTACAGCCCCAGCATTTGCCTGGTGTGAAAATGGAAAACCACGGAAAACCATCTTCAGGGCTGCCGGCAGTGGGATTCGGACCCACTATCCCCCGCATGCAAGCTCACAGCCGCGTGCCCCTAACCACACGGCCAACTCGCCCGGTAGTAATTGTATTAGCTACAATCGTAGCATTGACATTCTCCAGGAATTCTCTTCGTAAAGGATAGTTTCCTATGTGGATAATTTACCCTCCGTGCGCTATTTATAAGTGTGAAAAGGAATTTTACTGTTCAGTTCCTCAGAATAATTATTTTATTCCCTTCCTGATCAATTCAGGATTAATACAACACAGATATTTTCTGTCCAAGCCTATCGTCTTTCCTTCCCACCATTTGTAGAGATAATTGATTCATTATCTCATTGCACTGCATTGCATAGAAATTTCTATCACCAGAATTCCTATCGGGAAACGTTAATTTCCCACCGTCAAAACTTGTTACAGAGGCGAGATTTACACAAGTACTACCACCGCACCGACAGACAGAATACAACAAACACTGTAACAACAGGAAAATTGCAATCCTCTCTCCCTTGAATATAAAAAAAAAGAGTCTACCACACGTACACACCCACACAACATAGACAATTGAATGGCGGTGTCAGGGAGGACGGGGGGTGGGGGTGAGAAAACTCCCTCTTCATCAAACACAGACCCGCGCTCCCCGTTGTTCCTTTGTTTCATTTTAACAGTTAGACACAAACACATACACACACGTTCTGTTGTCCTCGTTATGAGGCCTGTTTGTGGAAGGACATCCCCGGGGAGAATCCAATACCATGTCTGTACTGGCGAAAGTATTCAGACTGCTGTGCCTTCAAGATTTTTGAGTTTCATTTCACCGAATAAAAAGGTAGGAGATATAATTCAAAACGAAGCCCAGAACAGAATGTTTTACAAACAACACGGCTTTTAGTATTATTATTATTATTACCTATTAAAATTTAAAGCATAAAAAACACTTCATTCCCTATAAGTAGGAAAATAGACGATTTTTCTAATGGGGAATATTAAAATACGGCAATAATAAAAATAGAACAACACATAACGGTTATTATCTACTTCGTTACTTCTGTTAATAATAATAATAATAATAATAATAATAATAATAATAATAATGAAAGAACGAAGTGGCGTGTGGCTTTTAGTGCCGGGAGATCCCAGGACGGGTTCGGCTTGCAAGGTGCAGGTCTTTTGACATGACACCCGTAGGCGACCTTTGCGTCATGATGAGGATGAAATGATGTTGAAGACAACAAATATACCCAGCCCCCGTACCAGCGAAATTAACCAATGATGGATAAAATTACCGACCCTGCCGGGAATCGAACCCGGGACCCCTGCATGCTAACCATTTAGCCGTGGAGCCGGTCAACAACAACAATAATAATAATAATAATAATAATAATAATAATAATAATAATAATAATAATCCATTTTCTACAGGCTGAGCCTTGCCGCTGCAGCCACATCCCACGGTCTTCTGCTGTCCTTTTCATGATGGTGATGATGCTAGTTGTTTAAAGGGCCCTAACATCTAGGTCATCGGCCCCTAATGGAACGAAATGTGACGAAATGAAATGACAAATTTAAAGCCCAGCTACATCCTCTGACCACAATTCAAAACGTGAGGACGAAGAATGAATGGATGGATGTATATGAATTTAGAACGATCAGTGGAATCGACCCACAGTGCCTCACATGCATAGAAGCTGGCGTACTGACCAAGCGAATGCTTCTATAGCACAGTACTGTATCGATGATACTTGTAGTCGAAAGGGGTCCAAAATCCAAGTCAGCGGCTCCTCACAATGGTACTTATCGCTAGGAAAGTAGAACCATGGTATTTGTCATGTTGCGGTACTAATCAAGAGTTGCTTACACTCGCGGTATTCCACACATTATGGTACTACCCGCATGTAGTCTAATGAAATTCGCACATATATTACAGACCTACCCTGTTGCGCACATTGCGCCGCCATTTACAGGCAACGCAAACCTATGGTGTTCATCACATCCCATAGTGTCGCTCATATAGTGCTACTAATCACAAACCTATTTGGTACCCAACATTGTGGTACTACGCACAAGTAAAAGCGACCCATTGTGTTCCCCGTGTGGTGGTACTAATCACAAGTAGTTTCATGGTTCTAAATTGATCATCCCTTGGTCGTCCCTTTTAGACGCCTCTTACGACAGGCACCGCGGGTGAATTCTTCGTCTGCGTCCTCCACCCACAGAGGGTAGTCCTTTTCATCGTGACATAGGAAGCAAAACCCAGCTGAGTGATTATGTTCCTAAGGTATGAGAGACGCGGTCTTTCTCTCGACTTCTTCCTTAGGACCGTTCCTTCGAAGACATTCTGGAGAAAGGTGTCATGTCGTAGGACGTGTCCAAGAAATTTAGCTTTCCTCTGCTCTGTTGAATAAATTAAGGTCCGTTTCTCATTAACGTCATTCAAGATTTGGATATTAGTCTTTTTTTCTGTTCAACTGCCAACGGCCGTAGCCGTGTTGAAACGCCGGATCCCGTGAGATCTCCGAAGTTAAGCAACATTGGGCGTGGTCAAGATTTGGATGAGTTGCCACGCGCTGTTGGTGGGGGATAAGGGAATGGAGGTGCGGAAAGGAAATGGCCACCCTACTGTGCGTAAAATCCGGCTCAGGCACACCTCTGCGGAGGTTCGGACCTGGCTTCGGACAGAATACACCCTTACTTTACCTTATCTGTTCAACTCGTCCCTGTCAGTCTCCTCCGGAACCACATTTCCGCAGCTTCCTGTCTTGATTTTGCTTGTTTTCCCAAAGTCCAGGTCTCACAACCGGAAGTTAGCACACTCAAAACAAAGGTTTTAACAAATTTATTCCTTTTTTCAGTTCCTATGTGCTTATTTTCTGCATTGAAACATTTGTTTTGCCATAGCAGTTATTCTTTTGACTTCTGTCAGGCATTCATTATCATTGGTAATGACACTTCCCAGATAAAAAGAAATTCTTTAACCTGATCTACTTTTGCACAGTATAATTTAATGTTTATTTTCAATTCATTCTTCTCTTTTGAACGACCTTCATTTTTGTTTTCTTAGTGTTTACTTTTAGCCTGAACTTCTCTAGCGTGTTGTTTAGTATACCGAGCATCCCGGTCATTCTGTGCTCTGAATCAGCCATCAATGCAATCTCATCTTCAAAGCGAATACTATGAATTTGTTTGCTATTAAAATTTATCCCCTTGGTTTTTCCTTTTACTGTTCTAATAGCGAATTCTATGAAGATATTGAACAGATAAGGCGATTCGTTACAGCCTTATCGCACTCCTCTTCTTGTTCTTGCTTTCTCTTTTCGTTCCATTGATGTTTATTTATGTGTTTTGGGCTTTATACGGGTTAAAAAGCAAACATCTGTCCTTCCAATCAAGACCCAACGTTCTCAGAGATTGAAATAATAACTTCCAGTCAACTTTATCGAATGCTTTCTCTAAATCAACAACAGCTACATAAGTTTTCCTGCTAACTTCCAGTCTTCTCTCCAGGATTTAACGCAGAGCTAGAATTGCTTCTCTAGTGCCCTTACCTGCTCTGAAGCCATATTGGTCGTCATCTAAAATTTCGCTCGATTTATCTGCTGATTCGGCCTTTAAGTATTGTCAGTAGGATTTTAGAAGCATGGGATAGAGTGGCTATTGTTCTGTAATCTAGGCAGTTCTTGGCATTTCCTTTCTTTGGGAGTGTTATTGTCCTCCTCTTTATGAAATCAGGTGGTATGATCCCTTCTTCATAGCAGTTTGTAATAATATCAGACAATCTCTCTTTCACGATGTCTCCACAGTTCTTTAGGAGTTCTGCTGAAATGTTATCAACACCTACGGTTTTTTATTCTTTAATAAGTGTAGAGCCATATTAAACTCACTTTTTGTAATTGGTGGGCCTTTAATTTCTACCTGAATCAGGCTCTCATCCTCTACATGATCCCGAATGTTATCTATTTCCTGACCTTCATATAGATCTTCAGTATATTGCTTCCAGCGGTTACCTTCCTCCTCATTTTCAAAAATAATCTTTCTTGCTTTGATTTTAACCACATTACTTCTGGTTATTTTCTTGTTCTGCAATGACTTTATTACAAAATATGCCTCATCAGAGTTCCTTGCTTTTAATTTTTTTCCATGTCCTCCCCAATTTCATTCATCCAGCTATATTTTGCTAAGCGGCACTTGTCTGTTATTACATTTCTTAATGCTCTCCTAGATTGTTCAAAATCCCTTCTTCTCATTTTTTCCTCTGTTCAATGATATCTGAAATTTCTTGAGTCATCCAAGGCTTCTGTGGTTCCAATTTTCTTTTACCCGGTACTTCTTCTGCGGCTGTCATTAAGCTGTTCTTGACATTTTCCCGTCCAGCACTTTCACTGCTCAGTTGCTCTGAATTTTGAAGCCAAATCTGCAATGTGTAAGTTATTCAAACACCATTTCTTCGAACCGTACGCTTTATGTTTTCTGAATCTAATACTGCACTTCGCTGCAACTAATATATGATCGCTGTCTACATCAACCCCTGGGTAACCGTGACTGGTAAGGACTTAGTTTCTGTATCTCTGCCTTACTATTATGTAATCTAACAGATGTCTTCTTCTATCTCCAGGAGCCTTCCATGAATCACGTCGTATTTTGTGAACATCAGAGCATGTATTAGTTATTATTAGTTCATGTTGTTCACAAAACTCGAGTTTGTTTCGCCAAGTCCGAATTTGCTGGTATGTTTAAGATTTTCATGACTAGCAACTGAAGCACTGAAGGCTCCAATTAAGATAATATTAGATTTGGTGTCTACTAACTCAAAGAGTTCTTGAATCCAATCATGCATTTCTTCTTCAACATCGTCTTCACTGTTTGTGGTTAGAAAATATACTGGAATAATGGCCACTTCAAAAGGGTCAGCTTTTAACCATCATAATGTTGTCACTGATATGAAGGGTATTTATAATATTTTGACACCTTTTACCCTTTAGGATTATTGCTACTCCATTCATTCCAACTTTATCATTTCTGGTGTGTATTACCCTGAAATTCCCTGAGTGAAAGTCTTCGTTTCATGCCCATCTAGTTTCACATACACCTAGCACATCCATGTCTTTTTTGATCATTGAGTTCTTTACTTGTTCCAGTTTTCAAAGCTTACCTAGTGTTCTCACATTCCATAAGTTGAACTTACTGTTTTCTTTGCAAGGATTTCGCATGATGAAGACCGGAGAGGCCTTGCTGCTGATTCCACTCCTGCCGAATCTTGGCTTCCAACTTCCATGATTAGTAAATACAATTCTATTACCGCAACTTGGAATGGCTGCTATACAAGGGATATCCCTAGGATCTTTAATGAACTGGTTTCCCGTTGCCTTCTGTAGCCTAATGTTGTTGAATAGAGCAAGCCAGTTCACCCGCCTTTAGGGATGATTTCTCATCCTAAGGACAAGAAGGTGCCCTAGACATCTACCTGATCATCCGCCCTCAAAGGAGGCCGTTGGCACTTGGTAGAGGGGGACCACTTATACCGGTGGTCACTCGGTAGACAAAGTTTATTGTCATGCCCGGGACATATTAATAATAACAACTATAATAATAATAATAATAATAATAATAATAATAATAATAATAATAATAATAATAATAATAATAATAATAATTTCATTTTTTCCTAATCCGTTTACCCTCAAGGGTTGGTTTTTCCCTCGGACTCAGCGAGGGATCCCACCTCTACCGCCTCAAGGGCAGTGTCCAGGAGCGTGAGACACTGGTTCGGTGTATACAACTCGAAAGGACGACCAGTACCTCGCCCTGGCGGCCTCACCTGCTATGCTGAACAGGGGACTTGCGGAAGGACGGGAAGATGGGAAGGAATTGACAAGGAAGAGGGAAGGAAGCGGCCGTGACCTTAAGTTAGGTACCATCCCGGAATTTGCCCGGAGGTGAAGTGGGGAAATACGGAAAATCACTTCAAGGATGGCTGAGGTGGGAATCGAACCCACCTCTATTCAGTTGACCTTCCGAGACTGAGTGGACTCCGTTCTCGTCCTCGTACCACTTTTGCGATTGCGTGGCAGAGCCGGGAATCGAACCCGGGCCTCCCGGGTTGGCATTCAATCATACTAACCACTATTATTATTATTATTATTATTTATTCTCTGGGGATTTTTATCTGAAAGTTGATAAATTGTCAAGCTAAACTTCTCTGTCCTATTTCGCCCAGAGACCATCGAGAACTTACCATTTTGTAGGTAGTTTTTCAAGTTCGTTGTCACAGCCCCCCCCCCCCCCTCCGCACTATATCATCCCAGAATTTCGGTACTTTTTGATGTCTATAGTATGTTGTGTCTGTTCAGTCATAATTTCCAATCGCCGCTACGGTTGCTTGAACAAAACACTGCAAAAGAATATTACAAAGACATTGTCCAAGAAACGGATAAAATCTGAAGTGGTACAATTTTCACAAATCTATCGGGAGAAAATTTACATCACAGTAAGAGAGGGGTGCTAACAAATGGCGTGTAATGGGCAATAGAAAATTAAATGAGCTACTGTTTGTTCTGAATGGCACTTACAAAGGTATCCTTCTGGTAACTGTATTTTGTACTGTTGAAAAGACTTCTAAATTTATTATGTCCAGTCATAAACTGTGTAAGTGTAAAAGTGGGTGAACTGTTGGAAAGAATAACTCCCGTGTGACATGTCCCTGCATGCTATTTGTTGATATAGAGTTCCACCTCTCTTCTACTTCACTTGTAAGTATCTTCATCACATGAGATACAAGACACATAAGGAATCTGAAATCTATATCGCATACAACCGAGGATCTTGCCAGCATGTCCACCCTCTCATTTCCAACAGTTTCAGCATTTCATTTTCACCGAACTAAATACCGGAAACGAACCCCGTAACTGGGTTAAAAATAATAGCGTTGTATGTGCCACGTCCTGCTAATTACTTTTAAGGTTTTGCCGGAGTCGGCAAAGTGCCGTAATTTTACCCTCAAGGGTTCTTCTACGTGTTGGAAAATCTACGGACAAGTGGGTGCCATTTGTGAGCACCTTCAAATACCACCGGAATGATCCGCGATCGAACTCAGAAGGCTTGAGCTACTCAATAAGGCAGTCGGATAAAACGCTAACAGCTCAAAGACCAACGCAGACAAAATTGAATAAAGAATAGATGAGCCTAGACTTTGCCTTTCTTTCAATCTCATTCATAATCTTTTCCATCTCCCTTGAGAAATTAGATCTGAAACGTGATTTGATTTCAGCAAAACTTCAGACAGAAGTAATGGGTACAAGGCAAAATTATTTCCACGTATTTAAAGCCATTCTATTATAGCTCTGGATTTCAAATAACTTTTTCTTTTGATACGCAACATTCGTGTAGTTATTATAGACTGAGATACAGAACTACTTTACCTAATGCAATATCTCCTTTCAGGAGGAGAAATTCCACATCCATATTTTATTATTCAATTCTAAAACTCTTTCTACACAAATACACATCTTCTTTCAGGGGGAAGAGAGTAAGCAAATGACTGCCTACAAGTTTTCTATAAAAGTCTTGCAGACATCGTTGTCAAAGAATAGAGCTGAGGAAAGGAAAGAAAAGTGGAAAGGGAAAAAGTATGGGTTAGCGGCGTCGCGTTGAACGGAAGACGGATATTTGCATTCTGTTGACATTTTGACAACATTCCAATACGCGAAGCTCGAAAGAGAGATGGGGAAAGAAAAGAAGGAGCAGTCAAGAACGGTGTGAGAGCTTTAAACAAGCGACAGGAGGCTTAGAAATGACGCCATTTTCTAAGGAAATCGTGTGACACCGCCATAATCAAAATACCCACGAATAGAGGGAAGTCCATCTGTTCGTATTGAACGCTACGGAGGATTTAACAGTGATGTTTCATAGTGACGCCCCAAAGACCAAATGAATGGTCAACCCGCAGACTCTGAAGATTCGATTAACTATTTTTTTTAAAAAAACTCTTATTTATGACGTGTCTTTCACATAGCTGTAGCCTACTCTAGTTGATGGAAAAGGATGGAAGTGCCAAAAACATGTTTACGAATAAACGCTAATAATAGAGTTCCCGAGCAAAATGGCACTTTCAGCCTTCTCTAACAAAGGAGACCGAAGACCGGCCTTTGAAGTGCGAGTATACTACATCCAATACATGTTATGTAATTACATAAAATATTTAGCTTCTATACATTTCTTTAATTAGGTGCCTCACAAGTCTTCGTAGTTCAGGCGGCAGCGCGCAGGCCTCTCACCGCTGGATACCGTGGTTCAAATTCCGGTCACTCCATGTAAGAATTGTGCTGGAGAAAGCGGAGGTAGGAAATGTTTTGCTCCGGGTACTCTCTGTCATCTTTCATTTCAGCAATACTCTTCATCTGTTAGTTATTTATCATTGCCCCAGACGAGGGCGACAGGCTTCGACAGCCGGCACATTTCCTATCTTCACCGCTAGATGGCGCTTCGTTCATTCCATTCTTGACCCGGTCGAATGACTGGAAACAGGCTGTAGGTCTTCATTTTTAAATTAACAGGCTCAGAAATTAGAAAATACATGAGTGAAAGCACACGGATACAATGGTCAGCACAGAACAATTGCAGCGCGAGACGCTGGCACATTCACCCTTCCCCGCCAGACTCAGCTGGGCACATTGGATTGTTGAACTTCCTACCAACTAAATTAATAACCTCAGGCACATGCACAAGTTACCACCATACGCGGCCTGTCTAATACATCCCCTTATTACCTAAAACACTTTTTTATGGTTAGGCACTTTCACCATTTTCATCTTTGGTCCTCAATTACCACAGATATTACTGTACATTGTATCTATCTATATTAATAAAAGGAAGTGTTTGTCAGTCAGTATTTTCGTGTGTGTGTGCGTGATGCCCAGACAAATCTACGGCAGGCAGAGATGTGAAATTTTGAACATAGGTTGATGGAAGCGGTTCCTAATGCACCTCAAAGCCGGATTCTTCAGTTTCGCTTTCGTTGGCGACTAATGAAAGGAAAACCATCGGAAAATGTGTGTTGGGATATGACAATGCAGCGTTCTGTTACCAAGATAAAATTTATAGATTCACTATCATTAGACAACGTAAATAACATAGGTAATACAAGTCAAGGAGCAATATTTTAGGTGGTGGTGATTATTGCTTTAAGAGGAAGTACAACTAGGCAACCATCCTCTATATAACACTAATCTGAGGGGGAAAATTGAAGGGATCCGACACTTCGAAAAATGAAGGTATCGGTCAAAGGAAGAGATGGACCACGAACGGCGTAAAATTAAAGACTCCCTAGGCGTCGGGAACCTAATACCGTCGGGGTCGGAAAAGAACAAGAGTTGACCAAGAGAGGTCGGATAGGATAAATGAAAGTGAGGAGCCTGGCACAAGTAAAGTGGAAGCAATGCCAGGACTCAGCTGAGGGACCTCCTCGGACCCCTTTTAGTTGCCTCTTACGACAGGCAGGGGATACCGTGGGTATTATTCTACTGCTCGCACCCACAGGATGAGAGCAATATTTTAAGTCCCAACCAAATCCACGGCGCGCAGAGATCTGAAATTTTAAACAAAGGCGTATTGTTCAATAAATATTTAGACCTGTTTCATTAATTCTACATATTAATTTGAAATGTTTTAATAATTTACTCCATGTTCACTTCATTCACCACCAGCAATAAATCGTGAACCGAATTTTATTTCAACTAATTCAATCTAATTTCATTACTTTATTCAGAGCTTGCATTCAGGAGATAGAGAGATTCGAGCCACACTGTCGGCAGCCCTGATGTTGGTTTTCCGTGGTTAACCATTTTCACACAGGGCAGTGCCTTAATTTAGGCCAGGGCCGCTTCCTTCCCACTCCCAGTCCTTTCGTATATCATCGTCACCAGAAGATCTAGCAGTGTTGATGTGATATAAAGCCAATTTTGTAAAAAAGAGAACAAAAAGAACAGTAGTACATATATAAGTAAAGATGCAATTTTAAGTCAATGGCAAAGGGAGCTAATTTTCTTCAGACCGAGATATCCGGAATTGTTTGTCTGTGTGCGATGACCAGACAAATCTACGGCACGCAGATATCTGAAATTTTTAATATACGCTGGCACAGCATTTCATCGATCACTCATGGCCGTGTCAAAGCGCAATCTTTGCTCCCAGAAATGAATCTGTCAGCGTCATCAGCAAGCAAATTTTACAAGAATTAACCGTTTTTTTTACAAATCTGCAAGTCTATCGACACGACATGTAATACAGATAAGGCTGTCAGCTACACGACATGTAATACAGATGAGGCTGTCAGCTACACGACATGTAATACAGATGAGGCTGTCAGTTACATGACATGTAATACAGATGAGGCTGTCAGTTACACGGCATGTAATACAGATGAGGCTGTCAGCTACACGGCATGTAATACAGATGGGGCTGTCAGCTACATGAAATATAATACAGATGAGGCTGTCAGCTACACGGCATATAATACAGATGAGGCTGTCAGCTACACAGCATGTAATACAGATGAGGCTGTCAGCTACACGACATGTAATACAGATGAGGCTGTCAGCTACACGACATGTAATACAGATGAGGCTGTCAGCTACACGACATGTAATACAGATGAGGCTGTCAGCTACACGACATGTAATACAGATGAGGCTGTCAGTTACATGACATGTAATACAGATGAGGCTGTCAGTTACACGGCATGTAATACAGATGAGGCTGTCAGCTACACGGCATGTAATACAGATGGGGCTGTCAGCTACATGAAATATAATACAGATGAGGCTGTCAGCTACACGGCATGTAATACAGATGAGGCTGTCAGCTACATGAAATATAATACAGATGAGGCTGTCAGCTACACGACATGTAATACAGATGAGGCTGTCAGCTACATGAAATATAATACAGATGAGGCTGTCAGCTACACGGCATGTAATACAGATGAGGCTGTCAGCTACATGAAATATAATACAGATGAGGCTGTCAGCTACACGACATGTAATACAGATGAGGCTGTCAGCTACATGAAATATAATACAGATGAGGCTGTCAGCTACACGGCATGTAATACAGATGAGGCTGTCAGCTACATGAAATATAATACAGATGAGGCTGTCAGCTACACGACATGTAATACAGATGAGGCTGTCAGCTACACGGCATGTAATACAGATGAGGCTGTCAGTTACACGGCATGTAATACAGATGAGGCTGTCAGTTACATGACATGTAATACAGATGAGGCTGTCAGCTACACGACATGTAACACAGATGAGGCTGTCAGCTACACGACATGTAATACAGATGAGGCTGTCAGCTACACGACATGTAATACAGATGAGGCTGTCAGCTACACGGCATGTAATACAGATGAGGCTGTCAGCTACACGGCATGTAATACAGATGAGGCTGTCAGAGACACGGCATATAATACAGATGAGGCTGTCAGCTACACGACATGTAATATAGATGACGCTGTCAGCCACACGACATGTAATACAGATGAGGCTGTCAGCTACACGACATGTAATAAAGATGAGGCTGTCAGCTACACGACATGTAATACAGATGAGGCTGTCAGCTACACGCCATGTAATACAGATGAGGCTGTCAGCTACACGACATGTAATACAGATGAGGCTGTCAGCTACACGACATGTAATACAGATGAGACTGTCAGCTACACGACATGTAATACAGATGAGGCTGTCAGAGACACGGCATATAATACAGATGAGGCTGTCAGCTACACGACATATAATACAGATGAGGCTGTCAGCTACACGACATGTAATACAGATGAGGCTGTCAGCTACACGACATATAATACAGATGAGGCTGTCAGCTACACGACATGTAATACAGATGAGGCTGTCAGCTACACGACATATAATAGAGATGAGGCTGTCAGCTACACGGCATATAATACAGATGAGGCTGTCAGCTACACGACATGTAATACAGATGAGGCTGTCAGCCACACGACATGTAATACAGATGAGGCTGTCAGCTACACGGTATGTAATACAGATGAGGCTGTCGGCTACACGGCATGCAATACAGATGAGGCTGTCAGCTACACGGCATGTAATACAGATGAGGCTGTCAGCTACACGACATGTAATACAGATGAGGCTGTCAGCTACACGACATGTAATACAGATGAGGCTGTCAGCTACACGACATGTAATACAGATGAGGCTGTCAGCTACACGGCATGTAATACAGATGAGGCTGTTAGCTACACGACATGTAATACAGATGAGGCTGTCAGCTACACGACATGTAATACAGATGAGGCTGTCAGCTACACGGCATGTAATACAGATGAGGCTGTCAGCTACACGACATGTAATACAGATGAGGCTGTCAGCTACACGGCATGTAATACAGATGAGGCTGTCAGCTACACGACATGTAATACAGATGAGGCTATCAGCTACACGGCATGTAATACAGATGAGGCTGTCAGCTACACGGCATGTAATACAGATGAGGCTGTCAGCTACACGACATGTAATACAGATGAGGCTGTCAGCTACACAGCATGTAATACAGATGAGGCTGTCAGCTGCACGACATGTAATACAGATGAGGCTGTCAGCTACACGGCATGTAATACAGATGTGGCTGTCAGCTACACGACATGTAATACAGATGAGGCTGTCAGCTACACGACATGTAATACAGATGAGGCTGTCAGCTACATGAAATATAATACAGATGAGGCTGTCAGCTACACGACATGTAATACAGATGAGGCTGTCAGCTACACGGCATGTAATACAGATGATGCTGTCAGCTACACGACATGTAATACAGATGAGGCTGTCAGCTACACGGCAGAGCTTTTGAGCAACTTGAAAACAAGTCACCTGAAGTACCCTCGAACATCTTCGACTGGATTATTGTGCCCTTCTCAGGTATATGAATCCTCCTTCCCTCTGCAACGGGACACGACTCTCAGTCGAGAATATTGTTGAAGCCTCCATCATGTTTGGACATATCGCGTGCGAAGTAGTATTCATTCCTCGGATTCAAATTATTCCTTCGAATATACCGTTTCAATTTATACGTTTGTAAGACGTTTGGTTAAGTTTCACTATGTGCATCAAAAAGGCACAAGGACAATCGCTTAGAGTTGCTTCTCCCATGGTAAACTGTACGTGGGTTGTTCAAGAGTCGAAAGGCAAACACATAGCTGCAAATGGAAGGCCACTTAATAAATTTTACCCGGAAGCTCTATAAGGAAAAAGGAGTTTGTTTTATTCTTATTATTATTCGTTTAGGTCTACGATGGACCACGTCGTTCTTAACTCTGGTGAGCTCTTTTCTTCTTCTTAGCCCAGTATACCTTAATTCGAGCGCTATGGATGTCTTTCCTTTCTTGAGTCCATTTCACTCCTACTTCTGGATGCAGTGATTTAGCTGTTAGTGACTGGAGAGAGTCAAATGTCTCGATTAACGTTCTGAACTGATCTCGGTTGTAAATGTCAGTGTGATCAATGTTTACGTATTGTAGGTCTTCCCGAACTAAATTCGTCTCTTTGGCATTTGTTGCTTTCCCCCTAGATGCAGTGTTAAAGATTCTCGAAGTGAGTCTCTGGCTGTCCATCCTGATTATGTGACGATATTCTCTTTTTCATATCTGTTGTAATGCTCTCTATTTTATTGTACAGTTCCTTGTTGTGTCTGATTCTGTACCCATCTTCTTCTTTAATGGGACGCATAATCATTCTGAGGATCTTTCGCATTTTTAGTTCCAGTTTTATGACTTATCCTTTCCGGGTCATGTTTAGGCATTCTGAGGCGTACAGTACAGACGGTCTTACTACGGTGTTGTAGTGTCTAAGTTTAAGATTCAAGGAGAGGGATTTAGACTTGTATATGTTCTTACAGAGATGAAAAGCTCTTTCTAATTTAATGCAATTCCTCTTCATTGCAAGGTCCTCATTAATATTTGGGGTTATCCAATCACCAAGATATTTGAATGGGAAATGAAGTGGCATATAATTTTGTACTCGAAAGGAATGAAGTTGAGTGCTTCTCTGATGTTTGTCAGAAATTGTGTTTTGTTCACGGTGATCTTCAGCCCTACTTTACCTGCTATGCGTTCGAGGTAGGATAGCTAATACGTAGCTTCTTCCATGCTTGAAGTTAAGAGTGCGAGGTCATCTGCGAAGTCTAAGCAAGTGACTGTTAACTTGTCCCTTTTGTAGCCGATTTTTAATCCAGGGATGTCAGCTAGTGGATTCATCCATTCCCGAATGACCTTCCCCAGCAGTCAGTTAAACAGGATGGGGGATAAACCCACTCCTTGTCTAACACCTGTTTTGATCTCAAAGCTTTTTGATAATACCCCTCTGAATTTGACTTGGGACGTTGTGTTAGAGCAGCCTTCACAAGATTCAAAGTTTGTTTTATATATAATATATTTTTATTGTTTTAATATGTTGTACCATTCACCAATTCGGTATTTTATGCATTAAACGTAATAATAAAATAATGCATTTCGAGCAATTCATTTAAAAAAAGGATGTGTGTGTTAATATACCTTTTCTTTTGCTTTTAAATGAACGATAAATATCACGTAGACAATATTTCCGCCCATGAACTCATGATCGGAGTTCGAGTCACAATCCCTAAATTTTTTGTACAGCTATGGGATTCTTTCGGTCTCAGCCGGACACGACTTCACGACATCGCTATCGCCACAATACGAGGTTCAGTGGCCATACTCCGCAATCATCTACTGTATATAATATCTGAAAAACCGTATTGCAAATTTATTCCTGAGCCTTTTGGTGATTTTTCTAACTGGCACACTAGCAAAGTAAACAGTAACTTAGAAGACAAAATACTGTGTAGTCGACATACTTTGTCCTTGTGGCAGCCTCCGCATGGGGGAAGTTGTAATAATAATAATAAAAACAACATCTAACGCGGTTAATAAACGTGGGCGAAGCCGTGGGCACGCGTAAGTATTACAATAATACTGGCAATTAGAAAAAAATGTTATGACAAAATGTATCAATATAGTTCAGAATTTGAACCCATTCCACACCAGGTAAACGCTGGGGATGTCACTTATTTAAGGCCACGATCACTTCCTTCGTACTCCTAACTATTTCCTAACCCTTCGTCGTCATAACACCTATCTGCGTCGGTGGGACGTAAACCAAATCGTAAAAAAAAAGTTCAGATCTGGATTACAATTTACAATCACTGGCTACTAATTAAGTATTTGAATACTGCCACGTGTCAAAAACAGTAAATAATCTGTACACGACCTCGGCGTGCTTCTTGCATGAGACCTGGCTTGAAGTCCATCATTCCGTTTCCATACACGAGTATGGGGAAACTTTAAATCAGTACTATTAATACATGTTATGATTTTTTTGCACAACTTTGGTGATTCTGAATATAATTGAACCAGTACCCAGAAGTATCGTCAGTCACAACAAAAACGATGACTCACTGAGTTCATCGTGGTAGGGAACAGAAAGTTATTCTGTCTGCAGAGATCTGTTAAACCGAGTGCGCGCTAAAGTGAAGCCTGTACATACAAGTGCCTTTTCTAAACAACGAGACGCAGAAATCAAAAACTACATAGAAAGGATACAACTTTATGAGCGCATTAAGGCGGTACAAGCTTATAAACGAGGCTAAAATAAACTCATTAAATGCAAGCGCAGAGTTTCAACGAGAATGTTACGTAACTTTCTACAAGCTTTCCATCCTACTTGGAGAATAGAAGGTTACAAAGAGTACGAAATCCTTTTATAAACTATAAAGTACAGTAGTATGCTTCAGGGATGAAATGGAAAGCTTAAAACTCGATGCTTAGCAATATCATTACACCGAAAATCCACAGCCTTTTTTCAGTCATTCGGCCGGGTCAGGAATGGAATGCATAAAGCCCTATCTAGCGGTGAGGATTGAAACTGTGCCGGCTGCCGAAGCCCGTCGCACTCCTCTGGGGCAATGATTAATGACTAGAGATGAAATGAAACGCTAAAGGAGAAATGGAGTGGCATACAGCTTTTAGTCTGAGGACCTGTTAGCATCGCCAGGTACAGGTCTTTCTATTTGACACCCGTAGGCAACTTGCACGTCGTGATGGAGATGAAATGATGATGAAGACACAGAAACCCAGCCCCCATACCAATGAACTTAACCAATGATGGTTAAAATTCTTGACCCTTCCAGGAATCGAATCCGGGACCCCTTTGACCAGAGAACAGCAAGCTAACTATTTAGCCGTGGAGCCGCGCATTTATGGAAAGTGTTGCTGAAATGAATTATGGCAGGGAAAGCTGGAGTACCCGAAGAAAAACTGTCCCACCTCCGCTTTGTCCAGCACAACTATCACATGGAGTGACCGGGATTTGAACCACGGAACCCAGCGGTGAGAGGCCGGCGCACTGCCGCCTGAGCAACGGAGGAATCAGTAAGTCACACTATCTGTTGAAAAGCAATGCAACGTCTACTCAAAACAGTCAGAGTCTCTGATACATTTCTGACGAATAATAATAATAATAATAATAATAATAATAATAATAATAATAATAATAATAATAATAATAATAATAATAATAATAATAATAATAATAATAATAATAATAATAATAATAATAATAATAATAATAATAATAATAATAATAATAATAATAATAATTGTTACGGCGTTATCCGTGGTAGTTAGAGGTGAAAGAAGGTGCGGGCGGGAATAGGTCTCAACTTACGAAATTAAAGTTAATTTTAAAACTTTAACAAAGGTTATATTTTCTTTTCAAGTTCAAGAAATAACAAGAATAACAGGAACACAGTTGTATATCAACAAGTTAAGAATGTGCAATTACAGTTTATTAATGGATTTTGGGCTTCGAGCCCCAGATTCACTATCCCTGAGCAATGAGCTCAACTTTACTTATGAACAAGGTTCAACAAAGGGGCAGAAAACGCCAATCATGCCAAGGAGCACTAGCTCCCAATTACCCAGTTAAGCCTGCTCGAGGCACACAAAAACCAAATTTAAGAAAGAGCAACCCGCTCTTAAAGTTCAAGCCTATTCAAAGGCCACACCAAACTCCACCTTTAAGCTGCCCTCCAGGCACATAAGAACAGGGGTAATAATACCCAATCTACTGAGGCCTATTAAGTAAAGAAACAGGTCAATTACATGGCCCCAAAATACCAACTTGAGTGGAGGCGTAACTTGCACTCCTAATACACCTTTTTAAAAACCTATTTGTCTCTAGGCCGCTTATGCAAGGGCTAATCCCATACTACGGAGGTGACACGATAGGAAAACTTTATTACATTATGAAACGAAAAACGATTATGAAAACGTAGTCACCTCAAAAACAATATGAGAGGGAGCTCGAGAGGGTTAAGCACTCTCTATCCCGATTTGTAGTTAAAGAGACGGAATTTTATACCAAGTGTCTTTTACATTTTAAAGGAAGGTTACATGATAAAAGTTTCGAACCCGCCCCGAGGGTTAAACTGCTGAGCTAGCAAGCAAAGAAGTTATTAAAAGGCCATTACCTGATGAATGAACTGCCGCCTGAAGAAAGAGGCGCTTCCCGCCCCCTGCTACATAATCACACTAAGAAAGATATTACTGAAGTGGCCAGGAGACAAGAAAATCAGCAGTTTATATATCCTCGCGGAAAATTCGAGACGTTTCATGAATGAGAACCCACACCCCCCTCAACTTTATTGTCTAGGATCAAGCAACATATCCATATCGGAGAAGACACACATTATTGGTTAAAAATTAATTAAAGAAATTCGGGATTGGCTAAATTCAAAGCAAGCGGAAAGAGAAGGGTTATACTGCCAACCCAAAAAATGACTGAAATAAATTTAACAAAGAACAAACTTATGAACAAAAAATTTCTCAAGAAACAGTTCCTTCACTTCGCACCAGGGTGCACAATTGTAGTTGTTCAGTAGTGCCATCTAGAAGAGAATGTTCAAACTTCTCACTACAGAGAAAACAATCGAAAATCGAAAAAGACACAGTTCAGAACTCTTCAAAATTTACAATAGCGACATCTTCTGAGAAACTTTAGAATTAATATGGTTGTTAAAGTTCAGGCTTCCTCCAGTAGAGGAGTTTCAACTGGCGCAATGTTTGAATTAGCGGTGTGGAGGTGTACCTCCCGGTACAATAATAATAATAATAATAATAATAATAATAATAATAATAATAATAATAATAATAATAATAATAATAATAATAATAATAATAATCGTATGGCCTCAGCTACCGTGTGCAGACATTTCGATTTGACGCCATCTGGTTGTCTGCTCGTCAATTTAAACGTTTCGTTTTACTCTAGGTCCGCTAGATGGCACACAGAGTAAACCGGATCTCTCTTGGGCGCCTATGGCTGAGATTTAATTAATTTTGTCGGGTAAACACCAAATGTGTCACCAGAGATCTTTTACATGCCGACATCGTACGACATGGAGTGTCGAATGGACTTTTTTCCGCCCTTCAAAAATCCGACTACCTCTGCCGGATTTGAACCCGCTTTCTTGGGATTCGGAGGCCGACACTCTACCACGGATCCACAGAGGCAATAATAATAATATTTTATTTAAGACCCACTAATTACTTTTAAGATTTTTTGGGACGCCGGGATGCCAGAATTTAGTCCCGCAGGAGTTCTTTTACTTGCCAATAAATCTGAGCCACTCAGCCCATCTGACGAGCATCCTATCGTACTTGTAGCCCGCCAACAATATTGTCGAAATCATTGCAAACACTGCGGAAGATCTACAGTCGTCTGCCTAATTATTATACTCAGAACAAGTATTTGAAGAACAAATCTGTTATATTTTCCATAGTTATTTCTACAGCTTATCCATTCATGAGTTATTTATTCTTTGAAGACTGCTACATATACACTGAAGAAAATGGAAATTACAACACCCAGAAGGAGTGGTGCTACATTGCTGCAATTGAGCATGCAGGACGAGTGTTTGGTTGTGCTTCGATGATTACACTTTCAGGTCCCTCTGACCGCATGTTTGGACAACGATCAATACAGGATGTGCCCACCACGAGCTGCAATATATTGATGAAGTCGTCGAGGCATGGAGTCAATAAGGCCCTGGATCGCTTCCTGAGGAATTGTGGCCCATGCTTGCTGCACTGCACGGGTCAGTTGTTCCAGAGTTGTGGGTGGCTGAGGACGGTTGGCCAGTTGTCGACCCGTCATGTCCCACACATGCTCAATAGGACTGAGGTACGGGGATCTGGCGGGCCATTCTAAAGTTGTGATGTCGTGTAGAGCTTCTCTGGAGATGCGTGCAGTGTGAACCCGGGCATTGTCCTGCTCAAACATCCCATTAGCAATGTTTGCCATCATAGGGACAACCACTGGATTGAGTACCCTATCAACGTACTGTCGAGCAGTCATAGTGCCCTCAACAAGCACTAATTATGATTTCACATTAAAGCCAATAGCTCCCCAGACCATAATACTTGGTGTTGGCTCTGTGTGCCTCTCGACAATAAGATCTGGGATGCCTCTCTCCCCCGGTACGTCGGCGCACACGATTCTGGCGATCACTGCGGGCAGGACAGAAGCGCTATTCATCACTAAAGACGACCCTATGCCATTAGTCAACCCACGTCGATCTTTCTCGCCACCAGGCCAGCCTTACACGTCGCTGTTGTGGGGTCAATGGAACACCTTCTGCAGGGACACGGGCTCGTAAGTCAGCTGCACGCAGGCGATTACCAACTGTTTGTTGTGTAACTTTGGGTGCCACAGCCGCTCGA
Organism: Anabrus simplex; assembly: GCF_040414725.1. Lineage (NCBI taxonomy): Eukaryota > Metazoa > Arthropoda > Insecta > Orthoptera > Tettigoniidae > Anabrus > Anabrus simplex. Next base: position 35,432,906 of record NC_090278.1, read on the forward strand.
ATTTGCGCTGCTGTTGCATAGGGTTCCATCTGGGCCATCCGAATGACGCGGCGATCCTCTCTCACAGTTGTCTGTCGCGCTGGGCCTGTGCCAGGTCTACGAGTGTGGGTACCTTCATTTGACCACTGCTGCCATACACGTTGTACCGTAGATGCCTGTCGGCCAACACGTGCAGCGACAGTTCTTAGCGATAATCCAGCCTCACTCAGCCCAATGATCCGAGCCCTCTCAAACGGCGACAGTTGTTGATAGCGTGCCCTTCTCTGTCGTCGAGGCACGTTTGACGGGGAACACTTCACTGCACAGACTGCAAGTCAACTACGCTACACCAGAGTCCGTATACTGGAGTTGATTCCTCCGCGACCAATCACGTGGGGAGACCTGTAGAAACAAACCAATGGGCCTGAAACTTTGATCGTTTACATATACACATGGCATCGTTCCATATCTTGAAAATCAACACAAACGACCAATGGCTTCATGGTGTTGTAATTTCCATTTTCTGAAGTGTATCAAGAAGTTGGCAAGTCCGGAAATAGTGTCGTGTCATCTACTATCTGTGTATGACGTGAAGTAGCGGCAGCTTGTAGGTACGGAGCGAGTAATAGCTACAAATATTTGTCGTGAAGACAGTCTGAGCGCTCTGAAACACATGCGTGTTCATTATTAACGGTTAATTATGTTGTAATTACAGGAAATGTGAAACTAAAGCACAATTGTGAAATATCACACCCACACCACAGTTCGAAAGAGTCACCGCAGACGGAACAGATGTTTATTGTCAGGACTTGAGACTTCAGATTCGCACATGCGCGGCACCCCTTACCCCGCATCCACGCGACATCTCATCAGTAGTTCACATGCGTAAAATCGGCTGCTAACGCAACCGCTATATCACAGGAGAACGAAGGAATGCTAATCCTTGGATGAGGTTAGTAATTGATGAATATTTTAAAACTTGAACGGTGAGAAGCGTACGAGCAACAAATCTCTGGACTTAAACACAAAGGTTCACTCCATTTTCATCAAAAGATAAAAATGCACAGCCCTTCCTGAATGAAGCACTTTGAAATAGTACGTTGTACGGATAAACTCGTCCTTTGAGAACCACACTGAATCACCACGCATAAACCGGTCAAGTTTTTTGTTGCACACTTACATACTTAACTAACAGAATTCTTCCAAAAACGTAACTGAAACAGGTACTGTATTTATAGAACAGTATTTGTGGAGTGGATGTGCGAGGAATTTTATTGGCTTTCACTTGAAGAGAACCTCCGTGACTCAGCCGTCAGCGCGCCGGCCTCTCACCGCTGGGATCCGTGGTTCAAATCCTGGTCACTCCCTGTGAGACTTATGCTGGACACAGCTGAGGCGGGACAGGTTTTTCTCCGGGTACTCCGGTTTTCCCTGTCATATTTCATTCCAGCAACACTCTCCGAAATCATTTCATTTTATCTTTCATTCATTAATCACTGCCCCAAAGGAGTGCGACAGGCTTCGGCAGCCGGCACAACTCCTATCCTCGCCGCTAGATGGGGCTTCGTTCGTTCCATTCCTGATCCGGTCGAATGAGTGGAAACAGGCTGTAGATTTTCACTTTCACTGGAAGAATACAGTAGTTCCGTTTTACGGCACATTATTTGCTCTTTGCTGATTAAACCATCTACGTTAAGATTTGTGCTCAGATATTGTGGCACGCTTGATTTTTAAATAATTTTCTTCAAAAAGAGACTGAATTTTCTCTCTAGCCTTCGAAATTGTAGAAATCATTGTGTGATACAGACAAATCCGTCGCGATGCTGACGTTTGCTTCCCAATTTTCTAGTCGTAATATTATGTGGGACTTTTTTTAGCATTAAACACTTGCTCTTTACTGTGCGACGTCTTCACAGGCAGACTTATTTGAAATCTAAGATAATAAGCGTTATGTTGTTGTCATCAATCCTCAAATACGTAACAAAAATCAACATTGGACGTTATAGACGATATGTCGTTATAGCCAATGTGTCGTTATAGCCGATATGTCGTTATAGCCGATATGTCGTTATAAGCGAGTTTCTAAATACTTTGTATATATTGAATTTGGACGGGACCGTTAGATTTCGGCGTTATATCCGGCAAGTCATTAAAAGTGATGTCGGAATAAACGGCTTCGATTTTAGTTCCCTTTTTAATGAGACGCCTCTCTGCTGCTCTCTTGTCACGTGACAAAAAAACCAGCCCGAGCGGAGCAAGTAACACCGGCTCCCTAGAGCAACTACGTGACGACGAATTTCTCTAATCAGCGTTGTGATTTAACGTATGGGCATTCATTGTTCTTGATGCAAGTGTAATGTATGTTTCCTTTGTATTTGAATCTCAGTAGACTGTATTTGATAAAGATTACATATACGGTATCGAAGTGTGTGGTAAGTCAATACCCTTTATGCCTCGTTTCATTCGGGTTTAATGACTTAACAAAGGTAATGGGAATAAATTAACCGGAACCTGTCACAGACCAATGGCGACAAATGATATAGACACACGCTCAAAACACATTCTAATTGATATTGCCTCGCTCCATTCGGCGTACAGGTTATATAACCTCAACCAATTAAAAGTCAGTTTGCACTATTTAACCGTGACTCATAACTTAAGAATTCACCATCAAACGTTTAATGAGGGACGCATCAAAACACACGTTCCTGGTACTGTGCAGGCACCAGATAAAGTAGGAACACATGGGTGAGGGTATCTGAAATGCATCCTGCCATTTTTCATTCTCCGTATTATAATCAGAATGTTTTCACAAGTGTACCAAATGATAAAGTGGCGATGTGTGCACATGCGTTCTTGTATTGTTATCCGGGCTATACTGCCTTGCCGGGATTGCGCCTCCTGACATCCGACGGGAGAGAGCAACGAAAAACCAGGTGGAGAAGTCTTTGAAATATGAATCCCAAAAATATTTTGACAAGCCGCGACCTTTACATTGCTCTACGGATACGACTACTCCAATGCTTTTTCAGACTCCTACCATACGGCGTTAACACTAACTGAGACCATGTGCAAGAGACTGCAAGCATTTAAAATGTGGCCGAACAGAAGGAACCTGGAGGGCTGATATGAACAATGTAGAAGTTTTTCACCGTATGGATAAAGAACCACAAATTCTCACTACCATAAAGAGAAGGAAGCTAGAATACTTTGGTCATATGAGGTGGAACACCTTCTACAAGTAATAATCGAATGGAAAATTAATGGTAAACGTGGTCTGCAGTGAACTAGGAGAGGCATCGTCAATCGAGAACGAAATGCCTTCGGAGCCAGTTTGTTCCCCGCTCTCGAGGAACGAGAGCAGCTTAGCGAGCAAGTAGGGGAAGTGCATGGCGTAGTATGTACTGAAGGCCAGTAGCGCAAGTACAGTACGGTCACGGTATGCAACCCGCCTGATTGCTGCTCTCTTGTCACGTGACAAACACCCGTCCCGAGCGGCTGAACTACGACATCGTCGCTTGGCAACTTGAGCCAGTATTTTGGGTTACTTACTTTGTTCAAAACAACGAGCAACCGGTGATGTTACCAATCGCCAAACTTCTGCGAGGAAATGGCTAATGAAGAAGAAGATGTTCAGGATGGCTATCAGCCGTCAAGACCAAGAATTAATTAGAGGAAAAATTTCCTCGAGTCAATAGAAGCTCTAACGGGAACACCGCATTGAGCCCGAATTTAGCTCAGTGCAAAGTGCAGGAATAGAATGGATTGGCTCAACCAAATGTTTTATAAGTTGTTTTACGTTGCACCGACACAGATAGGTCTTATGGCGACGATGGGTTAGGAAAGAGCTAGGAGTGGGAAGAAAGCGGCCGTGGCCTTAATTAAGGCACAGCCCCAGCATTTGTCTGGTGTGAAAATAGGAAACCACGGAAAACCACCTTTAGGGAGACCGACAGTGGGGTTCGAACGCACTATCCCCCGAATACTGGATACTGGCTGCACTTAAGCGACTGCAGTTATCGAGGTCGGTACGTTTCGGTGATGAGAGGTATAGGAACGATCTTCACAAGTGGGGTTACAACGGCCAGACAGTGACGTGTGGATGTGGAGCCGAGCAGAGAATTTCGCACCTCCTCCAGTGCGGACTGTGCTCCTCTGTCCTCTGAAGGACCTCCTAGATGCAGCACCAGAGGCTATGAATATTGAGAACTTTTGTGCAGCGAAATGGATTGTTAAGTGTATATCACAACCTGTGACAATAAAGTTCGGTGAAGAGTCCTGTACTATCAACATAGATGAGCGATGCACGATAGTGACTTACTGTCCTTCGAAATAGTCCCCTCCCATAACTATGCACTGCTGAGATCGGCGATAGCTATCCTGGAAACTTTGCAAGAAGGCTTCCTTTGGGATGGTGTTCAAAAGCCTCGTCACGTTTCGTTGTATGTCAGGAATATCGTCAAATCTCTTTCCTTTCAAAGAGAGTTTGAGTCGTGGGAATAGTCTCTGACCTTTTTCCGACAACGGGATCCTGGAGAACACCATTCCATGCTTTGCTGTTTCGTTTCAGGGTCGTACCTGAGACACCAGGTTTCATCCTCAGTGACGATACAGTTCAAGAAATTTGGTGTCGCATCCGCCGTTTCGACAAATATATTGTGAAGCCTCTAAACGTGCCTGCTTCTGATCGTCAGTCAAGTGATGTGGCACAAGACGAGATCACGTTTTTCTCTTCCCTAACTCCTGCGTAACGATTTGTCGCACGGATTCAGAGTTAATCTGCAGTTCACCCGCTATCATGGGCACAGTTAACCGCTGGTCGTTCGTGATTACTGTCCTCAACCTTCTCAATGTTTTCGTCACTGACGGCGGTCGCCTGTCTTCCGCTACGGGAGTTGTCAGAAAAACTTTCCCGGTCTACTCGAAAACGGGCGAACCAGTCGTACACACACTTCAAAGACAGTGCTTGATCTTCATAAATACGCACCAGCATCGCATGCGTTTCCTTCGGTGTCTTGCCGAGCTTCAAACAAAACTGCACATTGATCTTTTGGTCATTCATGCTCCTGTTCGCAGTTCAGAACCAACGCACTAAACACGCACTGTGTCAAACAGGTCTTACACGGCACACACACGATGCACAAAGGAACAACGTTGGGAGCAGATGGTCAAAACCTGCTGCTACGCAGGTGCTGCATTGCGTGTCGCCAGTGATGCCAGATCGACTGTTCTGACTTCATTCAACGAACTTTATTATCACAGGTTGTATGTTGTAGGTATTTGTACTATTTCAATTTATATAAGGGGTGATCAAAACGTTTCCGTTCGATGACCGTACAGTCGTGAATCGGGATGCCAATCAGGCAAAATCGCCGTGAGCACTGAGGCACTCAACCCACTGACGCATTGGGTTGAAAATCCCCGTGTGGTGAAACACTGTGTCCTGCTGCACATCCTCGTCCGACGGGAAGCGTCGGCACTATAAGGCGTTTTGAAGGGACTGAAGGCATGATCATCTCATGGGGAGAGGTCATGGCTGCACGGTGGGTGCTCGAGGGTCTCTCACTTCAGTTGGAGTATCTCCCAGCTCGAACGGCGTTTTCTCTTACACAGTCCGATCGATGTGCACCGGTTTTTGTCCTTCGGCGGCCAAGAACAGAATAACAGCACGATGGTCCTGTTTGGACGCATTTGGTAAAGACGTCGGCATAGTTCACGAGGTCGCATTTAACGCACTTCAGCATGATACGCCTGCCACACTAATCCCTTTGCCTACATGTCAGCTGCAGCAACGCCCTCAAACAGAAACATTTGATCACGCCCCTGGAAGTTACAGTAATGCTTCTGACAAGATTGTATAACATATCCAAAATTCACTGTGCAGAAGTTTACTGAAACTTAAAGTCAACTTAACTACACGAGTTTTGAACGACTTCAAACGAGTTGAAACGTCAGAGACAGAAGAAGTTTAGGCTCATCCCGACCTCTGTTCATTCAAGTTTCAAATATCCTACCTTCCAGCCAAAACTATTTATAAACTAAGAATGAGAGAGTCGCAGATTATAACTATAGCGAGTCTTCTAAACTTGGCAATGGAGAACTATTATTGAAATTATAAAAAATCGTGTTTCTTATTTTATAAGGATCCTTCTTTAGTAAGATCTCACATTTTTATAAAGAAGCAATTTTATTCCCAACATGAATGTCATTTGCCACTAAATTCTGACATTTTGAAAAACGACAAAGCGACGTATATTAGCAGTTATTATGCAGAATGGAATGATGTTTGTGCCCGAACGAATGCGAAAACATTCAAGAAAGGGATTGATATATCAAGGACCGAAGAAACACAAATGGATTTTGCAAGTGTAAATTTCTCTTCAGAGAATTTCTTTTAAAAGCCAAACTACTGCTGCCAGTTATGTAATTATAGTGTTTCCAACGCTTTACTCAGCCACTATTTGGAGAACATTTTAAGGATTTTTCTTCTCTTCAAGTCAATATGGCACTTGCGCTTTTACCCTTGTTTGCAAACTATCATCGACTCGCCTTTTCAATTTTGTCAAGTTTTTTACATTCATACTTTCTCAAGCAACCTGGAGTTGACATGATTGTATTTGCAGCTTGAAATTTCTTTCTAGTCAATACTTCGGTCTTTTCCTTTGTAAATATTTGTTGCCAACTTATGGCTCCTCTTAAATTTTGATTAATTTTGGTCAAAGTATTGTTGCTTTTTTCCCTTGTAACTTCTTGTTTGCAACTTCTGACCTTCACTTAATATAAACTTAATTTTCATCTAAGTTGTTTCACAGCTTTAGGCTACGGTATTGTATTTCTAGTTATTGAATTTATGCTGTAGCTTAAGTTTTAGTGTATTAGCATTATTAATACAATTTCTCCCTATTTGTAACATAAGTGCTTCCAAACTTGCTCGTTTTGTCATCTGCTACATCTTCACTATTCAATGGTCTCCCATTCTATTCCCTAAGTGATTTTAGGTGCAAATTAATGGAAAACCAACTGAATGTTAATGAAATAGTACATTATCCTGTTTAATTTTTTTAACTCTGCCACCTCACAATTTGACTTAAAAGGTGGATCCATCATATTTTTCCTCTCTATTTAAAAACTAACGCTCGCTGTGCTGGATCTAGACAAAAGTAAATCCCATACATAAATTATGATCATCTGCGTACTCTAGAAATCCGTAGACGCGAACCACATTTTCCTTCCACAATTTATAAGATAATGTTATAATACAAGTTCGAATTCTATACAATTTAAATTTATATAAAGCGGGTAGTGCAACTTTTATGTACACAATAGTGTAAATTGTCATGTTCGTTTCGAAATGTTCAATTAAATTTGAAATTCCAATTTCGAATGTGAAACAAGCAGGCTTTCATATTAGTTTGTATATGTTCCACGTAACCATCCTTCCTTTGTATGTTGTAACAATGATAATAATGATCAAATATTATTACCGTACATTTTGTATTAACATTTGAATGATTTCAATGCCACTCCTAATTTAGATATTGATTAATATTCAAAATTAATTAATTAATTTAAATTCACTTAAAGAACTCAATCAAATTACGTCCTCGGTCGGTTGGTTACGTTTACCACAAGCTTTCGTGCACAATGGCACAGACGTCAATTGCGCTGAATAATTACTAACTGGTTAATTGGTGCTGGGAAGCTGTTCGCCTGGTTGAGGGGTTAACTCACTCAGTTAGCACGTCCCATCTTCTGGCTGACGAGTGAACTATACTTGCCTTATTCTCTTGTATCTCCATGTGAAAATCATATATATAAATTAAGCATTTGATATGTCTTACACAGTATGGGAGATCATGAATAAAAAGTTAAAACAGTGTTGGTCCCACATTCGAACCTTGTGGAATTCCTGAAAAGGACGAAAACATGCCTTTCCGTCCACCAAACTGGTGTCGTTCTGATAGACCCTCAGCCCAAAAACATATCCATGTTTTAAAAAGACTGTCTAAAAGCGTAATATTACCACTCTCCACAGTACTAACAGAATCATGTCTAGCACCTTGAGTGCCATGTGAGACCAACGTTGACTCACAGAGCTTAATGCCAGTCGCTGTGGACTCACGCGCACTCTCCAAGTCTCAGGCCCCGTGGTGCCATACTGACATCACACTTGACATGTAAACGTATGTTAAATGAACGTAGGTGGCCAGTACGTCAGGAATCTATTCTTGGCCTGTTCATTTGCGGGTCCGATGTGGCACCACGTAGCCTGGACGTCACTGTAATATATCGACCACAATAAATAAATTATGATGACATATTTTATTGTTTTCAGATCGTGCCATGTGTACAAATAACAAAAGATTGTACTGTACAGTGTACTCATTGTTCATTGTCTCATATTAGGATCTATAAACGAATTGAAAATATAGGGCATAAAAATTACATGAACTTTCTAGAAAAAATATTTGTAACTTTGTCTCATTCGCAATCACACCACAAAGTTGTACACTTCTTGCATATGAATTTAAAGTGTAACAAATGAGACTTTCTGAAGAAATATAATTCAAACTATGTTTCACAATCACACTACAAATTTGTGCACTTTGAAGAAACAGTCCAAACAGAAGAAATTTTCACAGGCTGATCATTTGAACTTAGACTGCAGAGTCTTCTTCATGGCCTATTGCCTTCCTGATTCCCGATGGATCTCTTCATAACACTTACTGCATTTTCGTCTTCCCTGCCAGCCTACATCATCCAGTCGGTGGGGTAATACCCATTTTTGGTACTTGTTGGGGAATGTGAAGATCTTTGATACCGGTACCTGTTAACTGTTCAACAATGTCCTCTTTGAACTGGGTAACAGATATACTCTCATTCCCAAGTTGATTTGAAATATATATGGCATTTACTATACTTGTGTCGATCAATATCTCAATAGCCATTTATCTGTACCATTTTACTCCCCGTCTCAGGGAAGTACTATAGCTCGTTTTATGATCTGGTAAATGAATGTACGGTTTGCATTTGTTATACTCTATAACACTCCGCGACTTTTGCATTCACCATCCCTCCTCTGAATAGTGACCGTCTCACCAGTGTGTTTAGTTGTCAAAATTAACACGTCTCTTTTATCATGCGATTTCTGAACAACCACACCAGTGATACTTTCACGGGCTCTTGACTCTCCTCTTGCTAACTTGCTTTTAGTAACATCGGTTGGATTATACTTCCGCTTAGATTTCAATGTTCCAAAGGTATGAGTTTTATTCTTTAGTAGTTCATCAGCTAATGAGACAGACGTATACCAGTGTGTCAGGAAGGTGAAAACTGTGCTAGGATACGTGGTGACACATTGGTCTCACGCGGCCTATACAGCTGGAAGGTAGTGTCAGTGGCCGCGTGAGACCAATGTGTCACCACAATTTCAACACAATGTTATGACTACAATTTTGGCCCAAGATGGCTAAAAGGTACTTTTCTGTAATAAGATGCGCTATTTTATACTCTATAGTAAAAAAAGAAAGAATGGCCTGGATGGAATTTTTTTCACTGCATATGTGGCACTTAAGGTGCTAGACAAGGATTATAGCACACTTAATATTACCGTTCTGAAATTCACTGATAAACAAATTTGCAGACAAACAGGAGCCGACAATTTCAACATCAAAATGTTCTTGTCTTGACGTGCTCACTTAAACTTCTCAAATGAACTACCATTTATCTAAGTAAAATCCGACGTCTTGTCAGACAAGAGCCGAGTAATTAATTCCTGCTTTAAGTAGTTTGAGAAAGAGAGTCATGGGGGAATGGGGGGTTGGGGGAACACGCGCAAAATATCACCATAGCAACAGATTGATTTGCACAAGTTAGCCGAGGGAACAAATGAACATTGGTGACCGCAACAGTTGCTAAGTCATACAAAGTGCTTGGAAATCTATTTGCTTTCCTCACCACCACCCAGCTTACTCCCTCCCCAGTTGCTCTTGTTTTAAGGTAGAAACGTGTGTAAGTCAACTGTTTTCATATTTAGCTCCCTCCGTGGATCAGTTGTAGAGCGTCGACCTCTGGAGCACACATTTACGGTTTTAAACCCGACAGAGGTGGTCGGAATTGTGAAAGGTGGGTAGTGGGAATTTAGGGGGATGAAACCAAACTCAAGGTCACGTCTGTGATTGGTGTATGTTTTGGTGGAAAGGCCTGTGATTGGTGGTTGGTGGGAAACAGATAAAGCGTCAATCACAAGCCTTCCAACCAAAACGTACACCAATCACGGACGTGACCTTGAGTTTGGCTTCTTCCCCCTAAATTCCCACTACTAAGGTGGAAAAATGTCCATTCGACACTACATGTCATAAGATTTATCGTGACACATTTTTCGTTTACCCTACAAAATTAATTGAATCAGAGCCTTAAATCACGAATATACATCCTGTTTTTTCTGCCATCTGGGAGAGTAAAATAACGATTCAAAATTGATGCACATGCAGCTTCAAGGGATTCTTCTTTCTCCGATCATTTTCCACTCGCCTAACTTTAGCGTTTTGTAGGTATGAATTAAGCTTAATTTTTTACAACCTCAAGCCTTTCGTAACGCCAGTCGCTGTTGATAAAGTTAATCATAACAGCACTTCGTTCATAAAGGGAATCCATAATGTTCCTGAAACGTGAATGAATGAATAAATAATTTTCAGCTATAAAAAGTGTATTGACAAAGTGGGCCCAACAAAAACTATGTTAGAAAGTTTCTTAATAGATGTTAAGGCCAGTCAATCAATCTTTCTAATCACCACAGAACTGCATATTGGGCTGCCATCTAGGTGGTGGATTCTCTGTCAGTTGTTTAGCTAATCTTTCCTTACATGGTTTCAAAAAGGTATCTAACATCTCCTTCGGGAAATTATTCAAATTCTTACCTCCTTCTATAAATACGTAGTTGCCAAACCTATGAGGGGGCTTTATTAACTGTCGTGTGTTTTTGTGATTGTTGGTATTATGCTGAGTTTTATATAAACGAAGATGTGCGCCAAGACAAATCACTAAAATCGTGCCTTCTAGGTTAGGTAAATTAACAAGATACGTTTAAATCCCTAACTCGGTCGGGAATCGAACCCGGAGTTACCTACGCTGTCCATTCAGTAAGGTGCATAACAGACAGCCTTCACACAAAAGCCGAGGCTATAGACTAGTATAAAACATTATTAATACTATTATTATTAATAATAATATTTGACTGATACGAAGAAGTCTTCGCGGTATATTAATACGGGCACTGTCGATTCAGTGAAATTGTAGCTTTTCACAAGAATGACCCCGACGTGCTCAGTGCGAACTCGTTTTGAAGGCAATGATCCTAAAAGGTCTATTTCACTTGAAAGGGAGAAACAAGCAATGTGTGGAAAATATTATTATTACACCAAAAGAAAGTCTACTTGATGGGAACTGTGAAGTTTACAGTTTAGGGTCTTCTTTTGATGCGAGAAGATTTGTCGCGGATGCTGTTCTTGAACTGACAGGCATCTGTTCATCCACTTCAATAGATTCTATCAAAATCATCACTCACCATCAATAGGATGTTTTTGTCATGGCATGACCCTTTCTGATCATATATGGATCTTACTACGGTGCCCTTTCGGATCACTGCCCCATTGCGAATCTGGCACCTTTAGAAATTTATCTGTTATAAAAATACTTGGTAAATCCTCTCTCTTGATGCTAAGCCTGAGTTGCGACATGACTCTTAAATATGGGCCTTATGAAGACATAGCCATCAAGTGAGCAAGTGGTAATGTGTGAATGTTATGTGACAACGAATTTTATCCTCATATGTTATTATGTAGAAACAAGGTAAACATGAAGGACATTAGCTGTAGTCCTGTCTACTTCCCTTTCCTTTGTATGTGATTTTCTAGTTGTAGAAGAATTCTCCATACTTCCAAAACAGTTGCTCCCTTCTTAAGTTTACAGAGATAAATCATAACACGGGAATAAAAAGCAAACACATCATAGGCTTCAAAACAAACCTCAAAACGCAAAACATTGATGTCAACATCTGGAAAAAATCATTCTTGGATCAATCATTATTATACCTCGGATTTTTAGGCAGTAATATGTTAGAATGCGAACTAACATGTCATGCAGCCTTTTTTTCCCTACGAAGTAAAGAGAACAACATAAATTCTAGGGGTTATGATAGGCCATACCCCTAATGTTTATGCAAATCTTATAGCATAACCATTATGCAGGTAGGGTACACTGGTTACTAGCTTCTGTAAGCTTGCGTTATATCGCCGTCACCGAGAAAACCGGTCATGCTGTAAACATGAGCACAGGCCCATCTTAACGCTTATTGTTTGATGCAGGCGGAGAACGCATAGGCAGAGACAAGAAAGTAGTTCGTAAGCCAGATTCAAAATGTCCAAAATAAAATTTCACAAATAATTTACTTTAATATGCAAGAACCGATTTGCATTTATCGCCACTAATATAAGAAAGCAATTCAAACTGAAGAATGCTGGGGATGCATGCCCTCATGCTTGATCTTCCACTGTGTATCTCTTAACGTCTATGGCACAGTCTGTTCGCGAAGGTCGTCGGACCATAGAGTTGGTGTTGATCCTGGTAAACGGGAATGTTGCGCGTAATAATAAAACTCGTAGAAGTGAGGACTTTAATGAGGCTCTGGTGAATGTAACAGGTGAAATGTGCCGTGCCCTTTTTCATCACTCGGTGAGGGAAGAGCTGCGATTCTGGAAATCAGACGGTCTGTGCGATATTACTGTCCACCGTCTTGTCATTAATCCGAATGATACGAGCAGCAGTGACAAAGAGGAGAGAGAGGAATCATACTTGGAAGGAGTTCGTCCTTTATCGGATTCTAATAAGGTGAAGTACTTTTAAGAAAAAACTCTTAAATGTTGCCTTTTTAAAAATACATTTCCCTTCTAAAATTTAATTTTTCGAAAAATTAAACATTAAAGTTGTAAATTTTTCCTTATATGGGCTGCTAGGAATAATACATTGTCTATTTAGGTTTTGAGGATATTTCAAATCCATCAACCTCTATTAATCTATTAGTGCATTTCTTTTATGAGATGCTAAATACCCAGGTCTGATACGTTATTCACTTGTTGTTTATTCCTCGCCGGTAGTGAAACATAATTTGTTTGGTAATATCTCCTTGGCATTTCATCTACATGTTGACATCAGTGGTACCCGGCAGCAGTCCGATGTAATCGCGGCAATCAGACGAGGTAATGGTAGTCCCTAGACAAACACACATGACTGTTGTTGTGTGCTCGGAAGTAGCCCGTTCAGTCTCCAATCGACGTAAAGACATGATGTTCTTCGTTTACGTGAGTTTCGGTTCTCTCGGTGAAGGCAGAATATAAACAATGACGGCCTAAACACGCACTGTATTCATTATGGAGGAAAACAATAACGCTACGTAAATTTTCTTAACCAACTGCTGCGTCGCTGCGGAACATGAAAGACATTTTTCACAACTTGCTTCACGTCGTAGCAACACAGATAAGTCTTATGGCGACGACGGGATTGGAAAGACCTAGGAGTGGGAAGAAATCAACCGAGGTACGGCCCCAGCATTTACCTGGTGCGAAAATGGGAAACCACGGAAAATCATCTTCATGGCTACCGACACATGAAAGACTGAGAAGACATGAAAACACAATGTTAATGGTATTTCGTACCACTGACAAATTTTATTATTTTCGGAGATGCCACGTTGCCGGAAGTTTGGCCCATGGGAACTCTTTTACATGCAACGAGTCCGGCGTATTTCAGCACTTTCAAATAACCCCAAACTGAGCCGAAATTGATCCAGCCAACTTAGTCTCAGAAGACCAGTGCTCTTCCGCCTGAGCCACTCAGGTAGTACAAATACTTCGACAACGTTGCCCCTCAACTTCTGAGTCAGCATGTTTAAGCATTTACGTGATGCGTCAACAGTTTTGGTAAGTTTCATGTTTAAAACTGATATATCATTAACACAATGATCCATCAAGATGTTCTCTTGAATGAACAACCTGTTATTTCCGGCCGGTGTGTTAAGAGCTCGTATCTAGGCATTAGCAGCAGAAACCCTGGCAAATTAACACCGCAATTAAACGATCGTGCGCTTAACAGGACAGAGCGAAAGATAGTTCAGTGGGACTGAGGTCATCCACTTGCTCTAACAGGTTGACGCTTAAAGACACCGTCATTAAATTATTGGTTATATAGGGTTTCTAATTAGTTAGAATTTTTAGGCAGCAATAGGTCAGAATACAAACTTACTGAAGCGGGTATCATGTACAGTCTACCCTACGTAACGGTTGTGTTATGGGTGTTGCATAAACTTTAGGGGTACGGCGCATTAGAACCCCTACAATTCATGTTACACTACGTAACGGAACAACGGGCTAGGCGACACTTCCTAAGAACCAAATTAGGTTGCATTCTTACCTATTACTACCCAAGAATCTGGAGTCTATTTATAATAACTAATGAATAATTTCTTATGCCTGTTATTCCATGTACGTGACTAGGGAGGTGTTGGTCAACAACTTCGTTTACTTAGTTGTATGCTTGATAACCACTGAAGCTGCGGGCTGATTCTTGGATACTCACGGTAGAAAGAGACGTGGAAGGGCGCTAGAAACGCCCGTCATGTATTGTATTTGAAAATAAATAAAACGTAGTTTTCACTTAGTTTTATTCAATAATTTAAACTTTCATTCACTGAAGTTTTAGTAATGGGTTACAGTAAGTTTGTAAAGGAGAGAGCGTATCAGTTACTGGCAAGGGCAAAGAGGATGTTACCAGACATCTACTCAGTTTTCTTTTATTCTCTGTGGGCAGTGTTGTCAACTTAAATGCCAAGCCGTGATGAAGAACTTCTTGTGATCTATGCATTACAGTATATTAAATTAAGGCGACACTCCGGAAATAAAAATATATTTTTACCTAATGCATGGATTTTTACGAAATTTTGTGGGAAAATTTATTTCGAAATTTTAATTCCATTTTCATGAAATTTAATTAACATGTTAATGTAAATTAGTAATTAAGTAGATAATACTTCTTTTAAAACCACTACCTATCACTTTTTCTGTACATGATTTATATAAGGACATATATATCGTACTAAAGTTTGTGTAACTTTTACGTTCTAAAATTCTGGACTTAAATATCCATACTGCCATAAAAATTTCTGCAATCAGAAATTCCATACGCAGTTTTCTTAATATAGCTGTGATACGTATACCATACACATTTCGTTACATTTCGTAGAATGTTATGGGAGTAAATGTGATTTAAGTGTAAAATTACAATTGGCAAACAAAGCATTATTACAGCGACAAATTGTTTGAATTCAGCGGAATAACTTCGTGACAAGAAAACGAAACTCAATCCTTTCAATTTCAGTCATAAAAAGAATTTCATCATAATGATCAAAATATCGTTTTTTATCTCCGGATTGTCGCCTCAATTCTGTGCACAGTGTGTTTAACAAATCTTATTACTAAAGTATTTTTTTGCTATTTGCTTTACGTCGCACAGACACAGATAGGTCTTATGCCGACGTTGGGACAGGAAAGGCCTAGGAATTGGAAGGAATCGGCCTTGGACTTAATTAAGGTACAGCCCCAGCATTTATCTGGTGTGACAACTGGAAACCACGGAAAACCATCTTCAGGGCTGCCGACAATGTTATTCCAACCCACTATCTCCCGGATGCGAGCTCAAAGCTGTGCGCCCTTAACCGCACGGCCAACTCGCCCGGTTTACTAAAGTTTAACAGAACCATAGGCAAGGTGAACTCAATTATTAAACCACTCTTAGCAATGAGAAATACCAGACTATGAGTCTGTGAAACATAGCTAGACCAATCCTCAGATACTGTATATAAGTGAAAAACGGACAAGATGAAACCAGGAAATAGCTGCTGAAATGAAATTTATGAGACGCACAGCAGGATACACAAGATGCAACCATAACAGGAACGAAGATGTGGTGAAAGAACTAACGAAAGAACCGGAGCGACCACTTCAACAGAGAGCTTCACGATCGGAGTCGGGATATTTAAGCAATGATAGGTTTGAACACAAACTTACTGAAGCGATTAACACGTATACTTTACCCTGTGCAACGATTATGCTAAGAGATTTGCATAGACATTAGGGGTACGGCCTATTTAACTCATACTCTCGCCACATTATGGAAGAACTGGTTGCACGGCACTTCCTAATAAACAAATTCGTTTGCGTTCTAATCGATTACTGCCCAAATAATTCGATGTCTGCTCATTATCAGTCCATACGATGGAAACCTAGGAGAGGGCACGTTCTTCTGGGAGTTCAGCTAAAAGATGGTCTGAGCCCGCAAAAGAATTCCTGGCCTAATACTTGATTGGCAGATGATGATGACGTAGTACATCCACTTTCCTTACAAATGTTACATCTATAGTAATTATACTCAGTGACTTTTCTTCTTCACCGGAAGCCAGCGTGTAAATTAAAAAGGTTCCTTCTTAAATTTTATGAGTCTACGTTCAAGCCTTCTGTAACCAAGCTAGGTATATTTGTATCACACAGAAAATATTGTGAATTCTTTTAACTCATTGTGAAATAACATCATACCAAACATAAATATAGTTCTGTATAGTATATTGGCATATTGCGGCGAAATAATAACATAGTGGAGATGCCGAGGATCGAACCCGGGGTCTCTTTGACGTTTTCGATATTTCTTCTATGCCGAATAATTCCATCTCTTCCTGCTTCACTCGCTGCAGAAGCCTACGTATCAGCCTTGAATTCGTAATATCTAGGTGAGAAAGTAATGAAATATCTTCATGATTAGCTCCATTTTTCAGCACCGTAATAAATGTGATAATGAAAATATTATTCAACAATCAAGTTTCGATGTTGCAGATCAAACATTACAGCGTCAGCATCCATTGTTGGATGCAAAAACAATGTGGTGGGTAATTGAATTATTTCAAGTTTTGCTTCACGTTGGGCGCCAATTTTTTATTTCGGCTTTTTAATATATTTTTGTAAGTATACGCAGAACATATTGACATTAGTTTTTATAAAAGTCCAGGATTTCATACTCAAGTGTGTGACGTTCCCGTAGCGGTCTTATTCGTTCTACATCTGCACTTTTGTTGTTATTGGATCCCTTATTGAGTCTAGCTTTGTCCTGCATACATTTTCTATACGTTTTACTTGAGTTTTATTCAAAGTCCGTCCATTTTCATTCACATGAACTTCAATATTTCCTATTTAGACTGATATTTCAGTTTGTTAGTGTATTTTGAGAGGTCACGTCCACACAGATCAAATTAGACCTGCACGACACCTACAGCCCAAGAAACGCCACGCAGTAACTGACTTAAGGCCGCCAGAAAAAGGAGACCTTAGTTTATGGGAACGCAGGCGTGGAAGTCTTTCCTCTCTTGTACATAAAGTAAGCACTCCTGAATTGGAATTTTTAACTTATAACATGCGTGAGTTCCTGCAATCAAAGTTCATTTGGCATGGATGGGTAAATATAACACTGCCTCACTCCCTCAACAGCCAGATAACGTTAAATCTCCAAAACTCACACTTTTTACCTTCAAGAGGCGAGCAGGTAGACTGAGCGCAACGCATCGAGCTGTCAGTGCTGAAATGGCGTGAAATGACATTGGTAGACGGATAACCTTGAGTGGAGATTTTAAGAACAGGAAAATTCACAAAATGAAGATGAAGTTGGAATTCAAGAGGCCAAATTGGGGAAAATACACTTTTATTGGAAGATGAATTAGGGATTGGAATGATTTATCAAGGGAGATATATTTGATAAATAATTTCTAACTACTTTGAAATATTTAAGAAAAGACTTGGTAAGCAAATGATAGGGAATCTGCCAGCTATGCGGCAGCGCTACTTGCAGATCGGTGATGATTGATTAATTGATTGCTGGATTGATTTATTGATTCTTTAGAAACCGTAAGAGGGGAGGAATCAAAATCAGTGCACATTTTATTTGCCGAAGGTTTACAGGAAGTACTTGAAGTATATACGTCTCTAAAATATAAATAATATGGCATTAAAGACCAACGTTTTATGGAAATAAAGTTTATTTCATCTTTGAGAGCCCATTTTAATACGGTTAAGTACTTCCTGGATACACTTAGGTTTCTGTTACAGGTATTAAAATTACTCACTTCCAAAAACATTTTGACGTGTACAATAACATCTGCCATGGAAATCGTAGGCATTTTAATTTGTGATTTGTTACTATTCTGAGCTTTGTTGAAGAATTAAAGGAGACAAATCGTTGATAGTGTGGATGTATTTCACGCTAGTTGACTTCAAAAGGTAAGAAATGTTATTTAGTTATTTAGCCATGTAATAAACAGTTCCGTAATACGAAAATGAGACTTGAAATATGAAAGTGCTCTCAAGGAAGTTAAAGAAATCGAACAGAAATTTGGATCATGAAAATAATATTACCTCTTCCTACAGTTTTATTTAAGATGACGTCTACGATTCTCTCTAGCACTGTTTATAATCTTTCAGTGTTCATTTTCCGATGTCTCCATTTAGTAGAGATTGTTCTGTGTAAAGAATTCAATCTCAAGGAACGACCATTCATTCCGGAGACGAATATCAGAGAGTGCTACCAGGAGACCCAGTCGCTGTGATTCACTCCGCTTTGGTTTTATCGACGTCAATCCGGAGGAGTCGTACTCTCGTAAATAGATCGAATGGAAATAGAACACTCTTTGAAGAAACGATATCCCTCAATTCCTGGAGAAATATCTTTATGGAGAGCATCTCAAAGTCACAGACTGTTTTAGCTTCAAATGCATTTTATAGGTACACGTTTCAAGTGATAATCCTTGTACTTGTAGATTTATAGCAGTCGCTTTTTGGGTCATCAATAGAGTTGGGATTTTTAGGCAGTAAGAGATTAGAATGCAAACTTACTGAAGGGAGAAACAAGTATAGTCTACCTGCACAACGTCAACGTTTATGCTATGAGTTTTGCACAAAAAATAAGGGTACTGCCTAGCAGAACCTGTAGAATTCATAGAATTCATATTACTCTCACTATATTTTGGATACGCTGGCTGGATTACACTTTCTGATAACAAAATTAGTTTGCATTCTGATCTTTTACTGCCTAAATATTCGAGGTATAGACATAAGTTCATAAATTGATAAAATGGAGGTCTGCATTTTATGTCCTCCTTAATTTTACAGTCATTAGTTAGATTTACTTTTATGTTATCCATATATTGAAAGAGTTTACTAAAACATCTTTGGCAAAAGTGTCCATACGTTTTACTTAATTTTTCTTTCGTTCTCACCGGAATTATCTGCTTGTGAATCATGAGATATTGATGAATCTCTAAGGTCAGGCAACTTTGAGTAATCATAAAATCATATAATTAAATGATCACCACTCCATTAAGTGCCAACGCCCGTAGCCGTGTTGAAACACCAGATCCCGTGAGATCTCCGAAGTTAAGCAACATTGGGCGTGGTCAGGGGTTGGATGGGTTGCCACGCGCTGTTGGTGGGGGGGTAAGGGAATGGAGGAGCGGAAAGGAACTGGCCACCCTACCGCACGTAAACTCCGGCTCAGGAACACGTCTGCGGAGGTTCGGACCTGCCTTCGGGCAGAATAACCCTTACCTTTCTCCATTAAGTGCAGGGGAAGGATTACCCTAACCTACAATGCATTCTTTACTTAGCAGATTGCTAAGCGACTGACAGATTAATTAATATTCTGATATATTTGATTTTCATCCCAAGTAATATCATTGCATGCAGCCATGTTTGCTAACTACTTGTCAGTCCAGATAGTATACACTTCTTCTAATCATGGAAGAATACTGTTCCCTGCTAAATACTCTTTGATTCTCTAACCTTTACCAGCTTCCAAATATATTCAACAGATGGCAGACCGTTTCTAATAACTTGCGTGCTGCTAAGAGAAAAAAGTCTACGTACAAACAGACACCATCATGACATACGCCTTAGACATTATTTGGAAAGTTAGAAGAGTTCTCTGCCTGGCAGAAAAACGCTCCTTCGTCTAAGCTATGAGCTCACAAGACAACCGTTCTATAAAGAACAACTGAGATTAAAAATGTCACCACCTTCTTCGACACAAGATGAAGAACCTGAGGCTAAAAACGCAAATATATGGATAGATGTTTTTACCAAACAGAGGGCATGATGACTACGACAGACGAGTTGTCTGACCTGTTTGTAACGAATGCTGTGGAACAGCGCGAGTCCTCTAGTAGATATCTTAAATACATTAATATCACAACTCATCAAGACTGAGCTTCAGCTGGGATTCCTGATACTGATGTCCCAGACCGCTTCAGATTTTGTAGAATGGTAAACTTGTGGTCTCCTGTAACAAAAGTTGTTAAATCTCGCAAACCTCTTTCACAGGGAAGAAAGGAAAAACTAATAACAGGACCCAGGAGGCTTTTTTGGGAACGAAAGCGAGCATCGAAAAAGAACTAGTCATAAGCGCTCCTTAGTGGACTTAATGAATAATATTAATATCACAATCAGAAGGTGCCACCTGTAATCGTTCTGGCCTCCGGTTCATAGGACCTTGGGTTCGATTCCTGACCGGACCGAGAATTTTAACCGGTTATATTTAATTCCTCATGCTTGGGGACTGAGTGTTTATGTTCGCCTTCATATACCTCCGTTTATTTAGATATAATAACCAAATATGTTGAAGCGTAAATCTCGGGCTATATAATTAGCCATTCCTGAAGCCAAACTACCAATCAGATAAGATAGTTTAAATAATATAATAGCCCTAGAGGCAAAAATTAGTTTGTGGTTCTTTTAACATCATTACGGCCTCATTGGACCGTGCTTATTTATGTTTCCAACCACGTTTATGTATCCTTGACCACGCATCCTTCATTCTCTTAATGTGAGCGTTTCTTCTGACCAGGGAAGTCGATTCGCTGGTTTGACCTTATATTCAAGTACAATCCAATCCTGAATTTTTTGTGTAACGATGCGTCTGTCCAGGACATCTTGTTCCGTCATCCCGCTCAGCCTCAAATCATCAGCCACTGCTTGTTGACTGAAGAAAGTCAGCCTCCTTTTCCGGATGACGTCTGTTACTTTGCCCACCTTGTTATGAAGTTCTACATTTTTCTGTGCTTCGAAGTTCTTTTCTATTTAATGTGCCCTAAGATATTTTTCTCAATACATCGTAATAGTTTCTCCACTTCTAGTTTTGAGGTCTCATTTCTCAAGCTCACTGTTCTGATGCATAAAAAATCCAGTCTTACAAATGTCTGGTAATGTCGGGTCTTAGCCTCCAAGATTTTATTTTATGTCTCAAGAGTCTTCATGTAAGTTGAGTTCATTTTAATATATTTCCCCGGCACACCCTTTTCTCCTTTCTTCCTTGTAATCGGTTTATATATTCATTTATTTACGAATTGACGTGACAATTGCTCACTACGATTCCATTCTTATATGTTACTGTAGTTATCATTGATCACATTAAAATTAAACTATATCTAATTGTCTATCTAAAGTGTGTTTCACTTCAACCAAATTCGGACTAATGTCGGGGGATGTTGTCACGAAAATCTCAGCAGGACAATTGCTCCCCTGTCTCCACTCGTCGTTTAGATGACCTAAAATATTATTTATTTGCATTTAAAATTGCTCCTAAAGCATTTACAGGTTGCCATTATTACAAAGCAACCGTGAATAAGAAATATGAATTACCTGTAAGTAAATAATTTGGACAGGAACAGATGAGTAACATATCAAAACTGCACCAGACAAACTGAATATTGCTAACAAAATGATCAAACCAAACCAAACCAAACCCCATGGCACTACAGCCCTTGAAGGGCCTTGGCCTACCAAGCGACTGCTGCTCATCCTGAACGCCTGCAGATTAAGAGGTGTCGTGTAATCAGCACGACGAATCCTCTGGGCCGTTATTCTTGGCTTTATAAACCTGGGCCGCTATCTCACCGTCAGATAGCTCCTCAGTTCTAATCACGTAGGCTGAGTGGAGCTCGAACCAGCCCTCAGGTCCAATTAAAAATCCCTGACCTGGCCGGGAATGGAACACGGGACCTCCGGGTAAGAGGCAGGCACGCTACCCCTCCACCACGGGGCCGGCACAAAATGATCTCTCGAGTGAAATATTTTAAATATTTAGATGAATAGTCAACAGAAAATTGTAACGAAAAGAAGTATATTGTATCGGGATTTCAGAAAAAGGAGACTGCATTCCAGTTAACAAAAATATTTACAACAGAAAAGTCTCTCCTGGATGTGCGAAATTCTTCACTATAAAATAGTAGTTAAACCTGAAGCTCTCTACGCGTCTGAGATAGCCATTATCACAAATAGAAGTGATGGAACTTAAAATATTGAAAAAATCCTAGAGCCCAGAACCGAGGACGGAATATATTATCCGAAGCCTGATGCAGAAATGTACAAAAATATTTCCAAAATTACAGACACAGTGCGCATGCACACGGGCTCGAATGGACTAACTCCCAAAATACACAATTAATAAATAACAGGTCTACCCTGACGAATTGACACAAATGGACTGTAAAATGTTTGAAATCACGCGCGGGGTTTCATGGAAGAAGAGAGGAGGACTCGCGAGTACATATCGTCAACGCAAGGATAACACACTCACTCGTTGCTAATGAAGGAATACGGGTCTGAAAGAAAGACCGCGATCATAAGTGACCTGATCCATTCACGAATAATAATAAGAAGAAGGTGAATAAGTATGTTACTAATCCGTTAAAGAACAGTGCTCTTAATTTCCCTATGTATGGTTCAAAAATACTTAGTTGATTCATTAAATTCGTGGACTGGCCGTCTAGTGTCACTGTGGTGCACTACTCAAGTGTCAGTGCTTTGCTAGACCCAACAAGAGGCAGCTGCATGCGTACAGTGTAAGCAGAATTACTTTCTCTGTAGTGAAGGGTATTTGAATATCAACGGTGGAAGTAGAGAATGTCGTAGTTTGAGCAACGGGAAATTTCAAGTTCTGCCAAAAATTAAGGATATTTACTGGCGAAACTTTTTAGATGATCAAGTCGAAATCGCACGAATCACCACAACGAGAAATAGACGTGAATAGGCAAGTCAAAACACTATGTGATCCTTGAACTGTTAGCGCCAGTCCACGAACATATTGACTGTAGTACGTACATAGGTGTACACTGTGTTGCCTGCATTGTAGGGACCAGTCCAAGCAGTTATTAACTGGAGTACATGAGTGTACACCGAAATGCATACACTGAAGGCGCCAGTCTACGTACTTATCGACTGTAGTAGTAGATAATTTAAAACGAAGTACAATTACTTGAGCTGTGTAGCTCACTTATAAAGTAAGAAATATCACATTTACTAGTACGATGTTTTAGTGTTACAGCGTTCGTCACGACGTCGTAACTTGAATATGATAGAGACTTATTTGGCTGCCATAGCGCTGCTCCTTGTGTTAATAAATTAATAATAGACTTGTTACGATCTCACTGTCGCTTACTGCTCCTAAAAGTTATTGTGCCTTAGCAGCAATAATGTGATGACTTTAATTGTACTCTTCAGCAAGATAAACTGCTTTGCCAACCCAGCTGAGATATTTGCCACACAATGTTCTGAGCTCAGCAGTTACTTTAACCATTATTATACATCGGATTTTTAGGTAGTAATAGGTTAGAATGCAAACAAGAAATCCTCCGCGGCACAGGCGGCTGTGCGACAACCTCTCACCGCTGGGTTCCGTGGTTCAAATCCCGGTCACTCCACGTGAGATTTGTGCTGGACAAAGCGGGGTGCGGGACATGTTTCTTTCCGTGTGCTCCGGTTTTCCCTGCCATCGTTCATTCCAGTAAAACTCTCCAGGTATCATTTCATTTCATCTGTCAGTCATTAATCATTGCCCCAGAGGAGTGCGGCAGGCTTCGGCGTAATTACTATCCTCGCCGCAAGGTGGGGGCTTCATTCATTCCATCCCTGATCCGGCCAATGACTGGAAAACAGTTTGTAGGTTTTCATTTTCAACAGGTTAGAATGAAAACTAATTTATTTAGTGGGAATCGTCGTGCATCCCGTTCTTCCGTAATGTAGCAAGAGTAACTAGAATTTGAGGAGTTCTATAGGCCGTATCCCTAAAGTCTCTGCGTATCTCATAACATAATCGTTGTACAGGGTAGAGTATACTTGTTACTATCTTAAGTAAGTTTTCATTACAATCTTTCAGTAGCTATAACTCCGGACTCTGATCATTGTTGACTTTTAGTAATAATAATGTTCTTGTTTTACATCCCACTAAGTACTTTGACGGTTTCCGGAGACGCCGATGTGCCGGAATTTCTCCAGCAGGAGTTCTTTTACTTCCCAGTGAATCTACCGAGAAGAAGCTGGCGTATTTGAGTACCTTCAAATAGCACCGGACTGAGCCAAGTTTAAACATGCGAAGTTCAAGTCAGAAGGCCAGCGCCTCAACCGTCTGATTCACTCAGTTCGCCTTATTAACGTTACCGTTCTACAATGTTGACATCTTTTGGTTGGACAGATTCAGAAAGGTGTGAGACAAGGTTGTATTCTCTCTTGAATCCGTTTCAAATAAATCTCTGAAGCAAGTTTCTGAGTTACCCCTTGGGGGAGCGTGAGTAGGGTGATTGTTTAGTTGCTGGCTTTCTACCTAGACGACTGACGTTCAAATTCAGGTCGATTTGGGCTGGACGTTTCACCTGAAATGTTCACGTATCGTCAGAAACACGGCCATAAACACCAAAAGGAAAGTGAGCTTGGGGTGACTCTAGTAATTCTAACGGGCTGAATTTCCGGCTGGGCCGGGGATTTCAACCATGCTTATTTAATTCGCTTAGCTTTTCCGCTGCTTTCTTCTGTTCGTGTTTTTGAACTTCTTGATTTGCACGCAAACTATCACACTACAAACCACGCAATAGTGTATATATAACATTAGTTATTTTATTTATTTATTTATTTATTCAGAAAACCAAAAAAATGCAAAATGCCCAACTACACAGTTCCACAGTGAAATAGATAATTACAACAGAGTAGCACAATACAGACTAAAAAATATAAATGAAAGAGCAATGACGTAGTGGAAGAAAATTGAAAACAAACATAATAAGTGTAAGGAAACAGCAATTAACAACAAAAATAATGGTAAATGGGAAAAATGAGAAAAATAATTTAAAGTAAAAAGAGGGTAAAAAAACCATTGTAGCTATGCACAGTAAGTTGAGTACTCGTATGACATGTATAGAAGGGTACAGTACAGTCAAAATTAAATAAAATATTTACAATATAGGGAACTACAATGAGAAACGAGAGGAAACAAGGGATATGAAGGAAAGACGCTTGTTAAGTTAAGGAAGATTCGTTTAAAGGAGGCATACGAAGGAAAAAACGTCTTCAGAAGGTAAAAAGTTAAGAAGGGTTGGGATACAGATAAATAAAGTTCTTTGAATTAGAGAGACCCTCGAATATGGAATATGAAGGGGTGGATCTATTCTGGTTTTGCGAGTTGGGGCATACAGGGAAAAAAAGCATACAGTTTCAGGAGAACGATATAAACCGTTATCAGTGTTATATAAAAGTATTAAACCGGCTATTTTCCTGCGAGAAGATAACGGGCGAAGGTTTAACTTTTCTTGTATCCCATTGCTCATCAAGTTTCGACAACCCGATACACTTGCTCTAATGATGACAGAAAGGAATCACTGCGCGCGTTCTGTATCAGTAAGATTAGAGGATAGGATAGGCGTCAGGAAGTGCTTCCACCCGTAAAATTAGACTTAATTAACTTTATTGCTGAGCCCAAGTAATGGAAAAAAAGGGTAGAAGATAATAGGAAGACTAAAAAACTTCATTGAACTGGATAAAGGGATCAGAATAAATAAGAAGGAAATGCACAATATCTGCATTGCGCATGGCCCCTTTATTGTTGTCTACAATTTAAAACCCGTTCAGTTTCTCGAGAACAGCATAAACGAAATTATAAAGGGTTTCAACTTAGAAGAAAATTCAGACTATAAAATTCATGGTAATCGGCGAACCGATAATCATCAACACCTTGACGGCAATTTGAAATATCTAGGACGCAGAAAAACACAGGAATCATATCTAAATTTAGAAATCAAAAGCAGAATTGAAAAGTTTCTGTACATCTGCGACCCACAAGGGTTGTGAGCCACTTTGAATTGCCGAAATATAGAATATCGATGGAAATTGCAATTCTAGTTACCATCCTGGTCTCATTATTCAAAGCCTTGCATGGCTATGGACATATAAGAGAAGAAGTGTTTTCACTTATTATACAAGATAAAATTAATGATGCAAAAGTAGTAGAAATTTTCTAGCATTGCTTATAAAATACTGAAACAATTACAAATGACGCGTAAATGGAGCGAAATGAGAGTCAAGTTTCCTTTGTGTGATGTTGATATCTAGCAAAGTCGTGATGTTGTTTCTGCAAGGCTTACATTAAGCAATGCCTTAGTCTACTCCTCCTCTAAGACAAACACAGCCTCCCGCTACATATTTCCAGAATTCCATCCACTTCCACTCTCAGAAATGTCACAGCAAATGTAAACGCAAGCGGACTAGAGGACCTAATAACAACCCTTGTGGCACGCCACTGAGAGTTAAGACATTTATGTAGAGTAGAAGCGTCATTCTCAGCGGATGTGTTTGTGGCAGTACTGATTGTTGCTATAATGGGAAAAACAACAGTCGGTATGCGGAATTTTTCGTAAGCTATGTACGTTCAAGAAATGGTAGCGACTTTTGTTTTAAGGGGGGATGTCAACAATAATTCAGTGTTTGTTTTAAAAAAATCACTGTGGGCTTGTTTTTCAAGATAGAATTTTCATACTTTGCAAATGTAATAAAATGGTCTTAGTGAGTCTAAATGCTTTATTACAGTTAGAAATATTATACAGTGTGGTCAAAAAGTTGATATCATTTTTAGAAAATCCATTGTAACAAAAGTGCTCTTTTCTCCCAAGACAATGGGCATATCACTATGAAATTTGTTGTGCATAATTTACAAACATATGTTAGTTTTGGGAACTAGAATTTTGTATTTGAGTGAAATGATTGGGAAGAAATTAAATTTTCAATTTCCAAAATTTTTTCAACCCCATTTTTCAGTTCATAATAACCCCATAATTTGGTTTCTAATAACTGTAGTCTCTTTATTCTAGTTCCTAAGGGATTTTGTGTTGCTATAAGCAAGTACTGAAAATTACATCACTCTGGCTCTAATAGCTGCTGAGAAAAGGTACAAAATAGTTTGAAACATGTGATTGTGAGAAATGAAGGTTTAAAATGTTTTCTATGAATTCAGTATGAAAATACTCGTTTTTTAAAGCCAGAGAATTAATGTCCTCCATAAGAATAGTGTTCTTCATCATCCTCTTGCCTTCTCTTCTCTGATCTTCTGTGTTGTCTTGCAGTCTGCTGTAATTTTGGTAGACTGGCTTCAATTTTTTGGAATCCTCTTCTGATCTATTTCATTCAATATCCGGATAGTATGTACTCCTGGTTCCATTCGTACCTGCCTTAGAACTTCAATTCTGCCTTTATCTCCCTCATTAAACCCCAACAGAGCATCATAAACAGCAATAGATAACACTTTCGGTCCACAGAATGTAGTTTTTGGACACCGACCCCACACTAGGTTATCAAAACTTTCATTAATATTTTGTGTCTTCCCATGAATACACTTTTTCAGTAATTCTGGGTCAGCCAGAACTTTGAATGTTGGCTTTATTTCATTCATAACGCCTCAGGGAGTGAATGTTTGTTTGTAAGTAGTTCTATTAATATTGTACTTACACCAGTCATCCTTGGGGGGCATCCAAAAGCAACAGAGTAGGTTGAAACTTAGTGCGATACATTCGCGCACCCACATAAAAAAAATTCAGCCACTTCTAGAAAAGATATTACCATGAAAATTTCACAAGATGAAAACAACATCCCAAATATTCAAAAAAACACCATTTTCAAAAAATCGAAATTTTCAACCATTCTCATTGACATCCCTCCTTAAGACGTAAAGTGAATAATCCATTTTTTGATTGGAGGAGAGCTGGCCCCGAGTTCTAGGGGTAGAAAGGATGTCTACTTCCGGCATGCATGTTCCTGCCAGATTATGGATTTTTAGCCGAGTATGTGGGTTGCTTCAAGGTCTACTCAGTCCACGTGGAAACAACTGAGGAGCTGCCAAACGATGGTATAGCGGGCCTGATCTACAGGTTCTCCCTTTTAAACTCAGACCGAACGTACGGTGTTTTACTCAGGGCTACGGCAACTGCAGTATGGGATATATGCGCATAGTTCTGACCTTGCAGGCAGCCTGCACGTTTTCGACCTGGCAAGCGTCACCAGTCTGAATCTTACCTTTCAACATGGTGAGACAGTTATCATTGCAACACCGAATTTTCGTATGTACTGTAAAAGTTCTCCTTTCATCTTAATGGTCGTGTGAACAGTCTTAACTCTCGCTATTGGTGTGCCGATAATTGGGCCTTATTTTCTACCAGACGACAGTGTGTGATTTTTACTTTCGGGGTAACCGAAAAAAATTTATCAAATAAATCCTAATATACTGAAGGAACTAAAAGAGAATATTACGAATGAAATTAGAAACATTACACTGGCAGAACTCAGTCGAGTCACCCAGAACGTGGTTACCAGATACACTACCTGTATAACTCAGGAAGGATGACATATCCAGCATCTTTTATAAGGTAAGTTTTCATATAAGATTGTATACACGCTTAAAGCAGGGCGGCTGCGTCCAACATAAGTTCGCGTGAGGCTGCTACCGTAGCGCACAGTACAAACAGCGTGCGTTATATGAGAGGCCCTTGTGGATAACGAAGGTTAACTGCTGAAAGGATGGGTACCGCTAACCATGCTTCAAATCAAAATTAACAAGCATTTGGGCTGAGCATTCGTACTTTGGTAGTGCAAAACTCAGCAGGACAGCAAGCAAACAAACAGCATGTACTGAAATTACCAAACATGTCCTCAAGATCAATCAGTACTGAGTGTCGCCAGTAACCTGTGAGTATAACTTTGGAGATTGTTTACTTTCCCGTGGCATAAAACTTGTCTAATGACTCGTTCCAAAAATATTTCGAGTGTATTCTTATTTGTAATAAGTACCTTTACAAAGACAACGTTGATGATTGTCGACGGATGCAGTGAGAAAGGAGTGCAAATGTCGGCACGTAAGGCTTTTCACTGAAAAGCAACTATCGCCGCGCTATTCTCTTCCTTTTAATGGCTCATCACTGCTGCCAACTTGACTAGTTGCATATTGAAATCACGAGACATAACCGCCAACAAACTAACCTCAATGTAATCATCGATAGTGGAGGTTCTCTTACCAAAGTAAATGAGAAATCAAGATATTCATAATTAAGTCGATTTTGAAGCTCAGTGAGTAATTAAGGACATAATCAATTTAACTCACCCTCTGACTTTTATATTTTATACGCATTACTATAAACGTATTCTCCGGCGTTTGCCTCGTGTATATAATTCCCTTCTTAACCCATGAGAGGTCGTTTCAACCATTTCTGCTTATTTTTATCAATCGTTCCGCGAACACTGTTTATTATGCTTCCTCCCTCTCAGTACCTGTCAATGGACTCGTCCACATTTCTGTCACACCACTGTTATCCCTCTCCAGTCCTTCAGAGAGTGACAAGCCGGCTATCCAGTCGTTTCGGTCGCACGCGACTCCTCACGTTACCTGTCTCCAGTCTCTTCAACCACACGCGACTCATGGCGTAGACTTATTTATAATGCGGAAAATGAACTGTTACCATTCACTGTTGAGTAGAGGGAGAAGGAGCATTGTCCAGATGTGTATTAAACAGAACTAAACAACATTTTAAAAGTATTTTCCATAAACATGACTTGAATTTTTATTTTCAATTTGATCAGCAAACTGCATTGTCATTGTTATAATTATTATGTTAAATAGTGTTTGTCTGTGTTTAAATAGTATTACCTTATACTATTGCAACAATCAATAGCGTATTAAGTAAGCGTTTGGGTGTTTTATTGATTTCCGGTCCAAACGACCGCACGCGACTCCTGACGTTACACTCGGTACGCGAAACCTCGCGGGTTAAAATTTCCTATTACTTGTCAGACTGAGAGAAACCACGCTGTAATAATACACAAAGGCTAAGTCTGCAAACCGTAGCAAAGGTGTGACAGGACAAGGTTAGATAATAATAATAATAATAATAATAATAATAATAATAATAATAATAATAATAATAATAATAATAATAATAATAATAATAATAATAGTAATAATCGTTTGGCTTCAGCTACCGTGTGCAGACATTTCAATTTGACGCCATCTGGCTGTTTGCTCGTCAATTTCGACGTTCCGTTTTACTCTACGCCCCACTAGATGGCAGACCGAGTAAACCGAAACTCCCTTGGGCGTCTATGGCCGAGATTCAATGAATATTGTCGGGTAAACACCAAATGTGTCACCAGAGATCTTTTACATGCCGACATCGTACGACATGGAGTGTTGAATGGACTTTTTTCCGCCCTTCAAAAATCCGACTACCTCTGCCGGGTTTGAACCCGCTATCTTGGGATCCGGAGGCCGACACTCTACTGCTGATCCACAGAGGCAGCTACAAGGTTAGATTAATGTTCGTAACTAAATTCCCTTCCATTTGAACTGAATTGATGTTTAAAGAGGAGGTAAATTTTCATTCCCTTTTCGGAGTTCTTGCGCTGTTAACAACTTGAGCACGTCTAAACGGGGAGTGAAGATTCACGTCACTACTGAGAATGTGAGTGTGACAATAGCTGCAACTATCCTAAAGTGGATTGACCCTCACTGGCAGGGCTACATAAAAGTCCTTTCCGATGCTAAATGTAACTATTCTGCAATCCAAGGAATGTGCAAGAAGCGTGATTTCTCGATATCAAAGAACGGGATCAGTGCTGTGCTGAATAAAAGAAGGTAAAATCCGACTGAGCTTAATTCCAGAAGGAAATGAAAGCAGGCAAATCCACGACCAGCCACGAACCGTACACTAGATGTGGTGAGGAAAGTGAAGACCCGGTAATCCTGCCCGCACAAAGGACTATCGTACGTAAGTTAACACCATAATCAGCAAGGACCTGCAATAATTAGAAAAGCGGCATAAGTGCCGAGTTCACAAGCTGTTGCCTCATCACATTTCGGAACGTCGCAATAACGCAAGAGTGCTGTATGAGGGCTGCCTGGCAGGGCCAGATGGAGAAATGTGGTGAAATTTGACGAAACCTATGTCTACCTTAGTGACTGTCACAAACCCCGCTCCATTAACTACCACACTAGAGTCAAAAATAATATCAAACCTCTTTCCAAGGGGTTTCATCCTTGGATACTGCTGCAATGTTTAACCATTCGCCGTGTAGCTAATGACGTGAAGGTGAACTCTAAGTACTATCATAAAAAGCGGTTTTAACACGCATTTAAAAGACAGATATCCCAGCACTGTTTTGGAGGGTGAAAAATCAGGTATGAGCACATCAAGATAAAACATCCAACCACATATCTCCTTGGACTAGTCTGTTCTTAGAGAGAATGGAGATGGAAACTGAAATCTCTGCAACACCTTTTACTGAAATTCTGGTGAAGACACCCGTTGAGTCACCCATGGACGTCTGTGCGTTTGGACTCCTCAAAAGGGCCTTACAAAGTACACATCCACACACCATCAATGGCCTCTAGAAGTCCTAGGAGGAGTTGGATTAGGCAGACATGCTAGCTCCACAAAATATTCTGCTGCAATGGAAATTACATTGTAGGGCTATAGCTAGAAATGCTAGCTTTCCATGCGAGCATGATTGTTGGTGTAGACCTGGCTTTACATAAGCTAATTACCCTTCACACTTCGTCCCCAGAGATCTCGAACGATCTTCTGTAGAACGAAAAAATCATGAAATGCCACGATGCTCTATCTAGGACTAAGGATCGAAGAGGATATGTTTTCAAGGTATGATGATAGCATCATTCAGGAGAAGGAAAATACTACTGTTTATGGTGTAATTCACTAACTGAACACAACTGATGACGGGTTCCATTACTGTTTATCTCCAGTGTATCTCATGAATAATTAGGCTGTCAGACGGAGAACAGTGTTGCCAACTACTAAAGTAACTAACTTACTCAATAAAGTACCCAAAGTGTAACTAACTCAACTTAAAATTAATATCCATAATGAGAAAGAAGTGGAGTAATGTTATTAGTAGTAAAAAAGTTTGCGAATCTCTGGCACGGAGCCTATAATTGCACTCCCAGTGGCCAGGAGTAATTAATAAAACCTATTAGTATAAGAAAACTGGAACGTTCTTCAGCATT
Organism: Anabrus simplex; assembly: GCF_040414725.1. Taxonomy (NCBI): domain Eukaryota; kingdom Metazoa; phylum Arthropoda; class Insecta; order Orthoptera; family Tettigoniidae; genus Anabrus; species Anabrus simplex. The sequence continues at coordinate 35,465,351 of NC_090278.1, forward strand.
CATAATTAAATCTGCCAGCACGCAGATTGCTACTTTCACTACTGTTAAAGGGAGGACTTAAGGGTCTGTAAATCTTCCATAACAAAAACTCCACAGCGCTAATGAAATAGTCAAACTGCATTTCTGAAAATTAAGACAACATTTTCATTATCTACAATTACGTTTAGATGTAGAGTAATTCTGTCTCTATTCATAAAGCGTCCGTTCGTTCCTTATACAAATATATATATATACCGTTCCAGTAATCTGGACCAAATTTTGTAGTCTAGCCATAAATATTGTCACACACTAATTTTAGAATAAATTAAATATGGCTTATAATTAATTTGCGGATATTAGGTTACATAATATTAATACTCTGCTGACGCGTTTCGATCCTGTGACCAGGATCGTCTTCAGAGCAATAACAAAGACTGTATTGGCGACTTTCACTCCATAGTAACCAGACTCAAGATGGAGAGAAACCAAACTCCTTGATGCAACATGCCGAAGGGCCATGGCCTACCAAGCGACCGCTGCTCAGCCCGAAGACCTGCATATTTTTTGGTAACTTGTGGTCAGCACGACGAATCCTCTTGACCGTTATCCTTCGCTTCCCAGACCGGGCAAGATAGAGAGACCTGGTAGAAATATAGTCCATTCCAGGACTTACATAGTCAAGGAGAAAGATATTGACGAGTTAATTATGGAGGGTAGCTATGATCTAATCTGTATAAAGTCGTCACATTTGTTAAACTTATTCGTGTGTTTAGCAATTTTTATCGCCTCACGAATGATTCTAGGTATAAAGTGTTGTTCTTTATAAATGACAGAAGTTCCATGAAAAACGATTTGATGATCATCAAGTATGGTATGTTGTTCCACATCAGACTTCTCTGGCTGGCTTGCGATGTTCTTTAACCTTCGTTGCTACCTCCCTACATGTTTGGCCACCATAAAACCTATCCACAGGAGAAAGGAATCATATATATTCCAGCACATCTTAAACCAACAGTATCTTTGACAGATTGTACGCATGGAAAGAAGACCACACTCAAAGGACGAGAACCACGTGATAATCTGTCTTTTGGCTTAGGATGTAGCACTTCGTCAGTCTGTTTCCTTGAGTAGCCATTGATCCGGAATGTTCTGGTGAGAAACTCAAGTTCATAGCTAATTCGTCAACATCTTTCTCCTTGACTCTGGAGGCCCTGGAATTGACTATATTTTTAACTGGGTCTCTCTATCTCGAGTTTGGTTACTATCGAATAACATTTTCCAATATATTATTTGTTATAGCTCTGAAGACGATCTTGGTCGCAGGATAGAAACACGTCAGCTGTTACATGCAGTACGCATTCGACTCGTTGGCTGAATGGTCAGCGTACTGGCCTCCGGTTCAGAGGGTCTCGAGTTCGATTCCCGGCAGGGTCAGGGAATTTAACCTTCATTGGTTACTTCCACTGACTCGGAGCCTGGGTGTTTGTCCTGTCCCCAACATCCTTGCAATTCACACACCACATAAAACACTATTCTCCACTACAATAACACGCAGTTATCTACACATGGCTGATGCCCACCACACTCATCAAAGGGTCTGCCTTACAAGGGCTGCACTTGGCTAGAAATAGACACACAAAATTAATTAATTAATTAATTAATACAGTACCCGACTTAATATCCCCTTATTATTATTATTCCATTCAGTGGTCGTTTGAGATTTTTCAATATCCTTTTAATACGTTATAGATACATATATTACCCAAAATTGGAATCAATTAGAATTCAAACTGTCCAACGTTAGCACACGCACGTTCTTATAGTCTCTTTGGCCATTTATCTACCGCAGAACGGATAGTGTTCAATCGGGAAATCGGCCACTGCTGCCACCAAGGAGCTCTTCAAATTTTCAAGGGAGGGATGACTCTTGTTGCGGAACATTCCCTCTAGAACTGACCAGAGTTTATAGTCGAATGGGTCTATATCGGTACTCCCAAAAGGCCATTCAGCAGCATTGGTCTGCAACGTCTGTTGTATCAGCCTTGCATTAAGCTGGCGCAGAATCTTTCTCGAAGGTCCAGGGCTCATTGTTGAACATTGTGTTGCTCAAGACCTCTTAATATGGTCCAGAAAAGTTTCCTCATAAATTCTGGCATTCGTTTTCACACCCTTCTTTTTCTTACAAAATTGAAACTTTATGCGGGCCCTCATAGCTCTCTCCCCACCAAACCATCACTGAGGAGTCGTGGTGACCTCTCTGGATCTTACGAACTCTCTCACGTGCTTCTAAATAACTTGCTGCATACGCTACCGTTCTTACATGGTGAAGACTTTCTCATCGGTACAAAGGATTCTCCGATGTCCAATGTCGGCGTACCACTACAGGAGCTGCTGTGATTTAAGTTCCCTCTGCTGTTTTATTTGCGGTGTCAGGAAATGTACGGTACTTCACCGAAAAGCTCTAAGCCCAAGGCCGTCAGGAGGACCCTGGGTATTGTTCGTGATGAAATGTTGAGCTCCCGTGCCGTTATCTTCTGCTTCCTGACAGGATTTCACATTACGAACCACCACTGTTCTCACACGGCGAGGACGACCAAGCGCGGGCGATCTTTCACACTGCCTGTTCCAGTGAATCGCTCGATTGTCCGGTAGACGATCTTCTTGCTGATTTTCAGTGTTGTCAAGATTTGAAAATTCTCAGTTGCTGAGATTCCAACCTTGTGCAGAGCAATTATAGGTATCATGTTTTCGCAATCACCCCACTCCATGGTTAAGGAAAGAAGATTCAGTCTTTCTCTTTCACTGTTCAGCACACACTGGTCAAGGCTGTCCTTCGGCCCAACGATTGCTTGCTACCTGGAAAAGTGTTTGTACAGTAGAGCTTAAAAGATTGTGATATTATTATGGGTAGAAAAGTACTTACCTTTCAAGACCATGAGGGTAATTCTACTGCAAAAGTTTACAACCCTAAGGTTCGTTGGAAGCAGCTTTCCAAATGTTCCGGTTTTGTGCCATTCTCTTCAGTTCTACATAAGATTGGCATCCCAGCTCCTCCACCAGTTGACCAATATATTCCAGTCTAGGCCTTGCTCTTCAATTTTTCCTTCCACGGAGCCCTCTAGGATGAAGGCATAGTAAACTCTCATGTCTGATTCTATGTCCAATCCATGCATTTCTTCCTTTCTTCATATTCATTGACAAGCTGTCCCCCCTCGGTAGCGCAACGGTTAGCACTATTAGCTGCCGTCCTCGGGGGTCCGGGTTAGATTCCAGGTACTGCCAGAATTTAAGAATGGCAGGAGGGCTGGTATGTGGTTCAAATGGTACATGCGGCTCACCTCCATTGGAGGTGTGCCTGAAAAGAGCTCCACCATCTCAGGATGAGGATACGAGTTTACTTCACTTATTGACAAGCTCGGGGTAGCTCCGACTCTTTCCATTACATTCTCATTAGTCGAGCCCGGATTTTTATGCATTAATAGGTTAGAATGCAAAGTTTCTGAAGCGAGTAGCAAGTAGGCTACCTTCACACGAATTATGCTATGGGGTTTGCATAAAGATTAGGGGTACGGTCCGACAGAACTCCTATAATTTATGTTACTCTTTCTACATTATGGAAGAGCGGGTGGCCGACACTTCATAATAACCAAATTTAGTTTGCAATCTAACCTGTTACGGCATTAAAATCCGGGATTTACTCATTACTAACTCCATGTCTCCAAGGAATTTTCAGTACTCGTCAATAGAACCATTGTTAAAAGGCTTCTACTCTCTTCCTTTCTGTCATCTCTAGTGTCCAGGTCTCACTTCCGTACAGAAATACGCTGCATACCTATGTATTAACAAATTGTTTCCTCAGTTTAAAGCTGATATTTTTAGATCTGAAGAGGTTTATCTTTTTCATTCGAAGATGTTTTTACCCGTTTATTTCTGCTGACCAGATCTTTCTTACTTCGGTTATCAGCCGTTATTTTGTTTCCTAAGAAAGAAAACTCTTTAACGTTATTGAGCTGGTTCTCACGCAGAGCTATCGTTATTTATCTTTGTTGCTTACTTACCACCATTAATTTTGTCTGAATTTATTTTCATTTTATATCCATATGTAAAAGTACTGTCCATTTCGTCCAGCATTTTTGTTCTTCACTCTCCGCTATTATTGCTATGCCTTCAGCAAGACGAACTGTATCTGTTCTCTATCCTTGAGTCTTGACACCACCTCTTTGTCCTAGCTTTCTCCTTGTTTCATATAGACTTTTCTGGATGTATTCTTTGAATGGTACTGGCACATCCTTGTATTACACCCTGTCTTATGTTTGCTTCTCGTTGTTTCCCACCGTAGTTTATCACTGTGTCTACGGGAAATTTGAACAGTCCTCTCCATTCTTTGGACTTGAGTCCTTTGGCACATTATCAAATGGGAAATATTCAATTTGTCTTAAAAGAACGGGAATAATCTCATTTAAGGGCTCGCTACGAGAAGAACAAAACTCAGTGCGTATCTCAGGCTTTTTAAGGCCCTGAAACTAACGGTTTTCAATATTGGCAACAAACTATCCCCGCTGAAGAAATCTGGGAGAAATGACCGGCCGTAACCATGGCAACGTCAGCTGAAGAATGATTGTGAACAGTCCAAAAAATATTTTAAAACTCATAGACAGCGTTAATATGCCTGGATACTCGTATGGTCTTAAATTAATGTTCACCGACAGCTTTTCCTTCACTATTAACTGGCATTATATAAAAATTACTGAAATCTAACCTACAACATCTGAGGAGTAGGGAACCTGTCTGGACGTAACATGGTCCCAATAAGGGTACATGTGGAGATTCCTCAAACATCATCTAACGGCGTATAAGTGAGTCACAGTGATAGAGCGTTTTAGTAAGATATGCACATATTATGGATATACCACCAATAAGCCCAATCAAATTTCATCTAGCACTTAGCCCCTTTAGAATGTTATTTCTACCAATCGATGGCCTAGAACCATGTTGTTGCAAGACCAATTCGCCTCATTTTACAGTAGAAGCGATGCCAGTTTAGGACAACCTAATTATACTTGATTTATTATCATAGGCTGAACTTGTGACTTTATTAGGTCCTTATGTAATCACAAGATGCATTACTGAACAATCCATTCCAAACATTGGAAATTATTAGGCTGCAGAGAGCTGGTAGGGATGGACGTAGAAAGAAATAGATTTATTTCAAAGATTAAGGATACACAACATTTATAGAACATATCCATTTTAACAAATACTTGTAATGCACTATTATTCTCAGTTTCTGACATCAATGGTACAAGTATCACTTCACGAAACAGTTCCCTACCTCTTTGTCTTCTAATGAGAAATACTCGTGAAGTGACTTAATGCGCTTTATTTGTTTCTGCATCAAGTACTTATTAATATTAAATGTAGTAAACTTAGAGTAGAATAAGACCCCATCTTAGTGTTCATTTACTTAAAATCACTATCTGAAAATAAGCGTTCTTATTTCACTGAAATACTACCTTTTCATGTTATATATGTTTTAATTTTGAGTGTGGAAAATGTTTCGATTTGATTTAAGAACTACGGATTTAATATAAAAATCAAAATAAATTTTTGCCAACTTTTAATGTCTTGTTTGCAGCAGAGTCCAGAATAACCCCGAACGCAGACAATGGACTATGGAGTTCCATATTTATAATGTGTCAGTCTCCAACCCCATGCATGGAATCGAACCCTTGAACAGAAATATAACCAGGTACTTGGTATTTATGTTCCATAATGTTTATCTTGTCGTTGTTACTCTCCAAAATATTAATTAATACAAATGGAAATGTTGTGTCTGACGTTACGTTGGCACTGTGATTCCTGGACAAGGAACAGTTGGGTTAGGAAATATGGACATAGATCAAAACGGTTCTGTTAATATGGGGTGTTTTTTTTTAAATGTATCACCTCCCTACGTGTCATTCACAGCTTAGCTATGGACATGGGACATTCGCTGAGCTTTATAACTACCGCCCTGAAGCCTTTTATGCTTCAGAATGTATAATATTCAACAGGATGGGATTCACGGAAAAGCTCGAAATCCAGGAGAGAAAAATATTGACGAAGATATTAGGACCAGTGAAGGAAGGGAATTGATACAAAAGGCGACCTAACAAAGAGCTCTGCAAATGCAATGAAGAAATCACGGACGTGGCCAGGAAGAGACGCCTATCATTCTATGAACACGTGTACAGGATGCATCATTCCATTCGTTTACTGGCAAAAGAGGAAGACCAATTCAGCATGGTTGATGGAAGTAAACAAAGATCTGCAGGAACTGGGATGAACAGAAAGAGACTTAAAAGACCAGACATCTTTATTGTTTTTGGTATTTGCTTTACGTCGCACAGACACAGATAGCTCTTATGGCGACGATGGGATAGGAAAGGTCTAGGAATTGGAAGGAAGCGGCCGTGGCCTTAATTAAGGTACAGCCCCGGCATTTGCCTGGTGTGAAAGTGGGAGACCACGGAAAACCAACTTCAGGGCTGCCGACAGTGGGGCTCGAACCCACTATCTCCCGATTTCTGGATACTGGCCGCACTTAAGCGACTGCAGCTATCGAGCTCGGTCAGACATCCTTCAGGCTGACGCTTAAAAAAATAAGTTTCCAGGACAAGGCACCAAGAAGGAAGACAGGTACCCTGAGGACAAAGGAGAGGAAGGAACAAAACAGCCAGACGTTGCACAATTACTGGGAATATCGTGGTCCGTAGTCGGACTATACGAAATAATAATAATTTAAAATCACAGGAATAGAACCAAAAGCTGGTTCTATTCCTGTGATTTTAAGATCTGCGGCCGTGAAAGCCTTTTTTGAATAATAATTTAATTTGCTTTACTTCCCACTAAGTACTTTTACGGTTTCCGGAGACGCTTAGCAGTCGGAATCTAGTCCCGCAGGAGTTCTTTTACGTTCCAATGAATCTACTGACACGAGGCTAACGTATTTCAGCACCTTCAAATATCACCGGACTGAGCCAGGATCGAACCTGCCAAGTTTGGGTTAGAAGGCCAGTACCTTAACCGTCTGAGCCACTCATCCCGGCAGAAGTAGTAGAAGAAGAGGAAGGACTTGGAACAGTATCGTTCTAGACCATTAAAATATTATCTTCTGCGTGTAATATTGATATTAATTTCTTGCCATATTATGTACGTTACTTTTAGTAGCACAGATTCACTGTAGAACGAAATCGACTTTTCTTGATTACGTGCAAATTTCTTCATAATTGAGAAATGACCTCGACGCAGCCCCGCAGGAATATTTTTCTCCAGGGAGGATAGTTCTCAGACGTACAGTCACGTTAATTTAAAATACAGAAAAACTGGGCAAAAAATGGAAATAACATTTTCAATGGGCCATATTGCCTCGCGTTCAATGCAATTGTGATCATGTCTTTTACAAAACTATTCCCATTCCTTTTATCATGGCTGTAACTTTAACACAATCAAGAGGGTAAAAAAGAGGACAGAGAGGGAGAAAGCTGGTGATAAAGTAGGAGAACAAAAGAGAAAGCGGAGCCCAGGAGCCATTGCTGTGTTACCCCCACTCGTAACACAACAATAAAACAGGCCTTGCTTTGCTTATAGATTTACGATTGACGTCACCGAAAATGGCGGCCTACTAGAACGCTTTATGACGCCAGGCATGCTTAAGCGTACTTTATGGTACCAGTTACCACCGCTAGCGCTCTCTGCATACGTACACACCACCGATACAAATCGCACGCCATACTACTTTTTATTTCAATTCTTCCTCCCTCTGTGTTTGTCTTTTTCCATAGGAATGAAGCCACTCTGCTCTAAACCCCGCGGTTTAACTTGTCCGCGAGCGGTAGACAGGCTTTTACCTTTTATCACTTTGGTTACTCATTGCATTAGTGGTTGCAAGATACAAAGTGGGCTTTCAACATTCTGAATTTGTGAAGAAGGAGAACCATTTAATTAATTAATTAATTAGTTAAAATCACCCACAGTCCAAGCCCTCCAGGCATGCAACTTGAAACATCCTACGAGTAGGTATGAGCTACGAATTTGAGGTAAATAAAATGTAATAAAGTATAAGAATGTATCCCCAATTTATTCCTAAAAATTACAATCCTTTTTTTAATAATCATTGTCCGGTCGATTAGATTAGCAGTTTGCCTTTTTCTACGACCATGAGCGCTAATGTGAGTCAATGCATTGCTTCACTTAAGCCGTTATAACTAAATTCGGTGGGGACATATTTCAAAAATCAAGAAATACCTTAGGGTATTGAATCAATGAACACATTACATAAAGACTTAATCTAAATATGTTAATTTGGCTATAATTTGAATAAAAAAGGAAACGACTAAGAATATAGACGATTTTAGGATACTTTTCTCGAACTGCAATTAGGCCGCAAGCGATTTTCGACTTTTTAAAAATATTTTGATAGAGCTACCCAAGACTCACAATTTCAAAACTTTTCGGGCCCTTTAAGCCTTTCAACGTTCGGCAAGATTGAGGAAATTCCTTAATTTTACGTTTTTAGTAGTATGGGAACCCATATTTTGTCTGATAATGAAACTGTGGAGGGCCGTGGCAGGATTGAATGCCAGTTAAGAAATATGAAATCTGGAATAGGTGCGTCAATTCAAGTATTTAGGATGTGTGTTATCATTAAGCGAAATTTAATTTAAGTGCGTCAAAGCTAATGCAATGAGCTTGCAGTTGTAAACACTATTTTATTAGAAAGAGTGCAGCTCACGGAATAAACAATCTTTAAACCGGTCTGCTTTCAGTCCATCTTTGCTGTACGGGATTAAAAACTGGGTGGACTCGCGATATCTTATTTGTAAGTTGGAAGTAACGGATACGAAAATTTATTGCTGGTGCAAACAGGTGGGAACAGAGGCAGGAGGGTACTGGGAACGTGGAGATAAGTGCCAAGTTATCAATGAAATCGATAGATGGAGGTGTACGATTCTTCTTCTTCTTCTTCTTCTTCGTAGCATTTATCCTGCTTAATTGCAGGGTATGCTGTTCTGCATTTCCTTTTCCACTTGAAGCGCTCTTGTGAATCTGTAGGGGAGATTTTCGCCACATGCATGTCCTCCCTCAGAGTGTCGAGCCAGCGCCCTCGTAGTCTGCGTCCCTCAGGACTTTCTCGCTACTGAAGAACACCTTCTGCGTAGCACGTGGCCATACCATCGCAAACGATTCTCTCGCATTTTCTCAGGGATTGGGGCCACTACAAATGCCATCGGAACATCCTAATTTCTAATGTGGTCCAGTCTAGTGAGTCCCATTGGCCGGCGAAGCATCTTTATCTGCATGACACGCAGCTGTTTTTCATGTCTCCTTGTGAATGGCCAACACTCGGTTCCATACAGTGCCACAGGTCCAATGATGTTTCTATAGATTTGGGATTTCAGATACATTGGCACCGTCTGATCAAAAAGGACTCCTGTGACTTGGCGTCACTTCATCCAGGCAGCGTAGATTCTGCTTCAAACATCTGGGAGCGTGTCTCCATCCGATTGGGTAAGTGATCCCAGATATTTGAATTGAGATGTTTTGAGAATATCAACACCTTCGATGTTGATTGACCGATCAATTTGTACGCCACACTCAAGGTGCGCTGCCTTCCCGACGTTAAGTCGCAGGCCATATCTGTCCACGGATATCATACAACTCTTACAACGTTGGACTAGTTGTTGCAAACCTTGACGAGATTCCCAGGTGACCATAACATCATAAGCATAGAGTAGTAATAATAATAACAAGAAGAAGAAGAGGAGGATGAAAGAAAATAAGAAGAAGGCTGCTTTCTTGCTGCAAGTTGTGGATTCTTCTCTGCATGCTGGCATGATAAGTCACGACGGTTTTTTCTGAATTTATAGTGCACCCCCAAGACTGAATTGTTTGTGTCCTGATGCTCAGAGTTTTACGCAGTTATGTACTGGAATGCAAATTTACTGAAACTAGTAACAGGTATACTGTGGCCTGCATAACGGTAATGGTGTCGTATTTGCATTGAACAATTTGCATGGCCCATCAGAACCCATAGAATTGATGTTACACTCGCTACTTTATGGATGTGTGGGCTGCATTACACTTCCTAATAAACAAATTAGTTTGCATTTCTGTCTAAATGTCAGAGGTCTTCTGATGGCTTTGCAGTAGATAAACTGAAGATAACAGCTAAAACCTAGCAACACTCTTAAATTCACCGAGAAACTTGGCCGCTCTCTATGCCTCACGTAGCTGTGAACTTCCATTCAATAGATGATGGGTTCGAACCCCACTGTCGGCAACCCTGGTGATGATTTTTCACACTTAACAAATACTAGGGCTGTGGCTTACTTAAAACCACGGTCGCTTCCCTCGCAATTCTTGTGATGTCTTATCCCAGCACCTCCATAAAAAAACTGTCTGTGTCAGCTTGACGTAAATAAAAATCTTACATTATTCATCTTCTTCGTCCCCTTCTTCTTTCACTTTAGTAGCTTTTTCTTCCAGTTTAGTTGAGTATTATATCTAAAGAGAATGTTTTGACCCTCAGTCCCCCAACATACAAAAACCAGGCTGTAACTCGTGCCACAGAAAAGCATCGTACACTGGCCGAAGGGGAAGCTACAATACTATCTTCTGGATGAAGTATCCAATCTTCAAAGTAAGAAAGTAAGTGTTTGGATAGGAATTTCCTAAAATTGCTGCTGCATCCTAAATAATACAAGTATAGTTGATATCAACTATTGATTCTGAGACTCGTAATAAAAGTCCAGTTCTCAATAAATGCAATATGATAAAAATGATTCCATTTAATTGAATAACAATACATGTTTAATAAATTTATCAACTTTATTTTATCCCTAAATGTGATTAGTTTTCATTACAGGTGTTTAAATATTCGTAGGTAACTGCATTGCGATCGTAATGCGTAATTCCGAAGCTCTTCAGTGTTTTGTTCTCGATAACTAAAATTATTGAAATATTCATATTAACCGGGTAATTTATGAAACCAAGTGGATGGTGTGGTGTACTGTTGGTATGTGTGGTGTCTACTCAATAATAATAACAACAACAATAATAATAATAATAATAATACCACCACCGCAGTGTAGGGTTACTGGGAGGTTCCCAGTTAGATTCCCGGCCACGTCAGGTGAATACAAAGTAATAAGAGTGTGGGAGACTAAGCACAGCTCCTGCAAAAACTACTCCTCACGCGCAAGCCGACTTACGGGAATAAGAACCTGTCGAGCAACGCCAAACTGCGACACTATACGATGACCCTCCGGAACGCTGCATTGCACGCTACTCAAACCATGACATGGGGCGAAAGAGCTTGCATTCGATTGGAAAAGGAGGAAAGAAAGATCCTGATCGATATTTTGGGTACAAAAAAGCAGGGTCAAATATGGGTGCATAGATCAAGGCAGGAGCTATACGAGAAAGTAGAACCAATTTCAACAGAATTACGGAAAAGAGGTCGAGTTTCGTTGGATATTTGATGAGGATGGATCACAACAGATTGACGAAGATATGGAATGCGACATGCTTAACGGAAAATAACTGGATAAAGGAAGTTAGGGAGGATTGGAAGGCTATTAGCATAATATAAAATTATCCACTAACGACTGTACATGACAGATCTGCTTACAAAAGCTCGTCGAAAGTCATAAATGGACGGATACTAAGATCAAGGTTCAAATCACGGAAGCGGTGATAAATAAGAGTTAAAGTATGAGGAGGTGTTGGGAAGGACGAAGACGTGCTGAAATGGTCACTCGAGATCCTAAGGGTCGAAACGAATATATATATATTCGTTTACGGCCATTAGAGACCACGTTAGATAACAATTACATGTTTCTGGAAGCCTTCCTCGCAGCCCAGAACTTTGGCATTCTTTCTCTGGCAGCCTCTCTTCTTTCTTCCGTCTACCCACGGCTAAGTTTTGTTTCGTCATGGAATCCCTGAAATCTGTTGAAATAAATAAATAAATAAATAAATAAATAAATAAATAAATAAATAAATAAATAAATAAATAAATAAATAAATAAATAAATAAATAAATAAATAAATAAATAAATAAATAAATAAATAAATAAAAATAAATATAAATAAATAAATAAATAAATAAATAAATAAATAAATAAATAAATAAATAAATAAATAAATAAATAAATAAATAATGCCAGTCCCGTGGTGTAGGGTAACTCGGAGGCCCTAGTTCTATTTCCGGCTAGGTCAGGGATTTTTACCTGCACCCGAGGTTTGGTTCGAGGTCCATTGACCTACGTGATTACAACTGAGGAACTATCTGACAATGAGATAGTGGCCCCGGTCTATGAAGTCAAGAATAACGGCCGAGAGGATTTGTCACACTGACACGCGTTACCTCATAATTTCCAACTGTTCCGGTGAGCAGCAGTCGCTTGGTAGGCCAGAGATATATGTAGATTTAAATAAGGAACAGACAGGCAGACAGGCAGACAGACAGACAGACAGACAGACAGACAGACAGACAGACAGACAGACAGACAGACAGACAGACAGACAGACATTTTACTTTATGCTAGCTGTAGTACCTGTCGTTGTCGAGACAGTCACTTACCATCCCCATGATTACATTTTGGTCCACCCCCCAAGTGGTTCACTGGATTTTGAGCCAAACTCCTCATTCCTATCAGCACCAGATAGAGGTGATCGAATAGCTGGAATACCTTGCTGGACCAGTGTGTTACGTACCAGAAGAATGGCATGCTACGTAAGAAAGTTATTTAAATTTACCAGCTGTTTCCCACCAGTATTCAGACAGGCTGTTATACTGGACGCAGCAGTAATGCCATCTATCGGATATGAGTGGTAGTAGAAGAGTAAAAGCACATCACAATAATCAATAGTCAATGTAATGTTATTGTTGATGAATTTTTTGAGATTTTGACGTTGCAGGCCTTCATATTTAACTTCCTTCCAACTCTGTGAAATAGGGTGTCCAATATAAATGCTGTCCTTTCTCATTTCAGGACATACCTTCACGATATTTTTCGATATTTTGACAGTCATATTTTCAATTTTCATTTCCGATACGGGCTGTTCTCTACGCGGTTTTAACCTTAAGTCAATCACGACAAAATCCACGACAACCATTGAACGATATGTCCACGTTAGCGAAACTCAGTGTTGACGTGGGTTAAGCAACAAAAGTATAAATTCATGAATATCTGTATTATCAAAGCCGATACGGTAAAGGAGTAAAATATATAAATAATCGGAAATTGCATTAACTGCAACATTTCTTATGTAATGTTTATCGGTAGGACCATTAATAACTAGAGGCCGGAATTTTATGCATTAATAGGTTAGAATGCAAACTTACTGAAGCGAGAAGCAAGAATAGTCTACCTTCACAACGATTATGCTATGGGGTTTGCATAAGCATTAGGAGTACGGCCTATCAGAACCCCTATAATTTATGTTACTCTTTCTACATTATGGAAGAGCGGGTGGCCGACATTTCCTACTAACCAAATTAGTTTGCAATCTAACCTGTTACCGCATGAAAATCCGCGCTTAAGATAATAACATACATATATGAGAATTAAATTTAGGTCATCCCCTCAACTACCATTGCATTCAGTGTCAATAATATCATTTATAACCTAGATTGTAGTGCCTTTTTCCGCGAATTCATATATCGATTTTCATTTAGTTCCGTTCAGACATTTTTCCGCGTACGTGCATATAATTATACAGGCAGAAAAATATGCCGGAAGTTTAAATGTTGCATTTCCTGCTTAGTGTGGACATGATCAAAACAGAAATCTCTCTTAACTATATATGATGCTTAATTCTGTCCCCATTCACAGCGATATTGAGGAAATGAGAAGGACAGAACAACTGAAACTGGTTTCACTTATAGATTTCTATGTCTCCTTTACAAGTGAAATAGAATGAACGTCTCATTACCAGGATTTTTGTACTATTTTAAAAAGAATATGTTTCCAGCAGCGAAGTTACTCTCTCATCGCTATGTGATAATCCTATGGGGATAAATACTGACCCACAGCATATGAATCACTTAGAAGGACAATTCGTTGATACAGTTGATGCAATACTGAACGTCAGGTGACAGAACAAAGCTGATATATTATCACATAGCAGTTTTTCTACGCACAAAGGTGATATATATATATATATATATATATATATATATTCAGTACTATAGATCCCTTTTGCGGCGCTCACAAGTAACCGATCGTGAAAAAAGAGCATTCAAAAGAAAGAGAATATACATTAGCAGTGATGAATTGTACTCTCATTTCACACATATCAAAAACTTCTTTAAAATGAGTTTAAAAATGTGTACGAAGTGTGCGATTTGTAAATGCTGTTGCTGTAGGAAAGTACGCACCATCATAGCTGCCACTTCACATTTTGGCCGCTGGGACGCCTGTTTTATTTACTTATAATATGCTGTAATTATCAGTTAAACCAAAGGTTACTTCCGGATTACTCGTCAGTATAATAATGCACTTGCACTTGCTTCCGATTAAGTGGATACCATAAATGTTAAAAAATCTATAATTACATTAAGTGGTAAGAGTGCCTAATATTGTACTGATTTGTGCGTTTCTAGGTTCACCAGTAGTTCGCTAGGGGCTACTCCACCACATTTTTATAAACATGCGAGGTTTCTCGCACGGTTCACCTAGTATAGATTATTCTCATTCCGTACTTACCAATTCATTTTTATGCCTTCAGTATCATTTATTCAAAGGACAATGATTCCTAAGCAAATCTTAAATAAGTTGTCTTCTGGCCTCCTATGCTTACACATTCCACTGCGTCAGCTTCCAATGTATTACACATCACGTTCTGAACAAAAATCAAAAAGATCGAAAATCAGGAATGCGAAAGACAACAATCGCATCTTACTCCTGGTATAATGTCCTGAATATCACGCATAGAAAACAGGCTGGATGCTGTATATTATATCACTAATTCGACGTAGAAATGATATAACTTTCCTAATGGTACATCATTTCCAAGCCATTGGCTGTAAAAATAGGAAAGGAAAATTATTGAGCCGTGTCATTTTAATTCGAATTCATAATTTTTCTGCCCGGGCTCTTTCTCCTCTAATCAGTCACACGACAAATATAACGGAAAAAAGAAGAGGGTATGAATGACAAATGCAGAAATGATTGATACGCATTAATGCACGTTTAGTTAGAGCCACATGACATGTTGACGGAAATTTAATTTTAAACGTGCTCTGGAATGAGGACATTAATAAAAACTGAAAAGGACAATAACGGTTGAGTTACGCACCAATAAGCTTATTTTCACTACTTTGTTCCTTAGCCCGTATTTATTACCTCATCAATTGTATTCTCTCCCTCTGTTGATTCTCCTTCGATTTCAATTTCTCATATTGCTGTGAAGAGATGAAGAGTAGAAGTGGATATCGCACAATATTCCAGTATTTTTTCATGCGTTCCAAACAAAAGTATTATTCTAAATATATTTTCAGTGATCCGGTCGTTTCTATCCCTCAACGAGTCGTGCAGAGTGTTGGGATCAAATTATAAGGGCTGTTCAAAAAGAAACGAGCCGGAGCGCATGAAATGAATACCTGTACCTTTACTTGAAATGTATTGACCAGAACTTTTGAGTCACTTGTCGCTCTGCAACACAATGCGGCGAATGGCCGTCTCCTAGAGTTCCTGGGGCTGCGTTGTGAACCAGTTCCGAACGTACTGGTTAACGTCTCGTCCGAGGTAAGTCGTTTGCTTCTCAGATCCTTCTTTACCTCACCTTGGATGTTTTGAATGGTGACGACCCTGTATGCTTCCACTGGAGTTTTTGTCGTTTTCACTCGGGTTTGAAGTGATGACTGATGACACCATGTGTTGTCTCCAGCGACCACTCGTGACAGGAACTCATCCCCTACCTTGGCAAAGCGCAACCGATGTTCAAGAGAGAGTTCCATTCGACATGTTTCCTGTGCTACTTGAATACTGTGAGTCACTCACTGGGCGCAATTTAGCAAAATTTCAATCTCTCCTTAATGATGGCGTTAACGCTTCAGATGCTCACTATGACATCTGCGGCAATGGCTGCCAGAGTAACACTTCTGTCTTACATTAGGACGGATCGTTTGTGCCACGCCTTGACAGGTGCTACGGACATGCAGTGTTCTCCGTACACTTGTGCAATTATTCGATGATTTTTTGATTCCTCTCACTCCTTCTGCTCCCAGGAAACTCTCTACACCCTTTTGCTCTTATTTTGAAGTCCCCATTTCTCTCTTGTCAGTAGGAATGGTTGAGTGGACGATCAACGGGTACGCGTGCTCGCCCTGTCGTCACGTGGTGTGCACCACTGTGCCTCCAGCGGCCAGTTTAGGAACTAAGCGCTCTTATAGGGTCCGCACCTTCTTCCACAGGTTTTCATTTTATGGTCCTTAGCTCGCTTCTTTTTGAATGGCCCTCATACGTTTCTTTCACATTTAGTTAGTGATCATATGGTAACCTTCCCCACCTTTCAGAGTTTTTTCTGCTTGAATAGATCCATTGTTGCTCCTAACAAAGTGATTTCTGAACGCCGTGACTGCTAACGTAAGAATGAGTAATCTCCGTGTTTGGCTCCTGAATATACATTTTTTCTCTCTCCTGAATGATTTGGTCGGTTCCTTTTGCATAGAGTGCGTCATCGAGCGATATGTTATGCGCATTTTCATTTGTCATACTTATTCTTAAGACGGATATGATTTTTGTTTATCTGGAATTAGTGTCATTAGTTTCCTGACACAATTATAACCATGGCAACCAGTGTTCCTCTATGTATACTTGGTCAGCAGCGACATCTTCTCACTGTGCGTTCTTTTTCTGCAACTATGAGCTTGAGAACATCTCTATTGATGAACCCCGTTCTTTTCTTGTATCCAAAATTAAATTTCTTGAAATGACCCAAGAAAAAGTAACCCAGGAGCTTTGAACAAGCGACAACCAAGCTGAAGCTACACTGCATGGCTGGATAATAACATTATTATTATTAATAATAATTAATAATTACTACTAATAATAATAATAATAATAATAATAATAATAATAATAATTGTAGCGCGGGTACAACTTCTCTGTCCAGTTGAATTGCGGGCCTTCTAGAAGGCCATCTGTGCTAGGACTCTCGAACTAATTTAACTCAAGATACTTGGACCTTTAACCATCAGATGTCTCTACCATCGGCCTATGTGCCACCTCTGGTGAGATTAAGGACAACTAAGTCTGAAGGGAGTTTAATTTCTTTTGAATGTCGCAAACCTTAAGTTTTGTAGATTTTTTAATTTGTATCTATGTTGTCAACACTCCTTCGCCTTCCTTGTTCCTTAAGTTATTAACCAATAAGGAATTTTGTGTACATTTCTCTAGCCATTTAAAATGGGGGGTGTGCACAGGACTTCTGCCTATCTCAAGAGAGTTATGGAATCTTCCTCTCTGAGATGTTATAAAACCTGGGCGCTTTAGGGCCGTATTGTCACCTTCATCGCTCCGGTATAGTGTGTGTATGGTGTAATTAGGAGGCAGGGGCAACAGGCCGGCATTCGGAAGTTAATGGCAGACATCTCTACACATGTGATACATCTAGGCAGATAACTTGAGGGGAAGGTTTCAAACTTCTTTCCTTAATGTAAAGTTCTAAAGTCTTTGTTTAAATCTCAATTTTTGGCAAGTCTTTGGACTTTGTTCATATTCCTGCTGGGAAATATGTAAATTAAAGGAACAAAAGGTGTTCACGCTCTATTGATGCCCATTCAACTTGGTATGGGGTGACTAACATATCCTAAACATCTAAATTCTTCACTCGCCTTCACCATTTAATATTTTTCGTGTAGTCACCCCTCTGTAGTATAGACATAGACTCTGCAACTTCGGGCCATAAGTCCATTTAGGATTTTAAGTGTCTTTCTAAAAGTGCAAGTGATTCGCCTTATAGGCTTCAGGACTGATCGTCTTAAACCTTTTAATTTTACATTATGGCCGTTTAGTATGGGCATTGATAGCCCCGGTTTAAAGTGTAATTTTTGATGAACGAGTGTGTAACGGACTGTTGAGCAGCAGTGACTGAAAACGCTGTCATTGAAACTTGTAAGCCATAATTTTGTAAGAAGCTTGTGCCTCTTAGAGGCGGGACTACAGTAACGTTTTGGAGCTAAGTCTCCTAGGATGTAGGAGCAAATATGCTCCTGAAAAGTAGTGTACCTGCAGAGCTACAATGCTCATCCCTGATTTTTGAACTTAGAGTCCGCTGTTGTTAACCGAGCTGACCGGCTCATCATAATATTGTTGTTGTTCATTCAAATTATCAAATTTTAAATTCAAGAAATAAAATTTCAAAATTTTGTGCTTTAAATTAAGCTCGGGTCATTTCCAAAATAATAATAATAATAATAATAATAATAATAATAATAATAATAATAACCCGTGTGGGGATTTACCGGTTACCTCCATCGGGCGCGTCCCATTGGAATTGGGGAAGCTCGCTGGCTCTGCCGCCAGCAGAGTCAGAGGGTAGTAGGGAAATAAAATACCACCGTGAAAAAAAAAAACTGGTCCCTTGCCAGGGTTACGGCGAAGACTGGTAAATGACCAGAAGCCAGAAAACATCTTGAGGCAACCTCTAGGGCTAACAACCCTAGTTGTAAAAGGATGGGTACCCGTCCAAAGAAAAGTCAAGTCAAAAAGCATGATGGCACAACATTTCAAGAAATATACCCCAGGGGGTAAATCTTCGGATAAATCCCTCGTCGTGAATGCCACGGCGCACGAGTCTCATTCGGATTCTGGGGGAGACTCGACACCATGCAAGAGACGAGTCGGAGCGTCTTGGTGTACCCCGAAGAGTCAAAAACTCAGGCCAAAATCTAAAACTTTTCTAGCAACTTTCAACATAAATTCAATTACACAAACTGGCAAGCTGAAAACCCTCACCAAAGCTCTTCACGAAAATCAGATATCCATAATGGCCCTACAGGAAACAAGGTACCCAGATGAAGAGATTTTTGAATCCGAAGGCTACCGATTTTTCAAGAGCAAAGCGCAAAGAGGAATCCTTAATGGAGCTGTGATGCTTGAAACCGCGTTTGCTGTTAGAACCAAGATCCTTAAATCGGTTGTAAATTTCGAACCTGTGAATGACAGATTGTCTATACTCACAATTAAATGCGCGAACAAAACCTACGCCCTAGTTAACGCACATGCTCCTACAAACGATAAGAACAAGTCTGATCCAGACGAAGTTGATAATTTCTAGGACCTACTGGATGAAAAATTGAACAAAATCCCCAAACACCATGTCAAGCTTCTTTTGGGTGACTTCAATGCCCAACTAGGACGTGAACAGTAGTACAAGAAAGTTATAGGAAATTACCCTGCTCACAAAAGAACCAATCCCAACGGCAAAAGACTGGTGTCCATTTGCGAAAATCACAACCTGCAGGTCATGTCGACCCACTTTCGCCATCTACTCAGAAAGCAAATGTCTTGGCATTCTCGCGTCCAAACTCTCGGAGAGTTCCAAATTGATCATGTTGTAATCTCCAGGAGAAACAGCCCAGAGATTATGAATGTCAAGGTAAAGAAAGGCATCAATGTGGCCTTAGATCATTATATGTCTCTTATCAAATTCAAACCAATTCCCGCAAACACAAGGAAGACAACCAACCAGGTCACACGCTTCGACAATGATAAACTTCGGCAAAGGGTCGAGAAGTTCCAGGAGAAGGCTAGACCAAATGACTGTGACTTTAACAACGCCAAACGTTTCCTTGTTGAGGCCGCCAAAGACGTAGCAGAAATCAAGAGAAGCAAAAAGCATGCCTGGTGGAATGGTACCTGCGAATCAGTCCTCCAAGAAAGACTCAATGCGTGGAAACAGTACTACTCTACGAAATCAGAAAATGATTGGGAAACCTACAAAACCCAACGTGCCCAAGCAGCTAGGGTGTTCAGAACTGAGAAACGTAAATACGAAAAATCTCTCATTGAAGAGATAGAACAAATCTTTAGGAAGATTGAAAGCAGAGAGTACTACAGAGCCTTCAAACGCAAACTCACTGGCTATAAACCACCATCTCTATGCTTTGAGCGAAAGGATGGCACACTGGCGACGTCAAATGAAGAAAATTGCAGCATTCTGGCAGATTACTTCAAGAATTTACTTAATTGCTCTAAACTGCAAAGCGCCATTGAGACCAAGGAACCCTTACTCAGGTACCCAGATTCCAGACCACCCGACAGAGATGAAATCAAGCGCCACATTGCCCGTCTCAAAAATAACAAAGCGCCGGGGGAAGACTCTGTAGTAGCTGAACTATGGAAATATGCCCCAGAGGAATCACTTGATATCTTGCAAAAGCAAATAGAAGAAATTTGGAACAAGGAGACCCTACCCGAAGATTGGAAAATAGCTTTGATCCATCCATTACACAAAAAAGGCAGCATGAAGAACATCAACAACTACAGAGGAATATCTTTGCTACCCATGACTTACAAAATTCTATCACTTGCCATCCTGGAGCATTTGGAAGCATAAGTCGAACATCAAATAGGTGAATACCAAGGAGGGTTCAGAAAAGGTCGCTCAACAGCTGAACAGATCCAAAATCTCAAAACGATCATCAGATATTGTACGCTAAGGTCCAAGCAGTATGTGTCTGTCTTTGTGGACTTTAAGAAAGCGTACGACTCCATTGACCGGGAAGTCCTGCTAAACATCTTAAATGAATTTGGAGTTGATTTGAAACTGCTGGCATTAATTAGAGCCACCCTGACCGATACAAAATCCAAGGTGAAGTTCCACGGATGTCTCTCGCATTCCTTTCACATCAAAACAGGAGTCCGACAAGGTGATGGGCTATCCCCGATACTCTTCAACTGTGTTGTTGAAAAGATCATCAGAACCTGGCGGGTGAGATTACAGGAAACCAACTACAGTCCATTAAGAATAGGAACCAAATCATTTGCCGATGATATTGCTGTTCTCTCAAACGACATAGAAACCGCTAGAGCTCAAGTTGAAATTTTAAAGAAAATTGCCGAACAAACTGGTTTGCAGATATCGTTTGAGAAAACAGAAGTAATGACTAACATCAAAGAAGCTCCACCAAAACTCCATACGAAATACGGGGACATCACCCGAATAGACAAATTCAAATACCTGGGTGAGATCATCATGAAAAATGAACTGGACAAAGAAGCACTTCAGGAGCGAGTACGCAAACTGGAAATAGCCTACCAAACATCCCGCACAATCTACAACAAAAAATGCCTTTCCCGAAACACCAAGATACGTTACTATGAAACAGTTCTGAAGCCAGTAGTTCTATATGCAGCCGAAAGCCTGTCTCTAAATGCCAACAAAGGACTCCTTGAAGAACTGGAGAAAAGAGAACGCAAAATTGTGAGAGGAATATTGGGATCAAAGTACAGAAATGGAATCCATCAAAAGAGATCCAACAAGGAAGTCTACAGCAAAATAGAGAAAATTACCGACACAATCAGAAAAAGACGGGCACGATTTTACGGTCATCTGAAAAGAATGGACGGAAGAAAGTTAACTAAAGAAATCTTTCACTTTTTTGATTCAAACCCCAAAACCACAATTCCCTGGTTTAGAAATACCAAAGAAGACCTGCAAATGCTACATATCTCAGCTGAAGACGCCCTTAACAGAGATCTCTTCCGCAGGAAAATATTGACGAACGGGCTAAACCGAGACGAGCAGCCGAAGAGAAGACACGGTGCCCCTTGGACAGAGGAGCGTAAGCAGGCCCACTCACAAAGAATGAGGGAAATTAGGGCTCTAAAGAAGGCCAAGTTCAGTGTCAAATGCAACAAGACTTAACGTGGTCCTTGATGGCCCCAGCGAATTATACATATATAATAATAATAATAATAATAATAATAATAATAATAATAATAATAATAATAATAATAATAATAATAATAGTAATAATCCATATATTAAAATAATTTACTAGAAAGAATTTTGGAAAATCCGTCCGTTCGTTCAACTGGACCGATTTGCTTATTTTATTTTTTATTACCTCCGGAATTACCTGCCGGTGAACCATGAGACATTGATAGGTCTCTAAGTTCAGCCAACATTGCCACGCAGAATCAGAACGAAAGTCTACATTCTAGCATCTGGAGAAAGTGTCCAAAGGAAACTTTTGTATCAAGAAAAAGACTTGAAATTGGTGTATGCAGTGCAACAATAGACTTGCAGTCGGATATCAAAAGAGCGTCAGTCTCTCATGTGACAGAAAAATCAGTCCTTAGGCTGATGTTTGCAGGAAGTATGAAATACAGCGATCGTCCTCTGAGAAGAAGAAAGTAATTCGACGGAAGGCGAAGGTCACAAACATGAAGAAAGAGGCGGAAAAGCGGAAGACGGAGGGTGTGACTTATGCTGCAGGACAGTTCTAATGAATAAGTCAAGTGACAATATTAAAAAATATGCATGATTTTAGAAAAATGCTATTTTCTCAGTTTCACATTTTCAGATGCATAAAATGTCCTACCCATTACAGATATGATGCTATTACCTTTAAAATTCACATGAATGTTCTTTAGTACATTATACATAAACGTGTGCATTACTTTTATAATTGAAATTCTGGTTTACCTGTAAACAAATTTCAAACCTTAAAATGTCCATAATTTTACAAAAAATAAAATTCAATAGGGGAAAATATCCTATCTCCATAGTAAATAATACAATCTCAAAAATTATGCACAGTTTCATTTATATAAGAATAAGGTACTAGATCATTATTTAAAAAATGTGCTATCTCGATTGCTTTGGTGCGCTCAACATTTAGAATATTTGAATAATTTCCATATAAATATTGGAAAATAATTAATATCTATGAAACCAGTAAAGCTATACTGATCAAATTTTGTGCAGATATTCATAATAGTACACACCTTGAGCCAATCAAACATTAAGGTGATATCTTAAGTTTTACAGGAATTCGAAATTTCAGTCCCAGTGCCCCTTAAATGATCACTCCAATAACCCGCAATGCATTAGTACTTGGCAGGTTGCTAAGCGATGAACACTTTCATTAATAATCTGATGTGTGATTTTCATCCTTAGTAATGTCATTGCGTGTTTGATTACTACCTGTCAAGCCAGAGGGAATACACATCCTCTGATTCACGGAAGAGTACTAGTCCCTGCAAGGTATTCTTTGATTCTCTAACCTATCCTAGCTTCCAAATACATTCAACAGATGTCAGAGTGGTCCTAATAAATTACATTCTGCTAAGAGAAAAATACGTTTACGTATAAACGAACGTCATAATGACATACGCCTTAGACATTATCTGGGAAAACCTATCTAAATATAACCCAGCTACACTAGGAAGAGTAAGAGCAAGCATCTTTAAAAAAATTCTGCCTGAAAAAAAAAACCGTCCTTCGAGACTAACCTATGAGCTTACAATATCAAAGCAGAACTACAATATAAAAGTACCGTTGCCTTCTACGACACAATACCAAGGTTTACATCAAGAATTAAAGGATAAAAAATGGAATATACAGCTAGATTTTCACCAAACAGACGACGTGATGACGTCAGAATGGATGAATTCTGACTACGACCATACGGTGTTTCCTATTAAATATTCAATAAACAATTCAAAGGAGCAGGCAAACAATATGAATATGAAAAGCATGTCAAGACGAGTTGTCCGACCTATTTTGACGAAAGCTGCGGAGCAGCACGGGTCTTCTTCTTCTTCTTCTCCTCCTTCTAATAAGAACAATAATAATACTAATAATAATAATAATAATAACAATAACAATAATATGTATGTTTTCGAAGGTGACAGCAGTTTACAAATTGTGAGTGACCACGGGAACACTGATTTCTAAATGGAAGCCAAATAATTAGAAAGTTACATAATATTCAAGAGAATCAAATTACCCATAATGAATTGCAGATGAAGACATTGTTGTGTGATGATGCAATAAAAGTAAAACTTCGGCAGCGTATGGTGAAATGTTACATTTGGTCTACTCTCCTTTATGGGATTGAAGCTTTGACGTTAAAAGAGGAGACCATCAAAAGACTCGAAGGCTCAGAACTTTGGCTTCATAGAAGAATGCTTAGAGTCACGTGGATTGACCATGCCACTAATGAAAAAGTATTACAGAGAGCAAAATGCAAAAAAAAGAACAGGTAGTCACCATCAAATGCAGAAAAATTAAATACCGAGGGTATGTTTTGCGTGGTGAAAAGTACGCACTTTTACATCTAATTTTGAAAGGCAAAACTGAATGGCGCCGAGGAGTAGACAGAAGGAGAACAACATGCCTTACGAATATTAAAGGCTGGACAAGCATAAAAAGCACTGAACTGTACCGTGTTGCTGAAAACAGGAAGGCGCTCTCCACATTGATCGCCAACGTCCGGGAGACTGGGCAGAATATTGTGAATAGTAAATTCAGAATTTTAGAAATGCTGTCACTTAGGTATAATATAGAAGGTGATTTAGGATGCTGACTGAGACTTTCATGAGAGTTACTGTGATGTTCTATTTATTTTTACGAGTTGTTTTAAGTCTCAACGACATAGATAAGTCTTATGGAGAAAGGGCTAGGAATGGGAATGAAGCGTATGGCCTTAATTAAGGTACAGCCTTAGTATTTTCCTGATGTGAAAATGGGAAACCACGGAGAACCACCTTCAGGGCTGCCGGCAGTATCTCCTGAATACTGTATACTGTCCGCACTTAACTAACTGCAGCTTTCGAGCTCATTGTCTTAAAAACACGTGGGTATATTTTCTCCGCTACATGGAAAAGCATAAAATCGTATCTATCTATCTATTAGGTCATCAGCCCAGAGGCTGGTTGGATCCTCAAATAGCACCACCAAAGGTTATGCGGTTATAAGGAAACCGCAAAAACCAATGGCAGCACCAAAATGAGGCGTACTAGGCAAGACAAGGAGTGAGGTAGTTTGCCATTGCTTTCCTCACTGAGTCAGAAAGTGCTATTGCAGCATGACTGACCCTATGAGCAACACCTTTCATAACATTCAGATGCAATAGTCGTGCTCTGAATGTCATTACTCAGCACCACCCATACCCCAGCAGCTTCCATATTGTCACAGCCATGGATGAGACTGGGACTTCGGTGGAAGCTACACTTTACTCTGGCCTGTGCCAAGAGATGGATACAAAAGTACTGTATCCATCAAGAAATGGCAGCAGGCAAAAATCGTATATATGTAAGAATACAGATTATTTTGTTGTTCCATTTTTAGTAACTTCTTACGACGTGCAGGGTTACAGATAATGTATCGTTTGACTCTTTTCAGACGGGAGAAAAAGGGTTCAGATAAATGGAAATAAAAATCAGTGTATGAACAAGAGAATTGTGAGAAAATGAAAACATTGTAGACGTTGTAAATATAACAAATAGAATAGTGAATGGCCAAATGACGGCAAGTATTTTTTGTGGAAACAGAATCATCGTTTATATTATTTCAGTAGTATAGATCCCTTTGCGGGGTTCACAACTAACCGATCTTGACAGATGAGCATTCAAAAGAAAGGGAGTAGGCATTAGCAGTGACTAACTGCACACTCATATATTTACAAAATGAATTCAAAAATTGTACGAAGTGTGCGATTTGCAAATACTGTTGCTGTAGGAAAGTGCGCGCCATCATAGCTGTCCACATCACATTATGGCCACTGAGACCCTTGTTTCATGTCATTATACCATTCTGTAATTATTAGTTAAGTAAAGAATGATAGTAAAATAAAAAAATACATCCGGAACATTCGTCAGTATAATAACGCACTTGCATATGCTTCCCTTCAAGTGAATACCATAAATGTTAAAAAATCAAAGATTATATTAAGTGGTAAGTAAGAGTGTCTAATATTGTACTGATCTGTGCATTCCTTAGTTCACCAGTAGTCCACCAGGTGTCTACTCCACAACATAATTTATGAAAAAGCGAGCTTTCTTCAAATCTTCAAATGTGCTTCGTTCGCTAGCGACGTACCACCCGATTCCAATGATACTGGTGGGTCGTACACCTGCTTCATATTAATCCTGAGCCTGTTGAATTGCAGTGATCCTTCGTCTAATTCTGGCAGATCAGTATTCGCTCTAAATTACATATGATAAGATTGATTTAAGGTATTTTAAGTGAGGGGGACGCCATTATGGGGGAAAGTGACATAAAAATAGATAAGATTTGAAGTAGAATATCTTACGCCATTTTTGCAATATAACTTCAGAGCTTCCAGAACTGGTAAACTTGTACTTCTTCTTAACAGTTAGCATCCTAAAAGTTTTCAGTGTTACTAGAAAATTAAGTTATTACCAATTTTTTAAGTGTAGTACAATTTAATTTTTAGTATGCATCCCAAATTTCAGGTACACTTTTCCAGGAAAAGGCTGCACTTCAGGAAGTGAAATGTCATAATCATGCCTACTAGGCTTGGTGTGTGATAATAATCTTCGGTTAGAACGAAAATTATGCTTACTTTTTATTTTCAGACAGTTTAAATTTGTGATCAAGAAAGTGAGAAAACTTTTTCTTCTTAAAATAAGCCCAGTGGGTCACTAAGGAATAAATTTGTTGTTTCTAAGTCTATCTTACAGATGACAGTACACACAAATATAACGTTTAATTTCATCTCTGTATATTTGATAGTTCCTTAGTAAAGTGAATCCGAAATTTGGGATGGATACTAAAGCGTATATTGTACTATATTGAAAAATATTGAATAACTCTATTTTCTAGTAATATTAAAACTTTTTGGACACTAACACATGCGAAGAAGTACAAATTTACCTGTTCTGAGTGTTCTTAATTTATATTGCCAAAATGGAGTAAGATTTTCTAGTTCAAATCTTACCTATTTTTATGTTACTTTTCCCTGTAATATCGTCCGCCTCCCATTAATATTGCTGTAGACAGCAGCTTTCGGTCTCAGTTAGGTCCACAAATCCAGAAATAATCATATAATGATCACAGTGGTGGTATGGCACATCACATGATTATTCTGTTGTGTAATTTAATGATAGATAACCACATAGTCTTTCCCACCCCGCTAATCTCTCAAAAATTACTGAACTTCGCATCTGTCAGTAAGAGAGTGGAGTTCGCCTGCTGCTGTTCACTCGGTGAGACCGTTGTGGTGGCGCCGCATCCAGCTAAGTTTGTGTTGGTTGAACTTTAGAACACGCCCATTTCTGCAGTGGATGGGCGGTTTAGTGATTTTGTTGATGAAGTTCTGGACGAAGAACTGTCTATACACTAAGAGGACTAGAGTGGGCAAACAATGAAGAACAATCATGCAATGGTGTTAACTGAACTGTTCGAATGCAAATAATTATACTGAAGAGAGTAGTATTCTGTCCTGCACTACGATTATGCTATGAGATCTGCATATATATTAGAGGTACTGTCTATCAGAACCCCTTGAATATTTATGTAACTCTCAGTATTTCAGAAGATGGCTATGATGTTATTTTTGGCGCTGGTCCAGTAATCGACGGAAAGAATGTTCAAACGTGATTTTTAAATCCCCATCCCTCTTTAGTTGTATTTCAATCCAGAAAGCCTGCTAGTTGTGTAATGTTGCAAATTCCTGAAGCAAAAGTAAGATACATTAAAATCGAGACCGAAACGTGGGAGGTTGTATTCTGTCGGATGAAGACATGTTGTTCTCAAGTAATTCGTTAGTATTCCTTTGCAATTAAATTCCATACAATTAAATAGTTTCTTATTCTATTAACTTTGCCATACCTGTGGGGTTCCAGGTGCGAACTCTGTCGCACATATCAATTTGGCCCTGTTTTAAGTCCGGGTGCCCTTCCTCAAATCAACCCCATATGGAGTGAATAGATGCAATTACTAATACATGTGGTGTCTGAAGATCAGAATGTTGGGACAAAAACAAACAGCCAGTCCCCGAGCCAGAAGAATTAATCAGACCTGAACCACGGACCCTCTGATCGCTGACCGTTCAGCAAAGGAGTCGGACAATTCAGTACTTTCACAAATAAAAATATATTTTTCAATTCCTGTGTAATTGATGACCTCCCCGGAATAAAACTTTAAGCAACAGATCTTTAACAGTGAGATTTCAGTGGAAATCATACATATCATCACGCCTCCATGCTGCGGTGTCATCTTATGTCTCACATTTGAACTTCAAGCTGTTTTACAGCCAGCAGAAACTTCACCTCGTAGGTGTAATGATGGAACATCCGTGCTTGTGTTGGTTCATTACCAGGTGTAACAGATCATTTAAGTGAAGGCCATAGACAAAGTCACATCAATATTTTGAAATATTTCCTTGACATTTTAATTGTTTATATTTTTATGGTTACACTGATATTATTTGTCATCATTTGTGTTTCATGTGCAGGATTTTTCTTCAGTTATATGCAAACCTAACACATACTTACAGATTATTTTCCACTGTATCACTTCTAATTCACACATTATTTTTAAAATCTTAAGTTATAAAAATAGGATATTGTTTTTAATAGTTGAACTCATTTGTACAATTTCATATGCAATTTGTTAGAGCAGTGTATACCATGAGTGCCGGCCCCGTTGTGTAAGGGTAGCGTGCGTGCCTCTTATCCGGAGGCCACGGGTTCGATTCCCGGCCACGTCACGGATTTTTACCTGGACCTGAGGGCTGTGATTGGAGGTCCACTCAGCCTAACTGATTATAATTGAGGAGCTAGCGGACGGTGAGATAGCGGCCCCAGTCTAGAAAGCCAAGAATAACGGCCGAAGGATTCGTTGTGCTGACCACACAACACCTCTTAATCTGCAGGTCTTGGGGCTGAGCAGCAGTCGCTTGGTAGGCGAAGGCCATTCAAGGGCTGTAGTGCCATGGGGGGGAGTGTGTACCATGAAATAAACCCCTCTCTCTTGAAAATATTCTGATGTATTCGTTACATCTTTATCAAGGGGAGTTCTTCAATTGTTGGTATGAAAACTTACCTGTAACAATTAACTTTCATCCTCCTTCTTTTAGTCAATATTATAATTTATGCCAGACTTCGTGATATCCGATAATCCCGAAAACAACAGAAAACAAAGTTAAGTAAGAAGAAGAATTCTTGCGGTAATGTGACAACCCAGGTGAACAGTAATGATTTGAAAAATAAAGTGAGCAATCTAGGGAAAATCTTCTGGATGGGGCAGGATTGGAATCAGAGGCTCGGGGTAGCGCTACCGAAATATCACGGTGCCGGCAGTGATGTGCTACGTGTTGTAGCTCTCGAGCATGACGTCAGGTGTCGGTTCATGTCAAGAGGCACTTTGGAGAACCAGTTCACATTACAGACGTGATCGAGAGCTCTGCAATTCGAACCGGAATGTAAACACACCGGCGTGCACGTCGTTAGACATGAGAACCATGGTATTATGCACGAGTTTAGAAGAAAGAAGTGTAGTAGGAATAGTGTAAATTAAAAAGCGTCTAAGTGCCAAAATTGAATATTTCAGGTGACTTTAGATTGAAAAGGTTTTATGTAACGTCGCAATGTATGTGCCAAGGGCTTGTAGCCATAAAGTTGGAGAATTTTTTAACACCCTAAAGTTGGGGCTAGTTGAATCAACAGAAGAATGTGTGATAAAAAAAGTGTCAAAGTTCCACTTTTCCTCACTAGATACAGCTGCTTTCACTGTAATCAGATAACTTCACAAAGACAGAGAACCTTTAACCATACTTAGCTGGCAAACATGTCCTAATGTTGCTGTCAATATGGTGTAAAGGGTTGTTGTAAAGCTGCAGATAACTGTGTGAATACTGTGAAGTTAAATGTTCCTCAAGTTTCCTGGATTAAAATCATTAACCAAAATCGTTTAGTTAGCTTGTAAAGAAGTCATTTAATGATGTCTCTAACTTGATCGTCTGCAACATTGCAAAAATTAGAAGAGGACGGCAAGATCAAACAAGTATGGGGAAGTAGAAACTCGGGTGCATCAGAAGTGATAAGAAAAGGGACTTGTGAAAATACGGGTAACGATCCTGCTATGAGATTTGTATAGACATTAGGAGTATGATTAATCAGAACCCCTACAATTTATGTTACTCCTGCTACATTATAGAAGAGCGGGATGCATTTCACTTCATGCTAACAAATTAGTTTGCATTCTCACTTGCCAGAATAACTCAAATAGTGTAATTAAACAATCTCACGGTGATGGATTGCAGTTTTGTATGTACTAAAATTGTGGCTGTCTCAAAATTACAAATATAATAATTCTGATAACGAAAGATAAGACATCGATTAGTTATAAGATCAAGGTGCACAGATTAATTCTTAGTTGTTACTTTCCATTCATGAGTTTGTACTAAAGTATTTTTTTTGCAAGTATACCTGATTAATATGTCTCAATATACCTGCATTTTTTAAACGTTTGTGCTAATTTGTTTTGAAACATTACCGCGTAAGAAAACTTGCTTTTCTGCTCTTCTCTGATTGTACATTTTAGCACTTTGGCCCTTTTAAAATTGTACTATTCAATTAATGAAAATTTACTGATG
This sequence comes from Anabrus simplex, assembly GCF_040414725.1. NCBI lineage: Eukaryota > Metazoa > Arthropoda > Insecta > Orthoptera > Tettigoniidae > Anabrus > Anabrus simplex. The sequence goes on from NC_090278.1 coordinate 35,495,955, forward strand.
CTAGTACCAAGTGTACACTAGCCCGGGCAACGATTGTGCTACGAGATTTGTATAGACATTAGGAGTATGATCAATCAGAAGCCCTAGAATTTATGTTACTCCTGCTACATTATAGAAGAGCGGGATGCATTTAACTTCATGCTAACAAATTAGTTTGCATTCTATCCTATCAGTGCATAGGCTATATAGTCGGGTTTTAATAATGAGATTTCCAGAATTTATCTGAAGACCACCTGCAGCTCTAGATTTATTAATTTACACAATTTACCGAATAACAACAAAAATGAAAAAAAGAAGTAATAAGAATATATACCAGATCATAGAAAATGTAACAGTAAGAATAAAAAAATGGAGATTGCAAATTTTTGGACATCCTATAGAATGGATGATGACAGACTGACAAAAACAGATATTCAAGCACCTGGTGGAACAAATGTCAACAATGAGCTGGATGAAAGAGTTGAAGAAAGATTTAAAAATAAAAAAATAAAAAAATATCTATAGAAAAAGAGATTTAAAAAATAGAGTTTTAAAATTGGAATGATTCCAATGAAGACCGAAAAGAAAACCCCGTCCAAAGTGGTCTGATGAGAGACAAGTATATGTTAGTGCAATGATGAAGGAATACCCGAAAGAAGGGAAGGTGAAACAAAAGGAAGGAGGAACTGAAATTGACTCGTGATGCCCAGACAGGGTTCATCGTAAAAAAGGTAAAAGTGTCACGTTGTTAAGGCAGTAATAAGTTTACATGCAAACGTACTGAGGCTAGTAACAAAGGAACAGAAATACATACATACTACTTCATCTCTACGCGCGAAATATCGGTCTAGTAGTTTTGTTTTACAGGAGAATGTTAATTTTGTTATTTCTCCAGTTTGGATCCATTCTATCCTATGTGTGCCGAGAACTGGATTCTTCGCATGCACACCGTATCTATGATTCTGAACATTTGTTTATAGATTTCTGCATCGGCTTCAGGTTAAAGCGCTCCATCTTAGGTTCTTTGCGATACAATTTTCTTTATAATACTTCATCCTTTAACTTCTAGTCATTCCCTTAGTGTTTTGTGATGGAGACTGATTTCTTACTACAGCGTTCCTTCCTTCCCGTTTCCATTACTTTTCGAATGTTCATGACAGAGGTCTAAGGGCCCAGAGGTCAAGCCTGCTCGTCATTCCTCAGCATCGAACTGCCGCGTATAACAAATTCTCTGTGTTGCCGCACGAGAATGGAACAGTCTCCGGATGATGTCAGAGGAATACGAACCACGATGTCATTTGGAAGAATGCGAGTGAACCGAGCAGTTCTAGTCCATCATTAATCGTGTTATTACATTATTATTAGCTGTTATTATGAATATTATTATTATTTTCTCCGTTAGGGTTTATAGGGACCACGAGACAATTTCAATGCTTCATCCCTTGCTGTTCCTTCTTCCTTCTCCAATAATCCTTCATCTGATCACTAAGCCTCCTATACCGCTCCTCGACCATTTTGAGAATGTTTTCTTTACCTCCCGACCTTGGAATCCTTCCATTTTTAACAATTTCTTTCTAAAAATCTCTTTTCCTCTCTGTTGCTTCTCCTCTTCATTATGTTGTTTCTTTCTAAATTTTTCTTGACTTAATGAATCCAGGTTGTTGTTGACTTCTTGTTCCAAAGTTATTTGAAGATCTGTTTTGTTAAGCTGTTGTCATCCATTCTGTATAAATGTTCAAAAAAAAAATCAATTGCCTCTTCCATATTACATCTGTTATGTTTTCTATGTGCGGGTATATTTCATCATTACTTCTTGATTTCCAGATTTCTGTAGTTCTTAGCGGACCGAGTTTTCCCGTATAATTTTTCTTTCCAGTCGTTCTAATTTATTCAACTTATAATTCAGTACTAGGCACTCACTCGCGTATACGCATTCTGGTTTGACTACTGTGTTGGAGTGTTGTACAGGTATTTCAAGGTTTTTAGATAAACACATTTTTGCCGATATTCCTAGTTATTCCACCTTTTTATCCTTTCTTCTACAACAGCTTTTTAAAACCATTTTCTTGAATTGTTTCTACAAAATATTTGAACTTGTTTATCTCCTTTATTCGACCAATTTATGTTATTAGAGATTCTGGAACAGATTTTTATATTTGTCACAAATTTGTTTTCTTCTACAGAAATTCTTAAACCTGTTTGTTGGCCATTTATTCCAAGAGATTGACTTGTAATGCTACATTTTTCAGGTTTTTTGAAAGTGTTACCGGGTTTCGTGGATGTGCAGAGGTGAAAAAAGGTGCGGGGGTGAACAGGTGAACAGGTCTCAAAATACGAAAGTAAAGCTAAGATAAAATTTAACAAGGTTATATTTTCTTTGCAAAATCAAGAAATAACAAGAATTGCAGGTACAGAGTAGCAAGAAAAAAACGAGAATGTACAAATACAGAGTTACAGGATTTGTGCTCCGAGAGCCGGACACATAATTCTTGAGCAATGAGCCCAACTTTACTTATATTCAAAGTTCAACAAAGGGGAAGAAGACCCCTATCATGCCTAGGAGCACTTGCTCCCAATTACACAGTAAAGCCTCCTCGAGGCATACAGAAACAAATTTTAAGAAAGAGCAACTCGCTCTTAAGTTCGAGCCTATCAAAGGCCACACCAAACTCCACTTTCAAGCTGTCCTCTAAGGACACATACACAGGGGTAAGAATACCCAACCTACTGAGGCCTATTCAGTGAAGAAACAGAAATATTACATGGCCTCTACAATACCAACTTGAGAGGAGGCGTTCTTGCACTCCTACTACACCTTATTAAAACCTACTTGGCACTAGGCCTCTAATACAAGGGCTAATCCCATACTAAAGAGGTGACTTATAGTAGGAGACAATTTACATTACGTTAAGGAAGAAACAGTTGAGAAAAAAAGTTCACCTCAATGCAAAATGATTGGGAGCTCGAGAGGGTTAAGCACTCTCTATCCCAATTGTAGTTGAAAAAACCGAGCGAGTTGGCCGTGCGCGTAGAGGCGCGCGGCTGTGAGCTTGCATCCGGGAGATAGTAGGTTCGAATCCCACTATCGGCAGCCCTGAAAATGGTTTTCCGTGGTTTCCAATTTTCACACCAGGCAAATGCTGGGGCTGTACCTTAATTAAGGCCACGGCCGCTTCCTTCCAATTCCTAGGCCTTTCCTATCCCATCGTTGCCATAAGACCTATCTGTGTCGGTGCGACGTAAAGCCACTAGCAAAAAAAAAAAGTAGTTGAAAAAGATAGAGTGGATACCAAGTGTCTTTACATTTTAGGGGAAAGTTACATGGTAAAACGCTTCGGACCTGCCCCGAGAGTTAAACTGCTGAGCTAGCAAGAAAAGAAGTTATTAAACGGCCATTACCTGGTGGTTGAACTGCTGCCCGACGAAAGAGGCGCTTCCCGCCCCCTGCTACGTACTTTGCACAAAGATAGATTTTACTGAAGTGGCGTGGAGACCCGAAAATCAGCAGTTTATATACCCTCGTGGAAAGTTCGAGGCGTTTCAGGAATGAGAACACCCGCCCGCAATCATTTTATTGGCTAACAACGAAAACCCCTACCCAAGATGAAGAAGAAACACATTATTGGTGGAAAATTCATTAGAGAAATTCGGGATTGGTAAATTCAAAACAAGGGGAAGGAAAGGGTTGATATTGCCAACTTAAACAATGACTGAAAGAAATTTAACAAAGGACAAACTTTCGAACACAAAATTTCTCCAAAAAACACCAGTTCTTTCACTTCGCACTAGGGTGCACCATTGTAGTCCTTCAGTAGTGTCCTCTAGAAGAGAATGTTCACACTTCTTACTACAGCCAAAACAAAAATACATCGAAAACGACCCAGTTCAGAAACTTCAAAATTTACAAGTAGGGACATCTTCTGAGAAACTTGAAAATTAACACAGTAGATAACTTTCAGGCTTCCTCCAGTAGAGGAGTTTCAACTGGCGCAAAGTTTGAATTAGCGGCGTGGAGGTGTACCACCCGGTACAGAAAGTATGGTAAAATCATCTGCAAATGCTAAACAGTTAATTTCAACACCTCTATTCTTTCTTCCTAGTGTTATTGGTGATAGCTTATGTTCTTTCAGCTTCTGATTCCATTATCATTGTTATTAATATTATATTAATTTTCCAATCTCGACCACTCTTATTTTAGGAAAGTTATCGACATATTGTCGTATTTTCTTAAATTACATAATTTTATATCTCACACACACATTCTGAGTGGGCTGCAGGTTTAGGGAACATTTCTGGACTATCACCACTGGAAGCAGCATCAAAATAATCACCAGTCGAGTTTTCCATGTGGCGGTTTCGGCCACGCAGCTGTGAGCTTGCATCTGGAAGATAGTGGGTTTGAACCCCACTGTCGGAAGTCCTGAAGATGGTTTTCTGTCGTCTCCCATTTTCACACCAGGTAACTGGGGTTGAAATTTAATTAAAGACACGGCCGCTTCCTTCCCACTCCTAGGCTTTTCCTATTCCATCGACGCTATAAGACCTATCTGTGTCCGTGAGACATAAAGGAAATAGCAACAACAATAAGAAGGAGGCTCATGCGAGGACATGAAGAGATTAACAGATTACAGAGAGGAGTGGAGGAAAAGAAATGCTGCCAACCAATCTTCGGATTGAGAATTAAGAAGAATCAACTCCTAAATGTTCGTGTAATTAGGATTAAATTACAAAAACTATACATTTGATTAGGATTTCACCTTAAAGTTTATCGAGCACGTGACAGGGCCTGTGAGGTAAAGAGTAGGTATCATTTATTCAAGTTTCACTTAAAGACAGGCAACAGAATGGGAGAGATTTCGACTTGCCAGCGCAGTGGAGACGTTTAATCTCGGAGAATCGTCTCCCAGAGTCTTAACAAAAGCCTCATCCAGCGAGCGCTGCCGACGATAGGAAATTGAAAGAAAAATCCTGACGTGTGTATTGTAAGAGAGTGAAGCAGAATGAAGATGAATGTGAGTAAATGAGGATAATATTGGAGAATAGGGCAATAAATGAGGATGGAGATTGAATTAAAGCGAAGAAAGAGAAAGGAAGGATTTCAGAAAATCGATACGGCCGATTGCAAAAACGGTATTTATCACTTAGACAGTGTCTAAAACCGATGTTCAACCGGTCATGTTTAAACACTGCTGAGAGCACTGTTTAACCTCAAATGAGAGGAGTGAATCACAATTAGAGGTTATGTACCATGAAATATGTAATTTGTGTTATCATGTTGAGACGATTCCGGGAAGAAAGGTTAGTCTGGGTCGCCCACTGCCAAATCTCAGCAATTCGTTTGACATGCATGGGGAGATAGATCTTAAAATAAGGTTTTGCTTTTCAAGAAAGACTTGTTTCTTGGCACTGACAAAATGACAGTCCGGTATCTGTCAACTTGAATACAATTCTTGGCAACCGATATATTTTATTATATACATGGGGTAATTTCCATGGAATTATAGGTCACTTCGTCTACATACATATCATAATTACGTGTCCCGATCGTCAGAGGGCTGTCACATACATCAATCAGGAGGGATTCACTTATATTTACTGCCAAGTAAACACACATAATAGTTAAAACTAAAACGTAGGTTGTATGGGTTTTTCATACATATAATCGTATAAGTTTTTGGCAACTATCAGATAGGAAAAAGCAAGTGGTGGTGTTTATTGTTTAAAGAGGACTGGAGAAGAAGAGCTGTGGCCATAATCACAGCCCTAGTATTTGCCTGGTGTAAAAATAGGGAAACTGCGGAAAACAATCTTCATGGCTGCCGTTGATGCGTTTCGAACCTACGATCTCCAGAATGCAAGCTACATCTCTATGGCCCGTACAACACACTCAGTTACACATTACTATTGCTTCATCTCCCCTTCGTAGAAGCGACCGTATTTATTAGTAGATTACCCTCGCTGTAACAACGCTATAATGAAACCCACACTTCCCTGTACGATGGCGTGTCACTTTAGTATCCATAATATTATGAGATTTAATTTCCACCAAAAGCGATACTCTTATCTGTGGGCAAGTCATGCTCAGCCATATTTGAGTAATGTGTAGGAAGACAAACAGCTGACTGGCGTTCGCCGCGCGCACCGACGATTTTCATTGGTTGCCACAAGCAAAGAGTTGCATGAAAGATACTTCTGTCTCCATTTTCAAACCAAAATTGAAATTTTAAGCGATGTCTAGTTAAACATCGACTGAACATTGTTTATACAGTGGAAGATTGTGTTTGATTTAGACATCATCGACATAGTGTTCAACTCCATACCAGAGCTCTCGCAGATTTTCAGTTGTCTCGAGAGGGTATCGATGTCTAACAGGGCCTTAGTCATAGGCTACAGGAGTTGACACTACTTCTATGAGATGTTTTCATTCCTTCCCTGAAGGTGGGAGGAGGGCCTTCTCTCAGGCCAGGATATTTGTAGCGGAGAAAGAGATGTGGGGAGAAGGTGAGAATGTTGGCAGCCGAGGATTATACTAGGAACTCTTCCGACATACTCTATCCGTGGCGAATTGTGGGCCGAGACCCACTCTGCATCAGCCGACACAAGGGATGTTTCATTTCCGGAGAGGTATCGATTCTCTTCAAAAAACGATATTCGAATTCTGAAGTTAGAAAGGATACGGTTTGGGTGATTTACCTCCAGAATTTTAAAATCAAACTCTAAGTGCACCGCACACCTTCTCCGAGAATCTTCTTAATTGTTCCAAATATCCTGGTCTGAGAGACGGCGTCACCATCTAGGGGGGCCGGCCGACCCTTCAGGGGAGGAAGGATAACATTTAATAGTAAAATAATTCTAGACAGGGCACTAGAATGAAGAGAAGAACAATATTTCTAGAGGATAAGAAGCTGGTTACAAGTCTGGAAGAATTTTTCAATAAATATATTGCAAAAATAGAGTGTGTCCGACTTAAAAGATATATTCTGAATATGTTATTCCTCAAGGATGTTCTATACATTTCTCCCACAAACTGTAAGTAAGCAGTAATATTTTTACATCAAATTTCCCTTATGTATTAAAAAAATGTTATCACAAAATTTAAATGATACTGTTTTATGTGTCTGCCGAGTTATTTCAGAAAGAGTTTAAAATATTCATAGGTATCTTTTCAGTTTTGGAATAAATTTATTAAAATTCACCTGTAAAATATATTTTTTAAACTTCCTGTGATCGTCAAAAACAGATCAGATGTTAGGCTCCACAGGCGCCCGCGTTTCGTCTTGGGTCTGACACCGCTGGTTAATAGAGCGGGGGCCAGGGGAGCCTTACATCTGATCTGTTTTTGACATTTTTGACATGCTATAATGGTGAAAAATATCTAATTCCCTCCATGGGAATTTTGAATTTTCCATTCTTGTGATCGTGTTTAAAAATAAACAAATATTACTCGTTAAAAGTTCTTTCCAAATTTGATCCATAGTTTATGATATAAATTGGAATAATTATCAATCTTGGAGGATAAGAAATAAGAAAACTGCTAAAATAGCTCTTTTTATTTTGAAAATTATTGAGCAAGTTTTGTCGTCCTTATGATTCACTTCAATATATTTGAATAATTATCATTCTCGGAGGATAATAAACGAGAAAACTGCTACAATAGAACTTATTATTTTGAAAATTATTGAGCAAGTTTTTTCCTTGTCTTGTGATTCGCTTTACTAAATTTGTGTGTGTCTTTAAAATTGTGTGTCTGCTTCTTAGTCATACTAATGAGTGCATTAAAATATACTCCTCACATTTAGGCCACGGAGTAGTGAAGTTTAAAGCAGAAAACTTCACAGTGATTAAACATATTCCTCTTCACCTTTGAATTAATCATGGGAAAGCTCTCTACTTTCTCTCCCCTTAAGGAATTAGGACTGAATTTCGAAACTTCTACACTTGTTATGCGATTTTTACAAAATATAGTTGTTACGTTTATTGGTTCAAATGCTATTTCAATGTTTTATACTTAAAAGGTAGTCCCGTAAAAATGTCCCTTGCGAAAAAGATTTCCTTTTATCAAGCTGAAATTCTGTTGACAAAGATGTAGTAATGAGTTTTAGCATCAGATGAATACTATCGATTTCTATCCAGAAATTATTAAAAATTTTGTTTCTAATTAAAAAAAAATAATCCAACCCTGAACATCAAACTTCATAATCATATTTAAAATATTTTAAAACGCCTTAAAAATTTGAATACTTCTACCTTTGAGAACGATCTCACCAGATTAAGACAAATTATGATAAGATTTGCATCGTAAGAAGCATTCTTATGTTAAAAAATTACTAGGCGAGAGAAAAGCAAATATAAAATAAAGTATATCTACTCATTTCAGAACTGTCCTCCACCATATGTGTCCCCTTCAGACCTCCTAATTCTTTCTTCCTTGGATATTTTCTGCTACTTATGATGTCTTCTTGTCATTTCCCCTTGATCACGGCTTCTCTTTCTGCCCTGACCCACGAGGTCGTAAGATATTGTGCTGCTTCGGGGCGTGTCGGAGGCCTTTAAATACTTAACACTCTCCTGAGGGTGGCTAAGGGCTTTAAAAGTAGCAGAGCGACTTAATTGATACCATTACCTGATAGAGGAAAGAATGGATTACAATTATTATTATTAATGATTTAACCATAATAGGAAGCACTAATGGCCAGTTCTTTTCGGATGTTCGCTTTCGTTCCCAGTAAGGCTTGGGTCCTGCTATTAGTTTTCCTTTCTTTACAGATAAAAATGTTTGTGAGTTTTAACAACAACCTTTCGTGGAGCACACCACGAATTCACCAATTTACAAAATATAGAGCTGTGTGAGACATCAGTACCACAAATCCCAGTGGAAGCTAAGTCACTGATTTTACTTCATTCAGCCACGTGCTTCCAGTCTTGTAGCTCTTGATAAGCGAGAACTATTTCTTGTCCCAAAAATCAACATTTTCAATCATAACTTCCCTTAAAACCCAACAACAACAACAGCAGCAGCAGCAGGAGTGTTTCGACAAAACAGATAAACCATTTCTGGAAATCCCTATGTAAATGCAAACGCGATACATATAAATACACTTCGTACTCACAGGACGGACATAATTGTTATTCATACAATTTATGCCTTGCGTATCCTTTTCAATATGATGCCACGTCAAAAGAGATCATACATTTGAGCATGAGTAGTGCGTTGCACTGCAATTACTATGACGAAATATGAGAGCTCGCCTCCCATTAGCCTCCAGCGTGCGCATGTGCACACTATTGATTCAATTTAAAACTTAATTAAACCTTTAACGTCCATCTGTAGCAGTTGTGTGCTGGAATAAACCATATTTCAATTAGGATGCATAAATTGGAAGATCAAATACCAATAAATTTGTACACGATGCCACTAACAACACGACAACCACACGCGTGGTGTCGGTCCCCTGATAATCTACTGTACAGGTGGGACGTATTTGCTTCAGAACAATTATAGCCAGGTTCTTAAATCATGACCAAGTGTTTATGGATCGCCGCCATTGTACAGGCTCGTTCTGCCAGTTAGTTATAGTCACTACATCTGGCATTCGAACCCTGTATCACAGTAACCATTGGACAAGGTGTTCCTAGGTTTATTTGAGCCGTCATCAGTCCTTGGACTGAACTGATTCAGTTCTCCAATCCACCTCACTCATCACACTCCATTCTTCCCTCAGCATTAACATATATTTCCCTTTTTGGGATGTTTAATTATAGCACCTTTACATCTTCGTATGTCTAACCACCATTGTTCCGCCTTAACTGATTCTTCTAATTATGCCATTCTTGATCGTTTCCAACCAAGTTAGTTTGAGTCTCCCTATTGCCCTCCGTCCTTCTATGTGCGTCCCCACCATCCACTTCGGCATCCTTCCCTCCTCCATCCTCTCGCCATATAACTGTATCCCTCTCCATTATATCGTAAAGCTTTTTCACTCCGATTTCCTTTCTACCATTCCTTAGTCCCTCATTTCTTGTGTTTCCTATCACACGTTTCAACTGTCATAGATTTTATTCACCTGTATTTTTTTCAGTGTCCAGGTCTCGGCTGCCTATGTCAGTATTGGCAGCAGAACATATTATATATCATCTGTTTAAACTCCATTAGTAATTCCTCCACAACAGGTTTCTCACACTCTAGTAGAATGCATTTTCCTGTTGAGTCTTTTACAAATCCCAATATCTAGCCCTGCTCCTTGCATAAGTTCACTTCCGAAATACTTGAAGATTTCTACAATTTAAATGTTTTTCCCATTGCCTTTAACCCTACTTTAATGTTTACCAGCACTAGTCAGTGTTTCCAGTTGTATGCATACGTTTTTACCGGTTTTTGTGCTAAACAAAACACGGAATTTTCAAGGGAAATTCCTTATTTTTTCATTCAAAATATTGGCCATTGGCTTCTACACACTTCGCCCACCTTTCAGGTAAGTTATGAATATCATACCAGAAAAAACTGCTTGCCTTGTGCAGCAAACCATTCGTCGAGCCATTTTCCAACTTCGTCGAAATTCCTGAAGTCTTGCTCTGCAAGCGTAAGCCCCATTGATGCGAAGAGGTCAGAGTCACATGATGCCAGGTCGGGGAAGTACGGCGGGTGCGGAAGGATGTCTAATCCAAGCGACTTCATGGTGTCCTTCACTGGTTCTGCTGTGTGAGACGGCGCATTGTCGTGTGACAAAATCGCTTTGCCATGTCTTCTGGCCCATTACGGTCTTCTTTCTATCAATGAGTGATTTTATGAAATCATTTATTCGCGGTAGCGTTGTTCATTAACGGTTTCGCCGAGCTTCAAGTCTTCGCACTTTTGTGGTCTACCGGAGCGCACTGCCTTTCACATTGAAATCACCATATTTAAAATGCCGAAACCATGTGTCGCATGTTCTAATCGAAGGAACGTGTTCACCATCTGTTTCTGCCAGCAAACGATGGCTTTCCACAGCTTTCTACTTTTGATTAAATAATAAAAGCAATGGGTTTGGCTGACTCAACTTGTGTGTGTTGGCAGGTTAATGTCAGACGAACAAACTGACGTATGTGTCAGATTCATACGCTGTGTACTGTTCACTGACGCCATCTTTAGTGAAACGGGAAAAGACTTATGCATACGCCTGGTATTTGTATTTCTACATTTAACAACTCTCCACTATTATTACTTTTTACCAAAATTACCAAAATCTAATCCTCTCTTCCGGTTAATCTAAACACCATCCGACTCTCCAGATTCCACCTGTCAGTCTGCAGTAGTGAACAAGGCCATGTCATCAGGCATATGACCTCACGACTCTGATGCAGTGCTCCACACTACACATCCTGCATCCATCCTAATCAGTTTATGACATTGGTCCCTTGATCTGTGCGAACTATTCTTAGCCTACTTACTTCTTTCAAAGGCTAAATAAACAAGTACTACAGTACATGTCTCAGGCGACCAACCAACCTATCGCCTCTTCAAGTCAAATATTTCCAAATCGTTATCTTCACATTTACTCGGTTCAATATCTCTCGTTTTTGATCCTACTTACCCACCTCCCCTTAAGGATTCTTCTATATTTCTATCTCTATACATCAGTTATCCCCGTGTTTCAATCCCATGTCCCACCACGTTCCAGACAAACACTTCCATTTATATCATTCTTGTGGTGAGTAGTTTTCTGACTTCAATTAAGAATGTCTTTGCTAAAGTTCACCTTAATTTTACTCCCGACTTCCGTCATCCATAATTTGCTATTTTCCTCTCCAAGTAGCAATATTGCTCTACTTCTTTAAGTAATTCATCTCATGGAGTGCGCTCGAACGTAGTTAGCTGATGTAGGAAATAGTAGATTAGGAAATCAAATTTTAGGTATATGACTATAGTTACTCAATTAGAAGGAAAACTAACAACGGCAGACTAGCACAAGGAACTAAGATGTTCCTTAGAAAAATAAATTTGCTCACTTCGAATGTGGATAAATGAATTAGAAATACATTTTTGGAAGATTTTATTCTGGAGTGTGTGAATGTATTGAAATGAAACGTGGGCGATAACTATCTCAGAGAAAAGAGAAGGGACGATTTGAAATGTGGTGTTGAAGAAGAATGCTAGAGGTGAAATGGGTGGATTCAATCACGAATGAAGATACACTGAGCTGATTTTGCTGAGAGGAGAAGGATTTGACGAAATTTGTGCAGAAGAGGAGATAGAATGATAGGAAGCATCCTAAGAGAAGCAGTACTATTTCAGTTGGTTTTTGAGAGACGTGTAGGCGGTAAAAATGGTAGGAGTAGACCAAGGTATGAATATGATACTCAGATTATAATAGATATAGGATGTACTATGTAGAAATGAAAAGTTTAGGACAGGACAGGAGAGATATATCAAGCCAGTTTATGGATTTACGACGCGAACAACTATATTCCCTGTTTTATATTACGTACTGTTGCGAGATCAGAAGAATGCACATGCCCGGTGAGGCACGGGACGAAGGGGTTTTCACTAGCAGAGCCAGTGAGGCAATGGTTACCATAGCAACTCCGCTACTATCCAGGCGACTTTATATTGTCTTCTACTGGCAGCTCTTCGCTCTTGTCAGTTGTAATCCATCAAACTGCAAAGTGTCAGTCAATGTTTTCGTGTAGCAGATACGGGCAGATAAGAGCCGATCTGTCTCCGCAGAACAGGAAGTTCGTGCTTGCAGGCCACATTCCTCATTATTGCATTCTTCTCATCTCTACACAGTACTTCACCTGAATTTTCTATACTATGTTGCATATGTTGGGTGATATATGTTAGAGTCGGTGATTCTGGAGCCCTGTCAGTCTCCCCTCAATGGTGAAATGTAAGGAAGTGATAATGAAGATAGTAATGTGAAGATGTATATTCCAGTTCACAAAAATCGCATGGTGCTGAGACAGAATTACGCATCGAGGCCTGTATCTGACGAGGCTAGAGCAACTATCAATACTTAGTAAACCTCATAATCTAGAGCCCGAATGTTCAGGTATTAATAGGTTGGAATGAAAACTCACTGACGTGAGTAACAAGTATGCTACCCTGCACAACAATTCTGCTACGCGATTTGCATAAACATTAGGGGCACCGCTTGTTAAAACCACGTGTTACTCTCGTTGCATCACGCAGGAGCAGGCTTGAGGACACATCTTATTATACAAGTTAGTTTGCATTCTAACGTATTACAGACTGGGGGAGGGGGGGTCGATGTGTACGAGACCTTTTTTAACCACAGTCTGAGGGCAGACTGTTGTTGATCTACGCTGGACCGTGTGAGAAACAACGTCCCTGTAGTTGCTCGCAAGTGACTTCCGTCGGCACGTGATAGGCACTGCAACTAGAGACGGGAAAGGTACAAGAAAAATGTAGTGGGCTGAATTACAGTTACTTGAGAAAGATAATACAAAATTACAATTGAAGGTAATTGTTTCTTTGTGATGTACAACTATATACATTACTAGCAACTGACGATTAAAATTTTATTTCCAAAAGTAAAGTACTATAAAAGGTAAATTTTTTAGTGAGTAGACTGCGGATCTTTTGGCAGTAATGGATTAGAATATAACTAATTTGATTATTAGGAAGTGTCGCCTTGCTCGCTCTTGTGCCGAGAGTAACATAAATTCTCATAGCGAAACCGTTGCTCAGGCTAGAATATGCTTGTTTCTCGCTTGAGTAAGTTCACATTCTAACCTATTCTTCTTCTTCATTGGGTAACTCCGTCTAATGACTGGTTTTCCCCTGCAATGAGTCTTCTCCAACCGGTTCGATCTTGTGCAGTACGTTCTAGGTTTGTATAGCTCCTGCATCCTGCCGTTTGGCCGGTCCTAAGTCAGGGAAGTGAAAGGGGGAAGGTGGCCACCTTGACGTGAGATTGGAGGTCCGAGTGGCTGCCGATATAAGTAAACCATCTCTGAGCTGCCATCAACTTCTTTTCAGGGTGGAAAAACGGATGGAAGATAGGGAACTGTCTAGTCCTGTGGGTAATAAATTTTTCCCAAAGAGGGATACACCACCATGTTTTCGTCAACGGCATAGAATGCGGAAGACAAGAGGAAATCACAGTATTATTTTTCCCAAGAAAACATTTGATGAGTCTTTATTTAAATGAACCTAACGCTGTCTAAAATCCAGGATGTAGTAACGAGTAAGGATTACAAGTAAAAACTATTTAATATTTATTCGTTTTAATTAGAGGGTGGATTTTAACATATTTATATGTTTTGTTTGTTTCGAGATAAAAAATATGCCCATAAGAAGTAAAGGCGATTCCTACCATTTTCGAATGGCTGCTTTATAGTGCAAGAACTAACATACGGAATATGCGCATATCCTTGAAATACGTGCACAAAAATGCATAATTGCAGTTTTTACTTTTATTTTATATATAACGACGCATTTTTGTTGACAGTAGACAATATTAAGAATATTAACAAGAGCTTATTTCGGTGGCGTTTTATTATTCGCTTCGAATGTTGGAGTCATGTTTTACAATACCTGAAGTAATAGAAAAAGAGATCCTTCCTCGATGTTTGGCAGGGACCTACCTGGCCGCCCCAGAACTTATTCTTACCTATATAGAAAAATTAAAACATATACAGCTTGAAACGAAATAATATCACCATCTTTGTTCCTATGGCCTTTTCACTAGCAGGAATTAACAAATCCAGAACAATAGTTTGTAGCTCTAAGCTACATTTCGTCTTTCCCATTCATCTTTCATGTCATTCAGTTCTGTGGATAATGAGCAGACGCTGGCAATCCTTTTCAGTACATTGAGAGTTCGTCGGAGCTGTCGCTATTTGGATTTATAACCTACACTTTAATTTCATCGTTGTATGAAGGCCATTATCCAACAAAGATCATGCCAAAAGAAAAAATCAAATACAAGTAATCTATTCTAGTTCTGCAGTGGATATTTGGAGAATGAAATTAATAAATACAGGAAAAGCAATAAATTGAAATGTTTGCGATAGTCCATATATCCGCAGCTAAATAGAGAGACGGATAATCTGCCTAGTCAATATTATGCTTTAACATTTATTTACGGTTCACACTTTAAATTATGTAGTACATATTTCGAGAAATGTGTTAATTCTCTTCTTCAGATACATGCATAGATCTTTATCGTAGACCATTATGCATTTCAGAGTTCAGTTTTCAAGCCTCTGTGAATTTACTAAACGTCGCCACAATCCTCTATCTGCAACTAGTGTTGTGGCCTCATTTAGTTCTATACCACTTATCTTTAAATCGTTAGAAACTGAGTCTAACTATCGTCGTCTTGGTCTCCCTTCACTTCTCTTACCCTCAAAAACAGAGTTTATTATTTTCCTAGGTAAACTACCCTCCTTCATCCAATGTGAAATATAATGTAAATAATAATTTAACATGTAATATATTATAATTATGAATTTCAACCTATTTAGTTGAAGAAGGTAATTAACATATTTATCGTAACATGTACTATATATTATAAAGTGTGAAATGTAAATAAATTTTAATACATATTATTGACCAGGCGAATTATCCACCTCTCTGTTTACTGTAATAAAGTAAATACGGACCCAGAACAGGCCATTATGATCAAGATTTTTAATAATAAGAATACGCACTCCAGTTATAAGTAGTTCGATTACTTATGCAATATAGCGTGTTTACGCGAATAATATCCGCATATTTTAAAGCAAATGAGGTACGAAATTAGGGTGCGTTTTTTTTCAAAATCAGCCTTCCTAAAGTTAGGGTGCGGGGATTATTCGCGTAAATACGTTAAATTCCATATTTTCACCACATTGCGGTGCGCTTTCTCCACCTCTTTTGATAAACAGTAATTAGAAAAGTGTAATAGTATATTGGAGCAGACTTCTTGGCATACTGTTCTCCTTATAATCACCCCAGTTGCCTCTCTTCCCTGCGTTTTCCCACGGAGTAGAGACTCATGTTATCGTTGGATCTACAAAGTTATGTTCCCTACTCGCACTGTGTTATTCTTCGAAACCAACGTACCTCAAACATTTGTTTACCCTACATACAAATACAAGTCCCATTTCCTTTTCTTTAACGCGTTACAGCAGATGTTTACTCCATCTATTTTATAATTTCCTACGTCTCTTCCATTCCTTTCTACTGCCACTTCCACTTTATCTCTCTCAGTGCAGAAATGTCTCCATGGAATACTTCAGAGTAGTCTACTCTGTTTTCTCCATGCCACAGCCTTCTGAATGGAAACTCTCTCTCTTCCTTTATGTCCACTCCTGTTGCCAAAGCCTCCTGACATCGCGGTGGCCCCTGCGGAGCTGTGAGTAATTAAGAGGGCTCTAGACAGAATGGATTCCCCGAAGGAGATCATGAAGAGTAAAATGCAGATGATATATCTCGGAGTTTAGATTATGTATTGTAATTAAAATGTATCTGATGTCGTTCTAAAAGCAGCCACAATGCGAGAGAAACAAGCATTATGTGCTTCAGCGGACAGAGGGAGGAGTGAAAAAAAATAGCCACTTAGATATTTTATTCAAATATTTTAATAAGAGAGAAATGTCGGGATCAATATGATTAAATATAAAAAAGAACGCAGTATGTAAGGTAAGAACTATTCAAGATATTAAACAGCATATTCATAGCCTGTCTTAAAAGGAAAGAAATGCGGCACTAGTGGTCTAAATTGTTATAACTAAACAGATCACAACACAAGTTTGGAATCTCAAAGGTAAACCCATATGGCACCAACGAGTGGCTGATGATTTGATTCTAAACGGAATTACGGAACAAAATGTCCTAGATAGAAGCATATTTACACAAACATCCAAGACTGGAGGGTACTTGGTGACGAGGTCAAACCAGGGAAACGACTTCCCTGGTCAGAGGACAAAGAAAACGCTCAAATTAAGAGATTGAAGGACATGCGGGCAAGGATGCGTTAATGTGGTTGGAAACCTAAACAAAAGTGCTCCAGTGAGGCCGTAACGATGTTAAACAATCATAACTATTATTTTTAGGAATGAAACAGCGTCTTGTTTTGCCCCTGATGTATTTATTGATGAACCAGTTTATGCACAGACACGTATACACTCACAATTCTAATCAACCATGAATGGCCACACTTATTAATTTCTGTCTATTTACAAGTCTCTCTTTTTTCGGCATAGTAGGCGGTCCGGCCCGTTGGGACGACTATAATCCTTATTTTTATTTCACCAAGCCCAGTCACCTCATACAGCAGCTGCGTGTAGACCGCTCGATTTGAATACAGTGCTACTGGATACACAAGACACGACTACTGTGTTCCTTGGTTCGACTCCAGTAATTTACACAGTCATATACAGTGAACAAGATAGGTGCTTTAGTCGATGATTCCACGGTGGTCCTTAGACACACACACACACACACGCACACGCACGCTTTCTCTCTCTCTAAGGTAGTACACAGTCTTTCGTTCTGTATGACGTCTTCAGACCAGCGATACACTGAAAACTCCGACACAACAACCGCAGCTCTTTAGCGACAGCCACCGCCTCTGTCACCCTCAGCCGAGCTACGGAACCCCAACACACTGAGTCTCACACTGAATCTGAGTCCAACACTGACTCCACCTCGGAGTCCGACATTGACCGACTGTCCGTGGCTAGCCTACCGCCTTCTTATAGCTCAAGCGATGTTCAGCAACATATTTCCAATGTGGCCAGAAATGGAAG
The DNA here is from genome assembly GCF_040414725.1 of Anabrus simplex. Taxonomy (NCBI): domain Eukaryota; kingdom Metazoa; phylum Arthropoda; class Insecta; order Orthoptera; family Tettigoniidae; genus Anabrus; species Anabrus simplex. The sequence continues at coordinate 35,513,670 of NC_090278.1, forward strand.
AATCTCGTTGCATCTCCCAGAAATTTACAGGTAAACCAACCAACGAGAACAACTCACGAAAAGGCCTGTTCAACCTGTCAGGTCGCCTGGGAAATTCCCGGTCATTTGATTCACAAGCTTTTTACAAGAAGTGCGGAAATGGAACATCACAGGGATGGCACTTAAAATTATCATTGCTGGAAAACAGGGAAGTTTAATAACATTTGGAGAAAGGAAGCGAAATATTTCCTAATAACCAAACTCACTCAGTGTTAACTACGCGATTTTAATGCTGAACACTTTGGACGGTACGGAAAGTAGTCGGTTTTGCGAACTTGACTGGATCATTTCATGGTACAGGAATGGGTTTCACATTATAAAATGTGCCGTGTATGAACCCTGAGCGTTGCGGAAAGCTGCGGCGTAGCTAAGCAGTCTGTCTCAGACACCAGAGTGATGGAGATGACAACACGCGGCGAGTTAGATGCACTGAGGGGATTACACGCGAATTCGGGTTTCAATATTGCAGGGAGAATGTTACCACCCGCGTAAACCACCGCACGGGAAGACCACAGGTGTTTAATGAACGGACACACGTCATCTCTGCAGAGCCACACTGGGCGCTTGACGGGCTGCTGAGAGTCAGATCACCGCCCAGTTGAATGTTGGGAGCAGGGAACACACTTCTACCAGGACTATAAGAAGGAAACTGTACCACATAAATTGATGACGGGAATTCCAGATATACTTCGAGCCCCAAGACCTACTCACGTTAATTGCATTGCATTTCGAACGACTACATTAGGGAATGGGTTTGGCGTTGCACCAATCCACGAGAAAATGCCCGGGAGCTGTCTTCGTTGTCCTTGGCTTGCAGGAGACGACAAACTTGCCGAGATGGGCTACAATCCAGAGATCGTCAGCAGAAGACCATAGGAAGGACCCTGGGTCGACACATCATGTAAAGACCTCAAGAGCGTGAATCCAGGTGTGGTCCAGGAGATCCGTGTAGCGGATACCGTACTCAGGTGGGATAAACGCCAAGGAAGAGTGCGAACTTATATATGTTTTCATATAATGAGCTAGCTGTAGATTACTCATTGATAGATTTCTTCCTCTTCTTGTTCTTAGAATGCCGATCACTTACTGTTTGTTGAAAGTCCACATGGGTAATTTGTTTTTGTTGACTGCAGTTTGAAGTATTGAACCAAGTTTCCAGATGTTACAGCCAGGTCATCCCAGGTATTCCGCACCCACGACTGGCAGCTACTTACACTTTATGAACTAAATGAGTCCAGTGCATTCAGAATGTCTAGTTATGTGTCTCAGATATTCAGTTTTCTTTGATTAACATTAATTTTTTTTACATCCTTCATTAATGTTATGTGATGTGTTCAGGAAATCCATAATATGTGCCTGTAGACCCCGCATCTCAAACACTTCTAATTCTTTATTTTAGTGCTTGGTTGATGGGTTAGTTCGAGTAATTGCAGAGGTAAGAAGGTAAGAGTGGCAGGAGAAGAGTTTTTGCTCCAACAAAAATAGTTATTGAAGAGGGTTGAGTGATTTGAGGTCATGGCACGTTTTGTTTTCTATTCTGCTTTTTATTAGGGCATTCCAGGTCTTATCAAATCCTGCCTCCTTCATCTCCCTATTTATGATTCCTTTTTCACTCATTCTTTGAGTGATTATTTCTTCACGTCTCTCTCCTCATACTAATATCATCATCATCATCATCATCATCATCATCATCGTAATCATCATCATAATCATCATCATCATCATCATCATAATCTCGTCATTAGGAGGTATGGGCCACACGGTTTTGGGGCCTATTATGACATTCAACACGAGAAAACAGAGCCCATAAGGAATATATAATGCTGGTTCCCAGAGACCTAGTGTCAGGCAAGGACACATTAAGCAATCTAAAACATTTTAAGTACCTGGCAGAATGGATAGAACGCAAAGTCTCCGAGAAGAGAACACTTTACGTCACGCATGAACAAAATGCCATCCCAGCTAACTAAGGATGTCTACAACATAAAGCAGAGGTACGACTGTATTGACATCCGACCAGACGTCTCATACGCTGTGGAATATCTCACAATGAACAAGATAGGCCTGATTGAAAAGCTGAAGGACAAAGAAAGGAAGATTTTGAAAAATCTTGGGCACACCCAGAGGAAAGAAATTGGCGAACTACACATCCATATGGAGAAAATAACGGACCTCAACCGGAAAAGTAAGATAGCTTCGACGCGAGTGAACACACCAAAATTGGCCAATCCTTTACTGCGTGAATGACATTTTGTTTCCGTTTTGTGATGAAAATTTCGAGCTTTAAGGTTCAACTCGCGTTCAGTGTCCTAGACTTACCAATAATTTTAGGTGAGACTGATATCTTAACACTCACATGTGATGTGGTTTTCCATAATGGAATACATATACGATTTTTCTCAATTTTTCAGTAAGCTTTTAACATTCAATGAGCGATCATTACTGCCTGCTGGCCGTGGGTATGTTTTGCAAGGTGCAAGTATAGTTGCACGACCGTAGGTCGGTAATATCTTTGAGGTTGAGTCAGAGGTACTCTTGAAGCCTGTGCTGGGAGAGTTCCAGATCGACTACTTGGCAATAACGGCTAGAAACGGAAAAGAAGTCTTGAATGTTAAAGTAAGAAAAAAGCCTAAATGTCACCACTGACCGCTATCTCCCAGGAATCAAAATAAGATTCCATCCGAACAAAACCAAGCCGAGGACCAACAGGAAGCCTCAAATTAATACAGAGACTCTCAAACACAACGCGTGGATGTTGACGGGCTGCTTTGTCGTCTGTTATGTGTAAAAAATGAAACCAAGGCAGAACTGATGTATGCGTTTAATTGGCTGTATCGTAAAATTACAGTAACAGGTTAAAGCAGCAAGCTAGAAAATTGTACAGTTCAAATATGTATCACTATCAATTGTAGGGTTAACTAATTTCGGAACAAGAAAATCAAAAGATGCCTGGTTTTCTAAGGTAGAATGAGTTCTTGAAGAACTGGAGGTCACACGTAATGACTGGAGTCCGGACGTTTAAGTACTGATGGGTGAGAATGTAAAGTTACGGCAGCTAGTACCTGCACAACAGTTGTGCTTTGAGATTTGCGTAAACATTAGGGGTACGGCCTATAGAACTCCTAGAATTTATGTTACTCTTGCTACATTATGGAAGAGCGGGTAGCACGGCACTTCCTAGTAACCAAGTCAGATTGGATTCTAACCTATCGTTGCCTAAAAATCCGAAGTGTGGTGATAGCATCCCGTAGCGTGTCCGACAAGGATGAACTTCAAGCATGTCATGGCTTCCAGGAAAAGCCAAAGCTGAGACAAAGGAGAGAAAGGAACAATAACGAGAACGAATTGCGGAAGTACTGGACAACAAGGAAGGAGACAGTCGATATGATTTGGTCCATTCTTGACTGAAGGAGATGATAAAGCAATAATGATAATAATAATAATAATAATGTTGTTTGGGTCATCAGTTGATAGGCTGATTTGATGCAGATATCTATGCCACCCTATCATGTGCTGAACTTTTCATTTCTACATAACTACTACATCGTACGTCTAGTCTAATATGTTGGTCATATTTATAGCACGGTCTACCCCTGCCGTTTTTAACACCTATACCTCTCTCCAAAACGAACTCAGCAAGTTCTGTATGTCTTAAGATATGTCCTATCATTGCATCTCTTCTTGTCACATTTCGCCAAATCGTTTTCCACCCAAAAATTTAATTCCGTATAACTTCTTCGATCTATCCACCTCACCTTCAGCATTCTTCTGTAACACCACATTCCACGAACTCCTATTGACTTTTTTCCTGAACTAGTTTCAATAATAATAATAATAATAATAATAATAATAATAATAATAATAATAATAATAATAATAATAATAATAATAATAATAATGTGGTCTTAACAACCGTACGAAATCATTTCATTCTTTCACCTTTAGGGCTGCCTGCGTGTCAATTTCAAGCTTCCAGTTTACTCTACCAGATGGCAAAAAAACGTGTTAACAGAGATATTTTACATCGTTCGACACGGAATGCCGAATAGATTTCTTTTTTTCACCACTGAAATATACGACTACATCTGAAGGATCAGAACTCGCGATTTTAGGGTGATGATGATGATGATTATGGTGATTACCATTAGGCATCATAAGTTGATAACATTATTTTACACATGAGCTGTCCTCTACTCTGTTCCGTGAAGGAGAGGTGTGGAACCTAGTGGTTGCCCAACAAACATAAACAGAAATACTGGCTATTCAAACTCATTCAGCAGAATTACAAATTCGCTCCCTCAACACACGAGGACACAAAACATCCTTTAATGATTTGTCAGATGATGATGACCGCAACACAAATAAAAGCTATTTACACGTGTTGTTGATTTTCACCCTCTATCATATTTTACTGTCCATAAAACACACACAGCCTACTGAGTGTTTTATTAATGTTATTAACACATAAAAAATGTTCCCAAAACATATAAATGTATATATCTTGATGTATATCAACTGTAAATAAGCTATTATTTCACCACTCTATATAGTGGAGCATTGTCAAAGTGGGGTTATTCGTGTGTGAACGAATATAGCGGACCAGCATCAATTGATCAAGCGATTATTGCTATACAGACGGTCTCACAAACAGCGTATCGTAAATTGAAATTGGGAAAGGGGGACGCGGAGTTTGCCACTAGTGGAATGAACGTTAGTTTTATATTGTGTAGCATTGTTTTTGTTGTTGTTCCAGAGGACGTACTTAGGATAATGTGATCAATATTTCCGCAATATTGTAATAAAGTACTTCTTGACGAACTGGAGAAAAATGGAACGCAAAATAATTAGGGGAATCGCGGGATCCAGCTGCGAGAATGGCATCCAATAAAGAACAGGATATAATAAGGAAGTCTACAACAAAATAGAAAAAATTACAGACACAAACCATAAAAGACGAGCACGATTTTACAGTCACCTCATGCGAATGGATGAAAATACGTTGACCAAACAAGGCATTCACCTATTTGATTCAAAACCTAAATCCACGATGCCTTGGTTTAGAAACACCACAGAAGACCTTCAAGTGATACAGATAAAACCGGAGGACGCTTTTGACAGAAGAATTTTCCGCAAAAAGATAGTGACGAGCGGGCTAAACCGAGACGAACAACGGAATAGAAGACACGGTCTCCCTAGGACAGAAGAAAGCAAACAGGCCCACTCAGAAAGAATGGGGGAATTCTGGCCTCAAAAAAAGCAAAGCCAACTACTTAACGAGGTCCTCATAATAATAATAATAATAATAATAATAATAATAATAATAATAATAATAATAATAATGCAATCAAAACATATATGACAAACATCTGTCTATCGATATACAGTAATTAGAATTTATCAACCTGAAGAATTATATGCAGTAGAATGTTTAATAATTCGAACACACAGCCTGTTTGAAAACCTGGCAATTAGGGAAAGGAATATAATCCCAAAAATTCTTGGTCTCAACCTCAAAGATGGTATTTGCAGACTTAGGAGCAATTTAGAAATATACACCCACACCGAAAAGATCCGGAAAAGGACAACTTTCTACGCCCACCACTTCAGGTTGCCAGCTGAGAGAATCCGTAAACGTTTGTTATTCTACTTCAGAAGTCTCAAAACGACTCCTCGCTTGGTGAAGGTCGCTAAAGATCTTTTAAAGTTAATCACGGAAACAGATATTCAAATCCGAGCACCATTCAAGCACAAAATTAGACAGGTTCATCAAGAAGTCCCAACTCGACTGAAGCATGTCCATTCTGAAACATGGAAGAAGGTACACTCCGTCTTCGGAAACCGTCATGTGTAGTTGCTGGGACGTAAAAACAGTAGCATTATAGCTATTATAGCATTGTAACACTTTACACTTTCGCAATTACAATTACACGCAGGTTCATATCGTATGGTGCAAGTAGTGGCAAATATCTACAGAGGTCGACGCCACGAACAAATAACCTTTAAAAAAATAATTAACATCCAAACTACCCATATTATTGAGCTAAACCTTGCTTTTCAGCACTCTCGTAAAGTTTACGTCAATAATAAACCGTCTCCCTTTCTCCTTTTTACATCAGTAGCCTTCGGATTTTTAGTTGGTAAAAGGTTAGAATGCAAACAAATTTGGTTAATAAGAAATGCCAGTTAGCACGTTCTTCCGTTATGTAGCAAGGATAACATAAATTATAGGGGTTCAAATGTACCGTACCCCTACATTTTATGCAAGGCTCATAACATAACCGTTGTGTACGGTAGACTATACTTGTTACCAACTTCAATAAGTTTGCATTCTAACCTATTACTGCCTAAAATTCTGGAGTGTATATCGTAAATGTAATTACATATTTTTTGCACTACGAGTAGACTGGTTTCGAAGAACGAGGAAGCCTTGTACAAGAATATTAACCTGACTGACATCTAATTATTTTGTCATAGAGAGTAAAATTATCCCTACGCTGCTTTTAGCTACCTTTGAAATCGACGTACAGTGACCTGCCTAGTGCCAACAGGAAATAAGTTTACCACCGCGCCGTGACATAAATCGAATATGCAGCTCTTTGGATTGCGCTGTGTAGCGGGTGGCCTGCACTGCCTTTGACAAGTAAGAGCAAATAAAAAACTTAAGAGAGGTTCAGTGTAAAGAGATCAGCTCTAGCGGTAGTGGCCGTCCAAACCGGACTTTCTGTAAATGAATTAAATATAGCGCACTCTCTCGCATACTGAGGTCTGCGTAACCCCGATATTTCAGTGAAGGTGGGTAGTAGGTTAATGGTTATAAGTAGAGCCCGGAATATATGTCATATAAAAGTAAGAAATATGTACATAAATATGTACCCAAAACTTACAAAATATGTAGTTAAATATGTAATTTAATAGAAAGGGTGTATTTAACGTGTTCTTGTACACAAAATAGGAAACAAAATCGAAAAAAGTTTTTGACTGAGATATTATTCAACCTCTAATTTTCCAATACTTTTCCAAATTTTTTGCGGTCTTCAAATATGTTAGGATGTTCTTGTATACCGAGAAGGACCCTATGAAGTCACTGACGTGTATTCTAAATGATGGATGATACTGGAAGATACGCCCAGGTAGCTGCACAGACTCACCGTTAAGAACTTGGCATACATTAAAAAAAATGTATCCTGGGTTCTTTTTCAATACATCATTAAATTTTCCTGAAAGAAACTCATCGATAGCTCCCAGAACAACACTCAATTTACTGATTGCATCTTCCACTATAGACATAGATTCATGGAGGGGCAGTCCAGAAGTTTCCTCATTTGTAATGCTGTTCGGAATCCAAATAAAATGGCGTGTAATGTATGCAATCGATGAAGTCACTCACCAATATTAAAATCACTCAAACACTCACGCACAGACGCTGAATTTTCCACCACTGACTTCATTGTTTCAAAGTCCACAGCTTCCATCTGGTGATCACACGCACATTTGGTAACAATTTCTTGTAGCACTGCAGACGAAAGGGAGATTTGCACAAAACTTTTCTTGCTGTTGATACTAAACACTTCACTTCAGGTAATGTTTTTATGGTCTCAGATACTCTATGTAATCAATGCGCCAACCATGTGAAGTGGACCCGCTTTGGGGTAAAACACAGACAATGCAACTGAAGACTTTAGCATATACGATCCAGCACCTGAGTAGAGTACGAACAAGTTTTGTTCGTTAATCTCTAGCTCTTTAAGTCCGTTGTTGATGAGTCGCGAAACGGTAGCATGAATTATCTGTTCCAGTTGTTTGCAGTAAATTAAATAAGACTTACTCGGAGCCTCTGGATTCAATTTACTTGCTAGGAGATTTGCAATGAAACGACCCATGGCATCGGTCGACTCGTCAACGGTAATCCATATCATCAAGTTCTGTTCTAATCCTTCCCATCGTGTCAATGTAGCAGGAGTTCATATTGATTCATCCGGAATAATGAAGTTGCAATATTTGCGTAGAAATCCTTGGAACTTCGGCACTCCAAGTTTATACCATGGTGTGTTTGCAGCGACCATTGTGATGCACAAATCTTTATTAAATTCACGGGTAGAAGGCGACGAAGGTGCCAGCTCCACTTGTGTAAGGAGAACTTGTATCTTCGACAGAGCACGTTTTTTATTTCTCTCATTAAGATCAGTTTTTAAATGCTGTTCTAATTGTGACCTCATGGAGCAACCAATGTGTTTGTAACATACTGAGCATAGTACGATTTTACCGTCACTTGTAAAGGCTTCATCAATCGAAATAATATCTTTTATCTTTGACGCTAGTTTGGATGGGGCTGGTGCCATATCGGTTCACAACTCAGAATATGGTTCGAGCAAGTGTTCCTTTCACGGGTTTTCATTTTACCAAGCGGTCATCCCATCCACTTTGCGTGTTTCTGTGTAGTACAGCGATATGCCATTGATCCACCATTCATATTGTGCCGGTACCTAATTGACACAGCTAAGGGATGCGATACTTTGACAGAATATTTCACTTTAGAATATTACATTAATTTTAGATGCTAGAGACGTGTAGGGTTTCTAAACTATTTTCAAATGTTTTAAATTGAAGTAAAATTAGTGTTTTCTTTCAAATGCGCAATACCCTTCAAAATATTTAAAATATATAATCTTCATCAAAATGTTCATTATATATCGAAATATGTAAAAATATGTAAACTCAAACTCCTTGAATAATGGTCGTTTTAGTGTGGTTCGCCTATATTTCAGTTTTTCTTATGGCTACACATATAGGGGAACAGAATGTGTACTTACTGGCTCAAGTTATCTTGATGGTAGCTTCATAACATTCATCCTTGAACATTGGCATTTCTGATCAAAAGTAGCCAAATAACTACCCGAATCTATCTTCTACGGTATTCCCCGGATTATTGCCCATTTTTTACAGCTTACAAAGCCCGTTAAATACCTGCAGGGCAAGGGCCCCCTACCATCCGGAGAGCTAATCCCTGTGAGTTTGTTTCTCCTATTGTGGTAGGTCCCAAGCTATTAACACGTATTAATAACCCATAATTATTTTTATTCCTATAATGTCAACCCTAGTAAAGACCTGACTACTTATTTTAATTTCCCAAATTGTTACTCGGCCTTATTCGAATTACTTCAAAACTAATAATGATATTTTCCCCTCCACTCTGCCTCTTGCTGTCCTTCATCACTGAGCACAAGCCACTTCCCTGAATTCTTGAGTTCATATCTGTAGTGGAGTCCTCTGTTTCTATTTACTATCGTGGGATACAATATTGTTGCGGTGTGAGCCCGCCTATTTTGATGCATCTTGCCCATGTGTCCAACGCATGTCCATTTAAGAGATCTCGCTTTGATGTATGCATCCTACAAACGACTTCTTCTTCGTAATTCTCCATCCAGCTATTTGTCAGTGTAGTAATTTCCCCAAATTTTTCTCTCCCTTTCCCGTTAGTACACTGTATAATTTTAATATGTCTCTTTGTGAGAGTTAAAGTCTTGCTGCCATATAGACGAACTGGAATGGCGCAGCTTCCCAAAATTTCAAACCTCTTCTGAATGTTAACTTATTTGTCCAGGAGAATGAATTTTAGCGCCCAAAATTTTCCCCAGGCAAGTCGTGTTCTTCTTTAAAGTTCCTTGTCCATTTTTCATTTAAAGCTAACAGTTTTACCCAGATAAATTTATTCTCTGCAGTACTCTATTGGAGTGCTCAGTAGTGGACATGATTACCTTCACCATATTAAACTGTAATGTTTGGCACTTACTATTATTATTAGGTTATCACTCGTTAACAAGTACGATTGTGCTCCAAAAGTAGAGTTCAAATTTCATGAGTTCTTGGATGGCTGTATAATCCAGTTCTGGAGACACCGACTCTGCCAAAAAGTTGGGTAGCCACTGGTCCTTCAGCGCCGATACTTCTGCTATTCATATACTCTTTCCTAGCATCGCATTTGTCTGACTGAAGTTTCTCCGCTGTAATTCAAAGGATAGATGCCCTTGGTGGAAGGGACAACGTCATTCTGGACGAGTAGATAACACAACCTCCCGCTTTTCATTTCAATTTTACATTTCTTTAGATTCGCCTTCAGAATGTCTTTATAGCATATTTGTTCCTCACTCTGATTTACCTGTCCAAGCTTCAACTGACTGTTCGTGATTCGTTTTCGACAAGTGACTCAGGCATGCAAATTACATGAACTGTCCATCTAAAGTGGTTTTTTATTATCCGAGCCTCTACGCTGAATTAGCTTGTAACGTTCACTTGGCATTACCCATATCCAAACTCCGATCTGACTGCCACGTTGCATACCACGATCCATCTTTCTAAACTAGGCGTTTTGGATCGTATACGGATCCGTGGTGGCAGTAATTACTATACCTCGGATTTGTAGGTGGTCTTAGGTTAGAATGCAAAGTAATTTGGTTTGTAGGATGTGACATGCATCCCGTTATACCACAATGTAGGAAGAGTAGCATAAATTCAAGGAGTTCTATAGGTTGTACCCCTAATATCTATGCAAATCTCATAGCATAACCGTTGTACAGTGTAGGGTATACTTGTTACTGGCTTAAGTAAGTTTGCATTCTAACCTATCGGCTCCTAATAATCCGGACTCTACTCATTACACCACTGAACGCTGGTTGTGCGGCTTGTGGGCGGGTTACTCAGCTTTGAGCACCAGGCGTCGCATCTCGGGTACACAGTCTTGGTGCAAGTTACAACAGCTGAATGCTATATTTTAAAATGGACTTAAGTGTGAACATGTACAATCAAAGAAAATAATTAAAAACAAAATGTATTACCTAGTAACATTCTGCAAGAAATTATCACCAGTTTTACAACAAGGTTGATACGTAGAAACATGTTAAGCAAGTATATTTGCAAAGAAAAAACCACGTCAATACGGAACACACAAATGAAAACTGAAAACTAGGAATGGATGTGTGTACCATGTTCTTGTAACTAATCAACGCCTCAACTTTCGTTATCAGGTTTTCTATATATGTAATATTGATACAGTCAGAATTTTGGTACACACAATACTACAAGCCTTTACCGTGAGATTGTGTTATTACGTTGTCTGAGTTCTTCAGTCAAATAAGCGATCATTTTCCTCAAGTCCCTTCTCTGGCGGTATATGCACTCAAGTTGATGCCGCTCTATAGTTGCTAGATCTTCCCGTAGTCTTCTAGCTTTCTCAATACTGCAGGTGATGAAGGTAGAAACATCATTAAACTATTCCCTTACCAGAAAATTGAATGATTTTTATTTCTGATTTTAATCCGAGAAGGTTGGGGGAAACTTACATTTACAGTATTCACAAAGGCATCTACAACTTTACACTAATAATATTATACATCATTAGGATGTTAATGCAAGTTAAATATGATCAAAGTTTGGCACACATTTGTGTGGAATATAGACACATTTTTATTACGCCTTCTACTTTCAATACAACCAGCTCCATCATTAGGTTGTTCTTAAAGCTATTTCCTCCAACGTTTTGGCCTGCAAGCACATATTTAATAATTTATAGTCTTGTCAATAATATTCATGAATTTCTACAAGTTCAGACCTACTAAGGGTACGAAATGTTGGCCCCTTACCTTAGAAATAAGTGAGGCCAGAAAACTATAGCGGATTACGGCGACGTTTAGTAAATGCACAGAGACTTGCAAACTGAACGCTGAAAGGCTTAACGGTCTATAATAAAGACGAATGTATGTTAATATGTATGTCCCATTGCTCTATATTTAAATGAATTCTCTCTTTTTCTGTTTATTACTTATGTGACAGCAGATGTCAGTGGGGCCGAGATCTATAGACCCCCTTACATCCACACCTGAATGTCATAGGTCATAAGGTTAAAAGTTGCTGGGTGGTGAACGGTAGTTGGTAACTGGTGCCATATAATTTAAAAATAACAATTATAAATTGATATGTTGTTGCCAAAAGGATCATTCGTGAATGTCAAATTTACATTTTATTATGTAGATAGAAATAGCTTTTAACGTTTCATGTGTATTGGCTCAGATTATTTTAAATCGATCATCAATATGTAACATGAATGTATTTGAAATATTTATTTATTGTAATTTAGATTATGAGTAAGTGGAAATTATTATACGAGTACTTTTATTTACATAGGCCTGCTAATTTTATAATAACTTCAGTACATATTTTCCAAACGAGTGTACAGTTCGTTATGCAACAAACTTGGAGATAAAATCGGGATACGACAAAATACCTTGCAGTCCGAAACGGTGCGTTCAAGCGGACATTTCTACGGCAAATCCTAGACCACTTCTCTCGCCCACCTGACTTGAGATGCTTATTACTGAAAGGTACCACATCCAAAAGTAACATATTACACCACAGTTTTAGCCCTTCAGGCAAGCGACTCAGTGTCGGAAACATCCTAGGGATATGAGCTACGAATTTTAGGTACATATAATAAAGTATGAGAATATATTCGTTATTTATTCCTGAAAATTTCAATCCTTATCTTAATCATTGTAATCCGGTCGATTAGATTAGCTATTTACATTTTTCTGCCACTACGAGCGTTATTTTGCGTCAATGCATAGTTTCACTAAAGCTACACTACGAGCGCTCATGTGAGTCAATGCAGAGTTTCACTAAAGCTACACTACGAGCGCTCATGTGAGTCAATGCAGAGTTTCACTAAAGCACCACTGAGAGCGCTCATGTGAGTCAATGCAGAGTTTCACTAAAGCTACACTACGAGCGCTCATGTGAGTCAATGCAGAGTTTCACTAAAGCACAACTACGAGCGCTCATGTGAGTCAATGCAGAGTTTCACTAAAGCTACACTACGAGCGCTCATGTGAGTCAATGCAGAGTTTCACTAAAGCTACACTACGAGCGCTCATGTGAGTCAATGCAGAGTTTCACTAAAGCTACACTACGAGCGCTCATGTGAGTCAATGCAGAGTTTCACTAAAGCACCACTACGAACGCTCATGTGAGTCAATGCAGAGTTTCACTAAAGCTACACTACGAGCGCTCATGTGAGTCAATGCAGAGTTTCACTAAAGCACCACTGAGAGCGCTCATGTGAGTCAATGCAGAGTTTCACTAAAGCACCACTACGAGCGCTCATGTGAGTCAATGCAGAGTTTCACTAAAGCTACACTACGAGCGCTCATGTGAGTCAATGCAGAGTTTCACTAAAGCACCACTACGAGCGCTCATGTGAGTCAATGCAGAGTTTCACTAAAGCACCACTGAGAGCGCTCATGTGAGTCAATGCAGAGTTTCACTAAAGCACCACTACGAGCGTTCATGTGAGTCAATGCAGAGTTTCACTAAAGCACCACTACGAACGCTCATGTGAGTCAATGCAGAGTTTCACTAAAGCTACACCACGAGCGCTCATGTGAGTCAATGCAGAGTTTCACTAAAGCACCACTGAGAGCGCTCATGTGAGTCAATGCAGAGTTTCAATAAAGCACCACTGAGAGCGCTCATGTGAGTCAATGCAGAGTTTCACTAAAGCACCACTACGAACGCTCATGTGAGTCAATGCAGAGTTTCACTAAAGCTACACTACGAGCGCTCATGTGAGTCAATGCAGAGTTTCACTTAAGCACCACTGAGAGCGCTCATGTAAGTCAATGCAGAGTTTCACTAAAGCTACACTACGAGCGCTCATGTGAGTCAATGCAGAGTTTCACTAAAGCACCACTGAGAGCGCTCATGTGAGTCAATGCAGAGTTTCAATAAAGCACCACTACGAGCGTTCATGTGAGTCAATGCAGAGTTTCACTAAAGCACCACTGAGAGCGCTCATGTGAGTCAATGCAGAGTTTCATTTACGTCCCGACACTGCCTTCGTGATGTCCAGGCCGTACTGTAACGAGCGCGGGAAAGCAATCAGCTGATCGTTAGTGGGGAAGTTTAGCACATGAGTTAGTAGAGTTAAACAGAGATTTTCGCAGTTTTATTGAAATTTTTACCAGTGGCCGCATGTTCACTCGGATATATGTGAGAATGAGTCGTCATCGACTGCATTATTAAGTGGAATGCCGTTAATTAGTGAAGAAAACTTAGTGCGAGCGTGTATTTATGTTAAGCTATAGGTTAAGAAGATCGTTCTTCAGTGTTTTAATTTTGTAGTTTATTTGTGTAAAGTTATATTTATAGTGTAAAATTCATTGAGTTAGTGCATTCTGTGTTTTATTATTAACCACTAATTGTATATACTTGAATTAAGATGATCAGTGAGGGAAATCTCCATGCCTAAGAGTTGCTGTGTGGCTGCAAAGCCAGTTATAAACAGGGAGAGTACACTCCGGTATTTGTGTTTCCTTCTGATGAAGAACGAGTTAAGTTATGGAAGAAGGTATTCCCAGGAAGAATTGAATAGTTAATCACAACACAGTTGTGTGTATCAAGCACTTTCCTGAAAATCGCATCCTGAGAGAAATAAGAATGTCCCGTCCAGATGGTGAGTTAAATTTTTTTATTATGTCATAAACATGGGTAACATTAGGTAGGCCCTATATTTTGATGTAATCAGATCTACGGCTTATCTGAATTCGGTGTATTTGAACATGCAAGTCATATTTATGAGTATCACCGAGCTCGATAGCTGCAGTCGCTTAAGTGCAGCCAGTATCCAGTATTCGGGAGACAGTGGGTTCGAACCCCACTGTCGGCTGCCCTGAAGATGGTTTCCCGTGATTTCCCATTTTCACGCCAGGCAAATGCTGGGGCTGTACCTTAATTAACGTCACGGCCGCTTGCCATTCCTAGACCTTTCCTGTCCCATTGTCGCCGTAAGACCTATCTGTGTCGGTGCGACGAAAAGCAAATATCAAATAATAATAATAATAATAATAATAATAATAATAATAATAATAATAATAATAATAATAATAATAATAATAATAATAATAATAATAATAATAATAATTTATGAGTATCAAACAGCAGTGTGATTTACGTAAATCTTATCTTCTGACAGATTTGGCTAGGATTTGAATAGAAAGGGAAGTGAGTAAGGAAAGAAACGATTTTAGGCTCTTATTCCGGAACTGCATTAAGGCCGGAAGTGACTTTCGAAATATATATATATTTGGAATTTCATTTACGTCGCACCGACACAGATAGGTCTTGGGGCGACGATGGGATAGAAAAGGCCTAGGAGTGGAAAGGAATCGGCCGTTACCTTAATTAATGTACAGCCCCAGCATTTGACTGGGATGAGGATGGGAAATCACTGAAAACTATCTTCAAGGCTGCCGATAGTGGGGTTAGAACCTTCTATCTCCCGAATTAAAGCTCACATTTGCGTGGCCCTAACTGCACGACAAACTCGCCCGATGAAATTAGCTTTTTAGTTTGGTACACCTATCCACGACTCACAATTTGAAACCTTTAGATCTTCAACATTCGGCACAATGGAGGAAATACTTAAGTTGAGTGTGAATTTGTATGTGATGATGCTGGATTTATAATGTTAAACTAGGAATAATTCTTGTAATATTTTCGTTCCATGGAATAGCTTGTTGTTGTTGTAGTTGGGCAATTACCTTTTAACTTTAATTATCACACTATTGTAAGTCTGTAAGTTGTCATTGTCACCAGGATATTTCCCAATTTCGATGTATTAGTTAATAATATATATATTCGCCATTTCACCCCGTGGGATTTAGTACTTAATGGCTTGAAATGAGATTTTCAGCGGCTATTTTGACATGGTTTTGGGAAGTTTCAACAATTTATTTTACTTACAGAGCTTCTTATCAACATATATTTTCCATCATAATCTCAAATTTGAATTTTTTATTTGGCACATGAGCCTTTCATTTTGTTTTCGCTGCTGCATTCTCGAGGCAAGGCAAAATGTTGACAACTCTAACTACCAGCGCTAGGAGAATTTGTGATGTGTCTGCTATTAGAGAGGAAATTATCACCTTGAGAACCACCTTCCAGTGCAACGGTCATAGCAAGGCTTTGATCTCTTTGGTTCTGAAACCGACGCATGATCGGACGTCTGTTGAGAAACAAAGATGTAACAGGAATTACCCACATTACATACGTAATACGGCAGATCGTATTGCTGAAATCTTACATAGGTACAATATATGAACTGTATCTGGGACTTCAGTTAATATTAGGCAGCTCCTGCGACCAACTAAGGACAGTTTGCCAAAGCTGCAACAACCGGGTGTCCACAGAATTCCCTGTAGTTATCGCAAGGTTGCTATTTTTAAAACCGGCTATCTCACACACAAAACACTGAAATCGACTTTTTGTGCTGAATGTGTTCTCTGCCCACGTTCACGCAAGACAGCGAACTATTAGCTGCAAACTGGGCCTCCAAACAGCTTAGTTGCTTCATCGAAAATTGGAGTTAGGCAAAAGATGTCGAATCACCATTGACTAAACATTTTGCGTCTCTGTGATGAGATGTACAAGTGTTGAATTCTTCCAAAGAACTCATTGATAATAACTCTTTATTTCATACTCTATTTTGTGATTATCTTATTTCTTGTATTCTGTTAATTATATTTTATAAGATTAGAAGTTTTAGGCAAATATTGTAATTGAGCTAACGCCTGTATATTTGCATAAAATAAATAAATAAATAAATAAATAAATAAATAAATAAATAAATAAATAAATAAATAAATAAATAAATAAATAAATAAATAAATAAATAAATAAATAAATAAATAAATAATAACCTTCCACAAAACAACCCACAAGATGAGAAAGATGCATGTGAGCACAGTGTAGACAATGGAATTAATGTTTTATTATATTTCATTTTGTGTAAATACATTGGCTTCTTTCACTGTATTGATTTATTTTATTTCAATTTTAAATAAAGCATTTTTCGTATATTTTCATTCCTTCAGTTTCTTCCGTTAGGTACAAACACGGTCATATCCGAATTTGAAATTTAAAAATTCCAAATGTATTACACAAATAAAATATTGGTGTTCTGTAACATTCATTACAGTTCTGTTTACAACCGTTTAACCAAAGAATTCTAAATCTCGTTATTTAGATTTTATAAGTTTTTCGGTTTCCTGAAAAATTTAACCATTTGGAGATGGCAGGTTTTTCAAATAGGCGACTCATATTTGGTAGACTTCGAGAACGAAATGTACTCGCACTAAGGAACATAGTAGGTGTATCAGACTCAATCAACCTGATAAATGAGCTGTTGATGATCATGCTTTAACAGCTGGTCATGATGTCATGTTCTAAGGAGTGGATGTTAGTACCTGTATAAAATAGTATCACCCCAGAATCATCAGGGAGGCGGTTGAAATACGTAAACTCAGTGAATCATGGCCACCTATTATCAGAACCATCATAAAGTGAAGACTTACTGCTGTCATTCGTTATCCCTAGCATAGCGCTAAAATGGCGTCTGTATTAGATCTTTAACAAAAGCAAAGGCATTTCCGTACAGGCCATGAAAGTCCTTGGAAGGGTGGAAGGTAAAGACTTATACTATCCGTAACCCCGGCACTTGATGAGATAGGGCGGTTAGTCTACGTCCGGCTAATTTTTCCACCAGAAATTAACGTGGTACTCATTTCTGCTGTAGGCTGAGTGATCCTCAGGGCCATGTGCACCTCCGGAAGGGGAAATCACGTTTCTGAAATTTTACGACTTCATGAAGGGGATTCGAACCCACCTCCTTCCGGGCGAACCGATCACGCCTTTACCGCCTTGGCCAGGTAGCCCCCCTATTATAGGGCACCATTTTAAGTTCTTTCTTATTTTCTCTTAGCAACCATTCATACGTCGTGTTTTCCGTTTCTTGGTTTCTCCTGATGAAGGAAGGCAAGGTACCTTTCGAAACGCGCGTTGAGTGTATATATATATTTTATTACACGGCATAACCCCGGGAAAAGATTACATCATGAATAGTTACACGGACCATGAAAGTCTAAATTATAATGTTTATGATATTTGTTGGAAAGTTCCCATGTCTTAAGAGGAATACCGCGTCCACAGCTACTTTAAGCCGACACCTTGGATCCCCTAATGTGTCACCGCGAACGGTGCGTGCTAAGAATTAATGTTACGTTCCTATGACATGCTCCGGCTTCAAAATGCTTGTGACGCGAGCTTGGGTTATGAAATATTCCGCGCTTCGTAACTTTGACAAGAGCGGCATTAATAAGTCTGACGGACGACCTGAATTCTGCTTCCAAAGTGGAGTATAACAAGAATGTAGCAGTACTTGTTGTGATTGTAGTTACCTACACGGTGTAAACGGAATACCCTCTAGAGTCCAGAGTTTTGGAGCAAAACATGAACGCTGTAAAATCTGCACTATTTTTCTTACGATTTGTTTTACGTCACACCGACATAGATATGTCTTATGGTGACGATGCGGTGGGAGAGGCCTAGGAGTGCGAAGAAAGCGGCCGTGGCCTTAATTAAGGTACAGCACCAGCATTTTCCCGGCGAAATAATGGGAAACCACGCAAAATTTTCTTCTGCACAATCTAGTAATCCAACATGACATTTTTACGAAGAAAACAAATTGCAGTTTCATGTAGTCGGGAGGGTGTGTGTATCACATTTGATACATTGGGTCCCTACAGGACGAACCACATAAAGTGGAATACGTTTTGTTTAAGATATAATGTATTGTAAGACCAAAAAGTTTTCACGTTAAAAAACAAGTTTGAATTTTTATGAAAGTATTTGAGTTCCATTCTTATCACTTTCTAGTAAAATTTATAAATATTCAAGAACTTATCATTATCTTCATCATAATCATCAGTAGGAAATGTTGATGTTTCAATATCTGCTTTGTTATTATCATTATCAAACTCCAAATCGGAAAGGCAAGAGTCCCACGAATTCATCAATTTATGTATTTCATGCAGTTTCAATACTGAAAGCAAAAACCAATACAATCATGGCATTAAAGGTAAATATGACCTCAGATATTAACGTAATATATTAAATACAGAAGCCACAATATGTTCAAAATACTACACACAAGTATTCAAAGGTTTTTAGGTCAAACAAATGCAGACCCCATCTCGTGTTGCCCGTAGAAGGGAAGATACTTCTCATCAATCAATATAGGGCTTACTAACCAGAAAGAAGTTAGTGCTACTACTACTACTACTACTACTACTAATTACTCAATGTTTCCGTTGCTCCCTTGAAGGGGGAGGCGGGCCTCCTAGACGGTGACGCCGTCTCTCTGGCCAGGAGATTTGTATCGGAGAAGGAGACGTGCGGAGAATGTGACAGGGCTGGCGGCCATGCTCTATACTAGGAACTGTTCCGGCATTCGCCTTAGTGCAGGAGAATGGAAAACCACGGAAAACCATTCTATGGACAGCCTCTCTCCCTCTCCCGAATACAGAGACGTAGAGCCATGGCCACCCCTCCTCCGTTCGGTTAATCTGTCGAAGTGCACAGATGTCGGACCACTTGTGGGCCGAGACCTACTCTGCATCCGTCCGAACGAAGTTGTAGGCTCTCAATGTATCGTGCATGATACGGATAAAACGCATGCAAGTTTTGCAACCTTGATGTGAATTATCTGAGAGAGATGTGATATTTATATTATATACTGGCATTACGTTACAACTTAGATCTAAAATAAGATGATTACTAATATTTACCTCGTTTCTTTTGTCTTATTTTGATTTAGCTACAACATGCATTGCTAATAACACCTTACGCTGTCGTGGGTATGACGAAACAATTGACGCACAAACAGCGGTAGTTAACGCAACAACAGAGGGCTTCGCTTTCTTGAAAAAAAAAATGAAAATAAAGAATGACTGTATCATACAAAGGGATGTTAGAGGATGCAGTCTTCTGCATTTGGTTGACCATCTGCAAAATTTAACTAAATCGCATAACGCGGAACGTATTGCATACTAATACAGATGTACCGACTGATCACTGAAGGGAGACCACTATACATTTAAGGCTATTGGTATGAAACGGAGCAATCTCCAAAATCTTTACTGACACCATTGTATTGTACTACTAGCCCTCTACTAAACTATGTTGTGTTTTTGTTTATTTGTAAAAATCCTATCGTTTCGGGGGAAGAATCTACAACGTTGCTTTCAAACAGAACAATCACCGCCATCTATTCGAATCAAGTGGAACAATCTCCACTACCACACTCTCCATTCCCATCGATTGATTGCTGCCATTTTGTTTCAATGGATTTATAAAGTGAGAATATCCCGCTAATTTATCGGATTTTTAGTTCTATTGGAGGTGTAATCGTTGTTTTGAAACTACGAGGTACACGAACATATTACCAAAACAAGCTGTAACTTCATTCGTAATGTTCTGTTAGGGGAACTATGTCACAAAACTTGACACCTATGTCACCACCAAAGCGAGGAAATGGATCCGGGATCACAGGAAATGGAAATCAGTTGTTGATAAAAAGCTGAGGTAAAAACATTCTGTGCAGAGTCATTAAAAATGTGTCGTGTATGACAGACATCATCACGTAGTTGCTCTAGGAAGCCGGTGTTTCTTGCTCCGCTCGGGACGGCTGTTTGTCACGTGACAAGAGAGCAGCAGTCAGGCGGGTTGCATACCGTGTCCGTACTGTACTTTCGCCACTGGCCTTCAGTACATACTACGTCATGCACTTCCCCTACTTGCTCGCTAAGCTGCTCTCGTTCCTCGAGAGCGGGGAACAAACTGGCTCCGAAGGCATTTCGCTCTCGATTGACGATGGCTGGTGTATGAACCCTGAGCGTTGCGGCTAGCTGCGACGTAGCTGTACAGTCTGCCACAGACACCAGTGTCATGAAAAAGGGAACACATTGTGATTTAACCGACTTTAAACATCGGCTCAGGGCGCATGCGTCATAGCATTGCGGAGATTACACGCGAATTCGTGTTTCTGAGGTCAAAAGTGTCCAGTATGGATCTTCAATGCCGCAGAGATAACGTTACCATTCGCGTAAAGTTCCTCACGGTAAGACCACAGGTGTTTAATGAACGGACATCACGTCGCCTTCGCAGAACAATACTGGGCGTTCTACGGGCTACTGTGAGTCAGATTACCACAGCGCCCTGTTGAATGTTGGGAGACAGGAACCCATTTCTACCAGGACTGTAAGGAGGCAACTGCACCGCATAGGCTTCACCATCCGACGACCAACTCGTGTCTCTTTGCTGACAGAACTCAACGGCGTGTGTGGGCCCGCGAACTTCGGCAATGGATCATGAAAAAGCGGCGGCGTGCGGTATTGTCCAATGAATCCCGGTTGGAGTTAATGGGCGCGTGATTGTGTATGCCTCATGAAGCTATTGGATTATGCGTGTCAACACGGTTGTGTCCAGGCGCCAAGTGTTTCAGTTTTGCTCTAGGTGGTTTTCTCATGGTCGCAATTAGGCACCATTTTCCAGATGCAGGGAGCGCAGACAGGTGCACGTTATATGGACATTCTTGCAGACCGTCTTTACGTCTTTATGGTTCAAGAGTAGCCTGATGTAGAGACCATGTTTTAACAGGACAATGCGCCATGTCGCCGCTCTGTGGTGCCAGACAAGTGGTTGGAGGAGAACTCCGGTGAAGTTACGGCAATGGATTGGTCCTCCAGATTCCCCGATCTTAATCCAGTCGACCATTTATGGGATGCTCTCGATGCTAGTGTACGCTCCATGAACCCCGCACCAAATACACAAGACCAACCGTGGGCAGCAGTGCAAGATGCGTGGGTCCAGATTCCTCCAGAACGAATCTAACATCTTGTACAGTCGATGGCCCGCCATATTTTTGCCGTTTTGGGGGTTCGCGGAGGATTAGCTCGTTATTAACATCACATTCATTGTCTTCCCATGACTTTCGGCACTCAGTGTATATTGGAAACAGACTTCAAACTAAATATTATGTTCGGAGCAGTAGATGTACAAAGGTTCATGTGTGTCAGCAAGCTTTTATGAACATCCTTCAAGTCTCTAGAAAGCGTGTTGATATTATAGCTAAAACATACGCACGAACAGCTAACGCCCCACACCTGTTTAAAATAGCAGAAGTGATAAGAAGACACAAGTATTTTGACCATTTTGCTTTGATATTTACATCGTTTGCTATAACAATTTTGTGATGTTACTTCCACTTCGTTAGCAGTAATTTTAGACCGTTTTAGAAAAAAATATTTATGATCATCTCCATGTTATACGACTATTATTTTTATTATCCAATTACAAACACTATCTTACACGTGGTATGTATGAGATAGAGGTAACAAAATTAGACGAATAAAAATTGGTCACAATGAGGATACAAAATATCTTAATGATAAAACACAATGCCTATTAGTGTCCCTTCACGAGGTCACACATCAATGAAATTATTATTTATATTTGTGGGAAACGAGTCATTACTTCTGAGTTAAGGGTAGTCTGAAAGCCCAATCTCGACAACATTAATTTGACAGAAAAATATCCCAATACGGCAAGAACTATTAAGGTTAAAAGTTTGAAATTTCAATCACTAATAATTACAACCTTCCCCTAGGTGATGAACAAAAATGAACTGGATTGAGTGATCAGCTGTTCATTTATATTTTTTTTAATTGTCATATTGTCATATTGTCATAAAAATTGCTCTAAATATGAAACCAATCAGGGGAAATACTTTTTTCTAGTTCAGTAGCTGCATTAAGGTATAAAATAACTCTCTGAAAAGGAATTATATCCTTCGCTGGTATAGTTCGTGAGATAATGGGTGAGACATGTGAAAAAAGGCCAATTTTCAGAAAGTGTTTTCAAGTAATACACAATGTACATTCACACATTTACCCATGTCAGCATCTACAAACCGCCTGATCCAGAGACAGAATTATCTGGGTGCAGGAAACTTATTGAGGTATAATTCTGGAACAGATTAGTGAAAGCCACAGCGTTCTATATCAAACGGTTACAGAAATAGGTAACTTCAAAGAGAAGCATGCCCGAAGTTGTAAAATTTCTCACTTATGCATTAATAATCTAAATTAATTTTTAATATGTTTACGGGTATCGTATCTTAATAAATTCTACACCACTTCATTCAGCAGAGTCCAAATAATTATATAAAACTGTTATTTAAAAAGATTGCTATTCCACTACTCTTATTTATAGCATTTGATAGTCGAGGACTTCTGTCTATCATAACCACGTAATTATGTGGTTAGTATCACCAGGTTGAGGGGCATTGACGTCATAGTCTGATCTAGGTGGCTTCTAGCAAGCCCTTGTGGTTCCCTACTATATTGTCTGGCATGTCCTACCAATGAATTCAAATTTAGCTTGCAGATAGTTCTCTGGTTTCAGGTGTACTTCGAAGTCAAGTTCACTGACCACTAATATCTGCACGCTTGACCAGTTATTTCTCCTTTGTGCTCCTATAACGTCAACCATTACCGTTTATACACGTCCAGTACGCTATATTCAGCAAAATAGTTTCATCATTAGTTTCAAACTTAAGTAATGGTCTGTTGGTAATATTTTTAATAATTAACTATCAAAAGAGATACAGCGTGTTAATATACGTCTCGCACTTCAAATAACTTCTTACTACTTGAAGATTTTCACCTAGGTGAATATACACGTTGTCCCAAAAGTCCGTTAACATTTTACGAGGTAATACTTCAGAGAGCGGCATGATATGGGGTTTTATTGACACCAAAGTAAAGTACACAGAATGAACAACAGATGGCGCTTCACACGATAACTAGCATAACAGTCGAGGTTCTTTATATCATATGATCAACATGTCGGGCGAGATTCATCAAGTATATCCGTAGGTATGGTGAGAAATTGCCGCCGGATGTTGTATTTTAGCATCCATAATTAGGTCGAACGATCGCGGTAGACTTGCTACTTCAGGTAAGGCCACAATCAATTACCACACGGATTGAGGTCGGGGGACCGGGTAGGCCAAGTATGATATTCCACGATTGCAGACGCATCTGACTCACGGCAGCTCCTTTTACATCGTACACGGGTGTCATGTGGCATCCATGACTTGTTGCTGTCCAGCGCCATCTGTTGGCCTGTTTATGCACTCACTGATGTCAATAAAAATCCATGTCATTTGAAGCATGTGTGTCTATTTGTACCTGATTTGTTGCTGTCCAGCGCCAGCGAAGCGATATCAAGACGTCTTTTAAATGTAACTACACCCTTTCTATTTCCATGTGCAGGCACAATCAAGTGATCCCATTATGTACACATTGAGACGCGAATCAATGGAAAAAATGAGAGTTAAAGTGCGCACGTTCACAAATGTGTTGTGCCGGCCTGAGTGGCTCAGACAGTTTTGTTACAAAGATTCTCATTCCATTCTTAATTATCGCTCTATTGAAAAATAATTGTGGTTATAAAACGTTATTTTGAACAGTACAACGGGAAGTTTGGAGAAATATTGGCCGTAATCTTGGAATACCCCCTTGATTTAGAGACCCTCAGTGAACTGGTTCCTAAGACTGTCCAGAATACAAAGGGGTTCTATGCTGAAAAATTGGTCTTAAATTTGAAATTTGGCAGGTTTCTGAAAATCGGGGTTCTTATTAATTATGTTTCATTTAAAAAAATAGAGGTCTGAGCTTGTAACATAAATTAATCTGGGGATATGTATCAGCCCTGAGGTGATTAACACGTATGTCCCAAAGTTTGACACAGAACTGCAGCTGAGCGGAGAATGGAGAGGACACCATTCAGGCAACCCAGTGATAAGGTAATTCAATTCTCTGCAGTGTCTGTGTGGACTAGCATTATGTCTGCAAGCAATTGACTTCACTTGCTACTCTCGACTCCAGATGTCATTAACCAGCAAAACACTAGCTTAATGGCCCTTGCATTCCAGAATTGTCCACCAGAGTTCACTCGTGTCATGACCTGCCCCCCTCTCCTTATAGCCTTCCTCAACAGATCTATATCTCGCGTCATGTGATTAAGCTTGAATTTCAATAACGAATGAAAATTGGATTCTTGTTATCAGAACTGCGCAGGCAAATGGCTCTCATTACAACTGCCGGAGCTTAGTTACTAAATGTGTTGCTCTGTTTACAGCTATTAACCTTTGCAATGCCAAGTGAAAGCCACTGAAATTGTACAAAACTTTCTTTCGTTATATTGTTTACATCGATCATCTGCTGAAAGATAAAAACTGCAGATAGCGGTTCAATTATGTGAAAATGTAATAAACAGTTTGGCCTATGCTGACGATTTAGTCTTAGTGGCAGATTGTGCCGAAAGCCTGCAGTGAAATATCTTGGAACTTAAAAATGGGTGCAGTGAGTATGGTACGAAAATGAGGTCAGTAGGTAAGACATCGAATGTCAGACTGGGGATACAAAGCTGAAACAGGTAGATAATTTCAAGTATTTAGGATATATATTCTGCTAGTATGACAATCTAGTGAGATTCAATTTTTAATGTTATTTGGTTTACGTCCCACTAACTACTGTTTCGGGTTTTCGGAGACGCCGAGGTGCCAGAATTTTGTCCCGCAGAAGTTCTTTTACGTGCCAGTAAATCTACCGACACGAGGCTGTCGTATTTGAGCACCTTCAAATAGCACCGGACTGAGCCAGGATCGAACCTGCCAAGTTGGGGTCAGAAGGCGAGCGCCTGAACCGTCTGAGCCACTCAGCCCGGCTTAGCGAGATTTAGTCAAGATGCAGTAAAGTTAACTCAGTGAGCGATCAACAGTGTTCTGTAAGAAGGAAGTCAGCTCCCGGACGAAACTATCTTTACATCGGTCTGTTTCCAGACCAACTTTTCTTTACGGGAGTGGACTCAGGATAACTTAGTCATAAGTTAGAAATAAGAGACATGAAAGTAGCGAGAATGAATTCTGGTACAAACAGAAGGGAAAAATGACAAGAGAGTATTCGGAATGAGGAGATAAAATCTAAGTTCGATGGTGGAGTCATACGAGGCGAATGGTGAAGGATAGGTTACCTAGAGAAATAATGGATTCTGTTATGGAGGGTAAGATAAGTGCAGGGAGACCGAGACGACGATGGTTAGACTCAGTTTCTAACTTCCTACAAACTCAACTAATGACCCCAGGCACAAGCACAATTTAACACCATATGCGGAATGGCTAATAAATCCCCTTATTACAACGAAACGCATTTTTTATATTCATGCACTGTCACCAATTTCCATATTTGGTCCTCAATTTAGTCTTTAGAGATTTCGCATCTAGATAACGAGCGGATTCTTCCATGTACTGAGTACTTTCATGCGATATTTGGAGCCTAGTCTTAGCTGCAATGCCATGAAGTTTTCCCTGTTAATAGGAAGATTATTATTAGGGCCCGGCTGTTTATGCAGTAATAGGTTAGAATCCAAACTTACTGAAGCGAGTAATAGGTACAGTCTACCCGCACGACGGTAATGCTATGAGGTTTGCATAAACATTAGGGTTTCGGCCCATTAGAACCCCTAGAATTTTTGTTACTCCCACTACATTAGGTTAGAGCGAGTTAGTCCACATTTCCTACTAACAAAATTATTTCGTAACAAAATTATTTAGTAGGAAATGTCGACTAACCCCCTCTAACTAATGTAGTGGGAGTAACAAAAATTCTAGGGGGTTCTAATGGGCCGAACTCCTAATGATTATGCAAACCTCATAGCATTACCGTCGTGCGGTAGACTCTACTTGTTACTCGCTTCAGTAAGTTTGCATTCTAGCCTATTACTGCATAATCATCCGGGCCCTAATTATTATTATTATTATTATTATTATTATTATTATTATTATTATTATTATTTTAGCTCGACAGATTAGAATAGAATTGAGGTAGGTTTGCAGAAAGCAGGAGGAAAGAGGATATTCCTCTTTCAGTATATCCTTGAAATATATTTTTGGGAAAAGCTATTCGTATTGTTTTTGTAACCCTATCCTTACAAATGTAATGTTTCTCCTACAGTTCAGTGCTCCATTTTCCTCAAGTACCAACTGTATCTGTTGCCCCGGTGTGTTTTAGAGAGTGAGCCTGCTTCAGGTTGGCCGCGCACTGAGTGATATCGATACAACATTATTTAATTTAGGATCTGATTCGCTCCGCTGCTGGAAATTCATATCTCCAGGCTAAAGAAGATTGCTTCACATCATTTGAACGCTTCTCCACACACGTATTGGTGCGCATTGCAGACAGGGGTGTGTAAACTGGTATTCGCAGCCTTTTAGTAGACAGTACTGATGTGGATATAACCTGGTGCGAATAAATACGTTTATAGTTTGTCTTTCAACGGACAACTTCCGATAGAAATATTTCTACAAGTTTTATTTGTCAGTTTCCTTGTGATCAGCTACGCACCAATGAGAAAAATTACTAACATAAAGACATGGGATATCCATTATGGGGTCTGTTCCGCCCCGGAAATGTATCAAACTCAGTCGCGGACACAGCTGGTAATTGCTATGCTCTGTATTGAATGTACTGAGTAATCTTGTAGAGCAATACTCATATTTTGAAGTAAAAAGAGTACGGGATGGTTGCTTATTTGTTCTTCCTCTTAAAAACATAATACCCAACATCACCTTTGATGTATACTGTTATAACAATTATTATTTTTATTTTATAACTTCCTCACTATACGGTTGTCATTAGGACAAATTAAAATGCATTTCTTTTTCAATACAAAACCTTACCATCTTTCACATAAGGCGGAAAAAGGAATTGAGAAGCAAAAAGTACGCACACGATGCTATTGACTGTATGAATGGTTCCTTAAAATTAATATTGAGCCAGGGGTTGCAACTACCGATATATTTTTCAACAGATGTTTAATATTCCGTCCTATGATCGATGAATACAGATAGGCCTATAGAGGTGATTTCGGTAGTCCAGCACAATCTCTATTACTATTATTATATCGAATCCTTCCAGGCACAATGTTAGAGATTTTTTTTGTTAGTTGCTTTACGTCGCACCGACACAGATCGGTTTTATGGCCACGATGGGACAGGGAAGGGCTAGGAGTGGGAGGGAAGCGGGCGTGACCTTAATTATGGTACAGCCCCAGTGTTTGCCTGGTGTGAAAATGGGAAACCACGGGAAACCATCTTCAGGGATGCCGAGAGTGGGGATCGAACCTACTATCTCCTGAATAGTGGATACCGGCCGCACTTAAACGACTGCAGCTATCGAGCTCGGTCAGATAGAATTTAAAGCTCCCCTTTAACCCTAGAACTTGCGACGCAGTATGCTATCACTATAATGCCAACGTCGCATAGCATATGCATTCTCTTCATTAGCTATAACATGATTTATTTTTCACTTATGCTAATACATCAAGTGATTACCGGGCACGTTGGCCGCGCGGTTGGGGGCGCGCAGCTGTGAGCTTACGTCCGGGAGATAGTGGATTCGAACCCCACTGTCGGCAGCCCAGAAAAATGGTTTTCCATGGTTTCCCATTTTAACACTAGGAAAATGCTGGTCCACTTCCCTCCCACTCCTAGCCCTTGTCTATCCTATCGTCGCCATAAGTCCTATCTGTGTCGGTGTGACGTAAAACAAATACCAAAAAACAAGTGGATATTAAAGACAAAGCTTCAAGATTTTCATCATACATTCCTCATAAGCCGCAAATGACTCAATCGAGGTCCTCGTCGCCCTGTGGTCTCAGTTGCTATGAGATTGCTGTTGCGGTTAGTTTCTGTGAATACCTTTCGTTATCCTTCGACCG
Source organism: Anabrus simplex (assembly GCF_040414725.1). Taxonomy (NCBI): domain Eukaryota; kingdom Metazoa; phylum Arthropoda; class Insecta; order Orthoptera; family Tettigoniidae; genus Anabrus; species Anabrus simplex. The sequence continues at coordinate 35,542,434 of NC_090278.1, forward strand.
ATTATTGATGTTACGGAGTTCCCTTGGAACAGAGAGAGGTGAAAGGAGGTGTGGGCTTGAATGGGTCTATCTACGATATCAAACATTAAATTAATATTTTAACGCTTGATAATGATAATTATTATCTAATACTTCTATGGTCATGTTAAGAAAACCTTCCTGATCAATACTATGCGCTGCGTGTCTAACTTTTCTCTAAATTAGCGAGCTTCAATGTGTTTAAAGGATAAATGTGCAGTGCATAAGTAAATGGCCTGGCATTCAGGAGAAAACAATGGCTCAATATAAACTTTGACCACATTTCAGATGGCAATTTGAGTCCGGCATAACGAGAATTATTATTCTAGCATCGCCAATACCTGAGTCAAATCCAAGGATTAGACTGAACCAGTTGATTTAAGTAACAATTTCTCTCCTGTTCGTACCACAAAACATATTGCACTTTAAGCAAATTGTCTTACCAGGAACGAATTTGGGCTTAATGGAGTAGCAATACGAAGAAGCTTTCAGAAGTGTACCAACATTACAATGTATGATTTTCCCTCCGCATTTTGTTGTTTAGTGCAAAGATGTGAATTTTTTGCGTTTAACGGAGGCCGTATTAATGTTCTGCCAAAATGTGAATATCACTAAATTCTTTTCCATTGTGTGCAAGAACTTGTCTCCTAGAAGAGACCTAGTTTGCATCGAATGCTATATACGGCACTATACTTCATTTCTGTTACATACATCCGATATAGAAAGATTTCTGACCGAATTTTCTGATGCAAGAAATATTGTCTGAATTTACATATATGTTGCCGGCGGAGCAGGAGCTTTTACTATCATGTCTCAACCTATCTCTCTACTTTTGTATGGAAAATAAGAATACTTCTACTGAATTTCTTGCTTGCTTCACATGAGGACACTCTTGTTACTCTGAGATAAAGAGCTCGCTTTGTGGTGCACGTTAAATATATCATTCATAGCCGTTGAGTATAGCAGAATAGGGCACGAAATAAAAAGAGAGAAAGAAGAAGAAAAAGGGGCTTTGATAAATGTTACGCTCTTTCTATAAAGTTAGCTCGGTCTCTCCTGTTTGACTTACATTCTTTAAACCTAGCAGCCACTGGCTAGCACAAAGAGAGACACAAAGAAATAGGAAATTTGTGTAAGAGAGGCAACCAGTCAAAGACAAGTGCAGACATGAAAGGAACAGTTAAAATTTATTCCACATCTTACAAATGAATGCCTTGACAAAGCTGTTAAATTGTGTAGGATATGTATTCAATTAAAGTACCGCAGAAGAATTTTTAATAATATTAACGTAGCATATATTTTCCTCGGAGGACCTTGCAGGAAGGTTTGCGAGGTATATGTTTTTATCTCATTTCGTTCCGCGTACGGTGCACTCTTTAAGCCGGTTATTCCGGGTTTTTAATAGACACTATTGAAAAAGAACGCTGATATGATCGAGTACAAAATATTCTGTAACTGACTAAAGATCGATGAAGGATATAAATTCATTTTTGGTCCGTATTGACAATAATTATCATATTTCTTTGACCTTATCCGAGTTCTGCCGGATCGGGGCGTTTATGATAGTTATCCACCTTCCCATCTCCTTTTACCATTCCTCCTTCATCATTCTGTTGCAGTCCGTGTCGCTTCTTCTTGCACTCCCCTTTATTGCATAGATCCACCCTCTTCTCTGTTTATCTCTCGCTCTTTTTCCCTCGACCTTCATCTCCATCATCCGTTTTGTTATTCTTTCTTCCTCCATCCTCTTTACATGTTCAAACCATCTAACGTTACTCCTATAAATTCTCTTATTTAGGCTTTCAATTTCGACATAATTTCTCACATCTTCGTTTTTCAATCTCTATTTTCCTGTCCTTTCGTTTCACTGGTTTGAATTCTTCTCTCCTCCCTACTTGTCATAGTCCAGGTCGCAGCCGCATAAGTCAATATTTTGTGTTCATAATGCATTTTGTACACTTCTTTATTCCAGAGAAATTTTCTGACACTCTGTTTAGAATGTATTTGACTTGTTGCACCCTCTTGCTAATCTCCATGTCCAGCTTTCCATTCAGCATTAATTCACTCCCTAGTTATTTGAAGCCGGGCTGAGTGGCTCAGACGGTTGAGGCGCTGGCCTTCTGACCCCAACTTGGCAGGTTCGATCCTGGCTCAGTCCGGTGGTATTTGAAGGTGCTCAAATACGACAGACTCGTGTCGGTAGATTTACTGGCACGTAAAAGAACTCCTGCGGGACTAAATTCTGGCACCTCGGCGTCTCCGAAAACCGTAAAAATAGTTAGTGGGACGTAAAGCAAATAACATTATTATTATTATTATTATAGTTATTTGAAACTGTCCACAATTTCAAGATTTTGACCACCAACTTTCACAATGCCTTTCCTTGTTTTCTTTTCATGTTCTTCTCTTCCCTTTCTTGTACCATACATTAATTTTGATGTTAAATAGAATAGAATGAATCCACCTTTCAAATGCAATAAATTTTCAGAAAATCACTTACAGTACATATTTCGTCCCTATATGAGCAACATCCTCAGTTGTTGGAGATAACCAAACATGCAACATTGAAATGTATACAGTAAAATTGGCCAAGAAATAAAATAAAATCAGCCTGGTCTTAATGAAAATCATTCAAGAACTCTGTCAGTCTATTTTTAAGATCAAATTATATAGAACATTTGTTCTGAAAATAGTCGACATCTGTCACTAAAACAGGATAATGTAGAGTGGAGTTGATGAAGCACATTTAAAATAATTCAAATGTCACTAAAAACAAGTGTCATCTAGAATTAATTATTCCAAGGCCACTTGTAAAGGTAAAATACACCTTCATATAAATATTTCTGTATTATCTGTATATTGTTGAAAACAAAATGTAACCATGTCTTACGAAATAAAAATTAATAAACAAATTACCTTACAACTGACACTTACGAAAATAAAATTTGAGTGGTAGAGATGTTTTATTTTCTGACAGATTAAGGAGGAAAATATATGCCATGAAGAAGAGTAATTAGAATTATAAATGTTCACCCCATCATCGCTATAGCAATCGGTTCTTTGCCTATTATCCGGTTTTCGCGTGCATTTACCGAGCTGATCTGTCTTCTCCCATTCTATTAGTCTTCCAGCATCTCCCATTAATTTTCACACTGTCTATCATCTGATACGTATTTCTTCCTCTCAAACTTCTCCCTACAACTTCTCCTTCCAGTGCATGTGTTGATAAACATTTTCTTCGTAAACAGTTGCTTAATCAATTCTTCTTTTCTTTTGAACGGTTTCCAGTATTGTAGTCCTTTCTTCACCTACCCTTTCCAATACTACTTTATTCGTTAATTTGTCTTGCCAGTTGATCTGCTCCATTTCTCTCCATACCCACATTTCAAAAGATTCCAATATTCCTTCTTCCTCTCTTCTCAAAGTCCAAGTCTGAGGCCCATAAAGAGCAAAGCACGTCACTGACCTCTTGGTAAGGTCCGTATTCAGTGGCCCACATCCTTGGCCACTGCGATCCTACTCTTCACCTCATCCAAACAATATATAACAATTCTGATTGTGCTTCCGAAAGATATGAATGGAGATACTTGTCCTACTTCTTCACCTGAGAGAACTATCTTTGCTGTCACTTCCTTCTTCTTACTTATGATCATTGATTTGGTCTTCTTTCTGTTAATTTTCATACCAAAGTTTTTACACGAAGGTCAAAGCAATGTGAAAACCAACAAAATTTGTTGCTAGAACAGCTCGACTTATGTTGCGTCCCTTAGGCAGATACCTAGAGGTGATCTTCTATATGACTGTCCTTATGGCGGCGTAATCAAGGAAAGATTACCGAAAAAGTATCAGCCAATTCTGAACATAAAGCTTACAAAGATAGCCTGCTTTCCACATGTACGGTACACACATATACGAATTATATACTGTGCATATCCAGTTACATCAAACCAGAGTTACGGGTGAAACGTGACAACTAATAATTAAAAATTATTACGTATTGACAAATAAATCAAAAGATATGAATAAGCTGGTGGGACAATATCAACACATAACAAAGTATCTATGTCAACGTTACAAGCCTTTATTATATACACATCAAATTTTATCTTCTGTGTTTATTTCACCAGCGTGGGTCCACACACATACGATAAGTTAGTATGCACTGAGTGGTCATAAGTCTTGGGAAGACACTGAATGTTAATAACGAGTTGCTCCTCCGGGGGAACTCAAAAGCGTAGCAGTACGGTGAGACATTTACTCTTCAAAGAATTGGAATCGTTCTGGAGGAATTTTGACCAAAGCATCTGGCACTGCTACCCACAAGTGGTCTTGTGTTGTTGGCGAGGGATTCATGGAGCGCACGCCAGCATCGGAAGTATTCCGTAAATGTTCGATTGGATTACGATCGAGAGATCTGGAGGGCCAATCCATGTCATAACCTCACTGGAGTGCTCCTCCAACCACCTGCGTGCCACCACAGAGCAGTGGCATGGTGCGCTGTCCTGTTGAAACATGGCGTCTCCATCAGGCCACAAGGGGATGCAGATGTTCTTAAAGAATGCCCACATATGAGTAAGCTGGTGGAACAATATCAACACATAACAAAGTATCGTATGTCAACATCAGCGCTCCCTGCAGCCAGACAATGGGGCATGCCGCCTAGACTAGAACTGAGCCACCTCCCACCTGGACACAACCTTGTTGACACGCATAATCCATAGCTTCATGGGGCATACGCCACCCTCTGACGCATCCGACTGGAGCCGGGAACACCGGACGATACCAGATGTCGCCACTGTTCGATGGTCCATTGCAGGTGATCGCGGGCACATGCCCGTCGTTGAGCTCTGTGTCGAGCTGTCAGCAAAGGGACACGAGTTGGTCGTCGGCTGGTAGAAATGGGTTCCTGACTCCCTACATTCAACTGGGTGGTGATATGATTCACAGTAGCCCGTCGAGCGTCCAATGTGGTTCTGCGAAGGCGTCGTAATGTCCTTTCCTTAAACAACTGTGGTCTCCCCGTGGAGCGGGTAGTGACATTCTCTCTGCGATGTTGAATATCCATCCTCGAAACGTTTAACCTCAGATTCCGCACGTAATCTCGACAATGCGACGTGCGCTGATGATCATCAACTCGCGACGTGTTGCCATTTGGTGCTATGCGAGGGGAGACTCCGTAGGTTTTGAAAACTACTTGAGGGTGTGCTATAATTTTTGGTTAAAGGAGGGCAAGGGGATGTACGACATTTGGGAAAACTTCAAAAACATTTTAAATGCGGGACAGAATAAATTCGTTCCCAAAAGGATAATTAAGTAAAATTCAGATACGCCGTACTACACTGCGACTATTAGAAAGCTTAAAAGCAAGACTAGGAGAGCGCTCAACACAAGAAATAATAATGACACGTGCAAAGCGCAGTATCGACGTTCGGTAAAACTTTCGCTAACAGAAAAGAGAATGGCTGAAGAGAAATATATTTCACAATATCCTAAATGAAAATCGAATTCCTGGAACCTTTTTAAAAAAATATAAAGTATACGAAGATTGAAGGGAGAGAACAAGTCAGTTCCTTCTCTGTGCATAGGAGGCAATTTATTGGCGACAAGAGATGTAGATAAAGCGGAAGCATTAAATATGCACTACGGAAAGGTTTTCAATCCGGCGCCACACTTATCCACTGAAAATGTTCCGAAAACTAATAATGATTTCCAGATTAAAGCTTCATTATTGCGTAAAGGTGTTTCTAAACTCGGAAGACGTAAATCTTGTGGGCGAGATTCTATATCCGGAGAGGCACTTAAACTCTGGGGTGAAGCGGTCCTACCATATTAAATAAGAATATTTAATATATCAGTGAACAGTACGGGGGTTCATGAAGATTGGAAATCGACCATTGTACTTCCTGTTCACAAAAGGGGTTACAAGAGCGACTTGAAGAACCACAGGCCGGTAAATTTGACGTCAATCGTATGTAAACAAATGGAGCAATTAATACTATATTATTTGAGGTTAAAATGGGCATCTCCTGCGAAAGTCAGCTCTGTTCCGTATGCCAAGATATTTGGAAGAGCTCGATAGTGGGTCAAGGATTGACGCAATAGTAATGCAAAGGCATTCGATCTTGTGCCACATGACATCCTCCTTAACAAGTTACCGCGTTCGGCATTGAAATCCGAGTTGTGAAATGGATAAGAGAACTCCTCAATGGAAGAACTCATAGGGTGCGCGAGGGAGAAACTCTATCTTCTACAATAAGTGTTACGTCTGGTGTGGCTCACGGTAGCGTTATTGGGCCAATTCTATTAATAATTTTCATGAATTATATGCCTGATTCGATAAAATCGGAAATACGCCTATTTGCCGATGATTGCTTCGTATGTCGGAAGATAACAACAGAGGATTTAAATACTATTGCTTCAGCAGGATTTAAATACGATTGGAAAATGGGCGCGTGAAAATAGAATGAATATCCACAGCGGAAAAAGCAAGAAATTGTATTTCAGTAAACAGAAAATGACAGGAAAGCGAATTCAAAAAATTGGAGGAGAAAGTGTTGTTGAAGTTGATGGTTGTAAGTACTTAGGTGTTACTATTAGAAAATACTTACACTGGTGAGAGAAAGTGGAAAGTATAGTTCAGAAATCCGGAAGATCGTTACTTTTTATTATGCGGAATATCGAGAAAGCTAATTCTGGTGCCAAAAGTAAAGCTTATTAATGCTTGATAAGGCGTATTCTCGAGTATTGATCTGAATATTGTTATCCGTACAGGGTGGGTTTAATAAATTCCCTAGAAAAAGTTCAAAGAAGAGCTATGCGTTTTGCAGCCGGGAATAGAAGGAATACCATTAATTGGGAAATTCTTGAATCTAGAAGAACTAGAGCTGGCGTGTGTGGTCTTTATAATAGATATACGGGAAGGGCTGGTTGAAGTAGTATTAGGAATAGGTTGGAACCTCCCACATATATCGAGAAATGATCATAAGCATACAAATAGGGACAGAAACCAGCATACGTACTTGGCCAAGTTTGCCTTCGTTAACAGGACCATAAGGGATTGGAATAAATTACATACAGCAGTCTTTGATAGATTCCCTTCCGGTATCAAGTCATTTGAGAAGACCATTAGTGCTAGTGTAGATAGCAAAGTGAAAGGTATAAATTACGAACACTGAATTAGTGTTTTTCTGCTTGGTTTAAAGGAGCTTTTTTCTTGTGGTATTCTCTTTCCAGTGAATTGCTTGTTGTACTCACGTTTTCGTTGTTGTTGTAATCAACATTGTTCATATCATTACTTTATTAACATTGTAATGTTAAGGTAGCATTAACCTCAGCCTATAGTACTGTAAGCCGTAGTGTTAAGCACTAGAGATATTTAAGTTTTATCTGAATTTGTATATGATGACGCTGGATTTAGAATGTTCAACTAATACTAATTCTTGTTACGCTCTTGTTGTTTGCTTGTTTGTTTCTTTGTTTGTTGTTGGGTAATTATTTTTACTTTACTTTATTATTACATTACTGTAAGTGACCATTGCCACCGGGATATTTCCCATTTGCAATGTATTTGTTAATAATAATAATAATAATAATAATAATAATAATAATAATAATAATAATAATAATAATAATAATAATAATAATAACAAGATCTATATCTCTGAATGCAAAAATCAAACACTATTGCACTGTTATCCGGCCAGAGGCTCTATATGCTGCGGAATGTCTCGCCATGAACAAAAAAGGCATGATGGAGAAATTGGAGGCCAAGGAAAGAAAGATTTTGAGAAAAATCTTAGGTCCAGTCAAAGACAACGGCGAGTTTAGGAGACGGCACAACCAGGAGTTGTACTCGCATGTGGAGAAAATAACTGATGTGATGCGAAAAAGGAGGATTACTTTTTATGGACACATGGCCCGAATGAAGTCAGCACGGTTAACCAACCGCGTTTTCACTTTCCTCCAAGAGAAAAAGGCAAAGGGGGCATGGTTCAGTGAGGTTCAGAAAGATCTGCAGGAAATTGGGATCTCATTTGAAGATATCCAGGAGCGTGTCCGACTCAAGAAAAAACTCCAAGAACATCAGAGTTTCCTACCAAAGCCGAAGATGAAAACTGGAAAGGCATGGACGAAAGAACGAAAGGAGCAACACCGTCTACGAATGAAGGAGTACTGGACCAACATTAAAGCTCAAGGGAAACAGTTGAAATGACGTGGTCCTTAGTTGGCCGAAACGAAACAAGATAAATAATAATAATAATAATAATAATAATAATAATAATAATAATAATAATAATAATAATAATAATAATAATAATAATAAGAAAACCTTCACTACACCGGTGCTTGTGACAGACTGCTTAGCTACGCTCGTACGCGGCATATTTTCTGATTGGACACCCCTTCCCGACTGAATATAACAGTAAGATAACACTAGTGGAATTTTATAACTTAGGTAAATATTAACTGGGAATGAAATGAACGATTTAGAACGCCTGGAAAGTATGCAGAACCAATTAACAGCGCGGATGGACAAGTTACCGGCTTTACTCCTAGCCATTCCATTGCAAGGACACCTGCACTATCGCTGTGTAAAGCGGGTTCTGGTCTCCCCGTGCTGAATATTTAGTTCATTAACGCCTGGAAGGTATACATGGCCACTTAACAGCGTGGACGCACAAGTTGCCGGCTTAACTCCTAGCCAGTCCAGTGCAAGGACACCTGTGTTAATGCTGTGTAGAGCAGGTTGTGGCCTCTCAGGCCGAATATTTAGTTCATTGTATTCCATCAATATTGCCACTACTATACTTACAGCCCTCGTATCTTGAAATAAGTGCGAAGAATATAGAAAAAATAAATTGTTGTAGGAAATACACATATCTTTGAGCCAGGTTCTCTACGGCACTTTCAACTCTCTCCCTTTAAACGTACTACTTCTCGTTGTGTGTTGAAATGAGTAGCATTATGATTTAAAATACCATTAGCAACTTATTGCCCACCCTGTGAGTGGAATGTGTGCCCAGCCAAAGAGATAACTCCAGTGATTGATGTACTTTGCCTGAACAAATGCAGCCTAATATTTTAAATATTATAAAGGACGTACGGGAGCTCTCCTCGCATGAATTATTGAATATCAAGGGACATATTTTCGTATCCTAACACAGGGGATGGAATTTTATGATTTCATTCCGAAGAGTAGGACATTATATTACCTAAACTGAATAAAATATGTGAACAAACGGAACCTATTTTAGGGGATAACAGATTCCTTTTATCAGAAATATTCCGTGAATAAATGTGATACACTGAACGTTCCTCTTCAAGAGAATTATTTTAAGAGACAGGAAAGTGCTGCAATATTAATCTTGGAGGGATTGTTACCAAATAGGTTACAATGATAACCGCGGAATGCAGGTGTGAAATCTTGCGACAAGGATTGTGTCTCACTCTGGTGGCTCGAAGTGCATACTAACAGCAGGGCATCAAATGTTGTGAAGTAACACATTGTAAAATGTGCATAATATTTAATTATTTTAAGAGAAGAAGTGGCTGTAAGGGGCAGCATTAGCGTTATATATGGTGGTAATATTTACCGACAACAAAGTGCGTCATATTCCTTCTACATATTTTCGAAAACAATGCGAGTATGATTAAAATGTTAGTGTAGATAGTATGTTCGATAATTTCGATTTTTGGGCCCATAAATACGTTGAATTGCTAAATAAAGCCTTTTACATAAAACAAATGATTCTTATACAACTCAACAGAAAAAGAAAAATGTCAAATTACACAGGTAATGCAATATGCTTGTGGACCTACATAATTTAGTACATTATTTATATAATTATTATATGTTTGTCACTGCACATACCTAATCTCTAATTACAAAAAAATAGGACACCTGTGTTATCGCTGTGTAAAGCGGGGTGTGGTCTCCCCAGGCTGAATATTTAGTTCATTAACGCCTGGAAGATATGCATACCCACTTAACAGCGTGGACACACAAGTTGTCGGCTTAACTCCTGGCAATTCCAGCGCAAATACATCTGTGTTATCGCTGTGTAGAGCAGGTATTGCTAAGTGAATTCAATGGAAAAATGGTTGCATGACCTAATTACCGTAACTTTTGATTCCTAAACTTTAATTTTCAGAAATTAACATATATGCATGGCTTTGATGGTGAGATTTAGTGTTTACAGTTCACTTTGTCTCCCGACATGGCCTAGAATACATTTGTTTAAATTCATTGCTCTGTTTCAGTCGCATCCTTGGCCTTAATAATATGAAAGTGACTGAGGTATGAGTGATGCTATTAATACCATTCTTTACACCAGCCAGTCCATGTTATGAATGGTTTGAAAATTTCGCTCCTAGGATCTGTTGGTGTATGCATTTCAGTAGGCTTGGCAGACTGATACGTAATAGCAACTCCTGGCTCGGTGAGGAAAGCAACGGGAAACTAGCTCACTCCTCATTTCCCTATTCCGCCTCTTCAGTGATGCCTAGACTATCTATGATAGCTGTTAGCGGAACTGTGGAGGATCAAACCAGCTTTCGGGCTGAGGATTGAACATAAAACATATGCATAGTACGCTACCATATGTACGAATGTATGTAGATGTCATATTTCATGTCTAATCTCGTGACTAATAAAATGTTATGACACCAGATCAAACATTTCGTACCTGAAAACCTGCTCCATAATTTCTTTACATGCAAGACATTTTCGTATAGGAGTGAAATTTCGAGATCTCTGTTTCTGGTATTATGTCATAGCAGCCAACAGTATCAGAGAAAAGCCACGATCCACTGGATAGCGTTAGTGGCGCTGTCTCCTCGGAAAGCTGTGCATTTTTGAGAAAGATTTCCCTTTGTAACTTATTTGTTGTTACCATTTACCTATTCCTTAATGTATAGTGTAGTATTTGTAAGACATATAACTAAATGAAAGGCTCTCACTAATCATGGTGATGCTGGATTTAGAATGTTTAACTCGTAATATTTCTTGTAATATTTATTTCCATTGAATTGCTTGTTATACTTTTGTTGTTGTTGGGTAATTATGTTTTAACTTTACTTTATTATTACACTACTGTAAGTGACCATTGCCACCAGGATACTTGCCAATTTCGGTGTATTTGTTGATGATGATAATAATAATCAGTGACTAGTGAAATCAATTAAGTCTTGGTTGAAGTTTTTCTCTATCTGTTTAACGACCTGTAGGATATGTAAGAGTGTTTGAGAGGTCCCTCTCTCGTATGCCTTCTAGTTCATTACCTGATACCTTATTTATCAGAGAAGTTTTCCTGGTGAACAGACGAGATTTTCTTCTATAGACACTGAGAAATTTCTCTACGAAACGTGAAGAATGTCACCTTCACACAGGAAAAATGTATTAGCTAATTATCACGTCTACAACTAATGATCGTGAAATCATAAATCTAAATTGTATTGTATTTTTAATAATAACTATGAAATGACCGCGACAGTAATTACATGCATAGTAAAAACTACAGGGTTTAGCGCCGACGTGATTGATCGTGCATCAAGCAGGGTGATTACCGTTGAGTAACGCCGATCTCGAAGTTACGGATTCACGTGGGAATGAATCTATCCTTTTCACAAGGATTGTTTCTTGTTTTTGCTATGGGCTTTACGTTGCACCGACACAGATAGGTCTTATGGCGACGATGGGATAGGAAAGGCCTAGGAGTTGGAAGGAAGCGGCTGTGTTCCTAATTAAGGTACAGCCCCAGTATTTGCCTGGTGTGAGAATTTGAAACCGCGGAAAACCATGTTCAGGGTTGCCAATAGTGAGATTCGAATTCACTATCTCCCGGATGCAAACTCACAACTACGCTCCCCTAATCGCACGTCCATCTCACCCGGTAAAATATAGTTGGTCCATTATTGGACATTATAAACTTTCCAGCTAATTTATTCCTGGTTACCAGCGTTTCGCCCCAGTGTGCTAAGTTGGGCGTATCAGTTGGTAAATAGCACACCTACCAAAGCGCATGCTAGTGGATACCGCGGATGCCACTCTGTAGATTACCTTGGCCTGTAGATTAGCAGGATGTCTTTAAAAGCATAAACATCCTTGCCGTATATTTTAAATTATTAAGGAAAATGTACCATTTTGATTGGCTAATGCGCTCGCTTAGCGGTGAGATCAAGGCCTCGTGAGTAGTCAGAGCTCTGAATAGTTGGCACGGTAGGGGAGGTGGGAGGGTAGTAGGCACTGGTCATCTGGTACTTCTTGGACAGGGAAACCCGCTGATGTGCTGCCCAGCTGTTAACGCTGACCTTCCGAAGGTATCACCACCTTGCCGGGTGTTTGGAGGCTTGAGTGTTCATATGATCCTTAGAGCTATGCCGGCGGGAGCATATGCTCCTCGTAGGGCCACCTAAGCCGGACAGGTCAAAGGTGATGATCCAGACTAAGAGTGATACCCTGGTCCTCCGGGTTGAGGGTTGGGCGTAGGTTTAACTCCCCTACTTCGCAAAAAGTCAAATGTTACGTTTACCTTAAGACGTACTACAGGAAAAGCGTATAACTTTGTGACGACCCGGAAAGAAAAACGGCTTAAGAGAAGGAAAAATGATGAAAGCCGAGGATCGGGACGAATGCAGGCAGGTGATAAAGGAGGCCAAGGACCTACATGGACTGTAGCGCCGACCAGTAAGTAAGTAAATTTAAATGAGGATTGACAATATCCGAGAAAACACTTCAATTTTCATTCAAGAGGCATCAATTTCTAATTCTCTTGGTACTTTGTATCATTATCAATAAACCTGAAGGAACGCGAAGGTCTCTGTTTACCTCAGGCAACATTCAGCCAAAGCTATTGAAATGTTGCGATGTCAAGAGAGCGATAGTGCCGAAAGTTTCAAGGAATGCACCGTTTGCGTCACTTAGCTATAAGCTTGCATTCGGGAGATAGTAGGGTCGAACCCACTGTCAGCAGCCCGAAAGATGATTTTCCGTGGTTTACCATTTCCACACCAGGCTGTAGCTTAATTAAGACTTTTATCGGTCCGTGCGGTGTAAAGAAAATTGAAAAAAATGGATTACAAGAAATATCGTATATGATGAAATGCTTCAACAAATATTTACCCAAATGTGAGTCACATCTTGACGGGTTTCAGCTAGTAGGTGGTAATTTTCAATGATCATGAGCATTGTTCTGATGTGAATTCCACTTGTAAAAGAAAAGCAAACACATCTCCGTACAGGCCATGAAGGCTCTGGGAGGGGTGGAAGGTAAAGGCTTCTACTATCCGTAACCCCGGCACTTTATGGCGCAGAGTGGTTAGTTCTAAGCCCGGCAGCCTTTGACCCCAGGAACTGATATGGTATTCATTCGTGTAGTGGGCAATGTGTACTCCCGGAAATGGAAATCTCTTTTCTTTAATTTTTCGACTTTCTGGTGGCAGATTGAACCCAGATCCTCCCTGGTGAACCGAGCACGCTTCCACTGCTGTGACCAGACAGTCTCTAACTTCCACTGGTGGTTGGAATTATTAATTGGTATAGTGTGGTTTAAGGAGAAACATGAAACATGCTTTTCCAAGAATGGTAAAAAGGTCTTACTTGTGAGAATAAAGCATTTAATGTGTACCTGGAATGACAATTTAAGTAGGCAAAAAGTGTGGGCTCTAAACCTTTGTGGGAAGGAAAAAAGAGAAATATTCATCAAATATAGGAAATTTCGTGCCGCTAAGTTGGCAACGCGGGATATTTTAGCAGTTGGCACCACTGCGCGGTGACGCCTTCTTCTTGGGCCTTTTTTGGATTAGAACCCACACAGATGTAGAGCATAAACTTTTTACCCACCAATGTACCAATATTCAGTCCTGGGATTTCATAGATGAAATAGAAAGCGTTCTAAGTTCAGGAGCTATTCATTAAGTACTGTGTCAGGTATAATTCACTCCAAATCCTACCCCATTCTCGCAATAAGACCCGCCTGATTCGGTGCGACGTAAAACCTATAGCAAATGATTTGGCGATAGGCTGTCATTGTTGCAAAGGCCGCAGGGACTTATGAGTTTCCTATACTTACAATAATATTGTATGGATAATACATTTTATTCATTAAAATGTGGTACACTAGTAATGTGGGTAGTAATTTGGTGTAGTATGAGTCTGTGACAACAGAAATAACATGCATAATTCAACTGAAATATCTGGCATCAATTATCAAATCGGATGGTGACACGCTCCCAGATTTTCGAAGCAGAAGTAATGCTACTTGGATGAAGTGGCACTGTGTGGAACCGAGTGTTGGCCAGTTGCAAGGAGACACGAGATGAACATGTTTCGCTGACCAAGGGGACTCACTAGACTGGACGTCATCACACATGAGGCTGTTCGGTTGGCATTTTTGTGTGGCCCCGATACCAGAGAAAATGCGAGAGAATAGTTTGCGATGGTATGATCATGTGCTATGCAGACCCGGTTCTTCAGTTGTGAGAAGGGCATTGCATTTAGGTCCTGAGGGCCGCAGACCACGAGGGCGCTGGCTCGACAGTCTGCGGGAGGACAGGCATGTGGCGAAAGTTTCTCCTAAAGATGCACAAGTGGAAAATGAAGTGCAGAACAGCAGACCCTGCAATTAAGCGGGATAAATGCCAAGAATAAGATTCTATAGAAATGATCACGATGCATTCACAACGGCAGCTAACCTCCAACTGAGCACGCGAGTTTCTATCCATCAATTGAGACATTAAACATAATCTTAAATATATAATCTCCCTGATACACGCGTTCAACCCAAACATTAAAGCCGTCTTAATTTTTTTATTTCCATACACCCGTTGTCGAGGGACGTAAGTCCACGTTAATATATATCATAAGTAGGGCTCGGAACTGAGAAAAACCCTTTCTTTCTTGAATACCTCAAGACGAGGCGCAACGTAATATGTAATTACTGGTAGAGTTGGCCTGCGGTTGGGGGCCCGCATCTGTGAGCTTGCATCCGGGAGATAGTGTGTTCGAATCCCAGTGTCGGCAGTCCTAAAGATGGTTTTCCACGGTTTCCCATTTTAACACCAGGTAAATGCTGCGGCTGTACCTTAATTAGTGCCACGGGCGCTTGCTTCTAACTCCAAGGCCTTTCCTTTCTCATTGTCGCCATAAAACCTATCTGTGTCGGCGCGACGTAAAGCCACTAGCTAATATATATTCATTCTAGGTCACTGTTGGTCTCTTCTTGGTTTTTTAAAGGATTTTTTGACTTATTGATGCTTTTCAGACTTTTTAAGGTCTTTATGGCTTTTTTTCTAACTCCGCCTCGTTTCGACTATATTTTTACTGCCCATTCTCAATTCTTCATTAATTCATCCATCATATCTCAAACAACTTTTCTCTATATATTTTAACCATATCTAAAATGAGTGAAAATGAAACGAAATTAAAAATTATACTAGTGCTTGAGAAAAACAGGGGTATCAAATTATGTGCAAAAGAAGTGAAATATTAAAAGGGATAATTTTGATGTGAGTGATATTGAAAAGGAACATGTCACTTGCTTCAAGTATGTACCCTTAACATTCGTTGATGTCAAGAAATGTTTATCAATGTTTTTTTCAACGTTCTCTCTTGAAACCGACGATACGTTACGCCTAAGAACATGCAGATGATTATTGTGATACACTGCAAGTCCAACTGACGTAAGGTTTCCGAATTCTAATTTCTTTAACCCGAGTGTGGTTAAGACAAATATGATTGGAATTATACTGATTTCAATTTATTTATCCAGGATGTCGATCGCAGGTGTGCTGAATTCGTTCTAGATAGAAAAAACATTTCATTCTATATTCCGCAAGTACAGTACTTTTTTACGAACACAGAATTTCTCTTTTAAATTATGTTAATCTAAATATATATACTGTTAGAAAGAAGAAGTATTTAACTTATATATTTGTTCATTGTACGTCACAAACCACCAGAAATTTGCATTTGTAAACATTTTATTTCTTCATCAAATGTGTACTTAAAACTAAATCGCAGTTTTACTTTTTTCAGTTTAAATTGTTTTATATATTTTTAGTTCTTTGTATAAATATTCAACTTTAAAACACGTTAAAATTTGGGACAAAACTGCGGACACATCCAACAATCCACAAAACTTCGGTCCCTGGTGATAAGATTGACACATCCTTCTGGTTTGAGAGAAATTGAGGTTGAATTTCTGAGTGCGATCACAAGTTCCCCTGTCACTCCTTAAGCAAAGGGAAGTTTCAATAAATGGCTGATCGTAAGCTTACCTGAATACGAGTCTCACAAGAGGATGGTAGGATCACTTCGCTAATTAAACAGAAGCCTTGGAGATCAAACAGCTCCGGAGATTTAGTCGGTTCGAACCTCCATCTCGATCGCTAACGTTCCCCGGGGCTAACAGACAGACAGAGAGAGAGATACGGCTCATCGCTGATTAAAACGCACATAAATTAGATCGGGAGTTAATTTTCTCAGCCGTCCGCTATGGAAATTAATGACAAATTAAAAGGGGAAACAGTATTCTCCAGCTTAGAGGCTCAGCAATTTCCGGCTCGAGAAAGAATTAATTTACTCGGATATTATTGATCATATTTGTCTTCATTCAATTAGATTTTACAAAAATGAAAGCCTGCCAGTAGACAACCTTTCACATACATATAGCAGAGAGCTCCCGCTTCCTTTGTTCCCTTAACTAATTGAATTAGTGTATACAGGTATCGGAGAAACTGAAGTAGAGGTTAGATTAAAACTCTCTGATATGAGATGTAGTGCAGGACGAAATCCTGCGGCAGGGCAAACCTGAGAATGTCAGGAAGCCATAATGGAAATAAATATTTAGGCAACAGCCTCGAAGAGTAATGTTGTACTTATAAAATGCTAAGAGAATTAAACGAAAAGTGTGAAGAGTATGGAATGAGCATAAACAAAAAGAAAACCAAATTCATGATACTTGGAGGTTAATGTGAAAAAGCAACAATCAAGATAGGGGAGAAATTATTGAACAGGTGAATAAGTTTAAGTATATTGAAGTATAGTGACTGAAGACCTTCACTCTATAACAGACATAAAAGCTCGAATTGCCTTAGCCAAGGAAAGCCTCAACAAGAAGAAAAAACTGCTTTGTGGCCCGGTAGAGAAAGATCTGAGGAAGAGACTTGTAAGGTGTTACGTATGGAGTATAGCTCTATATGGCGCTGAAACATGGACATTAAGAAAGGAAGTACAGAGAAGAATAGAGGCATTTGAGATGTGGATTTGACGAAGAATTGAAGGAGTAAAGTGGGAAGATAAAATATCAAATGAGGAAGTTCTGAAGAGAGTGGGAGAAGTGAGGAACATGCTGACCGTAACCCAAAATAGGAAGAAAAATTGGATAGGGCATAATCTAAGACATAACACTTTACTACGAGTAGCAACTGAAGGGATGATAAAAGGAAAGCGAGGAAGGGGAAGGAGACGATACCAGTTATTAGACAGCATTAGAGAAAGAAAGGAAGATTATGCAGCAGTGAAGAAAAGGGCACAAGATCGAGAGATATGGAGGTCACAGCTATGACTGGACCTGCCGGATGGCAGAACAACCTGTGAATGAATGAAACAAAAGAGATGAATTTCGAAAGAAGCCGGTAAACTTGTCCCTTTAGTTGCTGCTATATGCAATAAATTATGTCATCCTATGGCAAATTTATTTATTTTAAATTAAAAATATGTTCATAGTTCAGTTATTATGAGTTTCGACTTGACGTTTGAGCGCTGCCTTTTGGCGGAGGGTAAGTGAATTAATCAACAGCCAATCATAGACAGCCGATAGAGCGTTAGACTCCAGTTCTGGTTAGCAGTGTTGTCGATCTGTTGTTTACTGTAACCACGTGCTATCAGCTGTGTGTTGTGTTGTGCTCAGTTCTTTTCGCGGTCTATGTGTGTCTTTGTGCTAGGTTGTTGTTCGTTTATATTTCGTAGTGTACAGTTTATAAATGAATTGTTTAGTATTTTTAATAGTATAACGCGTTATATTGTACTGAATAGTGTGTAACAGGTGATCTAGTTTATATAGTAGCTTAGTTTAATATTTCGTTCGGTAGTTATATAGTAGGTTAATTTTAGGCCCGTGTGTGAATTTGATCGGCTATTCTGTCATGTTGACGCCTACGTGTAAAGATGAAGCTCCCAAGAGAAGAACGCCCTTCGGACGCGGTACTCCACTAAACAGCCAGTCCCGGGAAATTGTTTGTAATGTTAGGGAGTCATTCTTGACAAAGCACCAACAATGGCGGCTAGAAAGAATGAGTTGATTAAGTGGTTGAAGAAGCACAATATTTTGGTTCGCGATGACATGGGGAAGGAGATCTTATGCATCTCTTGAAACAAAACAAGCCCCAGTGCCCAGTTTATGTGGTGGATGAAAAAGCCAGAAGGAACGGGCATAAAGTAGTTCACCTTCCACCATACCATTGCCATTTTAACGCCATGGAACTGATTTGGGCCCAAGTGAAGGATTATGTAGCTGAGAATAACCGACTCTTCACAGTTTCGGAAGTTCAAAGACTTATTTTCGAAGCCGTAGGCCGTATAAGTGCGGAGGAGTGGAGTAACGTTGTGAGACACACGAAATCCGAGATGATTAAAGCTTGGGAGAAAGAAAGTCTCACAGACGATTATGTTGAAGACTTTATTATCTCTTTAGAGTCAGGCGAGAGTGAAACCTCAACAGACGATGACAATGCCGATAGTGACTCAGAAATGAGTGGTGTGTTCCCTTTGTAGGATTACTTCCTTCATTATGGGAAACTGAATCCAACAGCAACGCGAGATTTTCTACATGGTGAGTAGAAATTTAATTTTTCTCACGTTTTATCTGTTCGAGCATTGACATATTTTTTCTTGTAGCCTTATCCTAAATGTGTTGTGTATTATTGCTCATCTTGTGTGAATCGTGTATGTTGTTACAAAGAATAACTGATTATGGACTTATATTCCAGTATTTACATTTCTGTTCGTGTTGTGTATCGTCAATCAGCTGTTTGTATTACTAGCAATTTGGCACCACCGTCTGACTTCCGGCAAACTGTCAAGTCGAAACTCATAAAAACGGAACCATATACAATGTGGTCTGAAACAACGTGAACTGAGTGTATAAGCGTTGAAGCTTTATTCATGGTGTTTAGTAATTTGAAAACGTTAAGTCAATATTTCATGCCGTTTTCATTGTATCAGCTGCTGAAGTTAGCCAATCAGATTGCTTCTGAATGTGGGTTGGTCAGGCTTGAGAGTCATGCCGAGAAATGACCATCCAAAACTAACACAGAGCAAGTTTTAGCCAATGCCAGCGTACCAGCCTACCAGCAGAGAAGACATTGTTCAAGTCCCTCCCCTGGAGAAGTTTATGCTTTCTATTGGCGCTTTGAAGCCGGTCATAAGCCACGAGCAAATTTAGCAACACCGACCCTCAAAACCGCCAATAGCCGTAGCCGTGTTTAAACACCGGATCCCGTGAGATCTCCGAAGGTAAGCAACGTCGGGCGTGGACAGGAGTTGGATGGGTTGCCGCGCGCTGTTGGGGGGTGTAAGGGAATGGAGGAGCGGAAAGGAACTGGCCACCCTACCGTACGTAAACTCCGGCTCAGGAACATCTCTGCGGAGTTTCGGACCTGCCTTCGGGCAGAATACACCCTTACGCTCAAAACCCATCTGATGATGCCCACGAAACGATGTGATTCGCTAACTTCAGCAACAGAGCGAGATAAAATTATTTTTCCAGTTATTTATCTGTATGACCAACACTTCAACGCTCACAAATCCAGTTCACATTGTTTATGACCAACCTGTATACTAGCTAAAGAACCCTTTCTTCGTACGATTATAAGAGTAAGGATTAAAGTGGTTAATGACGGAAAATGAGAAGTGAATTATTAATTCATTACATATGAATCCTAAACCTACACAATATTAAAAGGATATAAAAACGGAATATAATACGATGACGATGAAAATGAAAATAGATTAATGAATAAACTGCAGGCCTCAGTAGTTTTCAAATATGGCCCAGCACGCCTAGCTCCCTCAATAATATAATTGTAGCCTGTAAAAGGCGCGCACATTCTTCACCTTGCCTCTTAACAAACGAACAACGAATTTATACGAATAGTGACTAATATTAGTTCACGTGACACCTACAACGCGGGAAGTGCGTAGCCTATTCATTAGAGAAGGTGAGCACAGACAAAAACACAAGAAATCTGAATTTTTTGGAGCCCATTAGAGTTACGATAAAAAGCCATGTGTTTCTTGTAGAAAATTAAATTACACTACACTGTGACGTGACGCACTTCATTTTTCGATAGGGCCCGTTATTTTTATTGATGAAGAGCAAACATTGCCCTAATTGGGGGAACACCCCGGTAAAATTTTCCACTAGTTCTAAACTGTGAATTATATAAATATTAAGGGTATCTCTTGAATGACTCGGGGTTTCAAACTAAAACCTTAAAAAATTTCAACTTAATCGGTTCAGTAGTTTACGAGCCTATCCTGACAAACAAATAAGCACAATCGCATTATTGCTAATAGTATTTAATAATATTGATTCATCAACATCCAAATCCTGCATGATCGAGGTTGCCTTGGCAAACACAATCGATACAGCACTACGTGAACCAATTAGAAGGAACTTCAGAAAATACACGGAGAAAATTTTAACCAATCGTACAAGTTGTTGATACGCGAATTGGGGTTTCACCAATCGGATAAAAGAGTACGGAAATTAGTGTCATTTCCCGAACACTTTTGTAAGAAATAAAGTTATTTCTTACATGCATCAAGGGAGAATCAATGAAGTGATACTCGTTTGTGCAGAAAGTGAAGTCAGATGCTGCACTGAATGTGGTCCGTGTGTTAGTTCAAACAGCTTTCGTAAACAATCCAACAAATCTCCTCGAGAACACTGACCACATGATAGACCAACAACTGCAAGCCATCTCACGGGTCAGTAGTTGTCTTCAGTGACCAAAGTTTTTAATGGGTTCTACGTCCCTTGGGAATTAATGTACGGATTATGTCATGAATGTTACGAGGTATAAGTTATTTACGCCGATAAACTTTCCTCATTTGAGGCCTGGCATACGACGAAGTATAATAAATGGACAAATATTAAAACATGGATATAGAAATCCCACTAACTCCAGTATACCAAAATTTTACGGGAGGGACTAAAATTTATTTATGGCCACGTTTGCCATTAAAATTTCCTGATGTTTTAAATTTTTTAAATTAATATAAACAAACTGTGAATATCAAAATAACGACAGATTAATGGGCTTTTATTCAAGGAAGGCATTTATGTTCCTGAAACGAGTTGCATTCTGATTTCCACAGAATCTTAACAAACTGTAAATATCTGAACAACTTTCATGGCCGTCTACTTCACTGTACACTGTTTATTATCGGACATTCGATGTACACCCTTATATTTCTGAGGTGGAATTCATCATAAACGTTTGTGATGGGAACAGGGAGATTTCGCTGCAAGTCGAAGGTTTTTGTTTCTGTATCATTCTAATCTTCTTTTGGCATGTTATGGTTCCGCCAACGCTAATTCGGTGGAACAATTTGGTTAGTGATTTCCACAAAATAATAAACACCTGACTAGTTAACTTCGGATTTGGCTGTTTTACGCTATACCGCAGGGGCCAAATTCTGTCTCCGTACCGAATTACGTCTCTCTAGGGATTTTCAGTTAGCACCGCTGGTACCTATTGTTAAATAATAATAATAATAATCGTATGGCCTCAGCTACCGTGTGCAGACATTTTAATTTGATGCCATCTGGCTGTCTGCTCGTCAATTTCGACGTTCCGTTTTACTCTAGGCCCCCACTAGGTGGCAGACCGAGTAAACCGAAACTCTCTTGGGCGTCTATGGCTGAGATTTAATGAATTTTGTCGGGTAAACACCAAATGTGTCACCAGTGATCTTTTACATGCCGACATTGTACGACAACCAAACTTCATATTTAGAGTATACTCATCCCGGGGAAGGTTTCGATATGCATATCATTTTAAAATCTTTGAATAGACGGGGGTTTGTAGGAAAACCAGAATGGTTTTTCCACCATCACGTCGAAACGGCTCGATATATCTCAACTAAACTTCATATTTAGAGTACACTCATCTTGGGGAAGGTTTCATTATGCATATTATTTTAAAATCTTTGAATAGACCGGGGGTTTATAGGAAAACCAGAATGATTTTTCCACCATCACGTCGAAACTTCTAGATAGATCACAACCAAACTTCATATTTAGAGTATACTCATCCCGGGGAAGGTTTTGATATGCATATCATTTTAAAATCTTTCAATACTCGGGGGGTTTATAGGAAAACCAGAATGGTTTTTCCACCATCACGTCGAAACTTCTGGACAGATCACAACCAAACTTCATATTTAGAGTGTAATCATCCCGAGGAAGGTTTCCATATGCATATCATTTTAAAATCTTTGAAGAAACGGGGGTTTATAGGAAAATCAGAATGGTTTTCCTCCATTTTCTCTTATACTATTGATTTTCTGTAAATTTCGTTTACCGTACGTGAAACGTCTCTTCATTATAAACAACTTTCGTTATGTTCATAATTTACCTTACTCTTCACATGACGGAGATATTTATAATTTTCCGCTGGTATCATGCTCTGCATTTAGTGACCGACGGACCGACAACGAA